>NC_140944.1:83883183-85083183 GCF_014529385.1 Adiantum capillus-veneris
TCATCTACATAGTATCACAAAATATGGGTATCATCACCAATGTAACACATTCCCAGAGTAAAATGACAGAAGCGAGACCATGAGATAGTGCATATTAGTATGGGATAATATTTGTTTATCATTTTGATGTTCATGTAGGTTTTCCACAGCGGCCCAACCACAATAGTATAGTCAACAATACTTTTCAAAGTTTTGCACAGTCAATAAGGCAAAACAGCATGCTATTCATCGCAGCACAATAGATGTTAACCCTTTAAGAATCAAAAACAAACTAATAGACACCAACCTCAGCAGAGCCGAACTCGACAATGGCATTGCTTTTCTCCTTGATGCACACTGAAATGCTACCCTCAATTAATAGCAAGTGCTCTCTCACAATACCCCAAGGCACTAAGTGAGTACTACAACAGTACTCACCACCTCCTTAAGTAGTCGGCGTCGGGCGGGAAGCGCACATAGCTAACACTACTATTGCTGTATTCCAGGTCCCACAAGCCATGTGGCAGTATTCACTCCAGAAAAATCATCTGCACATGCAGGTTTGGTGAATGCGCACCCTATCATGCTATAAATGGTATTACAATAAAGATGGACACATTTTTATTGAAGATAACCTTTCTCCTCCAAATAGGGTGTCACACCTACGCCGACCACCCTGAAAGAGAAGAGGAATAAAAGTTGTGCCTAGCAGAAAACCAATTTTGGTAAATCTTTCCCACAAGTAATCTTTCTACTGTATTGATTGAGTCGGCTTTCGGTACTCCGCAAGTTTATTCTTGTTCGGGGATTTTTGAACCTAAGTTTAGTTAGTTTAGAAAACTCACCTATTGAGGGAGGAAATAGGCACTAAGTCCAGCTAGAAAACTCCCCTAGTTGAGGAAAAAATAGAACTGTAGTGAAAAGCATATGTAAGTAAATGTGTGTGTGTGTGTGTGTGTGTGTGTGTGTGTGTGTGTGTGTGTGTGTGTGTGTGTGTGTGTGTGTGTGTGTGTGTGTGTGTGTGTGTGTGTGTGTGTGTGTGTACAAGTGTGTGTGTGTGTGTGTGTATCTATCTATATATATATATATCTCTCTCTCTGAGATACGAGATGGCATAGTCTCAATTTTATATTGACGTGCATTGAGCGAGAGACGAGACGTGTTAAAATCTAGTATGCTCAGGAGAGACAGAGCATGCAGTTGTGCAAGACATGTCACTATACTTTGCAGAGATAGAGGTGCAGCAAAATTTCTTTATAAGACGCAGTAGGTGTTGTTAGAGTCTATGCAAAGAGAGGTAGAGCGGCTATGCTCCCAAGAGACATAGGCAAAGATGATAAACATGGAGTTCTTTAATATGTTGATGCTAACAGTTGATAAGTTGATGACATAACACATAGTTCTATGTATGGATGAGAGGGATGTAGCCATCCCAGTGTTAGCAATGACACATCCATACATGATGAGTACTCCTGATGATGCAGTACATATAGATAGCACTGACGAGACTAGTAGTATAATCAGGTTTGCGCAAATGTGGTATTTTGGTGTCTCAAGTACCAAGGCCCAACCTAGCAGCTACAATGAGAGCATTTGCAGCAAATATTATTAGTTGTATGATGACTGACACTAGCATGATTCATTATGAAGCTATACAAATCATACAGAGTTTTCTGTAGAATTCGCATGCAGGCTCTAGTGTGGATACGCATGTTTTCCTATCATTAGAGCCGATATGACTACATGTAGATCGAGTGAGCGATCCAGTGGGCATAGGCTGAGAGTTTGTCACTTATTTTCTTATAACATACCAGCAGTTTAGCTAGTAGAACTCACTTATTGGCACATTCGTTTTTATCACTAGTCATGTAATTGGATACTCAAGTGTCCTGAGACACTAAAGTGTTTTTTTTTTCCTACCAAGTTCTGGCAATTTATTTGTCAAGCTAGAAAGAAGTTTTTTACACCTTGCTTCTACCATAGGTTGGTTATGAGGGAAAGAAAACACGGGAATTTTTCTCCATGTCAAATTACAATCTCTATGGAGAGAATTATGGTAAGTTCTAAGTCATAAATTTTAGTAAAATTTCAAGTTGTTTTGCATTAAAAATCATAAACTTTTTATATCTCTTTGTAGGGATGGCCTTTCTATGTTTATAAAGGTTAAGTGTTAGTACTTAGTGTTATAAAACAATGGAATACTCTTCAAAGACTAGTTTCCAAGTCACACGCAAGTTATAGAAATGATTTCATACTTTAGCATGTGCTGAATAAGAGCATAATTTTGGTCTTCCAAACGTTTCCTCATGGAATTGGGGCTATTCTAGTGCAGTTTGACAACTACAAATGACTTTATATGTTGAAACCAAGAAACTACATATTTTTTCGGCTTCCTAACTCAATCAAATCTCGTTGCTCTAACTCTATCTTGATTTTTTTATTGTGCAAAAACTCTTGAAAATCTTGAGGCCTCCATAATAACATTGAAACCAATGTTTTAGGAACCCCAATTGTGTCTACATCATGTACTTTGATACATTTAGTTGATCTACCTAAAAAGTTTGATATTATTTGAAATTTTGAATGCTTATGTCTCAAGAATGAAAATATCAAAATTTTCTCTTACACAATTTTGAATATTTGAAATAATCCAATAATTTTTGCATACCAAAGCCCTTCTACTTGTCACCTTGAGTCCTCAATGGAAAGAGTAAGTAATGTATCTCTTTCTAAAAGTCACAAATATATCAAAAACTTATTTGTCTTTGTATACAATGATATGCTTGAAATGGCTATATCAAATACGTAAAAATTTCCATTATTTTATTACCCTAATACTCTAAAGTGAATTCTTTTGCACATGCATTAGGGAAAGTTTGGACTCAAATTTGGTTCTTTTAGCACTAGAGAGATAATGCAATGCAACAAATGGATGGTGGGCTATCATAAAGAATGCAATGCAACAAATGGATGGCAGGCTATCATAACGATAGCTCGGATTTTCCTTGTTTCTATCTCAAATTTCAGCATTTTCAAAAACAATCTTTAGTTGCATAAAAAACTTTAACACTAATATACGTTGTGATTTGTTCAAATCTTTCTTGTCAAGACCAAATAAATAACAAATGTACCATGATTCACAATCAATGCAGTTGTGCACACTTTTTCGATAGGAGAGACTTCGTGGTATTCCAACTCATTCTCATTCATTTACGCTCAACTAACTATTCTTCTCGCATTTGACTGTATTGTGTTTGCTCTTAGAAGCACTCCCCCTCTCACGTCTGTGATGTGCATCTTTCCATAGAAGAATCACTAATGGAGAACAGAAGACCTCCACAACCATCCGCAAGTATTAAGTCTGTCGAAATCTTCAACAGCTTCGATTTGGACAATGATCGATGGCTTTCCACCACCATTATAGTTGGAAGTTGGGTTCTCCTACAGACCAAGAAGAGAAAGTGCACGGGAAACGAGTTTGTGAACAATTATAAAGGTAGAGTGAAAAACTTTAGCTTGTCACAAACGGGCAAAACAGTCAAAGAGGTTCTCATTGAACACACATATATGCACTCAGAGTTGCGTCTATGAACAACGCCGACAAGATTTCCAACAAACCGATCAAATTATAAATTTTCTTACATCCACAATAGATTTTACTCTTCACTCGTGTATTGTGTGTTTAACTTGTCAATTGCAGATATTTCTCCTTCCGACAAAGAAGACTGGTAGGCGATGGATTGCATTATTGGCATTCCTTATGCATTCCATGCAACTATGGGAGAGCTACTCTATAACAGTAGTGTTAGAAGAGCGTTGGCTGAAGGGGCAGTTTTGTTCTTCGACCACTTTTATAATGCTCCGCGTTGTGCGCTTGGCTTCAGCACTCTAGAATATCTTTCGATTCCTTCAAAGGACAGTCCTGAGTGGCCAATCCCTTCATCTGAAACCGTTGAGTGTTTTAGACTAAAGTTCCATCACGAAATACATAAGTGCTTAAGACCAAATATTGCTAGTTGAGTGGTACGTGTTTCAATCTTCATGCCCATGCATGTGTTCATCGACTTTTTCCATGATGAAGAGATTAGAAAGACTAGAACTATGCTACTCTGCAAGATAGAGAAATGCCTTGATTTTTTGGATGAATCTGGGATGTTCATGATTCTGATGGCATCTTATGCAAGGTAAATAAGAAGTCTATTGTGTGTAAGTGCATGATAGCTTCTCAAAATTTCATAGCTTCCTTTCACTACATAAGGTGGCATTGAGTGAATGGTCATCTGGTATCTTCGGACCAAGGTTTAATTGATGACTTGAACAATCCTTCGAGAATGCTTGAGGTATGGTGTGGACTTGATCTGCTAATTGTTCTTAGCATTTGAGGCAATGTGACACTATGACAAGTGCGCGAGGATTTAGAGAACGAGGTTGACCTCAGCCTACCTCCAAAATATCTTTTCCAATGCAACATGCAAAAGGTAATATATTTTGTATGTAAACATTAATACAATGTTAGTTATTTTCCTGTTGGTTATCATCACCAAATATTGGTCTAATCTAATTGTTCAATTAACTGTTGTACAGGTACCTCAGAGAAAGGAGAACAAGACATTGTGCACAAAGATAAAGGATGGACAATTGTTTCTAGTGCAATGTAACTCTTGATTGAAGAAGGCGGCTCACACAGTATATCACATTGCTCTGAACTGTGAATATCAAAGAAAGCTATTGGCAGCAAGCTTGCAATCTATATTCATGTGAAAATAAAGTTTTAATGAAATTCTTGCAAATAAATTCTAAGAACAATTATATTTTCAAAATTGACTCGAGTTGCCTTTATATTGGGTTTAACACTATACACACTAATGTCCAATTAAATCCATTGATGAGTAGCTCTCATTTACAATTGAGGGGATCTCTCTCGAGCTTGATTATCATGAGTGGAATGTAAAGGTTCAGGAGAGGATCTAGGCATTGGGTGAGGTGTTTGGGATTGAGGAAAAGATTGTGCAATGGACTCTTCCTCCTCGGTAAAATCGGGTATCACAAAAAGACTAGAGGTTGAGTGGCCAAAAACACAAGGGGAGGCAGGTCCAGGAGCTTGGTCTGTCATTGGTTGAGGTGCTGCTTTGTACTTCCGAGATGGAGACAGAGGTTTTGATCGTGGTGGTGGCACAAATGCATCGGCGGCTCCTAGAGGATGTGTCTCCATAAGATTGATCATATTTTGGATCATCATCGTCTTGAATGCCTTCATATGGACATCGAATAATCTACCAGCTTCCTTGCCTGCAAGTGAATTCCCTAGCTTTAATATGTAATTCAAAGAAATTATGTGTGCAAGAATTACAAAAGAAAAACATTGCACTTACACTTCTATGCTCGTCAGCATAAATGCGTTCCAGAAGAAGCTCCGCATTTACAAGAACTCTCCATCCACAAGAATGCCCCTCGTCTTGTTTTGGGACCTTGCAACTCAAAATTAGCATATCTTCCCAAACACTGCCTTGGGTCAATATTGCTTCCCATGTAGCGACAAGTTTCTGAATAGACATGTAAGACATAGCATATGGTGACCACACGTTGCATCAAAATTGTAGAATCAAGAAACAAGTAACAACGTACCTTCAAACATTCCCATGAAAACCATGCACAGCATTTGCAAGGTAGCAACGCTTGCGCTCAATGTTTAGTCCAACAAGGCTCAAATATGAACTAATTGCACAAAACAAGGAATTAGTTTTCTATTCATAGTATGCAAAATATTTGAGAATAGCGAGATAAAAAACACTTACTTTTCGTTGTAAGCTAAAAGTAAAACTTTTGTTGTGTCCATGTTCACTCTATGAAACCAATCAACGACTTCTATCAAGGAAGTGGTCTTCGAGGTAAGCATGACTGACATTTGTGAATCCAAAACGACTACCTCGATGAATTGTTGAGTCCATGAAAAGTTGGAAACCAGCATGCTGCAAATAGAGAAAGTTAATTGATGAGGATCTCCAATAAGCCAGAATCAAATAAATATCTTTGCAAAAATAATGTAACATACCGGAGATCGAAATTTATAATTTGGTCGGTAAGCTTTCTCTCACTATTTTAAAAAACAGCTATCTCGTGAGGGCCGAAACAAAAATACTTATTTTTGCCCCATACCAAAAGTGCTACGCCAAAAGTTGGGCTGAGAAAACCTAGGGTCTCAATGTTAGCTTGGTCAATTGCTGCTAACATGTCCCGTTCATTTGACTCAGCTAAAGGCTCTTCCACAAGTAGCTCTTGGGTCCACTCCACATTGAAACGTGTGGCATACGTGTGTTGTGTGGTGCTCACATCGTACACACCTTCACTTTGGTGACTGGAGGGATTGTCAAAATTCTTTTATCAGATAGATGGACTGGTGCAAGTGTCTTGTCGTACCTGAAGTGTAACAGCCTAAGAGAATTGATATCCCGGGGCAAAACTGTCACTCTGTGAGCATGAGTTGTGAGGACGTAGCTGTCTTGGAACAGCTCGATCAAAAAGTCATCGGCTGCCTCGTGGAGGCAACCCATCGCACTTCTCGCCCACCTTTAATCTAAATTCGCGCTCTCACAAATTTGATAAACTACTCTTTAGAAGGGTAACTTATATGCCTCTAGAGTTTGTGCAGCTCAAGCACAAAACTTTGGTTCTGCTTGTACCTTCAACTACTCATTTTTGCCCAAAGATTAGGCAGGGTTTTGCATGCAACTCTTGAGGATGAAGGTCGGTTGTCTTGCGGGTAAACCTTCCTTGCGGTCTGCTTCAAGCTAGTCATGAAAACAAGTGTTTGCCTTGGAAAGCGTTGTGCAAAAGAAAAAGAAGAAGATTAAGCAATGACAGGTTAGGTTGCAAAAGGTGATTCTTAAGAGGTAATGACAGAGGTCAAACAGTAGTGAGGTATATGGAAATAGAAACATTATATAAGCACCAAGGATATCATCATCATTACTAAACGTGGGATATGCATGTGGTGGTGGCCACACTTAATTGAGTCGCTCATCTTCATTGGGAAGGGTGCATCACCCCATGGAGGACACGTGGCATACTGCATGTTGACTATGTGGTTGTCGCGGCACAACGCTATATGGGATGGGCCTTGATCAACCAAACCCCCTTCTCGTGTTGTGTCGCGACAAGAAAAAATGTAGCCACACAACGCAGAAAGGGAGAGTGTACCGTAGGAAGAACTCCTTATCACGTTGTGGTGCAACACTCTTGATGGCGCACAACAACGCGATAAAGAGTGTCGTGTCACAACGCGATAGGAACCAACCATATTGTCGAGATGCCTTCCTATCGCATTGTGACACAACATGTAACATTTAATGGTCTAGTAAATGTGTGTAGCATAAAATAGCATGAACATAGTGAGCATTTCATTAGAATAGCATCCTAGTGAGAATAACAAGAGTGCTTGGGTGGAGAGAGCAACAAAATTTATAGCACCTAGTTAGATAGCATGAAAAATATTTAAAAAGAGAGAGAAATTAAGCAATTGGTAACAATTGAGAACCGGATTTGCATGGAGCCTGTCCCCCCTCCAAAAGGCTTTGTATTATGGTTTCTCCCATCAAGAGAGACATTTTACAATACAATCCTTTGTGTTCTTTCAATACTAGCTAGTGCTATGAAGATGGAAACTTCAAGAAGTAAGCAAAACACTTATCAAACACAAAAAACGGTCTCAAACCCAAGACCTCACACACCTTTGAATATGGTGAGAGCTAGCGGGGTATGAGAGTAGATTGAGAGAAGGAGTATTCTTACAAGAAAGATGTACATACTCCTCACATCTCCTCACATAATCACTCATATTAGCATAGCTTATCTTAGTAATCAGCATGGTAGAGGAGATGAGCATGCATTGAAGCTTGGCTCTTCATTGGATTTGCATCACAAAGCCAAGAGTTGTTGATGTAGGCCTCCCTTCGCACAAGCTTGGAGTAGGTGGTAAGCTTGAGAAGGAGAAAGAGTCTTCTTTGATTCACACATGAGATTGTGTGAGTGTGTGTGTGATAATGCCTTGCAAAAATCAGCCCCCCTCTCTCTCTTGGTCGACCCGTCTTGCTATTTGCTCATCCTCACACCTCATTGGACCTCCCCATGCCTAGCCAATGGAAATTAAGCAGCATAAGTGATAGTCTTCTGACATGTGTCCCCCTTTTTCCTTTTGTAAGAGCTTTAGGTAATTACTTAATTCGACTAAAATCTAATTGGACCCCTTTGCCTCCTGGCCAATAGGAATCATGCAAGCCATGGGGCTGTTGAATGCTCATTGGACCCCTTGGGAGACTGTCCAATAGTCTTCTAGAGAGCTTAATTCTTATTGGTACTTTTATTAAACTTTAGCCTAATTCTCATTGGTCCACCTCTAAGTCCATCCAATAGGAATTGAGTACACCTTGTGGGCATCTAGGCTAGGGAGCTGACATGTGTCCCTCATTCCCTTTGTGTAAAAGGAGCTTCTGTGTGTGTGTGTGTGTGTGTGTGTGTGTGTGTGTGTGTGTTTCTCTCTCATCTCCTACTTCTAGATCTCACCCCCTCGCATGTAGGGATGGTTGAAGACTTTTGGGACACACACAAAGCATCCAATTTCCCTAGGCTTTTGACCTTTGGACACAACCTTTGAATTTTGGAACCTTAGCATTTTGGAAGTCTTAATGGGCTGAACCCTAAGGTCTTTGGAGCCCATTGTTGCACATAGCTCTTTTGAAGATGGCCCCCCCTTTGGATCCCTATTTTCCCTCCTTTGGATCCCTATTGTGGCGGGTCTGCTAACTTAACCAATATTCTAAATTTTCTCCCTTGGTACTTCCCTATATTAAATGGTCAGTTTAACATGAAAAAATCATGTAGGACAATTAGATATTGATTATTATAACATTACCTCTCTCTTGAAATCATAGTCGTCCTCGACTATGGGATAGAGAAGATGAATCATATTCATTAGTCCTTTTCCTAGCGGGTAGAGGATCCATATTTTACCCTATGACATTGTTCTAGAATGGATGACTAGTCCATTTGGCACTTGAGAGCCTAAGCTGTCGCAAGCATGTCTAGAGTGACAAGCTCTACTTGGTGTTCGGGAGACGTCGTCTCTGCAAACTTGATCTAAGCATGCACACTATTGCATTTTTGTGCACAATAAAGAAAAAGAGAGTCCTATATAAGACAAAAACTTTGTTCATTTTTAACATTTGTACATTTTCTTACTCTAGGGAAGCATTGTAAGCATTGACAAGGTTTAGGTTATCCTTTAATCGTATGCCTTGCATCCATCTGGCACCTTCAAAAGGAACTTCTTAAAGTTAATAAGATATTGTCGGATAGTTTTACCACCTCTTAGTACCTTCTCTTCATGTCGGAGAATGGACTCGGACTGCAGCACCTCTTCTTGGTCCTCGATCTCCGGTGGGTTTTCAATAGTTGGTTCTCGAGGTGGATCTCCTTTGTAAGGCTTTAGTAGGCTCACATGGAAATCATTGTGTATGAGCCAATGGTTGGGCAAGTTGAGTTGACACGCCATCTCATTGATTGCCCTAAGAATCTAAAAGAAACCATAGTACCTTTTTGCTAATTATGCATAGTGCTTTTGGTGTCCCGTAATATTCTTGCCTGTCATGTGCCTTAATCGAGCCTTGGGAAATTTGAGTAAGACCCAATCATTTTCTTTAAAGGCTTGGGCTCTTTTGTGCTTGTCAGCAGCAGCCTTTTGCCTTTGTTGTGAGATAGAGATAGCATCCTTAATCTTTTAGAAAGATTCTTGTAAGTCTCAGCTATACTCATCTGCAGTGAAGATCTTCCCGTGTACCTTAAGTAGCAAGGGACTTTTTGATCTTCCCTCTATTACCTCAAAAGGTGCTTTTCTCGTGAAAGTATGTACAGTGTTATTGTAGGCATACTCCACTAAGGGTAAGTACTTCTCCCATTGGGATCTTTGATCTACTTTCGTTACATAGGCTTTTAGTAGATCAAGAATTGTTAGGTTAGCTATTTCACTTTGGCCATCTGTTTGCGGGTTATAGGCCGAAGAGAAATTTAGCCTTGTTCCTAAATTCTCAAAGAGACCCTCCAAAAATTACTGGTCATTCTAGGATCTCTATCCGACACTATGGACATTGGCAAGCCATGGTACTTGAAGATTTGTGAAAAAAGAGCGTTGTCATTTGATGGGCTTTGATAGTCTTTTTGACAGGTATAAAATGATCTTGTTTACTGAACCTGTCTACTATTGTCCATATTCCCGTATTCCCATGGATAGACTTAGGCAATCCAAAGATAAATTCCATGGATATGCTCTCCCATGGTGAATTAGGGATTGGCAAAGGTTGAAGTAATTCATGTTGCTTCCCTCTATCAAACTTTGTCTTTTGGCATACCACACATTTAGAAACATACTCTTGTATGTTTGCTTTCATGGTAGGCCAATATAAATATGTTTCAATCCCCTTTAGGGTAGACTAAATCCCTCTATGCCCTCCATGAGGACCATGAGATTTATACATTCTTTCTCACGTAGTGAGCTAGTAACGCATAGTCTATTGCTGTAGAGAAGATAACCATCTTGTAAAGTAAATGGTTCCTCTTTCTTCCCTAGTGCAAGGGCTGAAATCACATCTCTAAAATCGGGATCAATAGCATACTCATCTATCATAGAAGATAGATCATTCTATGATAGATCATTGTGAGTTGCTATGGAAAACGCATTCACTCTCGACCATCTTGAGAGTGCATCGGCTACTTGATTATGCTTGCCAGTAATGTGAGCAATATGAAAATGAAATTGAGAAGGAAAGTTTTCCCACCTTATTTGTTTGTCGGAGAGCTTGGTCTGCATCATGAAGTACTTAAGACTTTGGTGATCCATTCACAGAATGAAAGGAGTCACCAATAAATAGTGCTTCCATGAGTCTAAGGCATGTAGAACTGCGAGGAGTTCCTTTTCATATATGCCTAGAGCTTGCTCAACAAGGTCGAGCCTTCAACTTTCATAGCCTATGGCGTACCCTTCTTGAAGAAAAACAACTCCAAGGCAATCACCACAAGCATCACATTGGACCTCAAATGGCTTTGAGAGATCCGGTAGTGTAAGCACAGGTTGAGAGATAAGTTTTTCTTTAAGCTTTTTGAAAGCATTGTTCTCCTTGGTAGACCATGTGTACCTAACATTTTTCTTTGTTAGGTCATGTAATGGTCCTGGTATTAGTGAGAACTTTTTTATGAAGCATCTATAGTATGCGCACATACCTATAAAGCTTCTTAATTCATGAAGATTCCTTGGTTTAGGCCATCCTTTTATTACCTCTAACTTTGATGGATCCATTTGGATGCCATCTTGAGAGATAATGTGACCTAAATATTGAATCTCTTGTAAGAAAAAATCACTTTTATTTCGATTAACATAAAGTTTATTCTCTCTTAGAACTTGAAATATTACCTGTAGGTGTTGCTTTGTTCGTCTAATGAATTAGAGTAGAGGATGATATCATCAAAGAACACTCGAGTAAAGGTTCGGTGAGGCGTGAATAGCTTCTCCATCGAGCGGTTGAATGTGGCTGGTGCATTGGTCAAGCCAAAAGGCATGACAACATATTCGTAAAGACCAAACGTAGTGCAAAATGCGGTCTTTATAATGTCTTGATCAACTATCCTTATTTGATGACAGCCATTTTTAGGTCAACCCTACTGAAGTAGGTGGATCCTTGTAGCTTATCAAATAGGTCTTCTACCCATTAGGTTCATTTTGAGAATCTTTAACAAAAATCATGTACACGGAAATAGAGCTCTTTATTGACTTGTTGAAAGCTTGTGTATGTACAATGGGTATAGTGTTACCCATTTCCATCTATATACATATATTTTTCTTGTACTTAAAGGAGATTCTCCTTTCAGGGAATTTAACATTAGCAGCCATGCGATCAAACCATGATGCCCCTAGTATTACATCCTCATGCTTGAGACGAGAGATAAAGAAGTCCTCCTTGTCCACATAGCTTTGGACATGGAGCCTCAATTTCCCGATTAAGGGAGTGACTGAAGCTTCTTGCCCCTTGAAAGCACCGTTTGCGGGTAGGACATCTCCTATCTCGTAGGCTTGTATGTCTAGCTTTGTGGCCAACTCTATAGATATAAAATTGTGAGTAGAACCAGGGTCAAAGAGAATAACAACATCATGTTCTCTCACCTTCCCCCAAGCATGGTGAGTGGCATAAAATGGTAACCATCTTTTTGCAACATTTGTCAGCCTACTCAACGTCCTCTTCCTCATATGTGTATATATTTTTCTACGCTATTAAGTTATCTAGAGTAAATTACCCCTCTTCGTTTAACCTTTGTGGCGACACATACATTATACTCTTCCCAAAAATGTCACCTTAGTCATATATTTATATTACCACCCTTTTGTTTTTTGCTTTGTAAATAGAATAAGTATACAATAACCAACTATATACCCCCAAACTTTCTTCCCTCTTGTGAATTAGTAGTAGAAAAATAATATATCCATCTTCCACCCCATATAGATAAATTCCCATGGAAATCAACTCTCCACTTGTCTTTACCAAAGATTATGGTCCCTCTCTACAAGTCTTCTATGCCCCCTACATAGCTAGCCCAATATCTCTTAAGAATATACATATAGTTTCTCTCCTTTCAAAAAAGACTCCAATTGTATATTCTTTTCACAAGCAAATAATATTGGGCCCTCCTCTATTTTTTTAAGCATCATAGCCTTTTGAAAAAGCATGATTCCCCTTGGATGCATACAAGCAAAGGGCCCATACAAGAAGACTTGGAAGCAAAAGGTTCCCTAGCCTAGTGTGGACCTTCCAAACAGAATTCCTTGGTGCATGGGCATGAAGAATAGTCCAAATTCATATCAAACATGTTGAGAAGGTCAATTTTGCCTTTTGAAGCATGTCATTCCGAGCTACAGGTAAAAAGTTATGGTCAAAATAGTGTAAATCTGTCAGATTCGCACCAAAAGGGAACTGTAAATCAAGAGGGTGAGATCTTATTTTTCCCCTACTCATCTTCTAGAAGAGCAATGAGTGTTCAAGGTCACTTGCATGTGATGGGACCAACCTAAAGATGCTTTCTAAATGCCAAGACAGACAAGTTGAGATACCCCGCAGGAGCCACCCGTAGGGCCTCATGGTGGGGCCCACCTACATTATGCACCCCTATGGAGCCTTCACGGTCTAAAATAATATTTTTGGTGAATAAATATTCCCTTTTATGTCCAATATTCAATGAGTGGTCAAAGGACACTTAATTAGGTCTAATCACTTACTCTAATTAAGTGTAGCATAATCCCACTCCTACACAACTATAAATAGCCCCCCTTGGAGAGACTCAAGGACACACACCTATATTTTCAACTTCATGTTGTTTCTTGATCAATAGTAGAGAAAACCCCAACTCTCCCTCTTTCACATCCTCCCTCCTAACCCTCCTCTTTGGAGGAAGTGCAACTCTATTCTCCACTCTTTCCATTCTACAATCTCTTACTCCATCAACCCAATAAATCATTTGTAGCACCTCAATAACTTGTAAATACGTCATGATCTCTCTCATGGTTATGTTAATGATCATGAAATCATATTCAAAACTTTCAAGTGTCGCAATTCGTGATGGTTAGCCAGCGTCTGTCCTCCCCTTAAAAGGTGTGCGAGAAATCAAGTAAGTGTTCTATTCTCAATTTACCATTGGTTTGTTTCTCCACACTTGTTCAATTGGTCTAAAGAAATTTCTCACTCCAACTCTCTTTTGCTTCATTACATATGCATGTGGCTACCTCTCATGGTGATTTTATTTGTGTCACAGCATTGCATAGATGGAGATGAGCTCTCTATGCAAAGTGTGTTAGTTTTATGTAAGTGATTCTCTTGTGTGTTTGAGAGGCAAGTCTTGTGCGCATGATTTTTTGATGAGTGCTTGAGAGAGGAAGAGTTTGGATGTATTATGGGTATTCTTATGGGGAGAAGGTGAATGCTATTCCACAAATTGCATATTTCATTTTGATGCACGGCATTGGGTTGCATAATCGTTGATGGTGTTCAAGTGTCCAAAGTGTATGTAGAGTAAGGGGGTTTTCAAAGTGTGTTGCTTGAGTGGGTGAGTGCAAGTGTTATTTTGATTGGTTTCCTTCTCCACTCCCAAAAGAAGGTGGTGCCCCAAGTAGTGTGCGTACCTCTTTACGAACATTTTGTGAGGGTAGGCCCATTGATTTGGGTTTAGAGGCCCCATTTCAAAAAGCTCGCCCTCACATGGCATAGAGGAGATCCTTTGTGGTGAATTTCCTCCTCTTGGATTTCGACCAAGGTTTCTCTGGGAGGTTCATGGTGGGTGTTCTTTTGGGGACAAGTGCGGTACGCATGCCCTTGCTCGCCGCACTTGAAACAGCGGTTATCCTTGCAATAACGCTCAAGCTCTTTAGGAGAGGGTTTATTTTTTCCTTTATAAACTCCCTTCTCTTTAGCTTTGTTGGAGTCGCCCTTAGGAGACTTTTGGACATTGTCCTTCCCCTTAGGCTCATTGGAACCCTTATGTTTCGTGGGCTTAGAAATTTTTTTCGTCCCCGTTTGGAAATTGATTGAAGAGGCCACCATAGTATGGTGTATAACCTCCGATATGGTGCGTGGCCTTTGAAAGTTGACATACTCCGCCATTTTTGCAGTTAAGCCCGCGCAAAATTGTTGATTTTGCTCTCCAAAATCCAACTTCTTGAAGACAGTGCCTTTGAGTTGTAAATCCCAAAACTTGTCAACATATTTGGGAATGGATTCGTAGGGAGAGCTTCAAGCTTTGCCATTCGGTGAGTACTTTGTCTTTGGCATCGGTGGCCAAAAACTGCTTCATAATGGAAGCTCTTAAAGCTTTCCATGTTTTTGGAGCTTCACCGTTGGCCAGTAGGCTAGACCACCATTAACTGGCGGACTTTTGAAAGTGCATAGCTACATGGCGTAGCTTAGAGGACTCCGTGAAGCCATCATCTCCAAACGCCGCATCGAACTATTGGATAAAGGCCAAGACTTTGTCCGTAGCACCAAAAGTGCCATCATAGGTAAGGAAAGAGATGCTCTTCTCTCCCTCTTTGAATTTCTTGAGCTTGGACGACCTCTTCCACGCGGCATAGGATTTCCTATGGCCTCTTGTTTTCGATGGTTCAAAGGTTGCACCATCACTTTCTTCAAAAGATGAAGAATTTGAGGAAGATGGAGAAGAGGGTGACCTCTTTCTTGCCTTTTTCTTTCCTTGATCTTCTTTGTCTTCACCATCACTTTCATAAGAGGAAGAGGATGAAGAAGATGGAGAAGAGGGTGTCCTCTTTCTCGCCTTTTTCTTCTCTTGCTTTTTGTCATCCCTCTTTGAAGTATGGTGTGGAGAAGTATGCAATGGTCTTCTCTGTTTTGGAGGTGATGGAGAGTGTTTAGCTCGTCGTCTTTGTGGAGCCATCTCCGTCGAGGTGGCAGGAGACTCACTTCTTTCTCGTTCCTTTGGTGGAGGCTCTTGAATTCTCCTTTGAGAAGGATATGCGTCATCAAGGAGAAAATTTTTGAGCCCTTCATATGGATCCTCTTCTTCTTCTTGAATCGGAGAGAGGCCTCTTTTGGAAGTCTTGCAAGGAGGCTTCCTAGGTGCTCTCTCGTCATGGTGGGGAGCTTGGAGAATCCCATGAGCACGAAGCTACCGTTGCACTTCACTTTGGAGGGATGGATTGCCCATGGCTTGTTGAAGCATAGAAACAAGATAGTTAACAAGCATTGGGGCATCATTAGTAGCTTGCTCATTAGCAAAATCAAAGTTATCAACATTAATTTCACTCTCTTTACTATTGTCAGTCATTCTAACAACGTTTAGTTTGTAAACTTTTTAGGTGTACTTTGGCACTTCAAGCCCTAGTTGCTACCCCTCTTTACCCCTTTAGAAAAAGCACTCAAGCTAGTGTACCCATGGCTTGAATACCATTAATTGAAAGGAATAGAAGAGAGGGTTGTTCAACACCAAAATAGCACCATCTCATGTCAGGCTTCTAATAGCTCAATAGTGGTTAAGCCGTAGGCAAGCCCCGTAGGACTCCACTATTAAGACCATAGCTGAAAAATCCCTATTCTACTTACTCACATGCAATTAATAATACCAACCATTTATAGCTAGCTTGAGGACCTCCCTTCTTGAGCAAGAAAAGAGAAACCTTGTGCTCTGATACCAATGTATCATTTAATGGTCTAGTAATTTGTGTGTAGCGGAAAATAGCATGAACATAGTGAGCATTTCATAAGAATAGCTTCCTAATGAGAATAACAAGAGTGCTTGGGTGGAGAGAGCAACAAAAAGTACAACACCCAGTTAGATAGCATGAACAATACTTCAAAAGAGAGATAAATTAAGCAATTGAAAACAGTTGAGGACCAGATTTTCATGGAGCCTGTCCCCCCTCCAAAAGGCTTTGTATTATGGTTTCTCCCATCAAGAGAGACATTTTCCAATACAATTCTTTGTGTTCCTTCAATGCTAGCTGGTGCTATGAAGATGGAAACTTCAAGCAATAAGCAAAACACTTATCAAACACAACATAAATTCCCTCACGGTCTCAGATCCAAGACCTCGCACACCTTCGAAGATGGTGCGACTAGCGGGGTATGAGAGTATATTGAGAGAAGAAGGAGTATTCTTACAAGAAAGATGTACATCTCCTCGCATAATCACTCATATTATCATATCTTAGCTTAGTAATTAGCATGGTAGAGTAGATGAGCATGCATTGAAGCTTGGCTCTTGGTTGGATTTGCATCACAAAGCCAAGAGTTGTTGATGTAGGCCTCCCTTCTCACAAGCTTGGAGTAGGTGGTAAGCTTTCCATTAAAGCTTGAAAAGGAGAGAGAGTCTTATTTGATTCACACATGATATTGTGTGAGTGTGTGTGTGATAATGCCTTGTAGAAATCAGCCCCCCTCTCTCTCTTGGTCGACCCCTCTTGCTATTTTCTCATCCTCACACCTCATTGGACCTCCCCAGGCCTAGCCAATGGAAATTAAGCAGCATAAGTGATAGTCTTCTGACATGTGTCCCCCTTTTTCCTTTTGTAAGAGCTTTAGGTAATTACTTAATTCGACTAAAATCTAATTGGACCCCTTTGCCTCCTTGCCAATAGGAATCAGGCAAGCCATTGGGCTGTTGAATGCTCATTGGACCCCTTGGGAGACTGTCCAATAGTCTTCTAGAGAGATTAATTCTTATTGATTCTTTTATTAAGTGTTTTTAAATTAATTAACTAGATTTAATTTAGCCTAATTCTCATTGGTCCACCTCTAAGGCCATCGAATAGGAATTGAGTACACCTTGTGGGCATCTAGGCTAGCGAGATGACATGTGTCCCTCATTTCCTTTGTGTAAAGGGATCTTGTGTGTGTGTGAGTTTCTCTCTCGTCTCCTACTTCTAGGGGTTGTCCCCTCGTATGTAGGGATGGTTGAAGACTTTTGGGAGACACACAAAGCATCCAATTTCCCTAGGCTTTTGACATTTGGAGTATTTTGGAACCTTAGCATTTTGGAAGTCTTCATGGGCTGAACCCTAAGGTCTTTGGAGCCCATTGTTGCACATAGCTCTTTTTGCAGATGGCCCCCCCTGTGGATCCCTATTTTCTCTCCTATTGTGGCCAGTATGCTAACTTAACCAATATTCTAGCTTTTTCTCCCTTGGTACTTCCCCATATTAAATGATCAGTTTAACATGAGAAAATCATTTAGGAGAATTAGATATTGATTATTATGACACGACATTTGGATGTCGTATAACAACGCGATAGGAACCACCCATATTGTATAGATACTCACTATCGCGTTGTGGCGCGATATTTAGATGTCGCTCCTCAACGTGATAGGGACCACCATATCGTGGATGCGCCTCCCTATCGCGTTGTGGTGCGACATTTGGATGTCGCGTCATAATGGGATAGGGACCACCCATATCGTGGATGTGCCTCCCTATCGTGTTGCTACACGAATTTGGTTGTCGTGTCAGAACGCGATAGGGACCACCCATATCGTACCTCCCTATCACGTTGTGGCGCGACATTTTTCTATCACTGCAGAGTGCGAGCATATGAAGGGCTGTGACATAAACCTCCCACTCGGATTGTGGTGCGACACATTTTGATAAAAATTCTTCCTTCATAATCAGTAACCAAAAAAGAAACAAAGAGGCAGAGACAAAGGAACAAGATATTTGGACATTTGCATTATCATCAACAAGGACTCCATTACACAAGACTAAGAGGTGATAGATGCATTATCTTATTGGTCCATTACAATTATTCTTCTTCCTCCTTTATCATTGGTGGTTTCTTGTCCTCGGTCTTTGTAGTGCTGGTTTTCCCAGCCTTTGCCTTATGGTTTCCTTTGTTTTTCTTCTTCGGCTCCTTTTGAAGAGCTTTTGCCTCAGCTATCATTTTCTCGACCTCCTTCATTTCTGCCATCATCTTTTGGGAAAGCTTCCCCTTTCCTCTCTTATTGTCCTTCATACCTCCGTTGTGTAGATGTGAGCAAGTTTTGGAGTGTGCAGTCAAGGTGTTTTATATAGCTACGGTACTCACCCAACTAGGACACGTGTCATAGGGATGGTTGAGCTTGCCTCGGTCTTTGTGCTGCATTCATTGCACCGTTTCTAATGCAATCATAAGGATGATTGTAATGACCTAGTCGAGTTCCTGAGGAGTCTATAAATAGAACGCCCGTCAGTCCCTCGTTCATACTCCCTAGTGTTAGTGCCTTCCTACCTTTACCCTAACCAGCAACCCAAGTTTTCTTACCTGTCTCCACAAATGGATCCCTTTCAAATCGAGATAGAGGAGGAGTGCCTTGATCTAACGAGGCACTTAAAGACAAGCTGTACAATTTCCTTTATAGAATTGGGCTTCAGCAGCGGGAGCAAGAATTCCACTACAAGAGGTTGTGTGCACTTGTAACGCTTTTAGCGATGAAAATACATTGGGTTTTTATACTCCTCAGCGTCTCTAAGATCGTCGCTAATAGCGTCGATACGAGAAAGTCGCTATGAGTGTCACTATAAAGCGATGCATATAGCGACTCTCATAGTGACGCTTACAGGCTACCTATAGTGACGCTTATGGCGACGTTGCAGAGCCTTATATAGCGACGCTTATAGAGACACCCGAGAGTAAAAAAATTTGGTGGCAAGGCATTGAAGGCCCTACCACCCATCAACCATATTGAATGTTCAATAATAGAGTAAACCT
This sequence comes from Adiantum capillus-veneris, assembly GCF_014529385.1. Classification (NCBI taxonomy): domain Eukaryota; kingdom Viridiplantae; phylum Streptophyta; class Polypodiopsida; order Polypodiales; family Pteridaceae; genus Adiantum; species Adiantum capillus-veneris. Next base: position 83,902,443 of record NC_140944.1, read on the forward strand.
AAATGAATCCAATATAAGCCCAGATTCACCTTTGAAAGAAAGTGCAAGCTTAGGTATAGACCCAAAGTAGTCACCCACAAGACAATATAACCATTAACTCCATCATCCATAGTATTGTTTGCAGAATGAAGATACAAAATTGATCAAAGTAAATTGATGAAAGTAAATCAATGACAATTGTACACATCATAGGCAAAATCACTTGATTGTTAAGCTTTGCAAATGTAATAGTTACAACACCATTGTCATTATTGAGAAAATATACATGGTTTTTCAATAGTTACAAAAAGATTTATACACGTCATCTCATGATACATGTGCTATGACAAAAGAAAACTAATGCTATCTAGCTATGGCTAGACTGACGTCGTCTAATCAGACGTCTCATCGCGTCCAAGCAACATATCTGTCGGATTCTGCAAAAAAAAAACAATAAGACAGCTTTCTGTAAGTATAAATATATAATTTACAAAACAGTACAACAAATATAAACGATTAAACCCTAATACTAACCATGCTGTCGCGAGAACTCAGAATGTCCATCGAGGCGTTTAAGCCCTTTCTGCCTACGTACTCGCGCTCGTACGGTGTGGGGTCACGTCCTGTCATCGACCACTGTTCAAAACATACAAAGAATCCATTATGTTAGAATTTAAAAGTACAAATAGACGTAACTATCAAACCTAAAGAGCAATGAGAAAACACTTACCAAATCGGCCTCAAATGATGCCCACCCACCGCTCTTCAAGTGGTGTGAGCTCCCTGCCTCTACTCGCGTTTTGGCTGCCTCCTTTTGTTGCTTCCACTTGTCAGGATTCTTGCACGCTGCTTGTTTTACATTCTTTCAATCTTCTTTGGCCAGTCAATCTGGTCTGTTCCACCCATGCTTTGTTGCTTTTTGCACCTCAAAACGCTTAAGCTTGCAGTATTCGTGCATTCGAACCTTCATCAGGTCTTCATTGAAGCGGTCATCCCGTGTTGACACGAAAACTCGTGATGCAGCATGCTGATGACTCTGTCTTTTAATTCACTTGGTACTTTACTCCAAGTGTTCAGTATGTAATGTCTAAACAACTGAGAGGAAAGACCATGCATGCGCGAGATCACCTTCTTGCCTTCATCATCCAAGATGATGCCGCCGCTAATGTCGACGAAGTAAGGCAAGCCCTCTCGCCTATGACGCGTGAACTTGGGTGTCCCGACAAGGGTCTCTAGCGGCATGTCGATGGGGGTACGGACGTCAGGTGTCTCCACTGGAGTCTGGGCCCCGAAGCGAGGAGCGTCAACTAGGGTGACTCCCGGAGGATTAGGTAGTGGTGTGTAGCCAGGAACGGCCGATAGCCGCGCAAAACCTGGCGATGTTGTGGCTGGTGTGGGGCCGGGCAAAGAAGGGGAAGGTAAAGAGCCTCGTCAAGCACGAGGAGGTGTCAAGGCATCAGTGGTAGCATCCCCACAACAACCACCACCGCCACCACTAGAGCGTCAGTGCCTAGACGAGTGTGAAGATCGTCTCGTCCACACCAAGGCTTTGGAGCGCGCCGAATGCTCTGAAAAAAAGGGAGACGTTGAAGGAGTAGAATGAGGTGATGGTGCTCCAGAGCGATGACAATCCTTGTGCCACTACCTCTGCCGGGGTGACAAAGAAGAAAGAAACTCATCATCATCCATACCTGCATTAAACACACGAACATTTAATCTTAATATTGAATGGAGAATAAAACATGGATAAGTAGAGAGAGAGAGAGAGAGAGAGAGAGAGACACAGAGAGAGAGAGAGGTGTCATAAAAGAGGGAGGGATTCCTGTGTAGAGAGATTCCTGTGAAGTTCTTGTGAATTTGTCTCACGTGTGCATTCTACGTATCTTGTAAAAGCACTATGCTCCGAGTGCGATGGAGACTGAGGCTACAATCGCGAAGGAGGTAATCCGTCTCTGATCATAGATGCTGCTCGTCCCTCCACTAAATCTAGTTAATCGGATGAAAGAGACGCTAAGAAGCACTAGTGCTCGTCGGCGAGTAGTGTCCCTCCTTGTGAGAACATACCTAGAGCATAGTACCTGGAGTGGACGGAATGACGATTAAACACAATTTAAATTTTGCTAGTATAGCCACATGAATACAATATATATTATAAAACGGAGAAAAATTGTTTAAATACAATGTTTATGGCTTTAAGATGTCTCTCTCTCATCATCGCATAGCTCAACATAACTCCCTATATCTATATAGAGCTCTCCTTTTAGGCAGATGTCCTCCGTTTTATTTTGTAGATCCTCTGCATGCACCCCATAGAGAGTAGCAGCTTGATGCTCGTGTGGCACCACCTCAGCGGCTTCTGACTGAGCATCTTCTCCAATCTCCTCCACTGATGCCGTTGTGATTGGCACATGGTAGCCGTCATACATCCGTGCACTACGAGGGGCTACCTCTATGACGTACCACTAGTTTGATGCAGACTTTGTAGGATGAAATATCACCTGCCAGAGCCACATAACTTACATGAGAGCTTCCAAGCACATAACTTTTAAAATTGGATAGCTTCCAAGCACATAACTTACTTGTTTACAATGCTCAAGTAGTACAAAAGTGTCTCTTAGGTCAGTCCATTTTTCAGTTGAATCCACTTCAAGGAAACCAGACTCTCCTTTGCGCACAGTAGCATTGTGACCCTCCATGTTTATCGTGAACCATTGCATGTCTAACAAGTCGACAAAAAATCCTCTATAATTGATTCTCAAAATCTCTTGAAGCGTGCCGAAGTAAGTGAGTTCCATCACCATAGGATCTGCATCAGAGGACCATCGACAACTAGATTGTTCAAATTTTTCCATGATTCCACAATCTTAATTAAAACGCTTTTTGTCAATTTGTTCCACCCTAAAATGTCACCTTTACACCGTGCTGTTGTGTATGACTTATACTACAACCAACAAAGATTATGAGTGGCCGTTCAAACATCTAGAAAGTCACTAGTCATACATTGCAAACTTACCTTGGTCGCACAACCGCGAGAACACTCCCACTCCTCCTCAGTCACTTCTTCACCGCACTGTTGTGCGCTTTTCAATTGGTTGTGTAACCATCTTAAGCTCATGAATGTTGGTAGGCTCTCCAAACCCACAGATAATGCATCGGTGGTTGTCTTCCCCATCTCCACTCGATCCGCGCCCTTTGTCTCTCTTGCTTTGCATCCTCGTATTGTGAAATCCACTTTTGCACCACTGGATTGTGAAGCATGCAAAATTGATTGATTTTAGCCTCTAGATCTTCCGTCATCTTCTTCTCAACATCAAAATTGCACATGACAATCCCAGATATGCTCTCATCATCTATGGTTCTGCATAGCATGTCCCGGGCTTTATCAAATCCGTCTAGCCACTCTCCAACGTAAAGTAGGGACTCTGATACCAACCAACCTTCTGCCATGCTACCCTTTGGACGTGCCTTCTGACGCACATATCCCTTAAGTGTTTTCATGAAACGTTCTAAAAAGAACATCCATCTGGAATGTACTGTGCCAGCTATTTTCACCTCATCAACTATGTGAACAAGAAGATGCACCTGAATGGTTAGCATGGTAGTAGGAAAGTGTTTCTCAAACATGCACACAACCTCTGCAGCATTTAGTTTGGCGAATGGTATGGAGTCTACATTGATCTCCTTTTGTGAGATCCATTGCACCAACTTCGCAAGTTTGTAGATTGTGTTACGAACGTCACGAGACAAACATCCCTCAATGGCCACCAGTAATATAAACTACAAAACACATCTAGCAATGATATTAAAGTCCACACACAAATTTGTTACACAATTCCCACTATGATATATTCCACTTCAAACATCCTGACACATTTTATGCCAGTCGTGTGACTTCAAATCGGTAAGCTTTCCTTCTTTAGTGAAACACGTTCAGAGAGAGTGCATTACGCTAGTGGGGGTCTGCACAGATCGAATGGTCTCTTTTACTTTGCAATCTTGGGCTCCTGTGAAAATCCATGGCGCTTTAGGGAGTTTTATCGGTCCATCGGATGTTGTCTGTGGCCAATATTTCTCCATACGATCCACATTTCTAAGGTCAATCCTGGCTCCCAAAGTATCTTTCTTACTGGTCATATGGTCCCATAGCAGATTACCCACATTCTTGAATATGTGCATTGGATTGAGTAAGTGATTGATCATGAGTCAGAGAAAATGGTACCTCGTACCATAGAGAGAGACTCTTTATCCCTGGGGGCAAACCGTCATCACACATCTCCTTCTGCTCTAACCATGCTTGTGCAGACATCCTCAGTGGCGCTCTTCTCAAAAATCCATCGCGTAACACATGATTCTCTGGAAGATATGCTTGATGACCTTCGTAGATTTTCTTCTTCAATGAGGGCGCCCAACGTGCATTCAGTGTAGGTCCACATGTGACACATGCTCTGTATCCGCTTGTTTGAAGCCCTGCATGTATACACATGACAATAGATAAGCTTGAGAAAAACCAAGATTTATAGCGTTTGAGTTTGAGTGTAAATCACCTGAGCATTCTGTTAGACGGGATAGTCATGCATGGTCCACATTAGAATGCCTCTGATCAAAGCATTCCGTCGAGCTCTGTGTCGGCTCTTATCCACCACTTCTATGCAATCCATACTAGTTGTAGCTCTTCCAATAGTTAACAAAGATACACATCCATATACCACCCCGGCTCAATCAAGCTTAGCGACAGTTGTCCCCTTCTTGGTAGTCAACCACGGGGGAATGTTGTAGTTGACGATGACAACGGGCCATACATTGTAAGATATTGATCTTTGACCAGATGGATTTACACCATCCATAGCCAGGCCTAGGTGCAAATTTTGAGCTTCCCTGGCAAAATCCGGCTATGTTTCATCTATATGTTTCCACGCTACACAATCTGCAGGAATTTGTAGCACACCATCCAAAGATTTATTCTCCTCATGCCATGATGCTAGGGCGGCCATGGACTTGTATTCGAAGAAATGCTTGATGCGAGGAAGCAGAGAAAAATGTCGCAAAACCTTTTGTGAAACTTTTTTTCCGTGGAGATCTACTCGATATCTCTCGGAATCACATTTCGGACACTTCTCCATGTCTATGTATTCCCCTCTGAAAATAATGCAGTCGTTAGGACAAGCATGAACCGAATTGTAATCCATCCCCAAGTTTCACAAGATATTTCTTGCTTCCACTCTGGAATTTGGCATCACATTATCAGCTGGCAGTACGTGCTCTTTGAGCAATCTACACAGCAAAAAAAATGTGGTACACTTGTGTAAGTAATCTATCATATCATTATACATCTAGAGTTTTTTATTAAAGTAAACACATTGTAATAGATCACCTAAAAAGCGTTATGATGCTAGTGTCACTCCATCCAAACTTTGCTTGCATGTTGAGAAGTGCTACATCATACAATGGCGTATCGGCTTCACTTTTCATATCATCATAGATAAGCCTTTCTAGATCCATGATCGTCTCGATCATTTCATCGATCTCAGGCTCAAACATTGCCTTATTGGGAATGTGGTCTACATGATCATCCTCCGAGATGTCAGAGGCTACATCTTGTGGCCTCATGTATGTTGATTGACCAAAGCGCGTGCGAACACGTCTATTGGGTTGCAAGATTGCTTCCTATTGGCCAGCGTCAAAGTCCGACGAGTTATAATTGGCAACAACTCAATCTATAATAGATGGATCAAACTCGCCAAATTCGCGAACGTGCTGTAAAGAAACGCGTCTTGTTCGTTGCACAGCATGCTTGCATTGATTACAAGGACATAAGATCCTTGTTGAGAGATAGGCGTTTCGGTTGGACGGCCCCACATCCTTGTCAATACTCATAATGAAGATAAAAACCTTATAACCTGGACATAAATTTAATCTTCTATTGGCATCCTCCGTCTTTTATCTCCCTCTCTCTCTCTCTCTCTGTTCACACTGTAAACTACCTCACATTCTCTAGTCATGTCCAATCCCCGCACACCTCGGTCTAGAGGTGCACAGACATCAAAACCACCGGGTTATAATCTCCTCTTTATTGGTCAATGCCTATATTTGTGGGTACGAGAAATCTACACACCCACGTCTACATGATAGTGCATGTAGTGGACAAAACCCCTTTGCCTCTTCTCTAGCTTTAGTAATTCACAGCATCTTAACATCTCTTCACAACAGATCTCTGTTTGAGGAATTACTTAGCACATTACATGTTGGCCTCCAATCTGAGTATCATGCCGTTGAAAGATTTCTAACTTAAGGTCGCATCCGTAGAGAGGAAGAGAGGGATCACTATTCGTCTAACTAATTTTTTATCGTAATCCTGAAGGTAGACTCTAATATAAAAGCTAAATCCAAAATCTAATCTTAAATATAACCTAATTTAACATGTGGTGATTCGTGGCTAATTGATATGGTTAGTGTGTGAGTTAACAGGTGTCAGATTCTGATGGGAATATACATATTGTTGTGTAACTAGTATTTGCTCTTGGGCAAAGCATGCCTTCATTGACATGCACTAAAATCTAACATAAATCTAATCTAATCTTAAATCAAACATAAATCTAGATCTAATTTAATCTTAAACTCAAAATAAACCTAAATCTAATCTAATTTTAAATTTAACCTAAACCTAAACGTAATCTAACTTAAATCTAAATTTAATATAGTTAATCTTAAATTTTGTCTTAATCCTAAATCTAAATCTAATCTAATATTAAACAACATAAACCTAAACTTAATCCAATTTTAAATCCTAAACCTAAATGTAATCTAACTTAAATCTAACATAGCTAGCTAATCTTTAATACTGCCCTAATTTTAAATCTAACTTAATCTTAATCTAAGATAAATCTAAATCTAACATAATCTTAAACTCAACATAAACATAAATCTAAATGTAATCTAACCTAATCTAATTTAAATCTTAACCTAATCTCTCTCTCTCTCTTTGTTTTCTCCCCTTACTCTCTCCTTTGTCTTCTCCCCCTCTCTCTCTCTCTTTGGTTTTTTGTTCTCTCTCTCTTTCTCCCTCTTTCTCTTTCTCTTTGTTCTCTCCTCTCTCTCTCTCTCTCTCTCTCTCTCTCTCTCTCTCTCAAAGACACAATGTGTGTGTGTGTGTGTGTGGGGGGGGGGGGGGGGGGGGGGGGGAGAGAGAGAGAGAGAGAGAGAGAAAATGGGAAGGGAACATGAGAGAGAGGAGAGGGAAGGAGCATACCTGGGTCTCCTTCCTCTCCTTGTGTATGTGTGTGTGTATGTGTGTGTGTGTGTGTGTGTGTGTGTGTGTGTGTGTGTGTGTGAGAGAGAGAGAGAGAGAGAGAGAGAGAAAAGGGGAAGGGAACATGAGAGAGAGGAGAGGAAAGGAGCATACCTGGCTCTCCTTCCTCTCCTCGTGTATGTGTGTGTGTGTGTGTGTGTGTGTGGGGGGGGGGGGGGGGGAGAGAGAGAGAGAGAGAGAGAGAGAGGGAGAGCGTGGGTTACCTCTTTGCTTGAGTGCCGAAAACTCAGATCTGAGATCTGAGTTTTGGGCGCTCTCGATTTATTTTTTACCCCTGTCAGCGTCACTATTGGCGTCGCTATGTAACAAATAGAATAGCAACGCTCATAGCGACGCAGTAGATTTTTGCTTTTGAGCGTCGCTAATGTGAAGTAGCTCTTGTAGTGAATTCAAGCCTGTTTTCAACCCTACCTTCTCATTGCAAGAGTTTTTGGCTTTTGTGTCACATTCCTTGCAGAGTTTCATCAGACACACGAGCAACAGACGATCAGCGGCACATTTGACTCTTTGAAGGTTGTCGATATGTTCATATGAAGGATATCAGTTTTGATCGTTCAAAGAAAGATATTTTCTACAGGAGCAGCCTCAAGTTGCCACTGCAGTCAAGCAGGAATGACATCAGATGTCCCGTACATAATCAAAAGTGTCGAGTTACATAATACTATGTTGGGTTCATACTCTTTTTGAATGTTAATCTGGACGATCACCGGGACACAGCAGAGGAGACCAAGAGCAGTCATCGTTCAGTCACTGGTGACGAGTTGGTGCAACCACCAAGTGGTGATTTGTGTGTTTCAAAAGGTGTTCAGTTGCCATAGGGAGATTTGCTAACAAATGTGCTCCCTACCGTCCCCATCGGTGATCATCATTATGTAATGCTTAATGACATCATGGAATTGGTTGACTTGAGAGAGGACTACTGCCTTGCTATAGTTGCTCAAAGTCTACAAGAGGATGACAGTATAATCAACCCTGTCAATGACAAGTATTATGTCATGGATGCTCATCTAACAGCAGGTGAGTTTATCCAACCAACAGAGGCAATAGCATCGGATATACAAGGATGCAGCCGCATATGCCGCGATGCTTCCAACAGATTTGGGGTTTAAGGTGGTACAGGAAAGGCTTGGAATCACAGAGATGGGGAGAATTGCTCTATCAACAACATTGACGCCTTCCTCATCCTCTGCAAATGAGAGTACACTTGACTTATGGAATGTTGTATTACTCGAAGAAGATAAAAATCAGAAGGTATACTATTGTGTAAGTAGTTTTTTGCTTCCCCGTAAGAGAGTTTCATGTGTATATACCAACACGTGCCTTTTATTTCTCGTAGCTCGTAGTCTATGATGATAAGTTCATTCCTCGTCCCCGTGGACGAGGTAAAGGAGACTTGGGAAAGAATTCCTCCCTTGGTCAGTACTTGGAGAATTTGAACGCACCAAACTTTCTCTGCTTCCATTCCAGTGTCTTCGAGGACAAGGCTGAATTCCCTCTTTTTGTATTGAAGACACTCTCAGGATATCTAGGAGGCGCGGCCATCAGATGGAACGTAGACAAGGTGATGCTGCTAGGCAAGCAAGCTGCGATCTCAATTTTTGGTGTAGGGCCTGGCATGTACGGCCTGCGCAGTCGCTACTTTTTGTCACATGCTACATATGGTCTAGCTTGTGGAATCATAGACCCACGCGAGTTGCCACAATATAAAAAACATGTTCTGCTGAAACAAAAGCAGCCAATCATTCAACTTATAGAAGAGGCCCTGCAAGTTGAGGCATCTGAGGAGATCCAATTGCTCGACCTCAACATGCTTGCGACGGATGCTGATGACGAAATGCGTCATTCAAAGAGACCAAGGCACGAGGAAGAGGGTCCTTCAGATAAGGACAAGAGGCCATAATATTTTGTATCATTTCTAGATGACTAGAAATAAATAGAATGTATTTGTTTTATGCATCGAAGTAAGATTGATTATGTAACAATGTCTTTCAATGTACTTTTTTTGTTACAACCATCGTTCACATTATGAAAAGTTGAAATGATAAGAGTATCAATGTCTTGCCACATTTTTAATTTTGTTGCAACCATCATTCACAATATGAAAAGCTGAAATTACATCGATTCTTCTAAATACATTAAGTTTGTGTTTGGATATTGCTATGGCTGAGAGTTATGGCATAACTTGCAACGGTGTTGTCCAAACCCTTCCCATGTGCTGTTTTTGTAGCCGCCAATTCGCATGTTGTCTAGCCGCAGACGATAACTCCCATATCTCCTTTCTTCGTCGTTTTTTGGCTAATCTCACCGCATGGCCAATCTGACTTTGTTTGACTTGTTCCTTTCAATGCGACATGTGCATTAGTTTCAGATATGTCCATTGGTGTAGCTCCTCTAAGCTATTTTCTTTGTCTGCACCACCTCCATGTCGAGTGTGACTGAAGTAACCAGTACGAGCTTGGTAGTGGGTTTTTTCCATGCCATGTGTAGACCAAACGCCCAAGCTTCCATATTGCCTTTCAAACCAAGGCATGTGATTACAGATAATGTGTTGCACACAAAGCATGCAGACATTATAAGGATGAGTATTCTCAATCCAAAATATTATCATGTCATCAAACCAATTACAGTACCATGTAGTGAGTAATATGTTGATTTGTCCACGCACTTATCAATGTCTTGTGGAAGGTCTCCGCAGCTTCTTGGAATTTTGTATAGTTGCCATCAGTCCATGAGTTTAATTTGCAGAACTTGAATATTGCGTCCCAGGTTTTCCATACCTTCGCTTTGTGAGTCCTTGCTGCACCATTGTCTGCATTATCAACTATAGGATTGTGCAGATTTTTTCACATGTTGTATCGTAATGCTTGTCTTTCTTGTGCGCTTTGTCTTTTGCATTTTGTCGTCCAGTTGTGGGTAGTGAAAGGAAGAGCCGGGCTTTCACACCATCAATGGACAGCTTCTTTGGAACATCCCGGCCATTTTTTGATCTCTTCTCATCATGCTCTATCTTAACATGTCCTCCATGAAAACCCATTTCTGAGAAGGCCATCTCTAAGGCTGAGATTGCCCTTTGCTTCACAGAGAGAGGTCGAGTGGTACAGGTAAAATAGATGTAGAGAAATATTAGTTTTTCTATTATTCTACAAAGTGCATGCATTGTGCATATGTGTACTCTAGATAGTGAGATATCCAAAATGGGCCGAAAGTTAGCGTCGCGCAGATGCCTATCCGGAGCTCTTCTACAAAATGGTTTGTCAAGGATGTGAACCTCTCCCATGCAATACAAGCAAGGGCTTTTGCTTGTTTCTCCTTTGGAAACGTTTTCATTTCAAGGTTTTTAGGTCTCCAGCCACGTGCCACTATACATTGTAGGATCCCATGCCCTCCACATCCAATTTCTTTCTATTTCTTTGTTTGCTTATTGTTTTTGGTATGTTTTTTTGATGAAAAATCCAATTCAATATATTGAAGTTCTCAGTGGACACGTGAAAAGATAATTTTGAACTTACTATAATGCACATTCGAAAGCATTCAACAAAAACATAATGATAAATTATCTTAAACATAACTTCTACGTACCTTGAACATTGCAAGAAGGAAAATGTTGTGCTTAAATTTCACACTAAAGTTTCGAGGATCATCTGGTCCAATGCTTGCATCCAGAGCTCTATTCATAAGTGTGATTGTGACTCGCTCAACCTTTGTCTCATTTACAAGCTCGCACTCATCTAACTTGATGACAAACTTCAGGACGTCGTTGCACTCTTCAGGAGTAACATTAAACAACTGCATAATGTATGACTGCATCATGATCATATCATAAAAAATATTGTTATAATTGTCATAGACCATTTCTTCTCCTTTTGGCGATTTGTATGTCGATTCAATGTGGAAAGGACTTCCTAGCTTTTGAAGCACCTCCTCATTGACTTCACGTCTTGTTTTTTGAATAGAGAAAGGGTTTGAAAGTAGAGTGTGCTTGATGCAAAACTTTTTGACTTGTCTTTACACAGACCTGAGTAAGAGGAGTTATGAATCAAAACCCTTTTCTAGTGGAACAGCATTGCAAGATGTAAAACCCTTTTCTAGTGGAACAGCACTGCAAATGATGCTACATACTTGAAAATGACAGCATATCCCTTGTTGGATATACCAGCTTCATCCAAAATTGATTGAACGTCCCGTGCAAAGAGTTTGTTCTCTTGTAAAAGGTTGTCAAGCTGTTTAGCAATGATCTTGCCATAGCGCTTATCATCCAAGAGGCCAGCTACGTTTTTGCTATTCAATATGAGCCTGTAATGGGCCGAGGAGGTGGCTGTGCTGCGCTCCACTTCCTTGTCACGGTGAAGCAAAGATCTGCACAAGCATGTTAGCAGTAAGAGATGTAAGAGTTTATGAATATAAACTTGAGAAGGATAGATGCACTCACTTGATGGCTTGCACTCTTTTCTTGATTCCTCCCGAGCCAACTTTCAAGTTTTCGATGTCTCTTAGTTTTCTTTCTCTTTGGCGAAGACCTAGCGCTGTTTTTTTTTCTCTGAGTTGTTGTGCAAGCTGATTGATGGTCTCCTTGCTGCCTTCAACCTATTTAGCACATTGCATAACTTTCTGGCGTAAGCGGACATTCTCGTTGTATACAATATCTCTCTTTTGATGACTGGAATCCTCTTTTGGTTTTTCAATAAACGTACCTTGCATGAATAAGATATCCAGATTTTAGATAACATGTATAAAAAAGGGTTAAAATGAATTTTTTATTATCTCTCTCTACGCTGACATAGCAGTTTTTACAAGGCCCAAATTTGAGTCCAAACTTTTTCTAATGAAACTTACAATTATCTGTAGCAATTATGGAAAAGTCGTGTAAATTTTCTTACAAAATTGTTTCAATTTTTCTTGAGCTTATAAATTCAATTTCTTCAAAGCATCAATTCCAGTCTTACGAGCGTCAACTTGATGAGTATAGTTCTTGATCATGGTAGCTTCTAAAATGCAAGGTTATATTTTTAAAAGACCCTCTAGCTAACATATTTACGCATACCAAGAGGGTTTTCTTAAATACACCGTCTAATGCAAGTAGCATTCAATATAAATTTGTAAAAAAAAGGACACTTGAGTGTCCGGTTTTGGTACCAAAAGTAGTGTTAAGTGAGAGGGTGTTGAGATAAAGGTGACATGTCTTGCCCTAGGCCCAACACCCGGTGTCCAACCGTATATATAGTGTCCTGTTTTGGTACCAAAGTAGTGTTAAGTGAGAGGGTGTTGAGGTAAAAGTGACATGTCTTGCCCTGGGACCAACACCTAGTGTCCAACCGTTATATATATGTGTGTGTGTGTGTGTGTGTGTGTGTGTGTGTGTATGTATGTATAAGGAGTACTTTCACTTCTTCCAAGAGGCTTCCTCCACCCACACAACGTATATACTCTCCTCTTTCCTTTCCTACACCATGCACCATGCATCCGCGCACTCTTCAACCTCTTCAAGTATACGTAATTTCTTGCGATGGTTCTATATTTTGTATGTGGCCGATTCTCTCGCTAATTTAGTTGTTTGTGCTCAATTTACGCATTTATTACAAGTTCTGAGCATAGGAAAGGATAAAGCTCCCTTAGATGAAGTTATAGAGTGCTAAAAGCGGCAAAAATGTATTGCAAAAATTGGGCTACTGCTAATAATCTTTATGTATCCATGTGTCATTTTGGGGGGTTGGAGACCATAAAGTGTTACATACAACTTGTCTACTTGCCTATCAAGTTTCATGAATTATAGCTTGACAAATGCACGTTTGAGCTTGCATTTGGAAAACTAACTTTTAATGACTGACAAATATTTGAGATTGACACATGGTTTAGAAGTCAGTTGTGACAAATTTTTCCACAGACTGGCATGATTTTGTAGTCTCCATGCCACTAGCACAGTCAGCCACGTCCCATGGATTGATATTTATGTAAGTGATTCTCGCTATCCTACAAATGATAGTGTGGTTGGATGAAAAATAAAACCTGTTCTACATGGGCTCAAAAAACCTCAACATTAACAAAAAACCTGTTCTACATGGGCTCAAAAAACCTCAGCATTAACACTCCCTTTCTCTCGAAAAGCAGTGCCAATAAAGGAGCTGATGTGAAAACATATCAAGGTAGCAAGCAAATTGTTACATGTGAAATCAACTTTGCCAACTCTTAGGATTGTTATAGCAATAAGGCCCTTCGGTAGCTTGATTCTTTCTTGCTCCTCTTTATTCTACATAGGTGTTGCAATTTTTCATGTAACTTGGGTACGTTGGATCATTTTCATGTATATGGGGTGCTTTTTCATATAATCTAATGTGTTCCCTATTCGAAGGCATAAACCAAAAAAGTATAACATAAATTAGTACAATTAAACAAATAGTGCATGTGATGTTGTCCCTTTACATGCATAATAATATTGCCTGTTGGAAAGGGTAGTGTTCTTCTTTGACCTTTTTGATTGAGTGTCCTTCACTAGCTGAGTTGGAGATGGGGGAAGTGTTATGTATTTTGTGGTCCTCTTAACAGTAGCACGAACTTTTGTATGGACTTGGAAGGTAGTTGGCAAGCTCTAGCTTGTGATTCTAAACCTTACAAGCCTACCTAATCACAAACTTTGTCATTGTGTGAGTAAGCACAACATAATGACAAGCACAAACACATCTATTAGGCGTTGTTCGTGTGTACCATCATACACTATGTTGTTTTACTCATGAACCATGATTTAAGCTCCGTATAACCAACAAGTTGCATTAGAGCCTATTCTACTGGGTTAATTTTATCTAGCACCTTAATCACCTAATAAATTTTAGTTTCCATATGCTAGATCACTTAGTCATTGCACCGCCTAATTGAATCTAAATTTGCTCTCATTTTCTATACAAAGTCAATCCTTGCATTTTATGTGGAAAGAATAACCATTCATCCAACACATTTCTAAAGGGAAAATGCAAAAGCTAAGGACAATATTTTAACAACAAAGGTAAAGCTAAAATTGGCTCTCTACTATACTTCGGGCGAACTTCATGTAACTACAACCTTGTTTTGGGACATATTCTACCTGGCTATCAAATTCTATTCTAGTGCAAACCTATTAAGGAGCATCTTTGTTTGTTGTAGAACCTATATATATCTCTCCTTGGCCAGCTACTCTATACAAGCAAAACTTAAGGGAATGGTTTTTGCAATAAGCTTCAGCTTATTATCAAACTACATTTATGAGAATCTTCATTTAAACCCACTACCTATCACACGTCATTTGGCCAGTCACACCATGTGTACACATTCAAAATGTTCATGGCATATCTACCAAACATCCCATCTTGTAATATTCCAAAACTTACTTGGAGGATGCTTTACCCATGACCTTACCACAAGGAAGATCTTCACACCTCATGTAATGTCCCCACCTACCCCCCTTCACATGCACATATCAGGGATTCAAGTTAAATCAATCAACTTTGTTCTCTCCATAGTTACTCTCTCATCGAGCTTAACATGTTTTAGATACGAGCACAACCTTGATTTGTCCTCTCTAAACCAAAACATCATTATCGAGTGTTCTTTCTCATGAAACACTTCAAAAGCTAGTACAAGCATCTTGGGCTTTTACCAACTTGATATTCATGTCTAACATGCATTCTACATGAAAATTTGATAAAGAATTAGGAAGCTATAGCCCAAAACTTTGAATGTCTACTAAATTGCCTCTCTGCAACGCAAGGAGAAACGGGTAAATCAATGCAATATATTGTTACATGCATCCTAGGTAGCGAGTTTGGATGGACACAATCAGTGTACGACATATCAATGTCTTCATGAGCATAAACTTCACATCAATTAGTAGCCTCACAGCCTCAAAATTAAGTAGTGGTATGTCGATTCGTGTGCCTTGTACAAATTGGCCAGCCAGGTAAATTGTCTGATTGGGCTTGGGTGCAACTCTATCTTGCACTCCAGGCAAAATTCACCGGTCTTCCTTATTGTATGCTGCATGAAACACATCACCACATCTTTAAAAAAATGTACATTAATTGATCTGCAAACATCATTCTTTTAGCTCATAGCGCTTGGAACTAAATTCAGGGGGCAACATACAGAGAACATAGCAACATTGGCCATGACTTTATTAGTGTTTTATACTGAATACTATATGCTTGTCAGATAACAATTAAATTCTGTGTCAAAATGCTTCGTGTTCTCAATATGGCCACATGTGAAAATAGTTTAGTTCACCTGAGCCTAGTTCATCCTTCTTTGTTTGTGGTCACAATGATTGTGGATTGCATCTATTCTAGAAAATATGAGTCTGTCCGCATGGCCCACATTGGGCTCGTGCAATAAGCTGGGTGTTGATTCAGAAAAGAGCATAAAAATCATGAGAAACCCCACCAAAGTTTAACCAACTCCGTAAACACTTTCACCCTGATATTTTCACATCGTGGAGGCCAAGCATCACGACATTGCCTCCCAAACAATCGGCGTCTGATTTCTTTCAGTTTTCAAGGCCAACTTCCACATGCTTCAGACTTGGACTTCTCATTATTCCAAAACACTCTATGCTCACTATTTGGTGCAAAAACATTATCCCTTTCCATGCTCCAAGCATAAATAGTCCCACTCGAGCTTGAAGGACACTTCCTCTCCTTAGTCCAAAACACTCTATGCTCACTGGTCGGTGCAAAAGCATTATCCCTTTCAATGCTCCAAGCATACATGGTACCATTTGAGCTCGAAGGACCAGAAAGGCTATGTCTTTCAGAAGAATCAAAGAGTTGCTGATTAATGTATCCTGAGTCTGACAGACGAGTTGAGAAAGACTCTTGTATCTCTTTGCTTGTTTGATGAACTGTGTCGAACCCAAAATCCACACATGTAGGAGAGTCACCCTCAACGTCAATTAAAGGCCCTGACTTAGTGTCACTAGCTTGGCCACCACCACTTGCTTGAGGACTCACAGACAAGGAGCTCACTCCGTCTGACGTACAACACACAACCTTCAGTGCTTGCACTACCTCACCCATGAAGGGTCGATACGACGAATCCGGTTGCACACACATGGATGCAATTGCTGCCACTTTATAGAAAACCTCTAAGGGAAATCTTCCCTCGAGGCTTGGGTCAGCAAGAGCCTCAAAGCCCTCTTCCACTGAAAGAAGAGGCCGTGCCCAATTGACTAAGTTTTCTTTCCCAGGAGGTTGAGATAAGTCAATTGGTCTCTTCCCTGATAGCAGCTCCAATAGAACCACACCAAAACTATACACATCACTTTTCACCAGTAAATGGCCAGTCATGGCATATTCAGGTGCAACATACCTGCAAATTAAAAGCGAAAGATTGCATAAGTGCATCACCACTGCCCTTCTAATTTGGTAAAATTTTGAGTTTAGGGTTTAGGGTTTAGGGTTTGTTAAACAATGTAAATCTCTTCTAAACAACCATAATTACCCAAATGTGCCCACTACAGACGTTGAAATATGCCCATCCTCCTTGTCAGGAGCAGCCTTAGCTAGCCCAAAATCTGAAATTTTAGGGGTGAAATCCCGTTCTAGAAGAATGTTACTTCCTTTGAAATCCCGATGAATGACTCGTGGATTGGCATCTTCATGAAGATAGGCAAGCCCTCTAGCAGCACCCAAAGCTATCTTCATTCGGGCATTCCAATCCAGAGGCTGCACCAATTTGTTTGCACCTATTTGGACACGAATCACTCCCAAGTATGAGTACATAAGGGCAAGCATAAAAGTGCAACATTAGCTGAAATGAAGCCCATTATAATGTGTTTTGTGCCAATGTACGCACATGGATGTGTGACTTGTGCATGGACATTACAATAGGTTTACAAACAGGTGCAGCACGACAAAACGACATGACAAAAAACATACCATGAAGATGGGATTCTACATTGCCATTAGGAATGAACTCATACACGAGACAACACTTCGTCTCTTCAAGACAAGCACCGATTAGCTTAACCAAATTCTTGTGATGTACACGGCTTAGCATCTCAAGCTCCGCAAAAAATTCATTCTTTGTCTGCTCATCCTCTCGCATCATAAGCTTTACAGCCACTTCAGTCCCATCTTCCAACATGCCAGCAAATACTTGGCCGTATCCTCCCTGGCCAACAATATTGTCTGAGTTGAAATTGTCTGTTGCTCTTTCCAGATCATAAAAGGTAAAGATTCTCGCTGCCAAAGTACTTGCAACTATGCTTGAAGAAGAGAGTCTATAGCTGAAATCAGAGGGAGAGTTCCCTGCAAAGAGCAGTAACAAAACCATGATGAATAGCTCTCTTTTCTTTTCCTCCGAATCTGTGAAAATCTCTCTGTCTCTCTCTCTCTCTCTCTCAAACCCGCCCCCCCTCTCGCTGCCCCTGCAACACAGCCTCCCCCTCCCCCCCTCGCGCTGCCCCTACAACCCCGCCCCCCTAGAAATGGTCGAAACCATTAACAAAATCAACCGTCACGTATTAGGGACAATGAAAATGCTCAAAGATCGCATTTTGGCCCAAGAAAGCAAGATCACGGCAATGGGAGATCGGGTGACGGCCCAAGACGAAGAGATTGCGTCACTCAAGAAGGAGCTCGTTGAGGCACGATCACGAAACACGCTTGAAGAGGGAGAATTGCAACCCTCTGTAATAGAAGAACTCAACACAATCAAAGAGCAAGTGCGAGCCATCAAAGAGGAGGAAGAGCATCATAAAGAAATGACGACTTCATGGGTGGACGTTATTACAAAGACTCAACAGAAAGCAGATGAGGCTGAGAAATGGATTGAGGTTGCCAAGAAAGGGAAAAGCAAGGAAACAACATCCACACCCACCATTATCAACCTCACACTGGAAGAGGAGCAAAGAAGATGTGTACGCTCTCTACATGTGAGAATTTGCGGCCTTAAAGACAAAGATATTGTAGACGAAGAGGTAAAAGAACTCATGGCTTTGATGGGGGTTCATGAGCCGATGCACACAAGAGCTTGGAGAGTGGGCAACAAGAAAAATGGGAGCAAGGGGGAACCTCGAAAGAAAGGGCACTCATCCTTCGTTTTCCCTCCATGGAAGCGAAGAAGGTCTTTTTGAAGAAGAGACCAACTCTTAAGAAGACGGGCATGCCGCATCTTTCTTGGGGATGATCTTACCCTCTCACAGGTCGCCCATCTGCAGGAGGTAATGCCACAGATAAGAGCGGCAAGGGAAAAAGGTAAGATTGCTTTTTATCGAGATGGAAGAGTGGTGATATTGGAGCCACGCTCCACATGACGGTGTGAGGCCTATGGGAGCACACTCAAAGTTGCTACCTGGAATTGTAATGGATCTATGCGTTTTGATGTGGGTGCTTTTGAGAGAGTTTTACCGGGAGAGACATCATCTTCTACTCTGAGACACATCAAGCCCATGGGCAGTCTATGCTTCACATTAGTGGATACAGATGGGAGATGTCGCCTGTAGACAGGAGACACGATCAGAGCACAGAGGGGGGGGCTTAGGAGGAGTGGCAGTGTTATTCAAGGAGGGATACATATAGCTCGTAGGGATGAGCAAGCTAGGTACATGTGGGTGAGATTGAGAGCAGAGACTGGCAAATATCTTTACATTGCTATTTGCTACTTTCCCCCGAGTACGTTAGTATATGCACCACCCAGAGGACAGTCCCCCTTCTCAATTTTGGATGATGACATATGGGAATTCTCTAAAGCATTTACAACAGCAGGAGTAGTAAAAGTGGGCACGTCCTACATCTACCTAGGGGTCACATTCACCCACAGAAAGGGACCCTCCTCCATGGCATGGGCCGCCACTGACAACTCACTCGAGGATATGAGACATCTGCCATGCTACAACGGAGATGCCATTAGGCACACTTTCAGAAGCCCCGCACGAAAGGGTCGCTATTCGACACATTAGTCACTCCAGCCCTGATGTATGCAGCGGCAGTGTGGGCACCCGAATTGACAGATAGCCAGTGGGCACAGCTTGAGAGACCACAGATTTATATGATTTCTCGCTTGTTTCGAGGCAAGCACACAGTGCCACATGACAGCATCAAGGCAGGGCTTGCCACCCCCCATGGTAGTGGAGGCATTCTTCCAGACAGTATGCTTTATCCAGAGAGTGAGAGAGCTCCAGACCAACACACTCACATGGCGAGCATTTGAGTCAGCTATATAGATATCTTTTTTGTTTTGTTTTAAGCGTCAGGTAGGGCACTCTTGGCCGCTCTCCTCATACACCAGAAAAGTTGTCACAAAGTGATGACGTGGCAGACAGCAAAAACCCTAATTTCTGCCAGAAACCCTAAAATTCCAGCAAACCCTAATTTTTGCAAAAAACCCTAATTTCCGAAAATCGCGGAGGCGGATTATTAAAAAAAAAAAAAAGGAAGATGATGAGCGACGCAAATTTTGCTTTTTCTCTACTTAAATGAGAAAGAGAGAGAGAATGCTTTTGCTTTCATGTTTTGACTCTCTGTGAGAGAGAGCAATTGTTTTTTATTTGAAGCTTTTGGGGCTCTGCTTTTGGGCATCCCTTGTAACCTTTAAATTAGTGGTGAGGGCCTCACTTCTCAGAGCATCTGGACGCAGAGTCTGAGAGTGAAACCCTAACCGCTCTCTTGTACTTTGATGATTGATTAATATAAAAAGAAATACCGAAAGGGGCGCCAGTCTTTGGGGCCAATATCTCTAGGCACGGAACTCCGCCGGGCCAGTGCAAATCTAATTGTTTTGAAGTGGTTATTTGGTGCTGTCGCGGTTGATTCTTGACTTGGAGTGTCCAAGTCTGTTACAGTGGTATCAGAGCACGGCCGATTTCTCTTCTACGGGAAATCCGATCTCCGAATTTTTTTCTGTGGCACCTATGGCTTCAGGCAATGATCAGTCGACTCCCTCTGCATCTGGAGATGCGAGCTGGGATCACAACGAAGATTCAGACAGAGAGTATGGCCCGCCTCGGCCTACTCAAGCGGAGCAAAGAGAGATGGAGCGTCGTCAATTGATTGGCGATGCAACAAAGATGATGCTCAATTTTGCCAAGGATCCGAAGATGGCAAAATATATGAACCGGACCTCTTTGGAAGAGGTACAGACGGAGTGGCAAAGAACCACAACACCACTCCCGAAACCCGCTCTCAAGAAACCTTTTGCCTCCAAGAAATATATGGAGAAGGAACTGGAGAACATGGTTGATGCACGGATTGCTCAGCTTTTCGACGTGCAAAAGAAAGACAAAAAGCACGGTAAAAAGCAGAAGAAAGGTACTGACTTCCCGGGATATTTGGGTCATCGGTCGACATTTGACAAGGCAAAGAAACAGAAGAAGCGTGTTCGATTTGAAGAAGTACCCAGTTCTTCTTCTTCTTCTTCTTCCGACAGTTCTTCTAGCTCTTCAGATTCGAGCGAA
This sequence comes from Adiantum capillus-veneris, assembly GCF_014529385.1. Taxonomy (NCBI): domain Eukaryota; kingdom Viridiplantae; phylum Streptophyta; class Polypodiopsida; order Polypodiales; family Pteridaceae; genus Adiantum; species Adiantum capillus-veneris. The sequence goes on from NC_140944.1 coordinate 83,923,142, forward strand.
GAAGACAGAAAAGGTAAAAAGCGAAGCAAGAAACAAAGCTTAGGAAAGGGCAAGAAGAAGGCTACATCTCGCCCAGAGACTGACAGTTCTTCTGAGGACTCGTCTACAGACAGCTCAGATTCTGATGACGGAAAGTTTTATGCGAACAAGAAGAATTTTTACAAAGCCAACCAGTATGACTTTCTCGAAGAAAAAAAGCAAGAAAGTCCGAGAGTTTAAGGAAGGTGGCCACTCGATCAAGTTTGATACTTTTCAGGATACTCAGATGCTTCGAAGGCTTTGTCTTTTATTCAGCAGCTTGACATCGCTTTCGCGGAAGGATGCTATTCAGAGCACTCCAAGATTCAGAGAGCTACCTCTTACCTTAAGGGGAATGCTCGTACTTGGTGGTCCACGCTTCTTTTAACAAGAGTGCGCCAGTTAAATGGCTGAAATTAAAGAAGCTTTTTATTTCTTCTTGGTTGACGCAAGAATATGAACGAGATGTACGAGCTGCTTGGAACCATCTTCGGATGACCAAGAAAGATACAATCAATGCTTATTGTGAAAGATTCTGGAGCTCTTTTCTACCCGCCTCTTCATTCAAGAAGATCTCGTTCAGAGAACAGATTGAGCGGTTTACCTTGAGTCTACCTACAGAGATCCGAGAGCACTGCTTGAAACAGAACTCAGCTTCTATTCAGGAGTTGATGAGTCATGCGAAGCGGAGCTTTGCCATTCACTCTGGCAGTCTGACCTACCCCACAGATGACGCCATGACACAACGAGCCGAACAGACTTCTGGGAATGAAAGAAGAATGAAAAAGAGCAACCCAAAGAAAAAAAAGGATACACGACCCAAGCTTACTCCTGAGGAGAGAGCTCGCTTCATCAAAGAGGGGAAGTGCTTTGGATGCAGGGAACATGGACATATTTCCGCGAAGTGCCCTGATAAGGCACAGAAAGAACAGAATGATAAAGACGACGACAGGTCTGAGAGTTCGAGAGCAGCTGAGGAATGTGGCAGAAAAGGCAGATAGAAAAGTAGAACTGGTACCACATGGCGTGGGACTTGCACCGAATCAAATGAATGAAAGTACAAACTTTGCCGCTTTTTTCTGGGGCAAAGTGAAGGATCAGGAAGCTCTTTTGAAGGAGCCAAGGCTAACTTCTTTTCACTTGGAATTGGCGGCTCGATTTGGAACTACGCCTGACAGACTGACGCCACAGGCGGAGGTAGTTCGACTGGCACCCGGATGGGATGTTGCCATTACACCGAGCATTGGCAAACTTTGTTTGCAATGACAGGGGTGTTCAAGGCACGCGAGTGACGTTCTACTCGGGATCCCTTGGTACCACAAGAACTACGCCGTGGTTGACTACCCGACCGAGAAAGCGACTTTGATAAATGAAGGGCTTAGAGATTGTACTTGAAGAACTTCAGTTTTCTTACTCATTCTTTTGGGAGAACTGAACGATGGATAAAAGTTGAATATGTTATGACCTGAAGAAAAGAACGCCAAGATTTTTTTTTCTCCACGCTCATGCCGATTGCTTTTGAGGGGGCCTGAAGATCATACCATTGATCTGATATCTGGAAGCACGCCACCGAATCCGCCACCTTATCGTGTGAGCCGAGTACAGAATGAAAAGATTATGAACCTAGTGAAAGACCTCTTGGAAAAGGGTCTTGTCCAACCTAGTACTTGTCCATATTGCTCTCCAGTGTTGTTGGTTTTTGAAGAAAGACGGATCTTGGAGAATGTGCATCAATTATAGCACTCTCAACGAAATCACCATCAAGAACAGATTTCCGATTCCTAGGATCGATGATATACTCGACAAGTTACAGGGATCCTCGTGCTTTAGCAGGATTGACTTGAAGAGTGGATATCATCAGATCAGGATAGCGCCAAGAGATGTCTACAAGATAGCTTTTCGGACGACTTTTGGGTTATTTGAGTTTTTGGTGATGCCTTTTGGCTTAACCAATGCTCCTGCGACATTTAACCGGATGATGGATAGGATTTTTCGAGAGTACAGGCTATTTGTTGGCACTTTCTTTGACGACATCATTGTTTTCTCCAAGAATGAGGCAGAACACAGAGATCATCTGCTTCAAGTCTTTCAGGCATTACGAGATCACACATTAGTGATTAATGCTAAGAAAAGTGAATTTTTCCTACCAGAGATACATTTTTTGGGACACATTGTGTCAACAGCAAGAGTGCAAATGAACCCGGCCAAGATAGAGACTATCCGTGATTGGCCCGATTTGAGGAATGTCCATGAAGTTAGAAGCTTCTTGGGACTGTGTTCGTACTACAGGCGGTTCATACGAAAGTTTGCAGAGGTTGCTTCCCCTTTGCATACCTTGACACAGAAAGGAGTACCTTTTTCGTGGGGACCCACAGAGGTGACTGCCTTTCAGACATTGAAAGAGAAATTCACTACAGGACCAGATTTGACTTTGCCGGACTTGCAGAAGTCATTTGAAGTATTTTGTGATGCTTGTGGTCGTAGTCTGGGTACGGTCTTGATGCAAGAAGGCCATGTCATAGCTTACGAGAGCCGTTTGTTCTCTAGGCCGGAGATGACAGCACAGATCTATGGGAAAGAGCTTTTGGCGGTTATCCATGCTCTTACTCAGTGGCGGCATTACCTACTCGGAGCGGATTTTACTGTCTTTACAGACCATCAGAGTTTGCGCTACTTCTTGTCACAGAAGCAGCTTTCAGAAAAGCAAATGCGGTGGGTGAACATCTTGTCACAGTTCCACTTCCAGATTGTCCATGTGCAGGGACAGAAGAATGTGGTGGCAGATGCTTTGGCTCGAAAACCATTGGTTCTGGCTATTTCCGCAATACATCATAGGAGCTTCGAGGATATGGTCGATCAGTGTGCCACAGATACAGATTTTGCAGATATTTTCACACGGATACGGGATGGGGAGACAGTAGCTGGATACTCCCTTCGGGAAGGCTACTTGATGAAAAAGACTATGTTGTGCATTACACAGCCGTTGAGGGAAAAGGTTATGACTGATTGCCACTGTCTACCTTTTACGGGTCACCGCGGCATTGCTACCACCATGATAGGGGTAGAGAGATATTTCTTTTGGCGGAGACTCAAGAAGGATGTGGAAGAGTTTGTGCGCAGTTGCCTGGTATGCCAGAAGGTCAAGTTTGACAGACATAAGGCACACGGATTGTTACAGCCTTTACCCATACCCACCCGCCCTTGGGAAAATATTGAAATGGATTTCATTTTTTTTTTCTCTCTCGAGAATACAGAATGATCACGATGATTTTCCGATTACATGGCACGTCTGAGACGATTCTCTCCGACAGAGACCCCAGATTTATGAGTTGGTTTTGGAAGGCAATTTGGGAGAACATTGGCACGCAGTTGCAGTTCTCGTCATCGTTCAACTTGCAGACTGACGAGCAATTTGAGATTGCCAATTCAGTGATTTTAGATTTATTGAAGTCTTGTATCTCGGATCAGAAGACTCAATGGGAAAAGAACTTACCTTTGGTGGAATTTGCCTATAGTAACACGATACACTCTTCGACAGGGAAGACGCCATGTGAGATTGTTGGAAGTGCTGCGAAGGTTCCATCCTTCCTGAGCACGAAAGATTAGATATTTGAAGCGGATGAATATTCGCGAGACTTGGATACGGCTTTTGCCAAGGTTCGCGAGACTTTGCAGGAGTCTCAAGAACGACAGAAAAAGGCAACGGATCGCCATCGTCGCGACTGGAAACTGAAGGAGGATGATTGGGTGCTCTTACTTTTGAGAAGGCACGCCTAAGAAAGAAAAAGGGAAAGGAGAGGCTTTTTCCAAAGCTTAGTATGTGATACTACGGACCTTTCCAGATTACTGACAAGATAAATGATGTCTCCTTCCAATTGAAACTGCCAGATACTTGGAGGATTCACAATGCATTGCATGTGAGTCTCTTGAAACCTGTTAAGGGTGATGTGCCTGATGATGGGGAGCCTGATGAGCAACCCACAGTGGAAGAAAACGAGGAGATCCTTGTTCCTGAACAGATTTTGGCACATAATGATACGAAGAAAGGTAAAGTCTGAAGGCGGTTCTTGGTTTAGTTCAAGAACTTTCCTACATTTGATGCGAAGTGGATGGAGGAGGAGGACCTAGCAGATACTCCTCGGATTGTGAAACTTTACCTCGATGTTTTAGTTTAGCATAGTCTACTCCAAACGGAACCCAGAATTCAGCTTGGCCGGAGATCTGGTGCAGTGGGATGCACAAGAGGGGAGTTACTCCGCTCCTTTGTCAACAGATGCCTCGATTTTGATACTAAAGTCACTGATGTCTCTTTGAGCTTCAGGGATACTGAGAGCTGACAGTATTCTGCTGGATGACTTTATGAAATGGAATTCCTGATTATGATACTGATTTGTTCTTGACTTCTTGTGAGTGCAGGAACTGATAGCCGAAATGACTGCAGCATTTTGGTCTGATTGATCTCGAATAGACATGGTTGCAATAGGGGTTAGTCAATCGGACATCGTTGAGGTCCCGATTGGACCTGGATGTGATTGCTAGCTACATTGCCGATAAATCATGGTCTAAGATCCGAATGAATGTTGAATGTCATGTGATGTCTGGTGATGTCCTGTGATGTCGTGTGATGTGACTGTTGATTTTGTACATGTGCTAGATGTGTGTTCCTAGTACGTAGGTACTAACAGTCAGTGTCTGCTAAGACGGTTTATGGCTTTTGTCGGTTTTGCAGGCGTAATCGCAGTCGATTACAATGCTTTCAAGAGGGGGGTATGTCACAAAGTGATGATGCGGCGGACAGTAGAAACCCTAATTTCTGCCAGAAACACTAAAATTCTTGCAAACCCTAATTTTTGCCAAAAATCCTAATTTCCGGAAATCGTGGAGGCGGATTTTTTTTATTTTATTTTTTTAATTTGGAAAATGATGAGCGACGCAAATTTCGCTTTTTCTCGACCTAAATGAGAAAGAGAGAGAGAATGCTTTTGCTTTCATGTTTTGACTCTCCGTGAGAGAGAGAGAGAGCAATTGTTTTTTATTTGAAGCTTTTGGGGCTCTGCTTTTGGGCATCCCTTGTAACCTTTAAATTAGTGGTGAGGGCCTCACTTCTCAGAGCATCTGGACGCAGAGTCTGAGAGTGAAACCCTAACCGCTCTCTTGTACTTTGATGATTGATTAATATAAAAAGAAATACCGAAAGGGGCGCCAGTCTTTGGGGCCAATATCTCTAGGCACGGAACTCCGCCGGGCCATCCCTTGTAACCTTTAAATTAGTGGTGAGGGCCTCACTTCTCAGAGCATCTGGACGCAGAGTCTGAGAGTGAAACCCTAACCGCTCTCTTGTACTTTGATGATTGATTAATATAAAAAGAAATACCGAAAGGGGTGCCAGTCTTTGGGGCCAATATCTCTAGGCACGGAACTCCGCCGGGCCAGTGCAAATCTATTGTGATCTGTGAATTGTTTTGAAGTGGTTATTTGGTGCTGTCGCGGTTGATTCTTGACTTGGAGTGTCCAAGTCTGTTACAAAAGTGCACAAGAAGAACGACCAAGCCTATGCACTCAGAATCCTAGGGCAGACGCTTTTGTCACTAGTTTCCTCTAGACTGCAAGAGGCCAGAATTATCTACACTCTTAGAGCCATGCCCTTGAGAGACCCATTTCGCTAACTTGTTATGGGCGTGACAACGACCAAGTACCTCTGTTCAGAGGCCTAGGTACTGCGGGACTTGCTTCGGTCTTCCCTCTAGAGTTTCCTCCTCCAAGTAACTTATCGCTCACCTCAATAACTGCCCTTGTAACCCGACGGTTTTCCCCTAGGAAACGCCATACCCGCTTGGAAGGGTGTCGGCTCACATGTGGCGTCCGCTGAGGTTGGTGGTGTCTCCCATTGCACCTCCCAACCCCTTTTATGCGAAGCGAACGACCCTCTAACTGGGTGCACAGCGAGAAAATACTGTGTCCTCGCTTATAACTATCAGCTAGTTTGAGTCCACCTACTCTCGGGAGAGCCAACACTCTCTCTTCTTTCCTATTCACGATAGTGCTCTTATTGAGCTGCAACAGGTACCCGCGTGTTTGTTCAAAGCCGGCCGTCTTATAGGGCTCCAATGCCAGGCACGAATGCCTCTCGTCCCACTTGTCCCATGCGTAGTAGCGAACTGAGCTAAAGTCAACCGCTGGGATATATTTATTCATCCAGTTCTGGGTTCTTGTTGTCCAAGTCCACTTCTTGAACGGTTGGTAGATGAAACCGAGCAGTACTTGTCAAAAACCCTTGCTCGTTGTCCCCCACAAAAGGCAGGTGCGGGTGGGATGTTAAACTCGTGATGGAGAGTGTCGTCCCTACAGAGGATGACCTTGCTTCCTTTCCGAGTAACATTCGCATCCCAATGGCGACGAGGTGCTGCAGAGAGTGAAGGACACGTTGATCGTGGGCCCCCATAATTTCCGCGCCATAACAAATCATTGGATACACGCACGCCTTAAAAACAGTCAGTCTAGACCAGATTGGGATAGCTCGATTTGCCAATAGGTGTTGACATGCGAATAGGCTTTTCCTACCCTTGTCCACTCGTTCCTTGACGATGCGTTCAATGGAAAAGGTCGAGTCTACATCGATGCCAAGGTACTTGTACATTTCACCTACTGCAACCATCTCACCACCAAGAAGAAAGATCCTCATAGAGAGATCCTGCAGGTCCACGTGGAACACCGTGACCATGCATTTTTCAATTCCAAAGGTCATGCCCCAGGTCTTTGCCCATTCACTTATGTTGTCAAGGCTCGTTTGTAGGCTTTCAGGAGAGTCAGCAAGTAGAACCAAGTCGTCGGCAAAAAAAGTCCTTTATTCTCTTGAGGAGGTTAGGTACTTCCAGGCCCCATGTTTCCCCATCTGCGTCTAAAATATCGTTAATATATATGTTAAACACACAGGGCGATCCTGAGCATCCTTGGCGGACTCCCCGCTGCACCGGAATCGAATCCGACAGCTACTCCATGTGTGTCGGACTTTAACAGAGGTGGACCTGTAGAGTACTTGGAAAAATCTAAGCGCTCAACCTTGCAGGCCAGCCGCAGCGAGCTTCAAGAACAGCGCCTCGTGCAGTATTGTGTCATATGCCTTCTTGAAATCAATGTAGGCCACATAAGTTGGTTCCCCATCCTTATGGCGGAGTTTCACGATCTCTTTCAGACATGCAACTTGCCCTATGCATTCCTCATTAGTACGGAATCCTGCTTGGCCAGGATTGAAGAAGTTCCTCTTTTCAAGTATCTTAGTGATCCGCCTAATCACGACCGTGGTGAGGATTTTTATGGCAACAGAGATTAAAGCGATCCCGCGATAGTTATCATTGTTGGCCAAATCACCCTTTTTGGGGATTGACACAATCACTGCGTCGCCAGCGCCGGATGAGATATCTCCAGTGTCGTAAATACCCTCGATCATGTGAAGTATGCCTTGCCCATTTCCGTTCGTGGCTTACGTGGATCCACTCTTAGATCCCTAACCTTCACAAGCAGCTTAAAGAATTTGGGTGGTAAACCATCTCCACCCGCTGCCTTGTGCCTCTTCAATCGCCGACAGGCCTCCCGTACTTCGTACCAATTCAACGGGTCACATACCTCAGGCATACCAGGACAGATACGCACGTGTTTGTCATACCATGCAAGCGGATCCTTGCTTGTACCGTCCGTATCGGCAAATAACTTCGAGTAGTGACCCTCCCATACTTATAATTACCTCTCAAGTTCCGTCACTAGCTCCCCATTTGCGTTTTCAAAGGTTGATTGGCAATAGTTCCTTGCCCCTTCCCAACTATTTTCTTGAGGTGGGTAAAGAATTTCTTCATTTGACCCTCCCTCAGGAGCTCATTCCCTTTTTCACAAAGCGCTCGAAGGATCTTTTATTACTGTCTCGGACAGCGGCCTCCGCACGAAGTACTATTGCCTTGTACTCTCTAACCGCTTACCGGCCAACCCTAGTGTTCGCAGATTTGTTCCTCACCTTATTCCAGGCTTTCTGGCGTGCATTAATGAGTCTCTGAGCCCGAGGTTCTAATCGATAACCTGACCTTGGCCTCGACGGGGGCTTCGTGCCAAGAGCTCCAGCCTCTTTGGCTATAGAGGTAGCAATAGAAGTAGCTATATAGATATCAGAGTCTGGGTACGACAGAGCATGGTACACACATATTAGAGCATGGTTCGGAGCACACGGCCTTGACCTTAAGAGTTTGTCACCTTTCCAGTACGACCCCGACTCCCCTCACCTTCATCTCTCACGTGTGAGAGAAACATAATGATCCTACAGGATCTCTGGCAACTCTATATCAAACAAACTTGGATCGCATCTCCCCTTCAGCGGAAGATGTCACACTACAGAGATCATTTTCTTACCATACTAGAGGATGGGTTCATACAGGTACCACGCTATATGGACACCTACATGCCACATAGCCCACGAGTAGCAATTGCTCAGCTCAGAGTATCTTCACACAGACTAGAGATCGAGGTGGGGCGAGCTCATGATATTCCAAGGGAGGAGAGAGTGTGTAGAGTATGCAGAGGGGAAGTCGAGAGTGAGGAGCATTTTGTCTGCAGATGCGGAGCTTATGCCGATATCAGAGGCCGATACGAGCTAGTGGCCACTATTCAGAGGGCAGCATACCCTTCGAGAGATCATGCACTCTCAAGATCAGAGACAGCTGGGGCGCTACTTACTAGAGATACAAAGGCACACGGACACACTTCTACAGCAACCTACAGAGACCCACGGGGGGGGGGAGGACAGTCACAGCTAACATACTTCTTTCAGAGAGCTACACCAAGGGGAGTGACTCTTCAACAAGTTGAGGCAAGCCGGGCCAGACAACGCCCACGTGCCACTAGAGGCCCAGCCCCACGACTCCACCGCAGACAGATCGAGGAGATTCGGCATTCAACTACTAAGGAGAGACGAGCCAAGATGATGGCTCATCCAGTGGAGTTCATTAGGGCAGCTCTTGCTCCCGACCCTCCATGTACCACGTTTTACACCCCCCATTTAGCACACAATGGAGCTAGTTAGATTGACGCATTTGCATGGTTGTACTACCATGAACATATAGACATGCACATATCCCCAGTACTAGAGCTCCACCCATTCCCATAGATCTCATCTCATCTCATCTCTCATCACCCACCAGAAGTCCTTTTCCTTTTATTCTGTACCACTTTGAACTATTTTGTCTTTTCTGATAGACGGAGGACATACCCACATGTATACTTGGTTTGTCTCATAGGCCGGCTTCGGCCTCACATAGACATTAAAAAGCGCTCTCTCTCTCTCTCTCTCTCTCTCTCTCTCTCTCTCTCTCTCTCTCTCTCTCTCTCTCTCTCTCTCTCACACACACACACACACACACACACACAGAGCGCACAGCTAAGCAGCAGCAACTTAGGAGTGCAGGTAAGAGCAGCAACGTGTAGGTGTTGTGCAGAGTTCAGGCTATCTAGCAGGTGTGCAAGTGCTCAACAACGCACAGTGCAACTAGGCTCCCTGAGGTTGCGCTGCTTGCTGGAGCTTTCTGAGCACTTGCGGGAGGCTTGTTGGCGGGAGAGGCCAGATCACATGGACTGCAATAAATATCGTAGACATCATGTAAACGAGAAGCACTTGTCAAGTGGATGGACAGGCAAGAGGAATGTTCAACTTGGGAAAACATTAGTGATTTCAAGAAGAGACTTCCCACTTTTGTTTTCAACAAAAAACATACTACAGAAGGGAGTAATGTCAGGAACAGCATTGAACATCTGGGACAAGGGTTGGCGGCCAAAGTTCAAATGAGAACTAGCAAGGGATCTCTATATAGGGGATCCAATTATTTAGATGAGAAGAATGGAATTTAGATTTGCATGTTTGTTGTGAGCTTGGCATGTCTTAGGTGTAGGAAGGTCATGCACCATTACCTCTCCTCCTAACATGCTTTCCCTTTATAATCTCCACCCCCTCATCCCCCCTAATTGTTACCTCATACTATCCACACTCAGCTTGGCAGTTTCCCATGCATTTTATAAACTCAAAGAAAATCTCCATTGATGTAAAGGCCCTTTCCTTAAATACCTCTCGGGTCTCCATTAATTCTAAGTTTTATATTGAAAGAAACACACAATCTCTTTCTTCCCACTGATTCAGTGCCTCTTAGATTTGCGGAATCTAGACATTCATGATTAACGTTCCATCTTCAGTCACTGTAACAACCTCGAGATTTCAGTTCTTCTTCTCTAAACTGTGTAGCTAAGAATTCTGTGGCTCATTTATGGTGGAGTCCCAAGTTTTTGGCGTGCCCTCATTGTTTCTCTTTAAGCAGGCCCTATGATGCTTTGAGTGTTTTGGTGGCAGCCATGTAAAAGCAGCCTGCTGTGATTTGATTTACAATTCGATGACGCTGTTCAGTGTGGGCAAGTGATAGACAGATGCAGGTGGAGTCAATGGGCAGGCTACAGAAAGCGGGTGGGCAGCACAAGTAGATGCTAGAAACTGTGCTACACTCTGGTGCGAGCAGCAGCATGGAAGGAGGCACCACGAGCAGGGCGTGGGAAACTAATGTGAATAGGCTGCCACGGCATGCACCACACATGTATATTTACAGGCAGTAGCCCTGTTGGTAAGATCAATCTACCAAGAGGTCATATAAGTCTGTATTGTGGAGGGACCATAAAACAGTAACCGACTAGAAGGAGGGCCTGTGAGTTGAAAACCCAGTGGCACGACCATTAGAACAACAACAAATTATAAATGAGAGAGAGAGAGAGAGAGAGAGAGAGAGAGAGAGAGAGAGAGAGAGAGAGATTCTTATGTACCCAACTTGATTTTCCAGTTCCCCGAAAAGTTGCAACTAGCTTGTTGAACCTCAGGAATAGTAGCAGAAGCACTCCACAAGCCACAGCAGCAATGGCAGACGAAAGTAATATCAAAGCAAGTGTACCCCCACCAAATCTTCTACCTTCTTTGGAGACATCTACACTTAATGGCTGCTCATGAGGCCATACTTCTGCTCCTGGCAGCTCTCCCGAGGTGGTGTTGTATTTATGATCAAACGTTGATGAGGAAGGCAGACCTAAATGTCTCGAGATTTCATTAATTCAAAACTGGAATTATCACCACATCAGAAAGGCTCTCAAAAAATCTTACCTGGGTAATGTACAAATACAAGCGTGTAATTGCTGAAGTAAAATGTACTATCTAAAGCTTGATGATTCCAAAGCCTTTGAAAAATCATTGCTGCTGTTAGATTATCAAAAGATTTCCCTAGAGGAACCAAGTCAAATTTAACAAATGATCTGCCTTGGTCATGACCATCTGCAACAGCTTCCACCACTCTGACCTGGCTCGGAAGCAGCAGCAAGCCATTTGCGATTTGATCCGTGAGAACAGAAACTTGTGGAAAAAGAGCCTCTAGTGTCACATTCAGTTCTAGCTTTATTTGCATGGGAACAACACATCCACAGGGTGAGCCAAGAGGAGTTTGTGTATATGGAGCTGTACATGGAAAACCTTGACAGTCTGCAGCAGGGGGGGGAAACAAAAGATAATTAGATCATCACTCCTTTACTATAACTTTACTATAAGAACATATTATATGAAAAGAGATGCATTTTTCATTTACCATCACATGGCCTAGAAAAAACCAAAAAGATGCTGAATATTGATAATTGTCAATACCAAAAACATCCACTGGCTGTACTAATTAGCAATGACAAAACGCCTATCGAGTGGGCCCCCAGCCTGCTTTTTTAGACCCTGTGGGTGGTCCCATCCAGCCACCCCTTGCTTCATCTTATCAAAGTGATAGCAGAAAAGTCAATGGGATGATTAATGGGACGGCAACCGGTGTGATGACAACTAACTCTGAGTGTGGACACTGGACAGCCACCTGAACTTGAGCAACTCCACAAAGATCTTTCTCCAAGCAGCGCTGAATAGATGGACAGCACTCTCCCATGGAGATTTCCACCTACGGCACGGGCACCAAAGGAACCCTGAAAAGATGAAGCCAATGGATCTGGGGATTGCTCCTACACCCGCGGCTACAAAATGCAAAGCGGCGTTCAAAGAAGAGGGGGATTGGAAAAGGGGAAAGGGGGGGGGGGGGGGGGGGGGGGGGGGTGTAATGGTATAGTAGAGAGAGAGAGAGAGAGAGAGAGAGAGAGAGAGAGAGAGAGAACTGTATTGATCTCTTTTTTGTGTGAGAAGATCCTTCAATTAGTTTTCTGAAGCTGCCCAATGGGCAACATCTCCCCTAGCAAAAGAATACATTGTATTGTATAAGAGAGAAAGGGAGACTCTCCCATGCTCAAAAAATAAAAAAACAACGGCTAAATCACACAATGGGAGGCGGGAAAAGCCACACCAGTTGCCAATAGTTCCACTGAATACCCTGGTCCACCATGATGAGAGGGCCGGGCTGCCACAGCCGTATGAAAGACTGGCACCGTCTCTGCTCTGTTGAAGCTGCCCTATGTCCTGTCATACTGGCTGTAGTGTGTGTATCAGCTCCAACAGAAGGCACATACTGTTTTGTACTCTCACTGCTGGAGGTTCAGGTCAGCCCTTAATACTCTGTAGCAGCAAGCCTGCCATACAAACATAGGCCCAGGCTACTGATTAGCTCCCATCTGCATGTTAGAGTATTCAGCACTATTTAGTATTACTCCTTCACCTTGGTCTAGGGCATACTTGTATGGCTGGTGTGTCTCTTTGGCTAGCCACCCACTGCATCCCATTCAGGCTGCATTTCTGTCCAATCAACCAGTTTTGGGCCAACTGCCGTCTTATGTCCCGGTTGCCATCTCAAACCTTAATTTTTAGGGAGCCCCCACTTATTTCTTTTGGGTTGTAGGGCGGTTTGTCCTACCTCCACCTCTAGCCCCTATATATGTAAGGGTTTGTGGGAGACTTGGGATAACACATCAGTTGTGTTCGTTGCCTATTACAAGTTTATGGTTCATGGACGTTATGGGGGTCCCCCTCTCACATATCTATAGCGCGCTCGTCTCCTCTCTCTCTCTCCTCTCTCACAAGGACACAAAATTGTAGCAAGTGCTGATGTGACACGTCCCTACGGCTGGCCCAGAAAAATCAGAGCGCTGGTGACACGGTAGCTGTATGGCAGCCCACGTTTCACCTGAAGACTTTTGGGAGCAGAGCTTTTTGGAGTTGCAGCTTTTGGGGGTGCCCTGCTTTTGGGTCCCCTTGTAACCTTTACAAGTGTACCAAGAACTCTCTCCTTGGCAAGTTAGCTTGGGAGCACTGCAGAGAGAGGACCCTTGGACATTATACCTTTCTAAAGCAATAATAAAGAAATACCGGAAGGGACGCCAATCTTTGGGGCCAATGCATCCGGGCCCGCCACTTCATGTCGACTCTATCACAAATTTCTCATGTGTCGAGCCACTGAAGACCCAGAGGGTTGGGCTCCCTGAGCCTAACCCTAGTCATCCTACAGATCCCGGCCGAGGAGCCTAGGCCCTAAACCCTAGCAGAAGCAAAAGGATTTACCAACTTACGAATTCTCGCTGAGTGGCCCATATAACAAATAGGGTTAGGATTGAAAATCCTAACCCCCAGCTTATGGAGCCCCGGCCAATGGGGCCTAAAATAAAGCGCATGCGCACACACACAGATGAGAAGAAGACATGTTGATGTGGCGGTTGTACAGACACCCGCATTTTACACAGACATGCTGATGTGGCAACTGTACGGAATTCCGCGATTTTCGCTTGCAACTTTTGGGCTTAGCTTTTGGGACCACATGCTTTTAGACTTATGCTTTTCATGTAGCTGCTTTTGGATGGCCAAGGGCCTTTACACATGTATGTTCATCGGCGATTGTATGTTTCTATGTCTTGTAACATGCATATGTCAGCATTTGTATTGCATTGTGATGTGCCAACCACTAAATATTGTAACAGACTTGGACACTCCAAGTCAAGAATCAACCGCGACAGCACCAAATAACCACTTCAAAACAATTCACAGATCACAATAGATTTGCACTGGCCCAGCGGAGTTCCGTGCCTAGAGATATTGGCCCCAAAGATTGGCGCCCCTTTCGGTATTTCTTTTTATATTAATCCGATCGAAGTACAAGAGAGTGGCTAGGGTTTCACTCTCAGACTCTGCGTCCAGATGCTCTAAGAAGTGAAGCCCTCCCCACTTATTTAAAGGTTACAAGGGATGCCCAAAAGCAGAGCCCCAAAAGCTTCAAAATCAAAAGCATCAGTTTTCTCTCTCTCTTAGAGAGTCTAATTCAAACAAAAGCAATTTCCCTCTCTTTCTCATTGCGTAGAATCCAAAAAAGCAAGCTGCTGTAATTTGCGCCGCAAAACGCGAAATTCCGTACCAGCTGCCACGTCAGCCTCCCGCCAACAGTTTTAGGGTTTGCTGACTTTAGGGTTTCAGGCAGGAATTAGGGTTTGCTGCAAATTAGGGTTTCTGGCAGTTTTTAGGGTATGCAGGAATTTTAGGGTTTCAGCCAAAAATTAGGGTTTCTGCTGTCCACCACGTCATCACTTTGTGACATACCCCCCTCTTGAAAGCATTGTAATCGACCGCAATTACGCCTGCAAAACCGACAAAAGCCATAAACCGTCTTAGCGGACACTGACTGTTAGTACCTACGTACTAGGAACACACATCTAGCACATGTACCAAATCGACAGTCACATCACAGGACATCACATGACATTCAACATTCATTCGGATCTTGGACCATGATTTATCGGCAATGTAGCTAGCAATCACATCTAGCTCCAATCGGGACCTCATCGATGTCCGATTGACTAACCCCTATTGCAACCATGTCTATTCGAGATCAAGTAGACCAAAATGCAGCAGTCATTTCGTCTATCAGTTCCTGCACTCAAAAGAAGTGAAGAAACAAATCAGTATCATTATCAGGAATTCCATTTCATAAAGTCATACAGCATAATACTGTCAGCTCTCAGTATCCCTGAAGCTCAAAGAGCCATCAGTGACTCTAATATTTAAATCAAGGCATCTATTGACAAAGGAGTGGAGTGACTCCCCTCTTGTGCATCCCACTGCACCAAATCTCCGGCCAAGCTGAATTCTGGGTTCCATTTGGAGTAGACTATGCTAAACCAAAAGCATCGAGGTAAAGTTTCACACAATCTGAGGAGTATCTGCTAGGTCCTCCTCCTCCATCCACTTCGCATCAAGTGCAGGATAACTCTTGAACGTAACCAAGAATCGCCTTCGGACTTTACCTTTATTCTTCGTATCCTTATGTGCCAAAATCTGTTCAGGAACAAGGATCTCCTCGTTTTCTTCCACTTCAGGTTGCTCATCAGGCTCCCCATCATCAGGCACATCACCTTTAAAAGGTTTCAAGAGACTCACATGAAATGCATTGTGAATCCTCCAAGTATCTGGCAGATTCAATCGGAAGGAGACATCATTTATCTTTTCAGTAATCTGGAAAGGGCCGTAGTATCGCATACTAAGCTTTCGAAAAAGCCTCTCCTTTCCCTTTTTCTTTCGTAGGCGTGCCTTCTCAAAACGTAAGAGCATCCAATCATCCTCCTTCAATTTCTTGTCGCGACGATGGCGATCCGCTGCCTTTTTCTGTCGTTCTTGAGACTTCTGCAAAGTCTCGCGAACCTTGGCAAAAGCCCTATCCAGATCTCACGTATATTCATCCGCTTCAAAGATCTTATCTTTCGTGCTCAGGAAGGGTGGAACCTTCGCAGCACCTTCAACAATCTCAAATGGCGCCTTCCCCGTCGAAGAGTGTATCGTGTTATTGTAGGCAAATTCCACCAAAGGTAAATATCTTTCCCATTGAGTCTTCTGATCTGAAATATAAGACTTCAATAAATCTAGAACCACTGAATTGGCAATCTTGGACTGCCCGTCAGTCTGCGGGTGGAACGATGACGAGAACTGCAACCGCGTGCCAATGTTCTCCCAACTTGCCTTCCAAAACAAACTCGTAAATCTGGGGTCTCTGTCGAAGAGAATCGTCTTAGGCATGCCATGTAATCTAAAAATCTGGGCCACAAACAGTCTTGCTAAATGATCCGGCTTGACTGTTTTCTTCACTGGAATGAAATGAGCATGTTTGCTAAATCTGTCAATAACACTCCAAATACCATCGTGGCCACTCTGTGTTCTCGGGAGATCAAAAATGAAATCCATCGCTATACTTTCCCAGGGGCGGGTGGGTATGGGAAAAGGCTGTAACAATCCATGTGCCTTATGCCTGTCAAAATTGACCTTCTGGCATACCAAGCAACTGCGCACAAACTCTTCCACATCCTTCTCGAGTCTCGGCCAATAGAAGTACCTCTCTACCCCTTTCGTGGTGGTAGCAATGCCGCGGTGACCCGTAAAAGGTGGACAGTGGCATTCAGTCATAACCTTTTCCCTCAACGGCTGTGTAACGCACAACATAGTCTTTTTCATCAAGTAGCCTTCTCGAAGGGAGTATCCAGCTATTGTCTCCCCATCCCGTATCCGTGTGAAAATATCTGCAAAATCTGTATCTATGGCACACTGATCGACCATATCCTCGAAGCTCCTATGATGTATTGCGGAAATAGCCAAAACCAACGGTTTCCGAAACAAAGCATCTGCCACCACATTCTTCTGTCCCTGCACATGGACAATCTGGAAGTGGAACTGTGACAAGATGTTCGCCCATCACATCTGCTTTTCCGAAAGCTGCTTCTGTGACAAGAAGTAGCGCAAACTCTGATGGTCTGTAAAGACAGTAAAATCTGCTCCGAGTAGGTAATGCCACCACTGAGTAAGAGCATGGATAACCGCCAAAAGCTCTTTCTCATAAATTTGTGTTGTCATCTCCAGCCTAGAGAACAAACGGCTCTCGTAAGCTATGACATGGCCTTCTTGCATCAAGACCGCACCCAGACTACGACCACAAGCATCACAATATACTTCAAATGACTTCAGCAAGTCCGGCAAAGTCAAAACAGGTCCTGTAGTCAATTTCTCTTTCAATGTCTGAAAGGCAGTCACCTCTGTGGGTCCCCACGAGAAAGGTACTCCTTTCTGTGTCAAGATATGCAAAGGGGAAGCAACCTCTGCAAACTTTCGTATGAACCGCCTGTAGTAAGAACACAGTCCCAAGAAGCTTCTAACTTCATGGACATTCCTCAAGTCGGGCCAATCACGGATAGTCTCTATCTTGGCCGGATCCATTTGCACTCCTGCTGCTTCACTTTTCTTTGCATTAATCACTAACTTGTGATCTCGTAAAGCCTGAAAGACCTGAAGCAGATGATCTCTGTGTTCTGCCTCATTCTTGGAGAAAACAATGATGTCGTCAAAGAAAGTGCCAACAAATAGCCTGTACTCTCAAAAAATCCTGTCCATCGTCCGGTTAAATGTCGCAGGAGCAACCCAAAAGTCGTCCGAAAAGTTGTCTTGTAGACGTCTCCCGGCGCTATCCTGATCTGATGATATCCACTCTTCAAGTCAATCCTACTAAAGCACGAGGATCCCTGTAAGCTGTCGAGTATATCATCGATCCTAGGAATCGGAAATCTGTTCTTGATGGTGATTTTGTTGAGAGCTCTATAATCGATGCACATTCTCCAAGATCCGTCTTTCTTCAAAACCAACAACACTAAAGAGCAATACATTGAAGTACTAGGCTGGACAAGACCCTTTTCCAAGAGGTCTTTCACTTGGTTCATAATCTCTTCATTCTATGCTCGGCTCACACGGTAGGGTGGCCGGTTCGGTGGTGTACTTCCAGGTTTCAGATCAATAGTATGATCTTCAGGAGGAGCAGGTGGTAACTCACTTGGCAGGCCTTCTGAGAAGCAATCGGCGTGAGAGTGTAGAAAATCTTTGCGTTCTTTATCAAGTTTAGACAGATTTCTCCTATCATCATCACGCAACTCTTTCATAAAGATCGAGTAAACAAACAGACTAGATTTCATAATTTTGAAATGGTCGAAGCCGATACAATAGGGACAGACTCGCCCTTCAGTTTAATATCAAGTACAATTGTTCTGCCCTTTTCTGTAGTCAAAGTCGCTTTTCTCGCACGATAACCGACCACGGCGTTGTTCTTGTGGTACAAGGGAATCCCTAAGAGAACATCACAACCCTCCAAAGGCATTATGAAGAAGTCCTCATGCCTCAAATACCCTTGACAATGCAACCGAAGTTTGCCAATGACAGGTGTAATGGCTACGTCCCTGCCGGGTGCCGCTAGAACTGCCTCTGCAAGTAGTCCCATCCGATCGGGAGTAATCTCGAGCCGCGCCGCCAATTCCGGTGAAATGAAGTTGGCCTTGGCTCCTCCATCAAAGAAAATCAGGGCCTCTCAATCTTTCACTTTGCCCCAAGCTCGGCAAAGTTATGTACTCTCATCCATGGTGTCGGGATCAGTACCCACACAATCTGGAACCAATCCTGTTTTCATCTTGCCTTTTCGTGCACGGTCCTCAGCTGCTCTCGAACTCTCAGGCCTTTCGTCGTCCTTGTCATTTCGCTCTTACTGTGCCTTTTTAGGGCACTTCGCGAGGATGTGTCCAAGTTCCCCGCATCCAAAGCACTTCCCCTCCCTGATGAAGCGAGCTCTCTCCTGAGGAGTAAGCTTGGGTCGTGCATCCTTTCTCTCTGGGTTGCTCTTTCTCTTTCTACTTTCATTCCCAGAAGTCTGTCCAGGTCGTTGTGTCATGACCTCATCTGTGGGGTAGGTCAGACTACCAGAGTGAATTGCAAAGCCCCGCTTCGCATGACTCATCAACTCCTGAATAGAAGCTGACTTCTGTTCCAAGCAGTGATCTCGGATCTCTGTAGGTAGACCCAAGGTATAAACCGCTCAATCTATTCTCTGAACGAGATCTTCTTGAATGAAGAGGCGGGTAGAAAAGAGCTCCAGAATCTTTCACAGTAAGAATTCACCGTATCGCTCTTGGTCATCCGGAGATGGTTCCAAGCAGCTCGTATATCCCGTTCAAACTCTTGAGTCAACCAAGAAGAAATAAAAAGCCTCTTGAATTTCAGCCATGTAAGTGGCACAGTCTTGCTTAATAGAAGCGTGGACCACCAAGTGCGAGCATTCCCCTTAAAATAAGAGGCAGCTCTCCAAGTCTTGGAGTGCTCTGAATAGCGTCCTCCCGCGAAAGCGATGTCAAACTGTTGTATAAAAGACAAAGCCTTCGAAGCATCGGAGTATTCCGAAAAAGTATCAAACTTGAGTGCTTGGCCACCTTCCTTAAACTCTCGGACTTTCTTGCTTTTGTCTTCGAGAAAGTCATATTGGTTGGCTTTGTAAAAATTCTTCTTGTTCGCATACAAGTTTCCGTTGTCAGTCTGAACTATCCGTAGACGAGTCCTCTGTAGAAGTGTCACTCACTGGACGAGACTTAGACTTCTTTGCCTTTTTCTTGCCCTTTTAGAAGCGTTGTTTCTTGCTTCGCTTTTTGCCTTTCCTGTCTTCTTCGCTCGAGTCTGAAGAGCTAGAAGAACTGTCAGAAGAAGAAGAAGAAGAACTGGGTAAGCCTTCAAACTTGACACGCTTCTTTAGTTTCTTTGCCTTGTCGAATGTCGACCGACGACCCAAATATCCCGGGAAGTCAGTGCCTTTCTTCTGCTTTTTGTCTTTCTTTTGCACGTCGAAAAGCTGAGCAATCCGTGCATCAACCACCTTCTCCAGTTCCTTCTCAGTATATTTCTTGGAGGCAGAAGGTTTCTTGAGAGCGGGTTTCGGGAGTGGTGTTGTGGTTCTCAACCACTCCATCTGTACCTCTTCCAAAGAGGTCTGGTTCATATATTTTGCCATCTTCGGGTCCCTCCCAAAATTGAGCATCATCTTTGTTGCATCATCAATCAATTTATGACGCTCCAACCCTCGCTGCTCCGCCTGAGTAGGCCTAGGCGGGCCATACTCCGTGCCGGAATCTTCGTTGTGATCCCAGCCCGCATCTCCAGATACAGAGGAAGTCGACTGATCATTGCCTGAAACTATAGGTGCCGCGGAAAAAAAATTGGGGATCGGATTTCTCGTAGAAGAGAAATCAGCCGTGCTCTGATACCGCTGTAACAGACTTGGACACTCCAAGTCAAGAATCAACCGCGACAGCACCAAATAACCACTTCAAAACAATTCACAGAACACAATAGATTTGCACTGGCCTGGCGGAGTTCCGTGTCTAGAGATATTGGCCCCAAAGACTGGCGCCCCTTTCGGTATTTCTTTTTATATTATCCGATCAAAGTACAAAAGAGTGGCTAGGGTTTCACTCTCAGACTCTGCGTCCAGATGCTCTGAGAAGTGAAGCCCTCCCCACTTATTTAAAGGTTACAAGGGATGCCCAAAAGCAGAGCCCGAAAAGCTTCAAAATCAAATGCATCAGCTTTCTCTCTCTCTTAGAGAGTCTAATTCAAACAAAAGCAATTTCCCTCTCTTTCTCATTGCGTAGAATCAAAAAAAACAGGCTGCCGTAATTTGCGCCGCAAAATGCAGAATTCCGTACCAGCTGCCACGTCAGCCTCCCGGCAACAGTTTTAGGGTTTGCTGACTTTAGGGTTTCAGCCAGGAATTAAGGTTTGCTGCAAATTAGGGTTTTTGGCAATTTTCAGGGTTTGCAGGAATTTTAGGGTTTCAGCCAGAAATTAGGGTTTTTGTTGTCCGCCACGTCATCACTTTGTGACAAATATTCCTAATTGGGTGAGATTGCCTAGTATGCAATTTTAGTGCATTAAGACACCCTTTATAGATCAACGCGGTCTGGGTGTAATGGCTAATTTTGCTATGCTGGAATATCAAGAGCTTCGATCTAGAATGAGAAAACTGAATGACCCTTGGAAATTTGAGTTGTTTTGCAGATATTCGGTAATCACGAACAATCACTCTTCTTTCAGGAAAGAGGGATGTCACAAACTGCTGATGTGTCAAGCAGAGTAATCACGGACGATTACTCTTCATTCAAGGAGGAGGGATGTCACAAACTACTGACATGCCAAGCCACTAAAGACTTGGTTGCAGATCTCAGCCAAGGGGCTTAAACCCTAAGAGAAGAAGCAAAAAAACTTGGTTTAAGGAGGGATGTCACAAACTGCTGCCATGTCAAGCCACTAAAGACTTGGTTGCAGATCTCAGCCGAGGGGCTTAAACCCTAAGAGGGATGTCAGAAACTGTTGATGTGTCAAGCAGAGTAATCGCGGACGATTACTCTTCGTTCAAGGAGGGATGTCACAAAATGCTGACATGTCAAGCCACTAAAGACTTGGTTGCAGATCTCAGCCAAGGGGCTTAAACCCTAAGAGAAGAAGCAAAAAAAGAAGCAGAGGCAGCAGGAGTTTTACCAACTTGCAAAGCCTTGATGAGTGGCCTATCATTAAAGAAGAGTTCCCGCCAACTTATGGGGACCCCATCTGGTGGGGCCCAAGTGTCTAGAGCTAATTAATACAGCAGGACCTTCACAAAAACATTGTGCAGTCAATTAGTGACGTGGCTGACCTGTACGGATACCCTCGTGTTTTTACGCTGACAGGCTGTACGGATGCCACGAATCGCGCTGACAGTTGCTGACGTGGCAATAATACGGATTTCCGTGTTTGGCGTTGCAAGCTGGTGGCGTGGCACTATACGGATTTGCACCAGATGCTTTTGGGTCAAATGCTTTTGAAACCTGATGCTTTTAGGCTTGTAGCTTTTCATGTAAACTACTTTTCAGGTGAAGGGCCTTTAAATATGTGGCAAGGGCTCACTATCTGGCACTCTTACAAGTGAAGGAGAAGATACATGAAGCCACACTTGTACTGAGTTCAAACAATATAAAGAAATATCGAAAGGGGCGCCAGGGTTTGGGGCCAGTGCTCTCTTGGGGTGGAACTCCACCAATCTTGTGAGCCGTGCATTCTCTCTCAGTTCATTTGTTTTGAAGTGTTTAAAGTTGTCTCGTTTGTTCTTTTCTGTTGGCACGTGGTGCCCTCCCGTTACAATGGTATCACAACTCCAATTGTGTGCTTTTCTAAAACCATACCGATCCTTCCCAAATCAGACGGAGCACTATGTTGTTCATGGATTCAGCAAAGTGGCGGAATTCCACCCAAGAGTGTATTGGCCCCGAACCTTGGCACCCCTTTCGGTATTTCTTTATATTGCATCATCAAAGTACAAGCCGGTACTCCACGCTCTGCACCTTCTCCCAGAAGAGTGTCAGAGAATGAGCCCTAGCCTCATCTTTAAAGGCCCTTGGCCATTAAAAGCAGTTTCCATGAAAAGCCTTAAACTCAAAAGCATCTTGTCCAAAAGCTGCCGACACAAATTACGGAAATCCGTACGGTTTGCCACGGCAACAGTCAACGTGAAACGCGGGATTCCGTACAATCTACCACGTCAATAGTCAGCATGAAATGCGGGATTCCGTACAACCTGCCATGTCATCTTCTTCTATTGTTTCTGCTTCTTAGGGTTTAGGCCCCTCGGCCAGTGATCTGCACAGTAGCTCCGTTCTTCAGTGGCTTGACACGTCAGCAGTTTGTGACGTCCCCCCTTCTTAAAAGAGAGTAATCGTTCGTGTTTACAACATATCTGCAAAACAACTCAAGTTAGCTCAAAAATTTTCGAGGGTCATTCCGAGGGACAATCAATTTGCTCCTTTTTTTTTTTAAGGAGTTGGCTTCTCCTTTCAGCTCTTTTGATCAAGGAGTTGGCTTCTCCTTTCGTCCATATTGGAACTCTTGATATTCCGACGTAGTAAAATTAGCCATCACACCCATACCGCATTTATCTTCCAGGGGTGTCTTGATGCACTAAAATTACATACCCAGGCAATCTCATCCAATTAGAAATATTCAGTGGTTGGCACATCACAATGCAACACAAATGCTCACATATGCATGTTACAAGACACAGAAACATAAAGTCGTCGACGAACACTCCCCCCGCAAATAACCCTCAAGGTCCGGCCATGAGCTCTTCAACGACTCCCTCATCCCTCCTTTCGCAAATAACCTAAAAAGGTCCGGGCCATGAGATATAGAGTTGTCACGTGCACATCTAACTCTATGTGTACGTGGACAAGCTACTTCATGACAAGGGTTCAGTCCAGTTCAGTCAATCTAGCCTAGGAAGTGTTCTGGCACCTTTGTGAGTCTATTCGCGACCGTGCATACCCAGACACTTAGAGTAGATGCATATCCTTTGGTTCCACACAGCATGATCATCACATTACCATCAGAACCCATCAGGAGCATTTTTACAGTGCATAGACCTGTTTTCCCTACTTTATCCAATTTTCACTTATTATTTTTAAGTGACTTTTGTTCGGAAACTGGGTAGGGTAATTTTGACAAGCATGTATATAAGAAATCCTAGCGCTAGCATTCTCTCACAGAAGAGGCAGCAGGGACATGTGTCCAACAGTGCACCTTCTCAGCAAGACCCCCCCCCCCCCCCCGGGGCAGGAGACATAGCGTTTTCAGCCACAAGAACAGCCAGTGTTTCCAACAATTGCAACCCAGCCAGCATTTTGCAACTTGCAGGTCAACCCGGCGACAACAGACTCAGCAGATACCTAGCGTTTCTGCAGCAGACCCCCAAATCAGACCTAGTGTTTTTGGAGCAGCACATGCTTCCAGCGTTTTGTAGTTCCTTCGCGACAGAACCCCCAGAAGCATCAGCGTTTTTAGTTTGCAGCAGTCAGATCCCGCAGTAGAAGTCCCAAACCTCGCAAATCTCACCTTCCCGCAACAGATCCTCACCACACCGTTAGATCCACCGAAGTTTGCAGATTCAGCCCGGAAAACGCAGATTTCAGCATCTGCGTTTTCAGCGCGTCGTCGTCGCATCGTCATCATCGCCGTCATCATCGCCGTCATCACCGACATAGAGTCAGAATTCAGCAAATAAAGATTTGCAGATTTCAGCCATTACGTTTTCAGATCTCAGCCCGTCTCGTCGTCGTCGACATCGTCGGCAAGTCCATTGCATTGTAGAGATTTGTGCAATCAATAGTAGACCACTCTCGCCATAGAGAGTGGGGCCTTCGGAGGAGGGTTTGACAACATTCAGGTGTCATATTCTTCTCTCTCATGTCTCAGTCTCAGTCCTTCATTCACAGTGTTTGTCACTTTATTTTGTGATCATTTGCACTCTCTCACTAAAGGAACGGAACCATGAGCACAGTTCAAAGCACTCATCTTGAGCAAAGTTCATTATTCACATCCACTGCACCTTACATTGGTATCAGAACTTTGGCAGTGTTCTGTATCACTCAAGGAAAGAACCACTAGAATTTTTTTGCTTGTTGCGGTCGCACATAACTTAAGTCCACTTGGGCGTGTCAATTCCTAATCATGTTTTTGAAGAGTGACAAGAAACCCAAGAAAGAAGGGCTTGTCCAACCTCCCCTTGTTTCTCTTTTCACTCATTGAGAGCGGACCGTGCACTTAGCGGCCGGCCAATCGACGTGAGGTGGGAAAAAGCAACCTTGGTGTGAGCGCAAGGCCACTAAGGGGTGCACCTGCGGGAAAGAGAAGAGCTTGGGTAAGAGAAGATCCTTCTCTAACACAAATTGCAAACGAAAGAAGAACCTCAAGACTCCCGAACCTCAAGAACCTCAAGACTCCAGAACCTCAGGAACCTAGGACCCCAAGACCAACAAGAAGCCAAGTTCCTCGTGAACTTAAGAACCCAAGACTTCAGCGTATAGTCATCACCCGAGGCGGAATGGATACTTCACATGGAGGTGATGAGCATGGAAGTGGCGACAAAGAATGTTCCCCACTAGGAGGTTTTTCCGACCCTTCCCCCTCCCCATCTACGCCAAGGATTGTACCAAATCCTATGGAGGCTTTGGTCACGACGATGATGGACAAGGAGTTACAACAAGAAGAGCAACGCGCCGCCTTGGAGCACGAGCGCGAGGAAAGAAAAGCAGAAAGAAAGGCAGAATTAGATCGTGAACACAAAGAAAGAATGGCATCCATAAAGCGTGAACACAACGAAAGAAAAGCAGAATTGGATCGCAAGCACAAAAAAAGAAAAGCGGAACCCGATCGCGAGCACGAAGAAAGACGGTTAGCCTTTGAGCGTGAGCGTGAGCGCGAGCGCGAGCAAGCACGCTTGGCGGCCGAAGAAAGAATTGCAGCCTTAGAGCGTGAGCGTAAGCAAGCGCGCTTGGCGGCAGCCCAGAGAGACCAACACATGCAAGAGTTGGTCCTACTATTTTCTAATGTGCAGGCGCAGATTGAAGAGAATCAAGAGAAGGAGACTCTCTCAGTCTCTTCTTTTTCAAAGCACGATGTAACAGACTTGGACACTCCAAGTCGAGAATCTACTACGACACCACAAGTAATCACTTCAAACAGTTCACAATTCACAATTGATTCGCCACTGGCCCGACGAAGTTCCGTGCCTACAGATATTGGCCCCAAAGACTGGCGCCCCTTTCGGTATTTCTTTTTGTATTAATCTGTGTTCAAAGTACAAGAGTGCGGGCAGGCGCTCACACTCACACTCTGCGTCCAGATGCTCTGAGTTGTGAGACCCTACCTACTTATTTAAAGATTACAAGGGATGCTAAAAGCAGAGCCCAAAAGCCGTTCCCCAAAAGCATTAAAATCTTTGAAAAATAAAGCAAAGGCTCTTTCTCTCTCTTAGGCTTTAATAAAATAAAGCAACATTCAAAAAGCTCCAGCGTAAAACTTCAACCCGAATTTGCGTAGCCAAAAAAACTGCCCAAAAAGCAAAACTGCCGCAAATTTCAGCCTCCGCAATTTCCGCCGCAAAACGTGGGCGTCCATACAGCTTCCACGTGTCGGTCATTTCCGGCATGTCCGTACATAGCCTGCCACGTCATCATTCAGCTGCAGCCATAGAAAAGGGTGTGTGTGTGTGTGTGTGTTTTTATCCGCTACTCCCTTGCAGGCTGCCACATCACAATTTGTGGCATACCCCCCTCTTGAAAGCATTGTAATCCCCCTCAATTACGCCTGCAAAACAGACAGAAGCCATAAACTGCCTTAGCAGCCACTCATTGTTAATACCTACGCACTAGGAACACATATCTAGCACATGTACCAATCGACAGTCACATCACACGACATCATAGGATATCACTTGACATCACATGACCAATCACATTCAACTTTCATTCGGATCTTAGACCATGATTTATCGGCAATGCAGTTAGCAATCGCATCTAGATCCACGCAGGACCTCATCGATGCCTGATTGACTAACCCCTATTGCAACCATGTCTATTCGAGATCATTCATACCAAAATGTAAGGTGCAACGGAATGAATGTTTGCGCTTTGCTCAAGATGAGTGCTTCGAACTGTGCTCAAGGTTCCTTTTGTTCTTATGGAAGGGAGAGCCTTCCGTTCTTAATGAGAGAGTGCTATCAGAATTCCCATCAAAATCCATTAGAATCAGTTAGGGGAATTTTCCATTGCATTTAGCCTATTTTCCCTATTTTTGACATTTTTCACTTATTATTTTTAAGTGACTTTCCAACAAAAGTAGGTAGGGCAATTTTGCTAAGTTAATATATAAGCAAACCCAAGTTAGCACTTTCTGGTAGAAGAGGCAGCAGGAGCTTCCCGCTCAACAGGCACCTTCTCAGCAAGAACCCCGCAGTACCTCCCCTCACTTGGCGTTCCCAGCCTTGCTTGATCGCCATCAACACCTAGCCCTAGCGTTTCCAATTTGGTGTCGCCACAGCCTCTCTAGCCCATGGCGTTTCCTTTGCAATGATCGCCATCAGTTCACAGGCCAGCGTTTTGCATATCCTCAGCACCTCCATAGCCTGGCATTTGCAGTTTCCCATCGCCGACACACCTACAGCCCTAGCGTTTTCACTAACGCTACAGCAGCCCCAGCATTTTTTACTTTCAGCCCTTATCGCAGCAGATGCAGCAGCGTTTTCAGCTTTGAAGACGATAGCAGGTTCAGCCCTAGATGCATGTAGAAGACCCCCATTTTCAGCCCTCGAAAACGCAGCCAAAACAGTCATTTTCAGCCACAGAAACAGCCCCGAAATTCAGCAAATAGACGACCACAGATTTCAGTCCTAAAGTCGTCGTCGTCACCACCGTCGTCGTCATCGGCATAGTCCCAAGTTGCATCAGTCCATTGCATACGCAATTGTACCACTTTGTGCAATCATAAGTAGACCACTCTCACCGACGAGTGGGGCCTTCAGAGGAGGGTTTACAGCGTCTCTGGTGTCGTATCTCTCTTCTCTCTATCTCTCAGTCTCATACACTTGCACGCACAGTGTCCATTAACTTTATTGTGATCATAGCACTTTCCATTAAGAACGGAAGGCTCTCCCTTCCATAAGAACTAAAAGGAACCTTGAGCACAGTTCGGAGCACTCATCTTGAGCAAAGCGCAAACAATCATTCCGTTGCACCTAACAACATCCGTGCTCATTCATGAGTGAAACGTGCTCAACGTACAATATGTCATGCCTAGTAAAAGGGATCACAAAAAGATGCTGACGAACATACAAGAAACGATCACGAAAGAAACACTCGTATAATGCGTGCGTACTAATCATGCGAACACATAATACTTCCTGTGAGGGTTCTTTGGACCTAAGCTCGAGAGCCAAGATCGGTTCTTCCTGAATGATCGAATCGTCTTGTGGGGGTTCTTTGGACCTCGACTCGAAAGACAAGATCGATTCTTCATGATTGATCGAATCTACAACGAGGTTAGCTTCGCTAGAAAAAGCATCCACTAACACATCATCCTTGTGAACAATCACATCATCTTCATGCAACTCATCATGCTAGTGAGAAATCACATCTTGATCATGCAAATCATCATGCTTGTCTTTATCATCCAAATCATCATGCTGATCATTGTCAATCAAATCATTGTCATTCAAATCATCATGTTGTTCACAATGATCCAAATCCTTTGTGTCATGCTTTGGAGAAGAAGAGACTGAGAGAGTCTCCGTATCCTGAATCTCTTGCATCTGTGCCGGCACTTGAGAAAAGAGTCGCAAGAACTCTTGCATGCGTCGCTCGCTCTGTTCTTGTCTTGCCTTTCTTTCTGCTTCTCTTTCTGCTTTGTCTACCGCATGTCTGCGTTTTGTTTCTGCCATTCTTGCTGCATTTCTTGCTTTGCGTTCTAAATTCCTTTCCATAAACATCAGCTCCAACTCCTCCATAGGAGTTAGTGCAATCCTTGACGTAGATGGAAAAAGAGGAGGGTCAGAAAAACCTCCTGGTGGGGAAAATTCCTCTTTGCCTCTCTCATGCTCATCACCTCCAAGCGAAGTATCCATTCCGCTTCGAGTGATGACCATTCTGAAGTCGTAGGTTCTTGTGGGTTCTTGCGGTCTTGGGTTCTTAAGTTCACGAGGAACTTGGGTTCTTGAGTGTCTTGGGTTCTTGGGGGTCTTGGTTCTTGAGGTTCTTGAGGTTTTCTTTCGCTTGCAAACCGTGTTCGAGAAGGATCTTCTCTTCACCCGAGTTCTGCTCTTTTCTGCGGGCGCACCCCTCGGTGGCCTTGCGCTCACACCAAGGTTGCTTTTTCCCACCTCACGTTGATTGGCCGGCCACTAAGTGCACGGTCCGCTCTCAATGAGTGAAAAGCGACACAAGGGGAGGCTGGACAAGCCCTTCTTTCTTGGGATTCATGTCACTCTTCAAAAACACGATTAGGAATCAACACGCCCAAGAGGACTTGGGTTACGTGCGATCGCAACAAGCAAAAAAAAATTCTTGTGGTTCTTTCCTTGAGTAATACAGAACACTGCCAAAGCTCTGATACCAATGTTAGGTGCAACGGAATGAATGTTTGCGCTTTGCTCAAGATGAGTGCTCCGAACTGTGCTCAAGGTTCCTTTTGTTCTTATGGAAGGGAGAGCCTTTCGTTCTTAATGAGAGAGTGCTATGATCACAAACAAAGTGAGTGGACACTGTGCGTGCAAGTGTATGAGACTGAGAGATAGAGAAGAGAAGAGAGATACGACACCAGAGACGACGTAAAACCCTCCTCCGAAGGCCCCACTCTCGTCGGTGAGAGTGGTCTACTGAAAACGGCCCGTGGGGCGGTAGGCGTTGGCTTTCACCCGAAATTCTTTACTTTCGACACACACACAGAGCACTTTGCAAAGAGAACCTACAACGGGAAGTAACACTTGAATACACACACGACTCGGAAGCTAGAATGCCCCGAGCATACGCCGACAACCTGTAGACCCCAAAATTAGCGCCCCTTTCGGTATTTCTTTATACTTTGAGAGGGTAAATTACAAAGTAGAGTCCTGGGAATCCTTTACCTGTATCCAGCTAGATACGACCTGTATGACCAAATTTTGGCAACATATGTCACGAGGACGTGGCAGTTATTAACCATGTCACAGAGATGTGGCAACTGCTAACCTTGGTTGTTGGTTTCTTTCCAATGGGGTTTATTTTATTTGTTTTGAGACCCTCTTTTTGAAGTAGCAAACGGTCGGACATTGTATGGCCAATGTGAACGGTAGATTCACCCGCACATGGGAAGTGGTCGGCACTGGAATTCGTATGGTAAGAGGATGTCTAGGCTCAGAGCAAGATCATATAGGTCCCCCCGTCGCACTTAGCAAGTTGGTGGATACTAGGAAGTGAACTCAATTAAGGCGTAAAGTCAAGGTGGGACTACCAACAAAAAGTATCCGACAGTTGGGCCACATTGCACTTTTGGATGCGGTCCCAATGAGGATAGATGGTCAGAAGACCAGTGGGAGCCCAACGGAAGCATCTCCTAAAATTTAGGGAACTGCTATTTTGGGCCGCGAAATGTGTTCGCGTCATTACCTCCGGTATGACTAGGGGAACACTTTATAACTCTGCCGCGAAGTCAACTGACGTGTCGGTTGGGATATTTTTAAGCGGCGAACCCGAAACGGGAAAATGCTTGAAAATGCGCCAAGTGTCACATTTTCGTGAACTTTCCTCTTACAGAAAAATGGGCGCTGATTTTTATGCTGGGAGAGGCCTCATTTCAGCTTTTGTCACAGGTTAAGAGCTATGGAGTGCTTCCTTTCCCTCTCATGTACAGTGTGGTGCTAGGAGTGATGCCCTGCACACTACACACTGCTCTCTCTCTCCCCTACGTGCAGTTATGTGATGCCCCACAAGAGGGCTCCTCATTTGACTGATGTACAGTTGTGTGGGTTCATGCTTTTGTGCTGAGGCAAGAGCCTCCTTGAGCAGGAACAGGGGTAGCTAGCTGCTGCTCCAAAGCAGGCACTGGTGAGGGTCATAACCTCACCGTACAGGTGCGAAATCAGCGCTGTGTATGCGCTGTAAATTCACTGTTTTTCAGCCATACGGACGCCAGGATCATTGGGAATCGTGACCCACTGGCAGATGACAGTTAGGGGACTGTTTGGGGCTGAAAACAGGGCAAAAACCAGTAAATACAGCGTGCTGAATTTACTGTTTTTGGACAGGAATCAGAGGGTATACGACAGTGCAAGCGAGTTCCAGCAGGGGAATTGGTTTCGCGCAAGTTTTGGGGCTGTTATGCTGCCGAAATTTGGCCAAATCAAATGGTATCTAGGTGGATACACGTGAAGGATTTCCAAGACCTTACCTTGTAATTTACCCTCCTAAAGAATAAAGAAATACCGAAAGGGGCGCCAATTTTGGGGCCTACAGGTTGTCGGCGTCTGCTCGGAGCATTCTAGCTTCCGAGCCGTGTGTGTATTCAAGTGTTAACTCCCGTCGCAGGTTCTCTTTGCAAAGTGCTCTGTGTGTGTGTTTAAAGTAAAGAATTTCGGGTGAAAGCCAACGCCTACCGCCCTACGGGCCGGTTTCATGGTTCCGTTGCCGGGATATCAATCACTTTTTCCTGAAAGAGTGAGCCTGGCTTGTTCAAGGTAAAGACACACAGTGCAAGAACACAGGGATTACACTATGACCGACAAGGGGAAGGGAATTATGGAAGAGGGTTCCTCTCCAAAGGACAGGCAGGAGATTCCTATGGGTTTTGAGATTGGCGAGAGCTCACGGCCACGTCAGTCTGTACCTCCTGTCAACGTGAATGTCCCTCCAGTAGTACAGGGCTTTATGACAGGGCAACTTGAGGATGATGCGTTTAAGACTCAGTTAGTTGCCGCGGTGAATGTCTTTTCGCAGCTGGTGCAGAATCCGAGGTTTATGGAATTCTTGCAAGCGCCACCAGTGCAACATCAAAATAGGCAACCTACGCCGCGTACGGAGCTTGTTGAAGCTCAAGCCCAGGTACTTCATGAGGCGCAGGAGGAAAGGGAACACTCGCATGTTGCGGAGTCGGGGGCTCCAAAGCAGGTTCCTCCCGTGCTTGAACAGGTGGCTAGAACGCCTATTCCACAGGTTATGTTAGTTCAGCCCGCCACCTTTCAGAGCCAGCATGCTGTCTTGAATGGACAGGGAGCTGGATACCAGGCTATGCACTCAATTTTTCCACCACCCACAGTACATCCTGGGTATTTCGGGGGTGGATCAGTGTTCCAAAGTATGGCTGGTTATGCGTTTGGAAGTCAGCCGTACATGCCAGGAACAGTGTTCGGGGGTATGCAAGGCATCATGCCAAACCCCATGTATGGTACTATCGGCATGCAACAAGGTTTCCACGGCAACCAGGGCCAGTTTGGGGTGCCACAGGCTCATTTTGGCATGGCTGGTTTTTCTGGACAGCAGCCAGATATGACACCTCTGATGCAAAATGTCAATGGCCAACGCGTGCCGATCATGCCTAGTACAGTGCCCATGTTGCACACCATTCCGTATGACAACTTGGGGGCACTAGAGAAGCCGAAGGCTTACAAAGAAGGTGGTGCAGCGGTAAAGTTCAGTACCTTCAGTGGTTTCGAGGACAAGACCAAGGCACTCACTTTCCTCCAGCAGTTTGATACAGCTTATGCGGGAGGGAATTTTACAGAGGCCTTGAAGGTTAGGAAAGCTGCCACTTTCTTAAAGGACAATGCGCTTACATGGTGGACGACATTGTTAATGCAAGGACAGGCACCCGCCACTTGGGTTTACTTCAAGCAAATGTTTGCGTCTGCTTGGCTGTCAAATGAATTTGAAGCCGACGTCCTGACAGATTGGCAGCAGCTTACGGCAGCTTCGTGCAAGAGCTTGCTGGAGTACAATAGGAGGTTTTGTAAAGCATTACTCTCAGTGACCTCCTACAGATTTGTGCCATTGACAGAGCAGATAGAGAAGTATTGTTGTGGGCTGCCTAAAGGGCTTCGTGATTACTGTACAAAGAACAGAGTGGCTACCCTTACTCAGCTCATGGAAGTTGCGAACACTGGTCTTGCCTTGTTGAAAGGAGAGGACAGTGGATTTCCGAGCAGTGATAAAGGAGGGCAGCAAAAGAAAAATTCAGCGAAGAAGCCCTTTGTGAAAACGGCTCCTGATGCGTCACAGGGGTCAGAACAAGCCACCAAAGACAAGGATTCAGCTGGGACTTCTGGAGCGCAGGCAAATAAACAGAAAAGGAAGCCTTTTGTGCGCATGTCGCTCGAGGAAAAGAAGGTCCTAATGGCTGAGAACAAATGCTTTATATGCGAGCAGCCTGGTCATATTTCTATCAATTGTCCACAAAGGAAAAGGCCAGCTGACTCAGAGGATAAAGAAGACCAGAAAGGCAAGAAGCCTAAACCCACGGCAGGTTTAGTGCCAGACATGGTGGGTGACAGGCCCAGCACAGATGCCAGTGAGTTATGCAGGGCATGGGGTAAAGTTAGGGATCAGACGGCACTCATCTTCTTTGATCCAGGTGCCAAAGCCAACTTTATCTCACCAGAGTTAGCTATGAAGCTGGGCATCAGAGCTGAAGAGATGAGGTACACCGCAGAGGCAGGGTTGGCATGTCCTGGCCACTCAGAGTGTGTTACTCCCATCATTGGAAAACTGCGTCTGCATATTCAGTCGTATGTGGACATTGAAGAGTTTTACATCATGCCGCTGGAAGGTTGTGACGCCTTGTTGGGGATCCCGTGGATGTTCCGAGTGAATGGAGTCTTGGATGCCTACAACAAAAAGATCATTGTACAGCATAGGGGCAAAACTCACATCTTGGATGTAAAGCTTAAAGGAGAGTCAGTCCCTATTGTATCTGCTTCTGCTATCACTTCTGTAATAAAGAATCATCTTTCTGTGTACTTGATTTTTGCACGTGATGTCTCAGATAAGGATCAGTCAAATTTATCTGTGTTAGATATAGAAAGGTCAGCATTTTTGCAAAAGTTTAGTGACTGTTTTTCTGATTCATTACCGTCGCAATTACCTCCAGAGAGACCTGAGGACCATCGGATAGATTTGGTGCCAGGGTGTAGCCCACCAAATAGACCCCCCTACGGGGTTAGTGCGGCGCAGCAGAAAGAGATTATGGGCCAGGTTGAGGAGTTATTAGAAAAGGGGCTGATTCAGCCTAGTTCTTCACCCTTTTGCTCCCCAGTGCTCCTAGTGCAGAAGAAGGATGGCTCATGGCGCATGTGTATTGATTACCGTGCGTTGAATAAGAATACCATCAAGAATAGGTTTCCTATTCCTCGCATTGATGATATTCTTGATCGTTTAGAGGGTGCTGCAATTTTCAGCAGGATAGACCTTAAGAGTGGGTACCATCATATTCGTATAAGCCCAGAGGATGTGCACAAGTCTGCGTTTAGAACGACATTTGGTCTTTATGAGTTTCTAGTGATGCCGTTTGGGCTAACAAATGCTCCTGCCACGTTCAACAGAATGATGGACCGGATTTTCCGCTCGCATCAACAGTTTGTTGGAACATTCTTCGATGACATGATTGTGTATTCGAAGAATGAAGAGGAGCATAGGCGTCACTTGACCATTGTGTTCGAAGAGCTGCGCAGTCACAGGTTACTTGTCAATCCTAAGAAAAGTGAATTCTTCCTCGAAAAGATCCACTTTCTGGGCCACATAGTCTCAAAGGATGGTGTTAGAATGGATCCCGCAAAGGTCGAAGCTATCAAGACATGGCCAGACTTGAAGACGGTGCACGATGTCAGAAGCTTCTTGGGATTGTGTTCCTACTATAGAAGGTTTATCAGAAATTTTGCAGAGATAGCATCGCCTCTTCACGCATTGCAAAAGAAAGAGGTCACTTTCAGATGGACCCAAAAAGAGATTTCAGCTTTTAGTCTCTTAAAGGAAAAGTTGACTTCAGATCCAGTTATTGTTTTGCCAGATCTCAGGAAGTCATTTGTGGTCCAGTGTGACGCGTGTGGCAGTAGCATTGGAGCAGTGCTAATGCAAGATGGACGGGTAGTAGCCTATGAAAGCCGAATTTTGCAAGGGCCAGAGAGGACTATGCAAGTCTATGAGAAAGAGCTCTTGGCCGTGATTCATGCACTTTCTAGCTGGAAGCACTACCTCTTAGGTGCTGATTTTGTTGTCCAAACAGATCATCAGACCTTGCGATACTTCTTGACACAGTCAAAGTTATCCGAAAAGCATATGCGATGGGCAAACATTCTTTCCATGTTCCACTTCCAGATTATGCATGTGGAAGGCAAGAAGAATGTTGTGGCTGATGCGTTATCAAGAAAGCCACAAATTTCAGCTGTGTCAATTCCTTATCATCATGAGTTAGATGACATGAAGGAACAGTATACTGCTGATGAAGATTTTGCAAGGATCTTTGAACAGTTACAAGAGGGGCAACATCACGAGCACTACCTCCTCAAAGATGGTTTTATGATGATGCATGGCAGACTTTGTGTCACTAGGCCACTGCGACATAAGGTCATGGAAGAGAGTCATGTCCCACCGTATGCAGGGCATCGTGGCATTGATGCGACAGTTAAAGCGGTAGAGACGTTCTTCTATTGGCCTACCTTGAGGAGAGATGTGGATGCCTTTGTGCGAGCATGCATAGTTTGCCAAAAGGTCAAGTTTGACAGGCAAAAGGCACCAGGGTTGTTACAACCACTGCCGATTCCGGATAAGCCATGGGAAAGCATTGCTATGGACTTTATCTTTGATCTTCCAAGGACACCAACAGGGAATGATGGTATATGGACCATTATCTGCAGGTTCAGCAAGCAGGCCCATTTTATCCCTGTCAGGAAGAAGATAAAATCTGATCAGATGGCACGCTTGTTCATGTACAATGTGTTTAAGTACCATGGTATGCCACAATCGATTATCAATGATCGTGATCCTCGCATGACCAGTTTGTTCTGGAGAGGATTGTTTGAGAACATGGGTACTACGCTCAAGTTCTCGTCTTCATTTCATCCACAAACTGATGGACAGTCAGAAGAGGCCAATTCTACTGTCTTAGATCTGCTGAAATGCTATGTGTCAGATAATAAGGGAAAGTGGGAACAATATTTGCCTATGCTTGAGTATACGTACAATAATACGGTGCATTCGTCTACTAGCAAAGCACCTTTTGAAATTGTTGAAGGCGGCAAAAAGGTTCCTCCCATTTTGCATACAAACGACAAGATCTTTGAGGCAGATCGATATGTTGAGAACATGGATGAGATGTATAAGAAAATTAAAGTTGCCTTGGAGAAGACTCAGGCAAAGCAGAAAAAGGCTGCTGATCGTCACCGTCGTGAATTGTTGTTATCACCTGGTGATTGGGTTCTGCTAAGGTTCAAAAAGGCAAGGTTAAAGAAGATGAAGGGCAAGGAACAGCTTTTTCCTAAGCTCAGCATGCATTACTATGGGCCTTTTCAAGTGCTTGACAAGATCAACGATGTGGCTTATAGGCTGAAATTGCCTAATGCGTGGAAGATTCATAATGCGTTTCACGTGAGTCTTCTAAGACCCTTCATGGGTGATGTGCCAGAAGATATGCCAGTTGAGGATCAGCCAGAAGTTGAGGAACTTGATGAGATCCTGGTACCTGAGCAAGTTTTGGCACATAAGGACAGAAAAGTTAAAGGACAAGTTGCCAGACGCTATTTGGTGAAGTTCAAGAACTATCCGCCTATGGATGCAAAGTGGATGGAAGAGCATGAACTGTCAGAGTCACCAAATGTATTGCAGCTTTACCTTGAAGCCTTTGGGTTACAGCCTACTTATGCCCCAACCCAACGTGTGCAAAGGAGGGGTAATGATAGAGCTAGTACATCAAATGTACATATGAATTCAGTGCCATAGATGGAAATGGCAAAAGTATGAAGGCCTCATTAAGTCATTTGTATCTATGTATGTTACGACCTTTCTTGCGGATACATGCGATGATAAAAGAGTGTTAATAGCACAAGATCATCAATGGCGTGTATTTATGGTATGCAATCGAGGACGTTTGCGATTTCAAGAGGGGGGTATGTCACGAGGACGTGGCAGTTATTAACCATGTCACAGAGATGTGGCAACTGCTAACCTTGGTTGTTGGTTTCTTTCCAATGGGGTTTATTTTATTTGTTTTGAGACCCTCTTTTTGAAGTAGCAAACGGTCGGACATTGTATGGCCAATGTGAACGGTAGATTCACCCGCACATGGGAAGTGGTCGGCACTGGAATTCGTATGGTAAGAGGATGTCTAGGCTCAGAGCAAGATCATATAGGTCCCCCCGTCGCACTTAGCAAGTTGGTGGATACTAGGAAGTGAACTCAATTAAGGCGTAAAGTCAAGGTGGGACTACCAACAAAAAGTATCCGACAGTTGGGCCACATTGCACTTTTGGATGCGGTCCCAATGAGGATAGATGGTCAGAAGACCAATGGGAGCCCAACAGAAGCATCTCCTAAAATTTAGGGAACTGCTATTTTGGGCCGCGAAATGTGTTCGCGTCATTACCTCCGGTATGACAAGGGGAACACTTTATAACTCTGCCGCGAAGTCAACTGACATGTCGGTTGGGATATGTTTAAGCGGCGAACCCGAAACGGGAAAATGCTTGAAAATGCGCCAAGTGTCACATTTTCGTGAACTTTCCTCTTGCAGAAAAATGGGCGCTGATTTTTATGCTGGGAGAGGCCTCATTTCAGCTTTTGTCACAGGTTAAGAGCTATGGAGTGCTTCCTTTCCCTCTCATGTACAGTGTGGTGCTAGGAGTGATGCCCTGCACACTACACACTGCTCTCTCTCTCCCCTACATGCAGTTATGTGATGCCCCACAAGAGGGCTCCTCATTTGACTGATGTACAGTTGTGTGGGTTCATGCTTTTGTGCTGAGGCAAGAGCCTCCTTGAGCAGGAACAGGGGTAGCTAGCTGCTGCTCCAAAGCAGGCACTGGTGAGGGTCATAACCTCACCGTACAAGTGCAAAATCAGCGTTGTGTATGCGCTGTAAATTCACTGTTTTTCAGCCATACGGACGCCAGGATCATTGGGAATCGTGACCCACTGGCAGATGACAGTTAGGGGACTGTTTGGGGCTGAAAACAGGGGAAAAACCAGTAAATACAGCGTGCTGAATTTACTGTTTTTGGACAGGAATCAAAGGGTATACGACAGTGCAAGCGAGTTCCAGCAGGGGAATTGGTTTCACGCAAGTTTTGGGGCTGTTATGTTGCCGAAATTTGGCCAAATCAAATGGTATCTAGGTGGATACACGTGAAGGATTCCCAGGACCTTACCTTGTAATTTACCCTCCTAAAGAATAAAGAAATACCGAAAGGGGCGCCAATTTTGGGGCCTACAGGTTGTCGGCGTCTGCTCGGAGCATTCTAGCTTCCGAGCCGTGTGTGTATTCAAGTGTTAACTCCCGTCGCAGGTTCTCTTTGCAAAGTGCTCTGTGTGTGTGTTTAAAGTAAAGAATTTCGGGTGAAAGCCAACGCCTACCGCCCTACGGGCCGGTTTCAACATAAGAGTCCCAAAAATTGCGCGAAACCAATTCCCCTGCTGGAACTCACTTCCACTGGCATAAACCCTCTGATTCCTGCCCAAAAACAGTAAATTCAGCACGCTGTATTTACTGGTTTTTGCCATGTTTTCAGCCCCAAGCAGTACTCCTAACTGTCCTTTGCCAGTGGGGCACTATTCCCAATGATTCTGGCGTCCGTATGGCTGAAAAACAGTCAATTTACAGCGCATACACACCGCTGAAAACGCATGGGTACGGAGAGGTTATGACCTTCACCGGTGCCTGCTTTGGAGTAACAGTTAGCTACCCCTGTTCCTGCTCAAGGAGGCTCTTGCCTAAGCACAAAAGCATGAACCCACACAACTGTACATCGGTCAAATGAAGAGCCCTCTTGTGGGGCATCACATAACTGCACGTAGGGGGAAAGAGAGCAGTGTGTAGTGTACAAGGCATCACTCTTAGCACCACACTGTACATGAGAGGGAAAGAAAGCACTCCGTAGCTCTTGACCTGTGACAGGTTCTCAATGAAGCATCCCCCCAGCATAAATCGAGCGTCCCCTCTTCTACGCTTGACCTATAATGCATCTGTGAACAATAGATGCAAAAAGGAGAAGAATTCCATGGTTGCCAAAACCTGTGTATCGCTGAAAATGCAGCAAAACATCCCTGTAAACACGTATCTGATACCTTTCAATGCTGAAAATGAGCTCCCTGTTCCTAGGTAAAGTCATGGGAAGCTCAAAAATGGAGAGAAATGGCTGAAAATCACAGTTATCAGCCTCCAAAACTGCTCCAAAAAGTCAGTTACGAGTTCTCTTCTCCCAGACTTGGTAAATTGGCCAAAAAGTGTCACTTGGCACTCATACATGCAATTTCCCCACATTAGGCTTCCCGCTTAAAAATCTCTCAACTGGTGCATCAGTTGACTTTGCAGCAG
Organism: Adiantum capillus-veneris; assembly: GCF_014529385.1. Taxonomy (NCBI): domain Eukaryota; kingdom Viridiplantae; phylum Streptophyta; class Polypodiopsida; order Polypodiales; family Pteridaceae; genus Adiantum; species Adiantum capillus-veneris. The sequence goes on from NC_140944.1 coordinate 83,961,876, forward strand.
AGTAATAAAATGTTCCCCTTGTCATTCTAATGCTAATGACGCGAACAGATTTCATAGCCCAAAATAGTAGTTCCCTAAATTTTAGGAGATGCTTCCATTGGGCTCCCACTGGTCTTCTGACCATCTATCCTCATTGGGACCGCATCCAAAAGTGCAATGTGGCCCAACTATCGGATACTTTCCTTTGGTGACCCCACCTTGACATTGTACCTTAATAAGAGTTCACTTCCTAGTATCCACCAACCTGCTAAGTGTGTCCGGGGTACCTACATGATCTTCAACTGAGCCTAGACATCCTTTTACTTTACGAGTTCCAGTGCCAACCAACTTCCCCTCTGCGGGTGAAACTACCCTTCACGTTGGCCATACAATGTCCGACCATTTGCAACTTCAAAAAGAGGGTCTCAAAAATAAAACAAAAATCATTGGAAAGAAACCAACAACTAAGGTTAGCAGTTGCCACGTCCTCGTGACATCTACTTTTGATTGCACAATCTGGTACAAACGGTATGCATGAGACTAATGCAAGTCTAGGCTAGATCGATGACGACGACGGGGGTGGCGGGACCGATCTAAGGGCTGAAATCTGCTACTCTTTATCTACTGTCCAAAACGCTAATGGGCTGAAATCTGCCGTCCTTCTACTGCTGTCCAAAAACGCTAATGGCTGATTTCTGTTGCGGCTGAAATCGCTATGGAAAAAGTTGATTCTCTGCTGGTCTTTTAGGGCTGAAAACTGATGGCTTAGGGCTGAAATTGTCGGTGCTTATCTGTTGTTGTGGGGTGCTGAAAATGCTAGGACTGAATGGGCGATCTGGCTCCACAAACGCTAGGGTTGCAATTCTGGAAACGCCAATGCTGGGGGTGTGTGGGCGATGATCATCTTGATGAAAAACGCCAAGGGGCTGATGTTCTGTGGCGATGATTCCTGCTGATAGAAAAACGCTAAGGCTGAGATGCTTGATGGAAACGCTAGAGGATGAGGGATCTGCTGCTTGGAGGGAAGGTCCACCAAGGCTTGGTCTTGCTGAGAAGTTGCCTGCTGAGCTTGGCTCTTGTTGCCTCTTCTGCCAAATAGTGCTAGCTCTAGTTTGCTTATATACAAACTTAGCAAAATTGCCCTACCTACTTTTGTTGGAAAGTCACTTAATTAATAAGTGAAAAATGCTAAAAATAGGTAAAATAGGCTAAATGCACTGGAAAATTCCACTGACTGATTCTGATGGGAATGCTTATGATTATGCTGTGTGCAACCAGAGGATATGCATCTACACTAAGTGTCTGGACATGCACAGTTTGCGAACAGACTCACAAAAGTGCCAGATCACTTCCTATTCTAGACTGACTTGACTAAACCGAACCCTGATCATGCTGTAGCTTGTCCACGGACACATAGGGTTGGATGTCTCACGTGACACAAAATGTTGCAGTCATTTCGTCTATCAGTTCGTGCACTTAAAAACAAGTCAAGAACAAATCAATTTCATATTCGGAAATTCCATTTCATAAAGTCATACAACAGAATACTGTCAGCTCTCAGTATCCCTGAAGCTCAAAGAAATATCAATGACTCTAGTATTCTATAAATCAAGGCATCTGTTGACAAAGGAGCGGAGTAACTCCCCTCTTGTGTAACCCACTGCACCAGATCTCCGGCCAAGCTGAATTCGGGGTTCCATTTGGAGTAGACTATGTTAAACCAAAAGCTTCAAGGTAAAGGTTCACAATCTGAAGAGTATCTACTAGGTCCTCCTCCTCCATCCACTTCGCATCCAATCCAAGATAGTTCTTGAATATAACCAAGAACCGCCTTCGTACTTTACCCTTATTCTTTCTATCCTTATGTGCCAAAATTTGTTCAGGAACAAGGATCTCCTCGTTTTCTTTCACTTCGGGTTGCTCATTAAGCTCCCCATCTTCAGGCACATCACCTTTAAAAGGTTTCAAGAGACTCACATGAAATGCATTGTGAATCCTCCAAGTGTCAGGCAGTTTCAGTCTGAAGGAGACATCATTGATCTTTTCGGAGATTTGGAAAGGTCCGTAGTATCGTATACTAAGCTTTGGGAAAAGCCTTCTTCTTTCTCAGGCGTGCCTTCTCAAAATGTAAGAACACCCAATCATCCTCCTTCAATTTCAAATCGCGACGATGGCAATCCACTGCCTTTTTCTGTCTTTCCTGAGATTTTTCTGCAAAGCCTCGCTGACCTTGGCAAAAGCCGTGTCTAAGTCGTGCGTGTACTCATCACCTTCAAAAATCTTATCTTTCCTGCTAAGGAAGGGTGGAACCTTCGTAGCACCTTCAAAAATCTCAAATGGCGCCTTCCCCGTCGAAGAGTGTATCGTGTTGTTGTAGGAAAATTCCACCGGTAGATACTTTTCCCAATGAGTCTTCTGATCCGAGATATAAGACTTCAATAAATCTAAAACCACTGAATTGGCAATCTCAGATTGCCCGTCAGTCTGTGGGTGGAAAGATAACAAGAACTACAACAGCGTGCCAAAGTTCTCCCAAAACAAACTCGTAAATCTGGGGTCCCTGTCGGAGACAATCGTCTCAGGCATGCCATGTAATCTAAAGATTTGGGCTACAAACAGTCTCACTGAGTGATCCGGCTTGACTGTTTTCTTCACTAGAATGAAATGAGCCTGCTTGCTAAATCTGTCAATAACAGTCCAGATACCATCGTGACCACTCTGTGTTCTCGAGAGATAAAAAATGAAATCCATTGCAATACTTTCACAGGGGCGGGCAGGTATGGGCAAAGGCTGTAACAATCCCTGTGCTTTATGCCTGTCAAACTTGACCTTCTGGCATACCAAGCACCTGCACACAAACTCGTCCACATCCTTCTTGAGTCTCGGCCAAAAGAAGTATCTCTCTACCCCTTTCATGGTGGTAGCAATGCCGCGGTGACCAGTAAAAGGCGGACAGTGGCATTCAATCGTAACCTTTTCCCTCAACGGCTGTGTAACACACAATATGGTTTTCCTCATCAAGTAGCCATCCCGAATGGAATATCCCGCTATTGTCTCCCCATCCCATATCCGTGTGAAAACCTCTGCAAAATTTGTATCTGTGGCATACTGGTCAACCATATCCTCGAAGCTCCTATGATGTATCGCAAAAATAGCCAGAGCCAACGGCTTCCGAGACAAAGCATCTGCCACCAAATTCTTATGTCCCTAAACATGGACAATCTGGAAGTGAAACTGTCACGTGACACATCCAACCCTATGTGTCCGGGTACAAGCTACAACATGACCAATGTTCAGTTCAGTCAAGTCAGTCTAGAATAGGAAGTGATCTGGCACTTTTGTGAGTCTGTTCGCAGACCGTGCATGTCCAGACACTTAGATTGGATACACATCCTCCGGTTGCACACAGCATGATCGTCAGCATTCCCATCAGAATCCATCAGGGAATTTTCCAGTGCATAGACCTAATTTCCCTATTTTTGACATTTTCCACTTATTATTTTTAAGTGACTTTTATTGGAAGGTAGGTAGGGTAATTTTGCTAAGATAATATATAGGTAAACCAGAGTTAGCACTTTCTGGCAGAAGAGGCAGCACGAGCACCTTGCTCAACAGGCAACTTCTCAGAAGAACCCCACAGAGGCCTAGCGTTTTGCAAGAGACTGCAACACCTAGCGTTTCTCGACCAGAGCAGCCAACGTTTTTGCTTATGCATCATCTTGGCGACAGTACCCCATCAGATCAGCCTAGCGTTTTGCATTACAAACCACCGGCAACAGCAGAAGACAAAGATCAGTCCTAGTGTTTTTGCATCTGCATCACACTTCAGCGTTTTGCAGATTCATCGCGACGGAGCCTCATTAAGCACCAGCGTTTTCAGTTTTTAGCAGTCAGACATCACAGTAGAGTCCCCGAACCTCACAGATCTCACCTTCCCGCAGCAGATCCTCGCCCCACGGTCAGATCCCGCGAAGTTTGCAGTTTCAGTACGGAAAACGCAGATTTCAGCATCTGAGTTTTCAACACGTCATCGTCGTACCGTTGTCATCGACATCGTCACCGACATAGAGTCAGAATTCAGCAGATAAAGATTTGCAGATTTCAGCCCTTAGTGTTTTCAAATTTCAGCCCGTCTCGTCGTCATCCTCATCATCGTCGACATCGTCGGCAAGTCCAAGCATTGTAGAGAGCAATCATAAGTAGACCGCTCTCGCCATAGAGAGTGGGGCCTTCGGAGGAGGGTTTTACGTCTCTGGTGTTGTATTCTCTTCTCTCTCTCTCTCTCTCTCTCTCTCTCTCTCTCTCTCTCTCTCTCTCTCTCTCTCTCTCTCTCTCTCTCTGTCTCTGCACCTTCATTCACAGTGTTCACCACTTTGTTTGTGTCCATTGCACTCTCTCACTAAAGAAACGGAAGGCTCTCCCTTCCATAAGTAAAAGGAACCTTGAGCACAGTTCGGAGCACTCATCTTGAGCAAAGTTCAACATTCACTTCCGCTGCACCTTACATTGGTATCAAAGCTTTGGCAATGTTCTGTATCACTCAAGGAAAGAACCACATAATTTTTTTGCTTGTTGCGGTCGCATGTAACCCAAGTCCTCTTGGGCGTGTCGATTCCTAATCGTGTTTTTGAAGAGTGATAGGAAACCCAAGAAAGAAGGGCTTGTCCAGCCTCCCCTTGTTTCTCTTTTCACTCATTGAGAGCGGACCGTGCACTTAGCGGCCGCCCAATCGACGTGAGGTGGGAAAAAGCAACCTTGGTGTGAGCGCAAGGCCGCCAAGGGGTGCACCCGCGCCCGCAGGAAAGAGAAGAACTCGGGTGAAGAGAAGATCCTTCTCTAACACAGATTGCAAGCGAAAGAAGAACCTCAAGAACCTCAAGAACCCAAGAGCCCAAGACCCACAAAAACCCAAGTTTCTCATGAACTTAAGAACCCAAGACCACACGAGCCCACAAGAACCCACAACTTCAGTGGATGGTCATCACTCGAAGCGGAATGGATACTTCGCTTGGAAATGATGAGCATGAGAGAGGCGAAGAAGAATTTTACCCACCAAGAGGTTTTTCCGACCCTCTCCCTTCCCCATCTACGCAAAGGATCCTATGGAGGCTTTCGACAAGAGGATGATGGACAGGGAGTTAAAACGCAAAGCAAGAAACACAGAAAGAATGGCAACCATAGATCCTAAATCCGCAGAAAGAAGGGCAACCATAGATCGTGAGTACGAAGCAAGAATGGAAGCCATAGAGCGTGAGCACGAGTAAGCACGCCTGGAAAGACAAGCAGAATTTGATCGCAAGAACAAAGCAAGAAAAGAAAAGAGCGACCAACACATGAAAGAGTTCTTGCGACTCTTTTCTATTGTGCAGGCGCAGTTTGCACAGAATCAGGAAATGGAGACTCTCTCGGTCTCTTCTTCTCCAAAGTATGATACACAAGATTTGCATGATGATAAGCATGATGATTTGAATGATAATGATGAGCATGATGATTTAGATGACACTGACCGGCATGATGATTTTCATGATGACCACGATGTGATTTCTCTCGAGCATGATTGTCACAAAAATACGGAAGCGTAAACTGACGTTTAATTGCACTTCAAATACTCAAGAGAATTAGAGGGAGCGAGAAAACTCGACACTTCATTGGGGACCAGAAGATGGGCTGGTCCCCCTCCATAAAGAGAATATCTTTATTACTAAGGGAGAATCTTTACAAGCACAAGAACGGGGCATACGCCCGTCCTCTATTCTTTCTTCTGTTTTGTTCTGACTACTGACTGAGAAAGTGTTTCCACTTTCTTACTGCTTAGGGAATTTCCCCTCTTCTGCGAGACTGGTTGGAAGCTCTCGAAAAGAGAGTCTATCTTCCGAAACAGCTCATTGGAAGCTCTCACAGAGGAGAGTCCATCTTCCGTTATGTGTTGCCTTCATGCTCATTCCTTCATGCATCGAACACAAAAGAGAAACAAGCAAAATGCACACGCACATGCTTGCTGTAATTTTCTGCACATAACCTGAAATTCTTACCTGTGCGCACCCCTACGCCGAAACAGAGGTCTTCTTCGCGATGGAATCGCGCCAAACTTGATGTAGACTTAGGATAAGGAGAGAGAAGAGAATTTCTATGGCTGATCTGCTGAAAAACAGCCCTAATCGAGGTGATTAGGGGCTGAAAACAGAGAATTTCAGCAGCCGCACTCTGCTAAGAGAGCGTCTACGGCAGCTTATCGCGATGAAACTTCACCAGAAGGTGTCTATGACTGTGAGATCCCTTGTTCTTGACAATGGGAGCACAAGGCTACCACATATGTCGCAAGGGACTGCTCTCAAGCTTCAATGGAGGGCTCCACCGCGTAGAGCACGCTCACATTAGGGGGGGTAGGTGCACTGCCAGCCCTGAAAATGGGTGAGGGGGGCTCCTAAATAGCCATCAGGGAGAGGGGGCGCTAGGAAGAGAGAGAGGGTGAGAGTGAGAGTGAGAGAGAGTTAGTTTGCATTGGTAAGTGTGCCACTTGGCACACTTACTTTAAAAACTTAAAAACCATTCAACTTTTGACTTTAAAAACTTCTAGCTCATTAATTAAAAAAATGTGCAACTAATTAACAACTGCTACCAATGATTCTTTTATGAGAACACCAAAGGTCTGCCGGCGCAATGCCGCACAGGCACTGCACCGCCTTTACCTGTTCACACTTGTCCGGCCGCCCGCCCGGGCACGGACCGTTAAATTTAATTTCACGAAACTTACCCTAAGGCTTTAGTAGCTTTATTAGCCTTAGGGTCACTGTTCTAAGGACCCCATCTCATTCATGTGCTTGTACTGACGCGCGTATTTTTCTGACCCTAAAATCTGAGGCTACTGCTTACCCCTTTCTGAAGACCCGATTTCCCAATCACTAGGGCTTCAGGGTAATTTCTGCTAAGGTCCCTCTGAGGTGTTCTGTCACAAAGTGATGACGTGGCGGACAGCAGAAACCCTAAAATTCCTGCAAACCCTAAATTTTGCCAAAAACCCTAATTTCCGAAAATCGCAGAGGCGGATTATTAAATTTAAAAAAAATTATTTTTTTTTTTTGGAAAATGATGAGCGACGCGAATTTTGCTTTTGCTTTTTTTCATAAAAAAAGAGAAAAGACTCTCTAAGAGAGAGAGAGAACTGATGCTTTTGATTTTAAAAGCTTTTGGGGCTCTGCTTTTGGGCATCCCTTGTAACCTTTAAATTAGTGGTGAGGGCCTCACTTCTCAGGGCATCTGGACGCAGAGTCTGAGAGTGAAACCCTAACCGCTCTCTTGTACTTTGATGATTGATTAATACAAAAAGAAATACCGTAAGGGGCGTCAGTCTTTGGGGCCAATATCTCTAGGCACGGAACTCCGCCGGGCCAATGCAAATCTATTGTGATCTGTGAATTGTTTTGAAGTGGTTATTTGGTGCTGTCGCGGTTGATTCTTGACTTGGAGTGTCCAAGTCTATTACAGTGGTATCAGAGCACGGCCGATTTCTCTTCTACGGGAAATCCGATCCCCGAAATTTTTTTTCCGCGGCACCTATGGCTTCAGGCAATGATCAGTCGACTCCCTCTGCATCCGGAGATGCGGGCTGGGATCACAACGAAGATTCAGGCAGAGAGTATGGCCCGCCTTGGCCTACTTAGGCGGAGCGGCGAGAGATAGAGCGTCGCCAATTGATCAGCGATGCAACAATGATGATGCTCAATTTTGCCAAGGATCCGAAGATGGCAAAATATATGAACCAGACCTCTTTGGAAGAGGTACAGATAGAGTGGCAAAGAACCACAACACCACTCCTGAAACCCGCTCTCAAGAAACCTTCTGCCTCCAAGAAATATACGGAGAAGGAACTGGAGAACGTGGTTGATGCACGGATTGCTCAGCTTTTTGACACGCAAAAGAAAGCCAAAAAGCACGGCAAAAAGCAGAAGAAAGGCACTGACTTCCCGGGATATTTGGGTCGTCAGTCGACATTCGATAAAGCAAAGAAACTGAAGAAGCGCGTCAAGTTTGAAGGCCTACCCAGTTCTTCTTCTTCTTCTTCTGACAGTTCTTCTAGCTCCTAGGATTCAAGCGAAGAAGACAGAAAAGGTAAAAAGCGAAGCAAGAACCAACGCTTTGGAAAGGGCAAGAAAAAGGCAAAGAAGGCTAAATCTCGCCCAGTGAGTGACACTTCTACAGAGGACTCGTCTACGGACATTTCAGACTCTGACAACCGAAACTTTTATGCGAACAAGAGGAATTTTTACAAAGCCAACCAGTATGACTTTCTCGAAGATAAAAGCAAGAAAGTTCGAGAGTTTAAGGAAGGTGGCCAAGCACTTAAGTTTGATACTTTTTCGGGATACTCCGATGCTTCGAAGGCTTTGTCTTTTATACAGCAGTTTGACATCGCTTTCGCGGGAGGACGCTATTCAGAGCACTCCAAGATTCGGAGAGCTGCCTCTTATTTTAAGGGGAATGCTCGCACTTGGTGGTCCACGCTTCTATTAAGCAAGACTGTGGCAATTACATGGCTGAAATTCAAGAGGCTTTTTATTTCTTCTTGGTTGACTCAAGAATTTGAGCGAGATATACGAGCTGCTTGGAACCATCTCCGGATGACCAAGAGCGATACAGTGAATTCTTACTGTGAAAGATTTTGGAACTCTTTTCTACCCGCCTCTTCATTCAAGAAGATCTCATTCAGAGAACAGATTGAGCAGTTTACCTTGGGTCTACCTACAGAGATCCGAGATCACTGCTTGGAACAGAAGTCAGCTTCTATTCAGGAGTTGATGAGTCATGCGAAGCGGGGCTTTGCCATTCACTCTGGCAGTCTGACCTACCCCACAGATGAGGTTACGACACAACGAACCGGACAGACTTCTGGGAATGAAAGTAGAAAAAGAAAGAGCAACCCAGAGAAAAAGGATGCACGACCCCGACTTACTCCTCAGGAGCGGACTCGCTACATCAGGGAGGGGAAGTGCTTTGGATGCGGGGAAACTGGACATATTTCCGCGAAGTGCCTTGATACGGCACAGAAAGAACAGAATGATAAAGACGACGACAGGTCTGAGAGTTCGAGAGCAGCTGAGGAATGTGGCAGAAAAGGCAGATAGAAAAGCAGAACTGGTACCACATGGCGTGGGACCTGCACCGAATCTAATGAATGAAAGTACAAACTTTGCCGCTTTCGGGGCAAAGTGAAGGATCAGGAAGCTCTTTTGAAGGAGCCAAGGCTAACTTCTTTTCACTTGGAATTGGCGGCTCGATTTGAAACTACGCCCGACAGACTGACGCCACAGGCGGAGGTAGTTCAACTGGCACCCGGACGGGATGTTGCCATTACACCGAGCATTGGCAAACTTCGTTTGCAATGACAGGGGTGTTCAGGGCACGTGAGTGACGTTCTACTCGGGATCCCTTGGTACCACAAGAACTACACCGTGGTTGACTACCGGGCCGAGAAAGCGACTTTGATAAATGAAGGGCTTAGAGATTGTACTTGATGAACTTCAGTTTTCTTACTAATTCTTTTGGGAGAACTGAACGATGGATAAAGGTTGAATATGTTTTGACCTGAAGAAAAGAACGCCAAGATTTTTTCTCCACGCTCATGCCGATTGCTTTGACCTGATATCTGGAAGCACGCCACCGAATCGGCCACGTTATCGTGTGAGCCGAGTACAGAATGAAAAGATTATGAACCCAGTGAAAGACCTCTTGGAAAAGGGTCTTGTCCAGCCTAGTACTTCACCGTATTGCTCTCCAGTGTTGTTGGTTTTTGAAGAAAGACGGATCTTGGAGATTGTGCATCGATTATAGCACTCTCAACGAAATCACCATCAAGAACAGATTTCCGATTCCTAGGATCGATGATATACTCGACAGGTTACAGGGATCCTCGTGCTTTAGCAGGATTGACTTGAAGAGTGGATATCATCAGATCAGGATAGCGCCAGGAGATGTCTACAAGACAGCTTTTCGGACGACTTTTGGGTTATTTGAGTTTTTGGTGATGCCTTTTGGCTTAACCAATGCTCTTGCGACATTTAACCGGATGATGGATAGGATTTTTCGAGAGTACAGGCTATTTGTTGGCACTTTCTTTGACGACATCATTGTTTTCTCCAAGAATGAGGCAGAACACAGAGAACATCTGCTTCAAGTCTTTCAGGCATTACGAGATCACACATTAGTGATTAATGCAAAGAAAAGTGAATTTTTCCTACCAGAGATACATTTTTTGGGACACATTGTGTCAACAGCAGGAGTGCAAATGAACCCGGCCAAGATAGAGACTATCCGTGATTGGCCCGATTTGAGGAATGTCCATGAAGCTAGAAGCTTCTTGGGACTGTGTTCGTACTACAGGCGGTTCATACGAAAGTTTGCAGAGGTTGCTTCCCCTTTGCATACCTTGACACAGAAAGGAGTACCTTTGTCGTGGGGACCCACAGAGGTGACTGCCTTTCAGACATTGAAAGAGAAATTCACTACAGGACCAGATTTGACTTTGCCGGACTTGCAGAAGTCATTTGAAGTATTTTGTGATGCTTGTGGTCGTAGTCTGGGTACGGTCTTGATGCAAGAAGGCCATGTCATAGCTTACGAGAGCCGTTTGTTCTCTAGGCCGGAGATGACAGCACAGATCTATGGGAAAGAGCTTTTGGTGGTTATCCATGCTCTTACTCAGTGGCGGCATTACCTACTCGGAGCGGATTTTACTGTCTTTACAGACCATCAGAGTTTGCGCTACTTCTTGTCACAGAAGCAGCTTTCAGAAAAGCAGATGCGGTGGGTGAACATCTTGTCACAGTTCCACTTCCAGATTGTCCATGTGCAGGGACAGAAGAATGTGGTGGCAGATGCTTTGGCTCGAAAACCATTGGTTCTGGCTATTTCCGCGATACATCATAGGAGCTTCGAGGATATGGTCGATCAGTGTGCCACAGATACAGATTTTGCAGATATTTTCACACGGATACGGGATGGGGAGACAGTAGCTGGATACTCCCTTCGGGAAGGCTACTTGATGAAAAAGACTATGTTGATACTAAAGTCACTGATGTCTCTTTGAGCTTCAGGGATACTGAGAGCTGACAGTATTCTGCTGGATGACTTTATGAAATGGAATTCCTGATTATGATACTGATTTGTTCTTGACTTCTTCTGAGTGCAGGAACTGATAGACGAAATGACTGCAGCATTTTGGTCTACTTGATCTCGAATAGACATGGTTGCAATAGGGGTTAGTCAATCGGACATCGATGAGGTCCCGATTGGACCTAGATGTGATTGCTAGCTACATTGCAGATAAATCATGGTCTAAGATCCGAATGAATGTTGAATGTCATGTGATGTCCTGTGATGTCGTGTGATGTGACTGTCGATTTTGTACATGTGCTAGATGTGCGTTCCTAGTACGTAGGTACTAATAGTCAGTGTCTGCTAAGACGGTTTATGGCTTTTGTCGGTTTTGCAGGCGTAATCGCGGTTGATTACAATGCTTTCAAGAGGGGGGTATGTCACAAAGTGATGACGTGGTGGACAGCAGAAACCCTAATTTCTGCCAGAAACCCTAAAATTCCTACAAACCCTAAATTTTGCCAAAAACCCTAATTTTCGGAAATCGCGGAGGCAGATTATTTTTATTAAAAAAAAAAAATTTGGAAAATGATGAGCGACGCGAATTTTGCTTTTGCTTTTTTTTATAAAAAAAGAGAAAAAACTCTCTAAGAGAGAGAGAGAACTGATGCTTTTGATTTTAAAAGCTTTTGGGGCTCTGCTTTTGGGCATCCCTTGTAACCTTTAAATTAGTGGTGAGGGCCTCACTTCTCAGGGCATCTGGACGCAGAGTCTGAGAGTGAAACCCTAACCGCTCTCTTGTACTTTGATGATTGATTAATACAAAAAGAATTACCGAAAGGGGCGCCAGTCTTTGGGGCCAATATCTCTAGGCACGGAACTCCGCCGGGCCAGTGCAAATCTATTGTGATCTGTGAATTGTTTTGAAGTGGTTATTTGGTGCTGTCGCGGTTGATTCTTGACTTGGAGTGTCCAAGTCTGTTACATGTTCTAGCCCGCATTTAGGCTCACCTGAGGCCTTAGAACTGCTAGGTCTATTCTGGTGTGCACACAACTAATTAGATAATTCTTTTCTCGTAAATAAATTAATTATTTACAAAGTCTGACTTAGTTACAATGATGAATCATGATTTGCATAAAGATGATGTGATTGTTCACAAAGATGATGTGTTAGTAGATACTTTTTCTAGTGAAGCTAACTTCATTGCAGATTCGATCAATCACGACGAACCGATCTTCGCTCTCGAGTCGAGGTCCACAGAGCCCCCACAAGAAGATCAATCACGAAGAACCGATCTTGGCTCTTGAGTCGAGGTCCAGAGAGCCCCCTCAAGAAGAACCAATCTTGGCTCTCGAGCCTAGGTCCAAAGAACCCTCACAGGAAGTACTATGTGTTCGCATGATTAGTCAGCACACATCGTTCGATTGTTTCATTCGTAATCGTTTCCTGTATTTTAATCAACGTCTTTATGTGATCCCTTTTCCTAGGCATGACATATTGTATGTTGAGCACGTTTCACTCATAGATGAGCACAAATGTATGCGGATTTCTCATGAAAAGCTGAAAAGTATACATTCAAGGAAGACACATTCCATGTCTCTCCCCTGGCATGACACGGTCGTAGAAAGAACACAAGAAAGATTGAGCATCAAGTATAGGCATTTCCTTTCTGATTTGCCACAGTTGATTGATTTAAATCGGAAACTCAAGATTCGACCCCATTATTTGCATGTGTTTGATGAACAGTTTGGCACTCCATCTCTATGTTCATCTGCATTGCATGCACAGTCTTTTAGGAAGACAAGATTTTTCCAGTCACTTTAAATGGAACAGGTATGTTCATGTTTTTGTGTTGGAAGTGGTTTCAGGAATTTTCAACCTTGGAGATTCTTGAAGAAGGTGGACCTACGTCCATAAACAAAGTTGAAGCATTGAAGGAGCTACAGAAGACTTTGTGTCGCTTTTGGGGCGGCCCAAAGAAGAAGACTTTGCAGACCTTTATGAAGTTCAAGTATCGCACGACCCACACATCAGAGTGGGCCGGCGAAGAGTCTTTTTAGGATTACGGATGCTATTGGCGATCTCCTTCGACGCCATACAGTTCAGTACCAGTACCTCATTTTGAAAAGGAGGAGATGTTACATGACACATCCAACCTTGCTATTTCCTGTCTTCTTAGTTGTCGCAAAATAAGCATTAAATTGATGCAACCAAGAATGAATAACCGTAGCATCCATCTTACCATCATACTTACTGAAAGTCAACTTCTCTGGGATTGGGTTATTGGAGTCCGCATCCCGGCTTGCGCCACTTGGGGAACTACCAACCTCTTTGGTTGGTTCAAACTTCGAGGCAAGAACTTGTCGGACCAATTCTTGAGTGCGTAGGTCTCTTTGAACCTCACGATCTGCCTCCAAGACCGCTCGTCTTGCTTCGGAAACTCAAGATTCGACCCCATTATTTGCGTGTGTTTGATGAACAGTTTGGCACTCCGTCTCTATGTTCATCTGCATTGCATGCACAGTCTTTTAGGAAGACAAGATTTTTCCAGTCACTTTAAATGGAACAGGTATGTTCATGTTTTTGTGTTGGAAGTGGTTTCAGGAATTTTCAACCTTGGAGATTCTTGAAGAAGGTGGACCTACGTCCATAAACAAAGTTGAAGCATTGAAGGAGCTACAGAAGACTTTGTGTCGCTTTTGGGGCGGCCCAAAGAAGAAGACTTTGCAGACCTTTATGAAGTTCAAGTATCGCACGACCCACACATCAAAGTGGGCCGGCGAAGAGTCTTTTTAGGATTACTGTCACAAAGTGATGACGTGGCGGACAGCAGAAACCCTAATTTCTGCCAGAAACCCTAAAATTCCTGCAAACCCTAATTTTTGCCAAAAACCCTAAATTCCGGAAATCGCGGAGGCGGATTATTATTAAAAAAAAAAATTTGGAAAATGATGAGCGACGCGAATTTTGCTTTTGCTTTTTTTTATTAAAAAAAAAAAGAAAAGACTCTCTAAGAGAGAGAGAGAACTGATGCTTTTGATTTTAAAAGCTTTTGGGGCTCTGCTTTTGGGCATCCCTTGTAACCTTTAAATTAGTGGTGAGGGCCTCACTTCTCAGAGCATCTGGACGCAGAGTCTGAGAGTGAAACCCTAACCGCTCTCTTGTACTTTGATGATTGATTAATACAAAAAGAAATACCGAAAGGGGCGCCAGTCTTTGGGGCCAATATCTCTAGGCACGGAACTCCGCCGGGCCAGTGCAAATCTATTGTGATCTGTGAATTGTTTTGAAGTGGTTATTTGGTGCTGTCGCGGTTGATTCTTGACTTGGAGTGTCCAAGTTTGTTACAGTGGTATCAGAGCACGGCCGATTTCTCTTCTACGGGAAATCCGATCCCCGAAATTTTTTTTCCGCGGCACCTATGGCTTCAGGCAATGATCAGTCAACTCCCTCTGCATCTGGAGATGCGGGCTGGGATCACAACAAAGATTCAGGCAGAGAGTATGGCCCGCCTTGACCTACTTAGGCGGAGCGGCGAGAGATAGAGCGTCGCCACTTGATCAGCGATGCAACAAAGATGATGCTCAATTTTGCCAAGGATCCGAAGATGGCAAAATATATGAACCAAACCTCTTTGGTAGAGGTACAGATCGAGTGGCAGAGAACCACAACACCACTCCCGAAACCCACTCTCAAGAAACCTTCTGCCTCCAAGAAATATACGGAGAAGGAACTGGAGAACGTGGTTGATGCACGGATTGCTCAGCTTTTTGACACGCAAAAGAAAGCCAAAAAGCACGGCAAAAAGCAGAAGAAAGGCACTGACTTCCCAGCATATTTGGGTCGTCGGTCGACATTCGACAAGGCAAAGAAATTGAAGAAGCGCGTCAAGTTTAAAGACCTACCCAGTTCTTCTTCTTCTCCTTCTTCTGACAGTTCTTCTAGCAGCTCAAATTCGAGCGAAGAAGACAGAAAAGGTAAAAAGCGAAGCAAGAAGCAACGCTTTGGAAAGGGCAAGAGAAAGGCAAAGAAGGCTAAATCTCGCCCAGAGACTGACAGTTCTACTGAGGACTCGTCTACAGACAGCTCAGATTTCGATGACGAAAAGTTTTATGCGAACAAGAAGAATTTTTACAAAGCCAACCAGTATGACTTTCTCGAAGATAAAAGCAAGAAAGTCCGAGAGTTTAAGGAAGGTGGCCACTCGATCAAGTTTGATACTTTTCAGGAGACTCAGATGCTTCGAAGGCTTTGTCTTTTATACAGCAGTTTGACATCGCTTTCGCGGGAGGACGCTATTCAGAGCACTCCAAGATTCGGAGAGCTGCCTCTTACTCTAAGGGGAATGCTCGTACTTGGTGGTCCACGCTTCTATTAAGCAAGACTGTGCCAGTTACATGGCTGAAATTCAAGAGGCTTTTTATTTCTTCTTGGTTGACTCAAGAGTTTGAGGAAGATATACGAGCTGCTTGGAACCATCTCCAGATGACCAAGAGCGATACAGTGAATTCTTATTGTGAAAGATTCTGGAGCTCTTTTCTACCCGCCTCTTCATTCAAGAAGATCTCATTCAGAGAACAGATTGAGCAGTTTACCTTGGGTCTACCTACAGAGATCCGAGATCACTGCTTGGAACAGAAGTCAGCTTCTATTCAGGAGTTGATGAGTCATGCGAAGCGGGGCTTTGCCATTCACTCTGGCAGTCTGACCTACCCCACAGATGAGGCCATGACACAACGAGCCGAACCGACTTCTGGGAATGAAAGTAGAATGAAAAAGAGCAACCCAGAGAAAAAAAAGGATGCACGACCCAAGCTTACTCCTGAGGAGAGAGCTCGCTTCATCAGAGAGGGGAAGTGCTTTGGATGCGGGGAACATGGACATATTTCCGCGAAGTGCCCTGATAAGGCACAGAAAGAACAGAATGATAAAGACGACAACAGGTTTGAGAGTTCGAGAGCAGCTGAGGAATGTGGCAGAAAAGGCAGATAGAAAAGTAGAACTGGTACCACATGGCGTGGGACTTGCACCGAATCAAATGAATGAAAGTACAAACTTTGCCGCTTTTTTTTGGGGCAAAGTGAAGGATCAGGAAGCTCTTTTGAAGGAGCCAAGGCTAACTTCTTTTCACTTGGAATTGGCGGCTCGATTTGGAACTACGCCTGACAGACTGACGCCACAGGCGGAGGTAGTTCGACTGGCACCCGGATGGGATGTTGCCATTACACCGAGCATTGGCAAACTTTGTTTGCAATGACAGGGGTGTTCAGGGCACGCGAGTGACGTTCTACTCGGGATCCCTTGGTACCACAAGAACTACGCCGTGGTTGACTACCCGGCCGAGAAAGCGACTTTGATAAATGAAGGGCTTAGAGATTGTACTTGAAGAACTTCAGTTTTCTTACTCATTCTTTTGGGAGAACTGAACGATGGATAAAAGTTGAATATGTTATGACTTGAAGAAAAGAACGCCAAGATTTTTTTTTCTCCACGCTCATGCCGATTGCTTTTGAGAGGGCCTGAAGATCATACCATTGATCTGATATCTGGAAGCACGCCACCGAATCGGCCACCTTATCGTGTGAGCCGAGTACCGAATGAAAAGATTATGAACTCAGTGAAAGACCTCTTGGAAAAGGGTCTTGTCCAGCCTAGTACTTCACCGTATTGCTCTCCAGTGTTGTTGGTTTTGAAGAAAGACGGATCTTGGAGAATGTGCATCGATTATAGCACTCTCAACGAAATCACCATCAAGAACAGATTTCCGATTCCTAGGATCGATGATATACTCGACAGGTTACAGGGATCCTCGTGCTTTAGCAGGATTGACTTGAAGAGTGGATATCATCAGATCAGGATAGCACCAGGAGATGTCTACAAGACAGCCTTTCGGACGACTTTTGGGTTATTTGAGTTTTTGGTGATGCCTTTTGGCTTAACCAATGCTCCTGCGACATTTAACCGGATGATGGACAGGATTTTTCGAGAGTACAGGCTATTTGTTGGCACTTTCTTTGACGACATCATTGTTTTCTCCAAGAATGAGGCAGAACACAGAGATCATCTGCTTCAAGTCTTTCAGGCATTACGAGATCACAAGTTAGTGATTAATGCAAAGAAAAGTGAATTTTTCCTACTAGAGATACACTTTTTGGGACACATTGTGTCAGCAGCAGGAGTGCGAATGGACCCGGCCAAGATAGAGACTATCCGTGATTGGCCCGATTTGAGGAATGTCCATGAAGTTAGAAGCTTCTTGGGACTGTGTTCGTACTACAGGCGGTTCATACGAAAGTTTGCAGAGGTTGCTTCCCCTTTGCATATCTAGACACAGAAAGGAGTACCTTTTTCATGGGGACCCCCAGAGGTGACTGCCTTTCAGACATTGAAAGAGAAATTCACTACGGGATCTATTTTGACTTTGCCGGACTTGCAGAAGTCATTCGAAGTATATTGTGATGCTTGTGGTCGTAGTCTGGGTGCGGTCTTGATGCAAGAAGCTCATGTCATAGCTTACGAGAGCCGTTTGTTCTCTAGGCCGGAGATGACAGCACAGATCCATGAGAAAGAGCTTTTGGCGGTTATCCATCCTCTTACTCAGTGGCGGCATTACCTACTCGGAGCGGATTTTACTGTCTTTACAGACCATCAGAGTTTGCGCTACTTCTTGTCACAGAAGCAGCTTTCGGAAAAACAGATGCGGTGGGTGAACATCTTGTCACAGTTCCACTTCCAGATTGTCCATGTGCAGGGACAGAAGAATGTGGTGGCAGATGCTTTGTCTCGAAAACCGTTGATTCTGGCTATTTCCGCGATACATCATAGGAGCTTCGAGGATATGGTCGATCAGTGTGCCATAGATACAGATTTTGCAGATATTTTCACACGGATACGAGATGGGGAGGCAGTAGCTGAATACTCCCTTCGGGAAGGCTACTTGATGAAAAAGACTATGTTGTGCGTTACACAACCGTTGAGGGAAAAGGTTATGACTGATTGCCACTGTCCCCTTTTACGGGTCACCGCGGCATTGCTACCACCATGAAAGGGGTAGAGAGATATTTCTTTTGGCGGAAACTCATGAGGCTGTGGAAGAGTTTGTGCGCAGTTGCTTGGTATGCCAGAAGGTCAAGTTTGACAGGCATAAGGCACAGGGATTGTTACAGCCTTTACCCATACCCACCCGCCCCTGGGAAAATATTGAAATGGATTTCATTTTTTTTTATCTCCGGAGAATACAGAATGATCACGATGATTTTCCGATTACATGGCACGCCTGAGACGATTGTCTCCGACAGAGACCCCAGATTTATGAGTTTGTTTTGGAAGGCAATTTGGGAGAACATTGGCACGCGGTTGCAGTTCTCGTCATCGTTCCACTTGCAGACTGACGGGCAATCTGAGATTGCCAATTCAGTGATTTTAGATTTATTGAAGTCTTGTATCTCGCATCAGAAGCTCAATGGGAAAAGAACTTACCTTTGGTGGAATTTGCCTACAATAACACGATACACTCTTCGACGGGGAAGACGCCATGTGAGATTGTTGAAAGTGCTGCGAAGGTTCCATTCTTCCTGAGCACGAAAGATTAGAAATTTGAAGCGGATGAATATTCACGAGATTTGGATACGGCTTTTGCCAAGGTTCGCGAGACTTTGCAGGAGTCTCAAGAACGACAGAAAAAGGCAGCGGATCGCCATCGTCGCGACTGGAAACTGAAGGAGGATGATTGGGTGCTCTTACTTTTGAGAAGGCACGCCTAAGAAAGAAACAGGGATAGGAGAGGCTTTTTCCAAAGCTTAGTATGTGATACTACGGACCTTTCCAGATTACTGACAAGATAAATGATGTCTCCTTCCGATTGAAACTGCCAGATACTTGGAGGATTCACAATGCATTGCATGTGAGTCTCTTGAAACCTGTTAAGGGTGATGTGCCTGATGATGGGGAGCCTGATGAGCAACCCAAAGTGGAAGAAAACGAGGAGATCCTTGTTCCTGAACAGATTTTGGCACATAATGATACGAAGAAAGGTAAAGTCCGAAGGCGGTTCTTGGTTAAGTTCAAGAAATTTCCTGCATTTGATGCGAAGTGGATGGAGGAGGAGCACCTAGCAGATACTCCTCGGATTGTGAAACTTTACCTCGATGCTTTTGGTTTAGCATAGTCTACTCCAAACGGAACCCAGAAACTCAGCTTGGCCGAAGATCTGGTGCAGTGGGATGCACAAGAGGGGAGTTACTCCGCTCCTTTGTCAACAGATGCCTCGATTTTGATACTAAAGTCACTGATGTCTCTTTGAGCTGCAAGGATACTGAGAGCTGACAGTATTCTGCCGGATGACTTTATGAAATGGAATTCCTGATTATCATACTGATATGTTCTTGACTTCTTGTGAGTGCAGGAACTCATAGACGAAATGACTGCAGCATTTTGGTCTGATTGATCTCGAATAGACATGGTTGCAATAGGGGTTAGTCAATCGGACATCGTTGAGGTCCCGATTAGACCTAGATGTGATTGCTAGCTACATTGCCGATAAATCATGGTCTAAGATCCGAATGAATGCTGAATGTCATGTGATGTCCTGTGATGTCTGGTGATGTCCTGTGATGTCGTGTGATGTGACTGTCGATTTTGTACATGTGCTAGATGTGTGTTCCTAGTACGTAGGTACTAACAGTCAGTGTCTGCTAAGACAGTTTATGGCTTTTGTCGGTTTTGCAGGCGTAATCGCGGTCGATTACAATGCTTTCAAGAGGGGGGTATGTCACAAAGTGATGACGTGGCGGACAGCAGAAACCCTAATTTCTGCCAGAAACCCTAAAATTCCTGCAAACCCTAATTTTTGCCAACGCAAATCAATTCGCTTCTTGTTGTTGTGCCATCCTGTCCAACATCGACTTGACATCGTCTCCATAGGATTTGATACAACTCGTGGCGTAGATGGAGAAGAGGGAGGGTCGGAAAAACCTCCTGGTGGGAAAAATTCTTCGTTGCCTCTCTCATGCTCAACACCTGTATGCGAAGTATCCATTCCGCTTCGGGTGATGACCATGCACTATGATCTTTGGTTCTTAAGTTCACGAGGAACTTGAGTTCTTGCGGTTCTTGGGGTCTTGAGGGTCTTGAGGTTCTTGAGGGTCTTCTTTTACTTGCAATTTGTGTTTGAGAAGGATCTTCTCTTCACCCGAGTTTTGCTCTTTTCTGCGGACGCACCCCTTGGCGGGCACACCAAGGTTGCTTTTTCCCACCTCACGTCGATTGGCCGGCCGCTAAGTGCACGGTCCCCTCTCGATGACTGAAAAGAGGCACAAGGGGAGGCTGGACAAGCCCTTCTTTCCTGGGACTCCTGTCACTCTTCAAAAACACGATTAGGAATCGACACACCCAAGTGAACTTGGGTTTGTGCGACCACAACAAGCAAAAAAATTTATTGTGATTCTTGTGGTTCTTTCCTTGAGTGATACAGAACATTGCCAAAGCTCTAATACCAATGTTAGGTGCAGCGGAATGAATGTTGAACTTTGCTCAAGATGAGTGCTCCGAATTGTGCTCAAGGTTCCTTTTTGTTCTTATGGAAGGGAGAGCCTTCCGTTCTAAATGAGAGAGTGCAATGATCACAAACAAGTGAATGGACACTGTGCGTGAAAGTGTATGAGACTGAGAGATAGAGAGAGAAGAGAAATACGACACCAAAGACGTTGTAAAACCCTTCTCCGAATGCCCCACTCTCATTGGCGAGAGTGGTCTACTATTGATTGCACAAACAGGTACAAAGTGGATGCATGAAACTGATGCAAGTCTAAGCTATGTTGAGGTCGACGACGGGGATGACGAGACCGATTCAATGGCTGAAAATGGGTGCACTTGTTCTATAGTCCAAAAACGCAAGGGGCTGAAATCTATTGCTGCTGAAAAACGCTGTTTTTGTTGCTCATAAAAACACTGATTTGCAGCCGGGAAAGTACTCCAAAAAAACGCTGGTTTGACTGGTCCGGAATAGCTGAATTCTTGATGATTAGTCGCTGATTTGCTGCTGCTGTGCACTGCTGGAATTGCGAGGTAAAGAGGCGGTAACTGCCTGCTGAAAAACGCCAGCAAAGGGGGGAAACTATGGCGATGATGCTAGGGATGGAAAACGCCAGGGGGCTGAAATCTTGGCGATGATGCCTGCTGAAAAACGCTAGGTACTGTGGTCTTGGCGATGAGACTTCTGAAAAAACGCTAGGTGCTGAGGAATCTGGCTTGGAGGAAAAACGCCACCAAGGGGGGGATCTTGCTGAGACAAAGAGGGGAACCTGCTGCCTGCGGCCTGTGTTCTCCTTGCTCTTCTACCAATTAGAGCTAGCCTAGGTTTGCTTATATACAAACTTACTCAATTTGCCCTACCTACTTTCCAACAAAAGTCACTTAGTTTAATAAGTGAAAAATGTCAAAAATAGGGAAAATAGGTTAAAGGCACTGGAAAATTCCCTTGAAGGATTCTGATCAGAGTTACCAGGGCACCCCCCCTAGCCCCCGTTCCGGCGTTCCGAGGGGTAGTTCCCTTACGTTCCAAAACGTCCTAGAACGTCTGATGTTCCGGGTGGCCAGTGCAAACCGGAACGACCGTTCCGAAACATTCCGGAACGCCCCCGGAACGTTCATGAATGCCCCTAGAACGGCCAACGGCTACAAACAAATTTGGCAAAAATTGAAAAAATTGAAGTAAATGTTTGGGCTTCTTTTTGAAGTGTGCAAGGCCTCAAGGACTCATAAAATGCACCTCCCTCCCCCTTTCTCTCCACAAGCTAATCCTCAAGGCTCAAGCTCTCTCCCTCTCACACTCTCAAGATCTCTCCCTCTCAAGAATCACTCTCTCAAGGCTCAAGCTTCAAGCCTTCAAGCTCTCTTCCTCTCCCTCCCACTCTCTCAAATCTCTCCCTCTCCCTCTCACTCTCTCGAGTCTCTCCCTCTCACTCTCTCTCTCTCTCTCATCATCTAGTCATAGCAAGGTTGAATGGTCTTCAAAACGAGTTTTGTTTGAGTATTAGAGTCAAAGCACGCTAATACTCCTTGTATTTAAACACAAGGAGCTAAGAAATGCACTATTCGGGTGTTTTTTATACCTCCCGTTCCGCGTCATTCCCGTTTCGGACCCCTAGCCGTTCCCCCGTTCCGCGGGGATCCCGTCGCCGTTCCCGTTCCGCGTTTCGGGTAACTATGATTCTGATGGATTCTGATGGGAATGCTTATGATCATGTTGTGTGCAACCAGAGGATATGCATCTATACTAAGTGCCTAGGCATGCACGGTCTGCCAACAGACTCACAAAAGTGCCAGATGTTAGGTGCAGCGGAATGAATGTTTGCGCTTTGCTCAAGATGAGTGCTCCGAACTGTGCTCAAGGTTCTTTTGTTCTTATGGAAGGTAGAGCCTTCCATTCTTAATGAGAGAATGCTATGATCACAAACAAAGTGAATGGACACTGTGCGTGCAAGTGTACAAGACTGAGAGATAGAGAGAGAAGAGAGATACGACACCAAAGACGTTGTAAAACCCTCCTCCGAAGGCCCGACTCTCGTCGGCGAGAGTGGTCTACTTATCATTGCACAAACTGGTACAATCTGAATGCATGAGACTAATGCAAGTCTAGGCTATGTGGGTGATGCGACGGGGACGATGAGACCGACACTAGGGCTAAAATCTGCAATCTTTTATCTGCTGTCCAAAAACGCTATGGGCTGAAATCTGCGGCTAGTCCAAAAACGCTGATTTTGGGGGCTATTTCTGTAGGTCTTTGTCGTTGAAATTCTGCAGGTTTAGGGCTGAAAACTGAGGTTTCTTTAGGCTGAAAACTGATGGTCTTTCCGGGCTGAATCTGCTACTTTCTTAGGGCTGAATTTGCAGGTTGTTCATGGCTAAAAACGCTGCACTGCTGTGGCTGAAAACGCTGCAAAACTGCAAACGCTGTGGTCTGCAAAGACGCTAGAGAAAGGGAAAACAAAAAACGCTAGCTGATGGGGGGATTCTGTGGCGATGATCTTTTGATGGAGAAACGCCAGGCTGATGCAGGTGATGGCGATGTTCTTGTTGAGAACACTAGGGGATGGTTCTTCTTACTTGGGGGGAAACCGCCAAGGGATCTTGTTGAGAAGTTGTCTGCTGAGCTTGGCTCATGTTGCCTCTTCTGCCATTTAGTGCTAGTCTAGGTTTGCTTATATACAAACTTACTCAATTTGTCCTACCTACTTTCCAACAAAAGTCACTTAAAAATAATAAGTGAAAAATGTCAAAAATAGGGAAAATAGACTAAATGCACACGAAAATTCCCCTAAAGGATTATGATGGAATCTGATGGGAATGCTTATGATCATGCTGTGTGCAACCAGAGGATATGCATCTAATCTAAGTGACTGGGCATGCACGGTCTACGTGGAGACTCACGAAAGTGTAAGACACAGGGTTGGATGTATCACGTGACATCCCCTCCTTTTCAAAGTGAGGTACTGGTACCGAACTGTATGGCGTGGAGGGAGATCGCCAATAGCGCCCGGAATCCAGGAAGGGACTCTTCGCCGGCCCACTCTGGTGTGTGGGTCGTGCGGTACTTGAACTTCATAAAGGTCTACAACGCTTGCTTCTTTGGGCCGCGCCGAAAGCGACACAAAGCCTTTTGTGGCACCTTCAATGCTTCAACTTTGTCGAGTGTCATGCTTCGTCCTTCGTCAAGAATCTCCATGGCTGAAAATTCCTGAAACCATTTCCAACGCAAAACCATGAACATACCTATTCCATGTAAAGTGAGTGGAAAAAATCTTGTCTTCTCGAAAGACTGTGTATGCAATGTAGATGAACATAGAGACGGAGTGACAAACCGTTCATCAAACACATGCAAACAATGAGATCGAATCTTTCTCTTTATATCTAGAGCAAGCAACTGTGGCAATTCACAACGGAAATGCCCATGCTTGGTGCTCATACTTTCATGTGCTCTTTCTACAAATGTGTCGTGCCAAGGAAGAGACATGGAATGTGACTTCCTTGAATGCATACTTTTCAGCTTTTCATGAACAATCCGCATACATCCGTGCTCATGCATGAGTGAAACGTGCTCAACGTACAATATGTCATGCCTAGGAAAAGGGATCACATAAAGACACTGACTAAAATACACGAAACGATCACGAATGAAACAATCGAACAATGCATGCGTATCAATCATGCGAACACATAATACTTCCTGTGAGGGTTCCTTGGACCTAAGTTCGAGAGCCAAGATCGCTTCTTCCTGAATGATCGAATCGTCCTGTGGGGGTTCTTTGGACCTCGACTCGAAAGCCAAGATCGGTCCTTCGTGATTGATCGAATCTACAACGAGGTTAGCTTCACTAGAAAAAGCATCCGCTAACACATCATCCTTCTTGTGAACAATTACATCTTCTTCATGCAACTCATCATGCTTGTGAGAAATCACATCTTGATCATGCAAATCATCATTATCATCCAAATCATCATGCTTATCATTGTCATTCAAATCATCATGCTTCTCACAATCATGCAAATCCTGTGTGTCATGCTTTGGAGAAGAAAAGGCTGAGAGAGTCTCCTTTTCCCGAATCTCTTGCATCTGTGCCTGAGCTTGAGAAAAGAGTCGCAAGAACTCTTTCATGTGTTGGTCGCTCTTTCCTTTGACGGCGGCTATCATTCTTTCTTGGTGTATGCGCTCCATTTCTGCTTTTCTTTTTGCTCTTCTTTCTGCGTGTCTACGTTCCAGTTCTGCCATTCTTTCTGCATGTCTTGCTTCGTGTTCTAACTTCCTTTCCAGAAACATCTGGCCTAAAGCCTCCATAGGAGTTAGGGCAATCCTTGACGTAGATAGGGAAGGGGGAGGGTCGGAAAAACCTCCTGGTGGAGAAAATTCTTCTTCGTCTCTCATGCTCATCACCTCTAAGCGAAGTATCCATTCCGCTTCAAGTGATGACCATTCTGAAGTCGTGGATTCTTGTGGGTTCTTGTGGGTTCTTAAGTTTACCAGGAACTTGGGTTCTTGCGGGTCTTGAGGTTCTTGGGGTTCCTAGGTTCTTAAGTTCACGAGGAACTTCGGTTCTTGAGGGCCTTAGGTTCTTGAGGTTCTTGAGGGTCTTGTGGTTCTTGAGGTTCTTGAGGTTTTCTTCGCTTGTAAACCGTCTTTGAGAAGGATCTTCTCTTCACCCGAGTTCTACTCCTTTCCGCGGGCGCACCCCTTGCCGGCCTTGAGAAGGATCTTCTCTTCACCCGAGTTCTACTCCTTTCCGCGGGCGCACCCCTTGGTGGCCTTGTGCTCACACCAAGGTTGCTTTTTCCCACCTCAGGTCAATTGGCCGGCCGCTAAGTGCACAGTCCACTCTCAATGAGTGAAAAGAGACAAAAGGGGAGACTGGACAAGCCCTTCTTTCCTGGGATTCCTGTCAATCTTCAAAAACACGATTAGGAATCGACACGCCCAAGCGAACTTGGGTTCGTGCGACCGTAACAAGCAAAAAAAATCTTGTGATTCTTGTGGTTCTTTCCTTGAGTGATACAGAACACTGTCAAAGCTCTGATACCAATGTTAGGTGCAGCGGAATGAATGTTTGCGCTTTGCTCAAGATGAGTGCTCCGAAATGTGCTCAGGGTTCCTTTTGTTCTTATGGAAGGTAGAGCCTTCCGTTCTTAATGAGAGAATGCTATGATCACAAACAAAGTGAATGGACACTGTGCGTGCAAGTGTATGAGACTAAGAGATAGAGAGAGAAGAGAGATACGACACCAGAGACGTTGTAAAACCCTCCTCCGAAAGCCCCACTCTCGTCGGCAAGAGTGGTCTACTTATCATTGCACAAACTGAATGCATGAGATTGATGCAAGTCTAGGCTATGTTAGTGATGACGACGGGGGCGACGAGACCGACACTAGGGCTGAAATTTGCAATCTTTTATCTGCTGTCCAAAAACGCTATGGGCTGAAATTTGCGGCTAGTCCAAAAACGCTGATTTTGGGGGTTGTTTCTGTAGGTCTTTGTCGCTACAATTCTGCAGGTTTAGGGCTGAAAACTGAGGTTTCCTTAGGCTGAAAACTGATGGTCTTTCCGGGCTGAATCTGCTACTTTCTTAGGGCTGAATTTGCAGGTTGTTCATGGCTGAAAACGCTGCACTCTGTGGCTGACAACGCTGCAAAACTGCAAACGCTATGGTCTGCAAAAACGCTAGAGGAAGGGAAAACCAAAAACGCTAGCTGATGGGGGGATTCTGTGGCGATGATCTTCTGATGGAGAAACGCCAGGCTGATGCAGGTGATGGCGATGTTCTTGTTGAGAAAACGCTAGGGGATGGTTCTTCTTACTTGGCAGGAAACCGCCAAGGGATCTTGTTGAGAAGTTGTCTGCTGAGCTTGGCTCATGTTGCCTCTTTTGCCATTTAGTGCTATTCTAGGTTTGCTTATATACAAACTTACTCAATTTGCCCTACCTACTTTCCAACAAAAGTCACTTAAAAATAATAAGTGAAAAATATCAAAAATAGGGAAAATAGGCTAAATGCACTGGAAAATTCCCATGAAGGATTCTGATGGAATCTGATGGGAATGCTTATGATCATGCTGTATGCAACCAGAGGATATGCATCTAATCTAAGTGATTGGGCATGCACGGTCTACGAATAGACTCACAAAAAGTGTCAGATCACTTCTAAATCTAAACTGACTAGACTGACTGAACCCTGATCATGCTGTAGCTTGTCCACTGACACATAGGGTTGGATGTGTCACGTGACACCGGAACACTTCTAAATCTGGACTGACTGGACTGATTGAACCCTTGTCGTGCTGTAGCTTGTCCACAGACACATAGTGTTGGATGTGTCACGTGACAAGGCTTGTAGCTTTTCATGTAAACTGCTTTTCATGTAAGGTGCAGCGGAATGAATGTTGAACTTTGCTCAAGATGACTGCTCCAAACTGTGCTCAAGGGTTCCTTTTACTTACGGAAGGGAGAGCCTTCCGTTCCTTTAGTGAGAGAGTGCAATGAACACAAACAAAGTGAATGGACACTGTGAATTGAAGTGCATGAGACTGAGAGCTAGAGAGAGAAGAGAATACGACACCGGAGATGTTGTTAAACCCTCCTCCAAGGGCCCCACTCTCGCCATCGAGAGTGGTCTACTATTGATTGCACAATCTGATACAATGGCTCATGCAAATCTAATAGCTATGTCGATGTCGACGGCGAGGACGACGATGACGAGACTAGGCTGAAATCTGAAAATGAATGGTTGTCGTAATGGCTGAAAATTGATCGTTGTAAATCCGGCTACGGCAAGCTCTCACGGCGAGGATCTGTTGCGGGTTCGGGTCGGTTCGTAGAGGCTAATTGCTGAATTCAGAAAACGCTCGCAGATTTTCAGGCAAATGCAAAAACGCTAGGGCTGATATGCTATTGTGGGGGGAATCTGCTAACGCTAGGGCTGATCTACTGTCTACTGTCGCCGTGAATCTACAAGTGCAAAAACACTGGCTGATCTGATGCAAAAACGCTAGGCCTTTTGCAATGCTGAAAACACTAGAGTTGTCGCGGGGGTCGGTCTTGCTGAGAAGTTGCCTGTTGAGCAAGGTGCTCCTGCTGCCTCTTCTGCCAGAAAGTGCTAACTCTGATTTGCTTTTATATTATCTTAGCAAAATTGCCCTACCTAGTTCCCAACAAAAGTCACTTAATAAACAAGTGAAAAATGTCAAAAATAGGGAAAATAGGTTTAATGCACTGGAAAATTCCCCTTATGGATTCTGATGGGTATGCTGATGATCATGCTGTGTGCAACCGGAGGATATGCATCTACTCTACGTGACTGGTCATGCCAGTCTGCGAACAGACTCACAAAAGTGCCAAATCACTTCCTATTCTAGACTGACTTGACTGAACCGAACCCTGGTCATGCTGTAGCTTGTCCACGGACACATAGGGTTGGATGTGTCACGTGACATTTCAAGCCAAGGCCCTTTAAGTATGTGGCAAGGACTCACTATTTGGCACTCTTGCGCGTGAAGGTGCAAATACGTTACGTCGCCGTTGTATTGAGTTCAAGCAATATAAAGAAATACCAAAAGGGGTGTCAAGGTTTGGAGCAGTGCTCTCTTGGGATGGAACTCCGCCACATACTGTCTCGTGTGTCGTGCACTCTCTCAGTTCAGAAATTTTCAAGTGTTTAAAGTTGTCTCGTCTGTTCTTTTCCATTGGCACGTGGTGCCCTCCCGTTACAAAGGGTGATGGCATTCCAATGGTATATCGCTCCCATTAGTCCTCCAAGGGAAGCTACTTGAAGAAAGACACCAGAAGGTAGACATCAAGGAACGTTTGGTTGTAGTCTTCCATGGTCTCCGTGGCAAGCATTTTCAAGTTTCTCCATTCGGACAAAATCTGAACTTCGAAAAGGGATGTCATATAATTTCGTGCAAAAATAGTCTTGAAAGCTTGCCAAGTGCTTGGAGCATGCGGTTCAGTCGCGATTGAACTCCACCACTGCATAGCATTAACTTTGAGAAATCTCGCATGTCGAGAAATCTTTGATTCTTCAACATAGTTGTTCAATTGTTGTAGGAACTCCAAGGCTTTCTTCCAATCTTTCACTCCAAAAAAGGAACATCCTAGCATTTAGGTTCATTGTAACAGCATTTGTGCAAGTAATAAAGCAAGTACTTGCTCTAGCAACAGAGCAAGGGGGCCCTTGAGGGTGGTTGGGACCGACATGCAGTGTCGTCTCTCTCTTTTCTCTTAGGCGGCTGCGCACATGCACGCCATCGGCAGGTAATTCCGATGGAAAAGGCTGATGAGCCCGCCACGCCCCTGTCAAAACAAACGGTTACCTCACCTGCTGCAATCAGCACGCCAGTGGCTTTGCCTTCGCGTTCACCGCCGATTGTAGCCGTTCGAGTGGCGGGAGCATTTGTGATTTGGCCCTGCGCTCTCCAAGCCGTTGACTGCATCTCTTTCTTCATTTCTCTCACTAGAACGATAGGCATGTGCGCGTACTGCCGATCGACTCCACTCGTTCATCCTCACTGCTACCTCTCACCTTTGCTGGTGCATGTGCGCACTCTCTCTCTCTATCTCTCTTTCCTTCATTGTGTTCACTTTAGTTTCTCTTTCAAGTGAAGTAAAGTAACCTTGTGTATGTGCGGAGTACTAGATCCGAGCTAAATCCTTAAACACTT
Source organism: Adiantum capillus-veneris (assembly GCF_014529385.1). Taxonomy (NCBI): domain Eukaryota; kingdom Viridiplantae; phylum Streptophyta; class Polypodiopsida; order Polypodiales; family Pteridaceae; genus Adiantum; species Adiantum capillus-veneris. Next base: position 83,991,151 of record NC_140944.1, read on the forward strand.
CTGCTGCAACTTGCACCTAACAACACCATCTCTCAAGAGAATCTTGCAAGGCACTAAGATAGACAATCAGGTCCCACAATGGCAAACCGGAGTAGATCATACCCTAAAACCATCAATGTCTGTTACCTCCTAGCAACTTGTGTCAACCATGCAGGCTAGTGCTCCAGCACATTTACACCATGTTGTGAGGGCATGTCATCAGTAGCTATAGTTTATTGGAAGAAAATTAAGAGATCAGTCATGCCTTCTCCAGTAACGAGTCAAGCCAGCTTGCTCCATAGTCCAGCTCTCAATCCCTCAACATACTTGTGTCCTGTGATCGAGCATCACAAAGATGTACAATCTTTGACTCGTGTTTCCATCTTCCAAAGACTGGATAGGTCCTCTAGGCTCTGTCAAGGCAATAGCACTAAACGCGTGAGCCTGGTGCTGAGAAAGAAATTGGGCAAGAGTGATCCTTCCGCAAGACTTTGAGAGTGCCTAGTGAAGATGGAGATAGTGGGACAAATGTGTGAAAGCTCCAGCAAGTGTAACATTAGCTATGTCACATGAATAAGAATCTGACACAAACATTTTCAAGCAATTTGTTTGAATGTGTCCTTGTTCACCGCACTTATGACATATCACCTCCAACTTGAACCTTCCACCGGACCACCAGATTCAAAAGTAACATCCTCCTCATGCGTTTGCTTCTGCTTTCCTGTTATGGATGACTGTCTAGTCAAGGCCAAAAAGCCCCCTCTAAATCCCAACCTCCATAACTAGTCCTTCTAATCCAACACCATGGAAACAAGCTCCTCTAATGTCAAATCAATGGTCCTTCTTGAAGTAATCAAGGCTATATAGAAAGCACTATACTCAAGAGTGAGATGTGTCATCAAGATGATGGCTATGTCTTCCAAAGAAATCTACGTCTTTGCATGAAGAAGCATATGTTGCATCTCTTGCAACTAGCTCTCTTCATAGACGACATCCTATTGTAGATTTTTACCAATGGTTCAAGATCTTCAATCATTGGTTATACTCCAAAAATATCTGAGTGCCCACACAGTACAATTGAGGAAGATGAAAGGCCGAATCGTTAGCATTCAGCCGATTCCACGAGCATTGGTATTGCTCAAAATTCCTTGAGCAAGAGGGTAAGGTCCTTAGGAGCCTTCTGCTGATCAATCTCCTCATTCACCATCAAGATAAGGCCATAGCTCTCCAACACCGCTGCCATAAGCACTTACCAATCCTGGTAGTTGATGGCATCAAGCTTTCAATCTTGTTAGCAATACCGGAACCCTCCAATGAAGTAAGTATTGCAACTCCGTATCATGTGTAGACCTTCTCAAGACTCAAACGCTCAAAGCATCATCCAATGTGTCAATTGTGTCATCTCCACCACAAAAACTCTTTGGAACATCCTTCTTTGATGCCATAATCAAGGCACTCGTCAAAAGAGAATCCTCGTTAGACAAGTACACATTGTGTAAGCAACCTCCCATGGAAATCTCCAATCTCATATGTAATGGACAGATAGATGAGGCTAAACTCAATCAAGATCAGCCCCCTCTGCCACGCACTGGCTAAACACTCCAACTGGCTTGCTGGAAATTAGCAAAGGTACCAGGTTGGTACCGGGCACACACAAGCTCCCTCTTGCCCTCAAAACACAGCCACAAACTCGCCCAACTCCTCGCTAAAAAACAGCAGCACTCCTCCCATCATCTACCAGCTGAAAGCATGAGTTCTCAAGGGTTCTTCCGGACAAAATCGAAGCAAAACCCTCTCAATGCAAAAGTGCAAATTTGGGGGAGGTCCCCACAAACATAGCAACAAGTCACCCTCCTGCTGGCTGAAAATCTGCAGCCCAAACAGCCCTCATGCACTCCCAATTGCAAAGGCCAACGTCATCAAGATTTGGCTCTGATACCAGCAGGTGTGATGACATGGGCGAGAGAGAGAGAGAGAGAGAGAGAGAGAGAGAGAGAGAGAGAGAGGCCCAAGCCCTGTGGGGCAATCTCTACACAAGAGAATGGATACGAGTGTGCATCACAATCTTCCAAAATGGGGGTGCCCCGGCCACCTTCCCCTGTAGTAGTGATCGCAAGCTACCCCACCTCCCAAGATATCCGACGACCCCATAAATCTGAAAATGTGGGTGTGTTTGAATGTTGTTGGATGGTGGCTAAGCTCGATCCGTGTTCCTTTGCGGTTTAAGTAGCTCGTTTCAAGAAGTCATCATGGGAAGAGTGAAATACTACCCTTTGTAAAGGGGTGCACACTTCTACGTCAGCCTTAAACAAGATTGCACTCCATTCTCGTGAGAAAAATGTCATTCGCTGCATGCTTTTTCTTTGTTATGTGTGTTTACAAACCATCAAATCCGTGACTCATTGCAACTATTCACTTGTTAAACTCCCTAAGCAGCCACCTTTTATATTTTATATATCAATAAAAGGAGAGGGAATCTACATTAGAGAGAAAAAAGTACAAGATTCAATGAAGCCTTGGTCCCAAAAGATCACACTAACAGATAATACATTGGTTCTGGCAACTCAGCCTTGTCTAAGCTTGTAGTATTTAGCATTTCAAGTGATAATGTTCCACTACTGCTCATTTAAATCTTCAATGTCGGATAATTAGGTGTACATAAAACACTCACTCAGACAGACATGCATACACAAACACGTACATACATATATACACATGCACACAAGTGCACAAACACATGAATGTGTGCGAGTGATTGAGTGGTGTGAGTGTGCACGTGTGCACACACACATGTCTAATTGAGGTATGAACTGTTATACCAGAAACATTGAGCAATCTCTATTTCCAGGTCAACCAAATTACCTGGCATTTTAACTGAGCAAAACCAGACAACAGTGTTGGGTTACTTGAAAGTGAGAAACTTACCAAGAGTATGTGTCTGAGCCCATCCAAAGAACGCATAAAGCAGAAATAGAAAGGTCACTCTCACCCAGCTGCGCATGCACCACATCACTGCAAGACTGTAATTTTGTTGTCTTTCTCAATTTGCAGCTAGCCTGGCATAGGCAATTTGAATTCAAACCTGCCTTCAGATTTCAAAGAAATGTTGTTTGTCCAATAACTTTCTCTCATTATGTTCAAGCTGTCTTCCTGATACATTAAGCGGCACAAATTGCAGATTTTCAATAGTAGCTTCCAGTAATTGATATCTTCACAAGCCAGCCAAAAACTACTGGATCGAGGAATATGAGCAATGATCAAGCATGTTGAGAGCAATACATGATAAAGCATGAAGAAGATTTTTTCAAGTGATGAAGGCAGAAATTTTGAAGCCTGCAAGACTCCTGGGTATCATAGTCTGGTAGTTCTTTGTTTCCATGGGAACACGAGGTGTGAGCATGCTTCTGCACCATAAAGAGAACATGAAAACATTAAATTTGCAATGGGTACTAAATTCTGATGCTACGCTGATTATCTTCTTACTTCGTAGCCAAAAACCAGTTCTTCCCCTAGTAACAGTGAAGCTGCTACTATGTACTGCATGCATATGTGCGCTTTCATAGGAAAGCATAGAAATGATGGCTATAAAGAAAGCTAGTTCGAAGTGAAAAGGAACGCCCACGCGCATGGCTTCTACAATCACCAGAGTAGACGGGCTGAAGTGCAGAGGCATCCCAAGGACAAGGCAAAACGATAATGGGTATCATCAGAAAAACACTCGCTTTCCAGAAAGCGTTCAACTCCAAGCTCTGGTCGAGCAAAGATACGCATCTGCCGCGAGCACAAAAATGGTGGGTCTCTGAGAAACCATGGTGGGTCTGTGCAAAAAAATGGTGGGTCTCTGGGCAGAAAGCTTGTATGTAAATACGAAGACAGAAGGGTAAACGGGCACGAGGAGCCTGTAAAAAATGGCACTCTCTTGCTTTATTATGCAAAGCAAATGGTACCTTGAATGCAGGCTTTGCTGGGCCTGCGAGGATGTGGTATGAAGGAGAGAGGCAGGCGCCGTCGTAAAGAAGAGGTTTACTTTCACGGAGCAGAAGATGTGCTGCCCTCCACGAGTTACAATTCACAGAGAGCCCGCCATAGCGCATCATCCAGAGTACGGCCATTTGCAGCAAAGATGGGCAGCGCGACATCAGCAACGCTTTCAGTGTACCCAAGCAAAACGAAGAAGAAAAGTGAGCCATCGCATCAATATCAATTTTGGACAAAAATATTCTTGCATCTTGAATCTTTCACCTTTGACGAGAAGCGATTCATACATTACTACTTTTTTTTAAAGGACAACTTTATTAAAACGAGATTCCCTAAGGACATGGTGGCAAGACATGGACGACAAAATCACAATTTAAAGTTACCAACTATGACATGTATCTTAGGTGCTCGTTATAAGATAATCGATACACAACCAATTAAAGGTTTTCCACGTCTAGAACCAAGCTCTACACGATCTCTACGCAACTTTACCTCGTCCACTAGGGGAATGACATGTTGAGAGATATCGCAGTATAATCTTGCTTAGTGCACCCAAAACAAAACTTCCATACAAAATCAACTTTAAGTAAGAGCCTACAATTTCCTACAAATTGTTACTTCGTTAGCATAAGCGCATTTGAATTCTCGCCCTCTCAATCGTCCACATTGCCTCGCCATTTCTAGCTAAAATAGTGTGCCTAATGTGCTTTTTTTGTCTAGTTGCTTCTCTCTCTCTCTCTCTCTCTCTCTCTCTCTCTCTCTCTCTCTCTCTCTCTCTCTCTCTCTCTCTCTCTCTCTCTCGGTTGCGTCTGCTTTACACGCCCACTCCGCTCTATTGATCCGCCTCTACTGATGCAGACCATTGTGAATGTGCAATCTACTACATCAATGTTTACTGATTTTGCATTTATGCTCATGCACATCCACGTCTGGTCTTTTCTTAAATTTTGGGGTTAATGATCCTTTAGATGGGACCAGTTTTGTGTCCACGGAGCGCCAACAAATCCATTGACGAAGCTCGGGAAGAAGCAATATTTGCAACACAAGTATATACACTAACTTGGAAGACTATGATGAGGAGTCAAAAGCAACAAGCTTTTCTTTCCTAACCAAACTAGAAGCAAGTGCTCAAAAGAAGGATTTGTACCAAGTCAACAGTGAGCTGACATCAAAAAATCACATATTTAGGATCATGATGGTGAGTGTGTTTGTTAGTTGATATGTATGCCAATTGTGGTGCCAAGAAATATACATAAAGAGGTAGAAAATCCACTAACAACGTCAGGGAAGAAGCAATACTTGCAACACAAATCAAGCGTAGACATGAAGATGCAAGATGGACTCCTTCCCTACAAGACATGCAGGGATCTCAAACTTTTCTAATTGATTTTTTTGTTTTTTAACATTCTCTTTATGGTAAGCAAGGAGGCAAACACTTTATGGAAGCACTGGTAAGATGAAAAGTGAGCATGAAGAGTTTTTTCAGAGTCCCTGTATCTTTAAAAGGTGCACAATGTTTTCGCTTTTTGTGATGATCACTCACATAAGATGTGTATTTAGTCTCTCTAGAAAAATTGAAAAAATGAAGAATAAGTGTGGTAAGAAGCTTAAGTGCTTGTAGACCGATAGTAGTGAAAACAATGTCTCTAAATCTTTTAATCAAGATCCTCTACATCAAAGGATAATAAGAGAGAAATGGTTGCTTGATACATTTTTACGTAGGGTGTTGTAGCTAAGGGGATAACTAGAATGACCTGGGAGAAAGTACACAACATGGTGTCGAATGCACAAAAGCCTTATGGGTTTTCTAATAAAGTTGTTGATGTTGCAGTAGATCTTGTCAAGAGATCATCAAATAGGTCCATTTAATAAAGGTTCTAGAGTAGATATGTTATGGAAAACCACCTTCTTGTGCACCTCTTAAACTCCCTAGATGTGAGGCATTTTGTCATATTCCAAAAGTAAGCTTTGCCCAAATTCAAAGAAAGTGTAGTCTTTTTTGTTATTATAAGTTTGGTCAATAGGATAATGTATATGGAATATAAAGGCTAAAAGGATTGTCATCAGTAATGACACTTTTTCACTTTTTCAATCAAGACAGGCATGAGATGCTAATTTTTACTATTGAGATATGAAGAGTGGTGATCTGAGAAGATGGAATTATGCATAATCATGCCAAGAATGGGGATTGAGTGTTGTGAAGGTTTGGAAGAGTGTCCTCTCCTCTTAATCAATGTAATCCAACTCAATGATGTTATGTTGGGTGACTCCAAAGAGAATCTTTGCTTTAAGAAAGCTATGTTGAGGGATGACAAGCCAAAGTGGGAGCTAACCATCCACTCAAAAGATGAGTCTTTGCATAAGAATCAAACTTCAAGTGTTCTACTTTTGCAAAGAGAGAAGAATGTTTTGCCATGTAAAGTGGTCTACAAGTTGAAGATCTCACCCAATGATGGGAAGCCTATGCATTGTTGGGTAAATTCCACTACACTAACACTCTCAATCGGTGGGCAGTTGGCTATGAAGTAAGAGTAGTAAAGCAAGCAACCATTATAGAAAAAATTCAAGCAAGCAATGCAAAGCGAGCACACACCAAAAATTTTATTACAAGCTAGCCATTGGAGTAAGCACACTTCTTTTTTTCCTGTTGTTGTGAGCACAAGAGAAAGCAAATAGTGCTTGGCTAATATTGGCATACAACAACTCAAAGATGATTACAAACACTCCAAAAAATTTAGACAATTTGACATACATAAATCTTGTAATGGCTTGATTAGTAGAGTCAATATGCACAAAATTAACTATTACTATTTCACTATACAAATTCAAACCACTAACAAACATGTTCTATCAAAACAGACCACAATATGATATGTTCATGGTTTGGGAAGATAGAGGAGAGCTTACAATGGAGCATTAAACTCCACATAGAGCCATTAAAAGATAGAATAAATTTCCCAAAAAGAAAAACAACAAAAAGCTAAGAAGTTTCCATTAGAACTCATGCACCCAAATTGAACGAACAAACCACAAGTCATTAGAGCTACCACCCCAACCAAAACAAACCATTCATTTAGTGTAACATTCAACTTTCTTTAACTTTCAATTTAGTCAAGGAGTCACCAATGAAAAGTAGGGTGCAAGCAAGGCATGATAGATGTGCTCACCAAGGTCAACATGAGAATGTAATGGTCCATAATTGTTGCATTAAGATTGTATGTGCATGTACTAATAAACATGTTGATCACATTGTCCCATTTGAGCATGAACAAAGACACAATGTATCAACTTAGATTGTGTCCCCTTTAATAGTCACCTTTTCTTATACATTTTTCAATTTTCATAGGGATAGGGTAAGAAGGAGACGTGTACGACACTCTAAACAAGTGTTTTGAATGTGAAAAGGGGAGAGAGGGAGAGAGAGAGAGAGAGAGAGAGAGAGAGAGAGAGAGAGAGAGAGAGAGATAATGGAGAGGAAATCGGCCAAATACGTTTCGCTCTTCTAAAGAGAGCTCATCATTGCTATAAAGTAAAGAAGAGAGAAGAAATATCGGTAAAGAAAGCGTAGGAGAGAAAAAGGAGAGTTTATAAAGGTAGAGGAAGCAAAGGTCGAGATAAATGGAGGGAAAAAGAGGAGTATGTTTATTCAAATGAAAATTCAAGAGAAATTAACTATACACCGATCAAGGAAAAAAAGGGAACAGATGGGAGAAACTATAATACAAATGCCTATTGGAGGGGGGACCACGGCTCCATATGAATCCGGTCCTCAACTATTGTCATGTTCTCTAAACTCTCTCTCTTGCAAAAGTATTGTTCATGCCAAGTTAACTAAGTACCATGTTTATGTTGCTACCATCAATTAAGTTCAGCCGCTATGCTCACAAAGAATCTCTCAAAAGTGCTTCACCTAATTTCCTAATTCCGCTACTCTCAAAGTTCATAGGCAATTTCCATTACATTGGTATCTGAGCATTTGGTTTCTCTTTTCTTGCTTAAGAAGAGAGGTCCTTAAGTAGCCTATTAATGGTTGTTTTTGTTAATTATATTAGGGTAAGTGGGTCTACGATCTATTATTAGTTTTGTTGAGCTCACTATGTGGGATATGGTGCACACCTCGGGAGCTTTGGTCTTAATAATGGAGTCTTTTTAGACTTGCCTACGGCTTTACCATTATTGAGCCATAAGAAGTCCGAAAGGAGCTATCCGTCGACAACTTTGTTATGTTAGACTCACTCCACTACTCTCTATAATTAACCAATTCGAGCCGTGGGTGTAGATACTTAAGTGCCTATTTTCAAAGGCTAAGAGGAATAGCAACTAAGGTTTTGAATTGCCAAAGCATACACTAAGTAAACACATAAGTTTAATTAGCATGGATGACAATAACCAAGAGAGGAGAATGAACATTGATAACTTTGATTTTGCACATGAAGGTGCCAATGATGATGCCCCCATGTTTGTTAATTATCTTGTCACTAGGTTGCAACAAGCTATGGGCAACGCCACTTTGCAAGCCGAAGTTACTTAACAACTTCGTGCTTATGGGATTTCCTTTCCTCTCTAAGAGGAGAGAGAGCTTACGAGGCCTCTTGAAGAGACCCCCAAAAGAAGACTCTCTCCCATACGAGATGAGGAATCCAAACATCAAGAAAGCAATGAATCCCTAAATTCCTCCGAAGATGTGACTCCACCAAGAAGGAGGACTAAATGATCGCCAACTCCTCCCAAGAGGAAACGGTTAACCCATAGTCCTTCTCCTCGTCACTCCAAAAGGGAAGAGAGGAAACCAAGGAAGAAAAGGGCTAAAAATAGGTCACCCTCTTCTCCTTCTTCTTCACCTTCCTCCTCTACCGATGAAAGCTATGGCTATTCTCCTAGAGAATATAAGAGGGGAGGACATCCCAAATCATACCCTGCATGGTGAAGGTCACAAAAGCTCAAGAAGTTCAAAGAGGGAGGAAAGAGTATCTCTTTTCTCACTTATGATGGCACCTTTGGTGCTACCGACAAAGTATTGGCCTTCATGCAACAATTTGATGCGGCCTTTGGAGACGAGGGCTTCACGGAGTCCTCCAAGCTACGCCATGTAGCTATGCACTTCCCAAAATCGGTTCGTCAATGGTGGGCTAGCCTTCGAGGCAATGGAAAAGCCCCAAAGACATGGAAAACTCTACGAGTTTCCATCATGAAGCAATTCCTTGCAAGTGATGCAAAGGACAAAGTGCTCACCGAATGGCGGAGTTTAAGACTTCTCTCTCATGAGTCTATCCACAAATATGTGGACAAGTTTTGGGATTTACATCTCAAGGCTAATGTCTTTCAAAAGATAGACTTTGCTGAGAAAAAACAACAATTCTGTGTGGAATTACCTGAAGAGATGGCCAAGTATGTCAACTCTCAACGGCCTGACTCTATTAGCGAAGTAATCCACCATACCATGGTTGCTTAACGCATCAATTTCCAACAAGGGGTTGGATGGAATGTCAAACTCATGGAAAAAAAAGACAAAAGTGATGCAAAGGGAAAAATTAATGCCCAAAATTTTTCCCTTGGCCATTCCAACAACAACAACAACAATCAGTCCAAGGAGAAAGGAGTTTACAAACGTAAAAATAAACTCTCTCCTGAAGTGCTTGAAACTTTTCGCAAGGATCACAAATGTTTTAAGTGTGGGGAGCAAGGACATGGCTATCATTCTTGCCCCAAAAACAAATGCTCGCAATGAAACTCCTAGAGCTTCCACTATAGAAGCTCCAAAACAGGATACTCATTGCAAAGGATCACCTCTCTCTTATGCTTGGGGAAAGGTAAGGGATCATGATGCTTTCATCTTGTTTGACCCTGGTTCTACTCTCAACTTCATATCAACGGAGTTGGCCACCAAGTTGGGCATTCAAGCTTTTGAGATGGGAGATGCTGTAACTGCCGATGCCGCTTTCAAGGGACAGCAAGCCTCCGTTACTCCCTTGATTGGGAAGTTGAGGCTTCATGTCCAAAGCTATGTCGACAAAGAAGACTTCTTCATCTCTCCTCTCCAACATGAGGATGCTATCCTAGGGATACCATGGTTCAACCGCATGGCTGCCAACATGAAGTTCCCTGAAAGGAGAATCTACTTCACCTATAGGGGAAAGAATATGTATATAGATGCTAATGAATCTGGTCGTACTATACCACTTGTAAATACTCTCTCCCTTGATAAATCAATGAAAAGCTCAGTTTTTGCGTACATGATTTTTATCAAAGAATCCCTAAAAGTTCCTAATGTTTCATCAAAGGTGAATGGTAGGAATCAAGAAGAGTTAGACTTTTCTAACTTTCTAAAAGGATTCCAAGATGTGTTCATTGATGATATCCCTATGGACTTACCTCCAAAAGGAGGGGATGATGACCATCGAATTGAGCTCCTATCAGGAAGCTCACTGCCTAACAAACCTCCCTATCGAGTTTCACAAGCTCAACAAGAGGAGATCATGAGGCAAGTACAAGAATTGGTAGACAAAGAAATGGTGAGTCCTAACTCCTCTCCCTTTTGCTCTCCAGTCCTTTTAGTGCAAAAGAAAGATGGTACATACCGCATGTGTGTGGACTATCGTGCACTAAACCATATCACTATCAAAAACAGATTTCCCATACCTCGGGTAGAAGATCTGTTTGATAAGCTACAAGGCTCTACCTACTTCAGTAGGATTGACCTTAAAAGTGTCTACCATCAAATAAGGATAGTTGAATGAAGATATCCTAAAGACCGCCTTTCGTACAACGTTTGGCCTTTATGAATATCTAGTCATGCCTTTTGGATTGACTAATGCACCAGCTACATTCAATCGATTAATGGAGAAAATTTTTAGACCCTACCACAAATTCACTGGAGTGTTCTTTCATGATATCATCATCTACTCCAATTCCTTGGAGGAACACAAGCAACATCTCCAAGTGATTTTTCAAGCATTAAGGGAGAATAAGCTTTTTCTCAATCAAAAGAAAAGCGAATTTTTCCTTCAAGAGATTCAATACTTAGGTCATATTATCTCTCGAGATGGTATCTGTATGGATCCATCAAAGTTGGAGGTAATAAAAGCATGGCCTAATCCAAGGAATCTACATGAGCTAAGAAGCTTTATTGGTATGTGTGCATACTATAGACGCTTCATAGAAAAATTCTCTCAAATAGCAGGACCATTACATGACTTAACAAAGAAAAACGTTAAGTATTCATGGACTAAGCAGCAAAGTGCTTTTGACAAGCTCAAAGAGAAGCTTATCTCCCAACCAATCCTTATGCTTCCGGATCTCTCAAAGCCATTTGAGGTCCAATGTGATGCTTGCGGTGATTGCCTTGGAGCAGTCTTGCTTCAAGAAGGGCATGCCATAGCATATGAGAGCCGAAGGCTCAACGCGGATGAACGGGTCTTAGGCATTTATGAGAAAGAGATGTTAGCTGTTCTACATGCCCCAAACACATGGAAGCACTATCTATTGGGGACTCCATTCATCTTACAAACAAACCATCAAAGTCTCAAGCACTTCATGACACAAACAAAGCTTTTCGACAAACAAATGAGGTGGGTAAATTTTCTTTCACAATTTAATTTCCACATTGCTCACATTGCTGGTAAGCACAATCAAGTGGCTAATGCACTTTCATGACGACCAGAAGTTAATGTTGTGTCAATAGCAACTCACAATGATCTATCTTCTATGATAGATGAGTATGCTACTGACCCTGACTTTAAAGACATAATGTCAGCCCTTGCTTTGGGAAAGAAAGAGGAACCATTCACTTTGCAGGATGGTTATCTTCTCCATGGCAATAGGCTATGTGTTACCCACTCCCTTTGTGAGAAAGTCATGTATGAATCCCATGCTCCTCCCTATGCGGGGCATAGAGGCATTCAACCTACTCTTCAAGGAGTAGAGACATACTTTTATTGGCCTACCATGAAAGTGGAGATACAAGAGTATGTTTCAAAATGTGTAGTATGCCAAAAGACCAAGTATGATAGAGGGAAGCAACCTAGATTACTCCAACCATTGCCAATTCCTAATTCACCATGGGAGAGTATATCCATGGATTTTATCTTTGGATTACCAAAATCTATCCATGGGAATACGAGAATATGGACAATAGTCGACAGGTTTAGCAAGCAAGCACACTTTATTCCTATCAAGAAGACTATTAAGGCACACCAAATGGCCACTCTCTTCATATCATAAAGTTTCAAACACCATGGATTGCCAACATCCATCGTGTCAGATAGAGATCTTAGAATGACCAGTAATTTTTGGAAAGGTCTCTTCAAAAATCTAGGTACAAGATTGAATTTCTCTTCGACCTATCACCCAAAAATGGATGGCCAAAGCTAGATAGCCAATCTTACGATTCTTGATCTACTAAAGACCTATGTTATAGAAGTAGATCAACGCTCACAATGGGAAAAGTACTTACCTCTTGTAGAGTATGCGTATAATAATACAATCCATACTTCTACGGGAAAAGCACCTTTTGAAAACATAGAGGGAAGACCTAAAAGTCCCTTGCTACTTAAAGTACATGGGAAGATCTTCGCTACCGATGAGTATAGCCGTGATCTGCAAACATCTTTTCAAAAGATTCAGGAGGCTATATCCATCTCCCAACTAAGGTAAAAAGCTGTTGCTGACAAGCACATAAGGGCCTTAACGTTCAAAGAAAATGATTGGGTCTTACTTAAGTTTCCTAAGGCTCGATTGAGGCAAACGACGGACAAAAATCCTACGGGCCATCAAAAGTATTATGCTAAACTAGCAAAAAGATACTATGGTCCTTGTCAAATTTTGAAGCCAATCAATGAGGTGGCTTATCAACTCAAGTTACCTAACCATTGGCTCATACACAATGCTTTTCATGTGAGCCTACTCAAGCCCTACAAAGGAGAGCCTCCAAATGATCCAATTATTGAAGACCCTCCCGAAATCAAAGATCAAGAAGAGGTACTACAACCCGAAGCTATCCTTCGGCATGAATACAAGGTACTACGACATGGTAAGATTATCCAACGGTATCTTATTAAGTTCAAAAATCATCCTTTTGAAGATGCTAGATTGATGCAAGGAATCCAGCTTAAGGATAGGATGAACCTTGTCAACGCTTACAATGCTACATTAGAGTAACCAAATGTACATGTTTCTTTTAAATGATCAATGTTTTTGTCGTATAAGACTAATTCTCCCTTTATTGTGCACAAATTTAAGTAGTACGCATACTAAGAATCATGTTTGGGATGACGACGTCTCTCAAACACCATGTAGAATTTTTCACTCTACATGGGAGGATGAAATGGACTAAAGAGCAGACATGCTTGTGGCAGCTATGTCTCCCAAGCACCAAATGGATTAGTCATCCATCTTGGAATGATGTCGTAGGGTAAAAAGGGATCCTCTACCCGCTAAAACAAATTGACCAATGACTATGAATTTATCTCTTTTACTAGGGTTGAGCTTGAGGTGGGAACGCATACTAAGAATCATGTTTGGGATGACGACGTCTCTCAAACACCATGTAGAATTTTTCACTCTACTTGGGAGGATGAAATGGACTAAAGAGCAGACATGCTTGTGGTAGCTATGTCTCCCAAGCACCAAATGGATTAGTCATCCATCTTGGAATGATGTCGTAGGGTAAAAAGGGATCCTCTACCCGCTAAAACAAATTGACCAATGACTATGAATTTATCTCTTTTACTAGGGTTGAGCTTGAGGTGGGAACCCGACCTAAACTTAGGCAAGCTAGGGCTGAGCTTGAGGTGGGAACCCGACCTAAACTTAGGCAAGCTAGGGCTGAGCTTGAGGTGGGAACCTTAAGCAAGCTAGGGTTGTGCTTGAGGTGGGAACCCGACCTAAACTTAAGCAAGCTAGGGTTGTGCTTGAGGTGGGAACTCCACCTAAGGTGCTTGTCATGCTTGATGACTAAGGTACTTGAGGTACTTGTCACATTTAATGAGGAAGTTGCTTGAGAATCTTCCTATGCATGGGGGGTAAGATGCTTGAGTAAAAAAGAGAACCTACACGCTTAATGAGTAAGTTGCTTGAGAAACTTTCTATGCATAAAAATCTCAAAGTTAGGGGAATTCTAAAAGAGCACATGGGACACATGTCAGACTCTCACTAAGCTTAACCACATGGTGTGCTTGAATGCTATTAGTTGGGCTAAAGAGGGGTCCAATGAGCTTCTACTTCCATCTAAAAAATATCTAGATATTTTCAAGCTCTCTCTCTCTAAGGGGTAAGGAGGACACTTGTCAAAAGACTACCCATGTACTTGACTGCATGTTGCATCTGTTGGCTAGGGGGAGAGGGGTCCAATGAGCTTGCAACATGCAGAAAGGTCACCACACGCCCAAAGCAAGGAGGGGGATGCTAGGGGGATATACTCCACACACACACACACACACACACACACACACACACACACACTCATTTGCAAGGCCATTCTCACTTGGTGAAAGTTGAGGAACACCACCTCCTTCTCCAAGCTTGTGAGAATGAAAGCCTACACCAACACTCTTGGCTATGGAATGAAAATTCAACCAAGAGTCATGCTTCAATGCTTAAGCTTGACATCTTCTCCATCTTCATTACTATGATATTATGTATGCTAGCAAGAAGAGTAATGATAAGTGCCGAACTATTTCTTTCTCGTATGGAATGTTTCTTCTTCCTCTTCCCTATCCTTATTCCCCGCTAGCTCTCTCCACCTTCGAAGGTGTTTGAGGCCTTGGGACTGAGGCTTGGGATAGTTAATGCTTTCTTCAAGTTTATGTTATGCTTGTGATGCATGAAGTTTTCCATTTTCATTGCATCACCTAGGTTACAAGGAACACAAAAATTGTATTTTACCAAGTCTCCCTTGATGGGAGAAACTATAATACAAATGCCTATTGGAGGGGGGACCGGCTCCATATGAATCTGGTCCTCAACTATTGTCATGTTCTCTAAACTCTCTCTCTTGCAAAAGTATTGTTCATGCCAAGTTAACTAAGTACCATTTTTATGTTGCTACCATCAATTAAGTTCAGCCGCTATGCTCACAAAGAATCTCTCAAAAGTGCTTCACCTAATTTCCTAGTTCCGCTACTCTCAAAGTTCATAGGCAATTTCCATTACACACACACACACACACACACACACACACACACACACACACACACACACACACACACACACACAAGGAAGAAGGGTTGGAGGGGTGTATGGGTATGAGATGGAGAGAGGTGTGTATCCAAGACCGGGATGAAGTGCCTAAAGGTAATTAAGTGAAATGGGGATTTAATAATTCTGGGTTGCATCACTAACTTTGGAAGTTGAGGTAGTAGAAAGGGTTCATAGCGAGGTTGTGGGGGAGAGAGAGAGAGAGAGAGAGAGAGAGAGAGAGAGAGAGAGAGAGAGAGAGAGGGAAGGGGGAGAAAGACCATGTCAAAAATGAAACCAAACTAGAGTCACCACACAAGGACATGGAGTCAAGCCAAGGATTTGTGATACTTTGTTTAAGGAAGGGGCAATGAAGATACAAAAAAGAGAGTATCAAAAGCTAGTTTATGCAGTTTGAAGGGAGGGGAAACTGCAACAAAAAAGGTGGCCATCCAAAAGCAGGTTGCAGTGGTCTAGCAAATTGTGGGTTTGTTGAGATAGGAGAGAGAGGGTGTATGAGACAAAACTTGATGGTGTGGCTTTGTAGATAGCGGAGGCAGTTTCACTAGGTGGGAACCAGCTCTTGGAAAGCCGAGCAGTGGATCATTCAGTAATTACCATGACGGTTATAACAGTAACTCCAAGAAGCTATAAATAGGACCCATTACACTGTAATCGGGTTGGCAATTGTTGGCTATACTTTTGGGGTTTTTTATCTTTTGACTTCCTACTCTTAGTGTGTGATTGTAGTCCTGAAGCTGTTCTTAGGCTATATTATCCCCACTTGTACTCTTCCTCTGTAATTCCTAATACAGCAGTCAAGTACCCTTCAACCAGATATGCTTTGTATCCATTTCTTCTTAATCTGAATATGAATCTGAACACTAATTCCAGACATTCAGCTTGTCTAATTCTCAATAGATGTATTCCAGTTCATATAACTGTTCTAGCTCAGTTTCTATCTTTCCTCCAGTTCTACTGATTGAACTAATGAATCACCAGTAGATGTGAACTCTAACACTGAATCAACTATCTAAAGAGATCAGCTCCAATTCCATTTTGGCGATCACGATGGCTAGAGTTGTTGCTCGTTGACTAGCAGACTCCTCTCCCAGTTTGAGTTTCAGCTGCAGTAATGGCACCCAAACCCAGCCATGGTCGAAAACCATCCTACCATGTCGATCCTATTCCTGAGGAGTCAGAAAGAGCTCTGATCCCAAGGATGAACAAGTAACTGACACTGAGGCTCAGGAGGAGCACAGTCATGCTGAAGAGGCACAAGACTCTCAACATTCCAGTCAGTTGAGAAGACGCAGAGCTGAAAGGGAAGAACGTAAGGCCAAGATTTCTTGGACCAACCAGGGAGACAAAGGTGCCAAAGGCGGTAAAGGAAGTTGTCATAGTTCCAGTAGAAAATCTAGAGAGGAGACAACAACTGAGACGGAGACAGAAATTAACTGGGATGCAGACGCAGACTATTGTAAGAAGGCTGCAAAAAGGAGTGAGGATTCCAAGGTGAGGAGAGGAAGAAATGAGGCTGATAGACATGATTACACATCTTCATTGAAAATTTCTTTTCCCATGTTCAAAGGGGGAAAGAAGGAGGACCAGGATGTTCATATCCAAGCCTTTGAGCAGTATGCTGAGTTAAAAAATATTGATGAAGATGATTGGGGTGACTACTTTCCGCAGACAATGAAGGAGGCAGCAAGGAAATGATACTACCATTACCCGGCTTGTCAACTCAGATCATATAATAAACTGCTTAAAGCTTTCCGACTGGAATATTCAAACAACAGAGGGGATGAGGATATACTCTGTGAGCTGGATAAGATAAGGCAAGGAAAATTGTCAGTCAGAAGCTATGTTGAGAAAATCAAGGAACTAACTAGACAACTGCAGGAATCACCATCCGAAAAGCGGTTGCGAGCATGCTTTTTGAATGGATTCCGCAGTAAGAGGTGTCGGCACCAACCAAGAAATTCAATGATTTGGTGCAGCGGGCCCTGAAGCTCGAACACCAAGCTAAGAAGGAAAAGAGTCATAAGAAGAGGAGGTCAAGTAGTAGCAGTACTTCTACTAAAGATTCTGAGTCCAGTAGAGCCTCCAGTAGCTCTGAAAGTAGTTCAGATGAAAGAACCAAGGACAAGACTAAGAAAGGATCTTGGTCTAGAAAGATTGAAGAGACGGTCCGGCAAATTGCTGAAATTAGCCAGACCAGACAACCGGTAAGAAGAATGGAAACCTGGTGTTCAAAGTGTAAATCTAAAAACCATGTTTCAAACGAATGTCCACAGTGTACTTATTGCAAAGCCTATGGTCATCTATGGAACAACTGTGGTATTTGAATTCATCATTTTAAGAAGGGTAAAGATTTGTCAGTGGTAGCATTCACCAATGCTGAACCAGTAAGAGTGGAAACTACCAGTGTTTCTCAAGAAGAAAAACCAGGTGTAAGTGGTATTGGAGCAGGGCACGGTGGATACCAAGCGGGTACCAGCCGAGGCCGAGGTCATGGTAACTTTCAGAATCGAAGCCTGAATTGCTATACATGTGGTAAGTATGGGCATTTCGCAGCTCAGTGTCCAGAAACACCTGGAGCTGCGGATACCGAGGTGAAGGTTCCAGAACCGGTTCTTGTACGAGCAATTACACGAAGCAAAGGCGTGGTGATTGAGGAAATTCCAGACAGACCAGCAAAACCAATCAATCCTGAAAGTAGCAAATGGGCTCAGCAGAGAGAGGTATGGAAGGCAAAGGGTAAAGTAAAGGTGGTTGATGAATGGCAGGAGCAAAGAGAACTAGCAACGAAAATCATTGAGGATTTAGCCAAGAAACTGTCAGAACAACCAGAGAGTTCTGATGCCCGGGTCATTCATAAGATACCTACCCAGTGGTTTGAGACAACACGACCAAATCAGTCAAAGACTGGGATGCTTGAGACCAGGTTGGTTGTAGTACAAAGGTTGATGGAAGAGTTGGGAACTACTAAATGTAAGGTCTCTGACCCCGATCAAAAAGAGCACCCTTGTACCATGTAATGAATATGATGAAAAAAGTTACTATTTTTTAGCAGTTTTCCAAATTCTGTCAGTGCCATGATGTTTAGAATGTTTTAAAGCTTCAAAATGTGAATTAAAATAATTTTTGTAAAAAATTTCCAAAAATAGTAAGTTTTTGGTCACCCGACCCATCCAGTTTTGATCGTCTCGAAAAACTGCACCCGTACCCCGAATTTGAAAAAAATGCATTTTCTGACCCCGGGGACTGCTAAATACGGCAGGTACTTGGGCCAGTATGCCTTAGTTAGAGCACCGTATAGCAATTTACGGCATCAAAATCCGACTCGTATGGCCCGTTTTAGCCTAAAACCAAAATTCCTAAAAATTGTCCTGGGAGGTACCGGGGGCCCTGGGCGGTGTGGGAACAGGTTCCAACCCACTCCATACCAGCTTTAGCAGCTAGGGGGCGCCCTCTTGCCTTGTGGGAGTCCTGGGAAAGCTGCCAAGCCAGTAACTAAGTCTCAGAGTCAGTTAACCAAGCCAACCTGACACTTGGTGGGTAGGGGAACTGAACTTGCCAATGCAGAGAGTGAGTGCTCACTTAGATGCTTATAGCAGCACAAATCGATTTTCAGCCTGTAGGAGCCTATTTAAAGGCCAGTGCACACACACACACACACACACACACACACACACACACACACACACATATGCTCACACACTCACTCAGTATACACACACACCTACACACACCTTGGGGAGGTGCTGCCGGTACACACACCTTTTGAAGGAGAAGCAAGGAGGGAGGTGCTGTCGAATTCTCGCCTCAAGAAGCTCAATTAGATCGGAGATTCGAGAAGATTACCAGCCCTTAATCACAGTAACCATGGTTTAATTAATGCCATCTATAAATTCTTTTCTCTACCATCTAAATTCCTCGTCTGTTATGCTTATTCCTACTCGTAATTCTCTATAACTACTCTCTAAATTCTCCATAATCATATTCTATTATGTAATCATCATTCCATAGCTGAATTATCAGCCATTCATCACTCTTGATTAATGATTAGTGCATGATTATTAGAATTTTCTCTCTCTAGGTAATATAGTAACTAAGCGGTAAGCTGGTAGTTGTGTAGATTGAAGAAAATCACTCTTTCTATCACTCATTAACATTGTAGTTTAATTAAATTCATTTCTCTTATGCATTAAGATGTAATTAAGGAGAAATTAATCTGTCATTAAATCTCGAAGAATTGACCTTCCTCACACATATGCATAAGAAAAATCTGCATCATCTATTTGCTAGGAAAGAGATCAATCATACTTAAGTCATCTCTCTGGCAATTCCTTAGTGAAATCCTATTATTCTTAATCATGTAAGCCGAGTAATTATCATTTAGAGCCGGTTCCCATAGGATTATGTGCCATCCTTAATGATTGCTATATGAAAAATCTAGACCTCTCTTATAGGAGGGATTAATTAATGTCGCTAATCTACCCATTGGATTGTTATGATGTTTGCGAACCTTAGCTCTTTCTCCAAGTTAATTAATTAAAGTAGTGAGACAAATGGCTCCGGTTAAGAGAACACACTTCGGTGGTGCCCATGACCGCGAGGCGGGAACCAACAATGTCAACTGGAAGGGGAAAGCTCCCATGGAGGAACAAATACCGGCCATCTCACGGGCCATCGATGAAGAAATGGAAGATGTAGGTCATATTTTCATTTAAGTTGTTTAAATTAACATTGCATACGTTAGTTAGGAATACACATATCCCCAAACATGTTGGAGAAATCCGACGGAAACCTCGGCATTGAATTCATTGTACATTAAGTTCTAAAGTAGGAAGGTAATGCTTGATGGGTAAGCTGTTTGAAAGAGGAAAGAATGTCTGCTAGGGAAAATTTAGCTCGGCATGTTCATTTTATTTCCAATGTTGAATCAGTCCTGACCCCCCTACTGATCACAGGGGGCAGAGTTCCTCGTTAAGGGCTCTTGAATCCACGACTTGCTTTTTATGCGGTGGATACCCACAACTTGCTTTCTATGCGGTGGGAACCCACGTCTTGCTTTCTATGCGGTGGGAGTGTCCATGACGTGCTTTCTATGCGGTGGATATACCTAGTTGTATGGGCAGCTAGGCGACAACGGGAGGAGTGAACTCTCGCTGTAGGGGGGATGTTGTACCTCTAGAACATTGGAATTTTTATGAATAAGTTTGAGTAGAATTTTTACTAGAATTCTGTCTTGGTGTTGTTTGCAATACTGGTTGAAGGGCTGTCTTAACGAACAATGTGATTCGGAATTAAACAAGGAATGTTTATGTTGAACAACCTTTGTGGTAGTAATTAGGTCTCACAAGGAAGTGTGAGTGTGGGGGTGGAAAGTGGGGGCTTGGCTCAGGTTGCCAATGCCTACGAGATGGGTGGTCCCGATTGGTCGGGAACTCTCTGTCCCCATAGTGCTTACTCGATATTAGTAATGCTCATTGCCCCTAGAGTGGGGAAATCTCGAGAGTACGTGCCTCTGAAACATGGGAAAAAAGGCACTCGAGGTTTCTCTCCTCTTGGAAGGTGGGTCTTACGATCGCTAGGTAGTTTAAGTACGCTTCCCCTGCGAGGGTGAGCTAGATCTCCCTGCTAGTAGGCTCGAACTCGACTCAGTTTGTGATGAGAGATCGTCCGCTAGTCGAACCCTGAATCATTTTGTTTGCTTCCGCAATAGATCTAGTGGCCACCAGGTTCACCATCAGATCCGCCATTGGATACGGCGGGGTGGGGACCTCACACCTGGTATGAGAGCCTCGGTTAGGCTGGGAAATAAAGTCGTATTGTTTGAACATTAAAAAGGAAGTGAAAATATATAGGTAGCTGATCCGAATTCCTTGCATTGGTGTTGCAGGAAGACCCCGTGCTAGAATATTGGAAGTTCCAAGTGTTTGAGCTTATTTATGAGCAAGCTCGAAGATCCCCAGTTTACCAGTTCAGGCGAGATGTCATGGAGATACTGTTGAAGGCATATACGCCACACTCCACTCACATTGATAAAGGATGGGAACTTGATTGGACATTTCCAGGAGGGGTTTACTACATCAACGCTCGGAAGCTAGGATGCCTGGCTACCGACTTGAAGAAGATACGTTGGGGAGAAGAGTTGAGAGTAATAGAGATATTCTACTTGGTGGCTACACAATTGGACCAGACTGTTTCAGACAACTCCAATCAAACCATCAACGACTGGCTCTTGGAGCAACGACTGGCTCTTGGAGAAGGTCACCAATGTGATTCCAGCAAACAGAGTCAAAACCTTTGGATTACTGAAAGCGGAACTCCGACCCGATATTTTAGCGTATTATCCACTCAAGAATGAGTATAGGAACTATTACACGAATGAAGTAGTGCATCATGTCAATACCATCTCCTAGGCATATGTTATACGCAATCCATAAAGCCATGTAATAAGCTAATCATCAGTTATCCTAAACCTTGAAGGGTTCGATTGTAATAAATTTTCATCAATAAAGTGCTTTTTGTCTCTGAATCTCTGTCTCTTGATAAAGTAGAATCTTGAATTTTATTTAAAGTCTCGTGTCTATTTTGAGATCCAAGTAATGATATCAAGAATTCATATAATCCATGTAGGTACCGCCTGTTGCTCTGTACTCGACAGCGCAAGAGAAGAAGCTCCTCCTTAAGCAAGCCCAACCTCCGATCTTTAAGGGCGAGGGGGCAAATGTGGAGAGAGATGCGGAAGTATGGATGGAAGCCATGGACGATTACTTTGAAGCTGCGGGGACCCAACCCGTAAATCAGACCATGCTTGCGATGTTCCGCCTAACTGGCGATGCCAAGATATGGTGGAAGCAACATTGCAGGGACATGGATATTAAGGGATCTTCCCAGTCTTGGGAAGACATCAAAGCTGCAATAATGGGGCGTTATTTACCACCTGCCTATAGAACCTTGAGAATGAATGAATTCTTCTCACTTCGGCAGCTGAACTCACCTGTCGAAGAATACTATGCAAAGTTTGTCACTCTTCGGAGATATGCTCCTAAGATGACCTTGGAACAACAGGTGGCAAGGTTCTGCCAAGGACTAATTGATCCCCTGAATACTCGGTTGGAAGCTCTCAGGCCGACGACGCTACAGGATGCCTTGTTGAGGGCCAAACCTCTAGCTCTCGAAGTACAAAAGGCTAATTAGAACAGGAGGAATCATTGGGCAAAGAGGGCAAGGACCACTGCTTGGGATAACAGACCAGCCAACCAAGCATATAACCAGCGCCCTATTGTGGCTACCACCACAACCATGGAGTTCCCTGATGTCCGATGCTATGGCTGCGGAGAGCATGGACATTACAGATCCAATTGCCCCAGGAACATTCAGGCAACCAATGCCAATGCCATACCCTTGAATAACCGTGGGCGTGGCCAAGCTAATGGAAGAGGAGGACGTGGAAGGATGAACAGAGGGCGAGGGTGTGGAGCTACCGCCAGAGTGAATGTCGGAGTGGTACAACCAACTGTGGGTGACGAAGCAGTGGAGAGAGCAACCCTACATGCTGCAATTGACAATCCCAATGGTTGCGAGCAATACGCAGTCATTCATATGCCAGGATCTCTCAGAGGTGAACAAGTTAACTTCCTTATAGATTGTGGTAGTACTCTTTCATTTCTTTCACCCAGATGCATGAGGAAGCTAAAGCTCGATAAGTATCCAACAAGCAAGCTAGTTGTAGAGTTAGCAAACGGCAAGGAGGTAGTATCTCAACACTCTGCAGGCAAAATTGACTTTGATTTAGGGGGACACCCAACTTCTGCCCAATTTCGAACCTTACCCTTAGGATTCTTTGATGGGATACTAGGGATGGACTGGCTAAAGCAAAATAGGGACCACATACATTGTGCACAAGGGAATTTCACCTTTACATATAACTTGGGTAATGAAGCCTTAATCCAGGGGGAAAATGGGAGACCTAGGGCTACTCTAGTTAAGGCTAGCAAACTTTTGAAGGGACTAAGGAAGGCTCATCAAATTTATGCGGTTAAACTCAACAAGGTGGACCAATCAGATACCTCACTTCGACCAAACTGGTTGAGGGAGTTGATGATGTATTCCCTGAAGACCTTACGAATCTTCCACCACACAGAGAGGTAGATCATGAGATTGAGACTATCCCTGGGTGTGAACCTATCTCAAAAAGACCTTATAAAATTGAAGGGGATCGGGGAGCACCACAGGCAGAGAGTGAGAGAGAGAAGAGAGAAGGAGACACACAACACAGATATGGGTGGGGAGACTCCAAGAGTGAGCAGCCCCCTATACACTTATGCTATGTATAAGGTATACAAGTCAGTGGGCGCCCAGACTCTGGGCGGTCGGGCAAGGCACAGGCGCCTATACCCCAACAACCTCCCACTTAAAGGCGACTGTGCCTTTAAGCAAGGGAACCTAGTCTAAAGACTACAAAAGGTGAGAGAAAACCACTCTCAACCGATGCCCACTGGCTGGCTGTGATCGTGTGCATCCGGTTGTCCTGCTCCCGTGTAAGTCCATACACCACCAGACGTACCGCACACGTACTGCAAGTATGTATGCAATACCTGCAAACCTCCCCTATGCTCTATGCCGAGATCAGTCATCAAACGACTGATCAACCCTGCTGCAAATGCTCCCACTGCAGCTGCTATGTCGGGCCTCGAGATCAAAATCTCGTACATAAGGACACCGAACGTTGATGCAACCCTGGCAACCTCTGCCACCTCCAACTCAGAACTCAACACATGGCAATCCTGTCCCCTATCATAGAGACCATGGCACTCTGACTCCGAGCTCTGGAGTGACTCCTCGTGCCCACCACATATCACATGTGTACTAAGTGTATCCATATGTCCTGAATCTGCATCAAGCTCTGGCATAAGCATATCAAGAAATGACTCCACAATAGTCGACATCTCAACATCCATGTGAGTCATCTCTGTCATCACCTCTGATGACTCATCCTGTTGTGACTCACTAGAGCTGTCCCGCTCTACCTGTGCATCCATAGACGCAACCTGCACAACAAGGTCACTGCTCTGCACTCCATGCAAAGCATCCTGCAACCCACAAGCAAAAGAGACTCGCCTGCTCTCTCGCTCTCTACCTGGCTGCATGATCACAGAGACAACACCGTCTCTCGCGTGATCCACATGCAATGGGTAACCTGTACCACTCCTGGCACCTCTCGCAATGACTAGCGAACCCAAATGCAACGCAAAAGATCGCTCAAGCAGCGATACCCGACATCCACTATCCCGTAACTGTCTGACTGAGATCAAATCCCATCTCAAATCTGGCACATAACGCACATGACGCAGGGTAAATCTCATACCAATGGGCAAGGACAAACATACGTCTCCTGTACCCTCAATGTCATACATAGCACCATCAACCATGTGCACACAACCAAGTCTCCCACTAGAAAACGTGCTAAACCACTCACGATGCGATGTGACATGGAAAGTAGCATCTGAATCTAGTAACCAATGTGAAGACAATGTGCAATCCGTAGACATAAGATCGTCTGAAGACAAGCTAGATGTAAATGTGACATCGCCATCACAAGCATACTCAGTAACCACCGTACTGATCTCACTAGCATCTGTCATGCCCAAATCTGCATCACGCATTTGTCGCCTCCGTTGTCTCAAACGCCTGAAACATCGACGCCTAATGTGCCCTCTATGTCCACAATGCCAACATGTCAAGTCTCTATGCCGTCGAGACTTGCGTGTGGGACCAATCTCTCCCATGGACATAGAAGTGGGACTAGACTCCCTAGTAGACATGGATGCCGCGTACATAGCATGTAAACTCTGCCATAAAGCATGAGTTGTAGTCTCCCTCGAGACCTGCCAGTAAACAGACTCAACCAGATGCAAACAAATCGTAGACATGGCTAACTCATCAAGATCCTGCCAATCATCATCACGCATAGAATTGGGCTTCGCCGATAAACCACGCAAGGGTTTATCCTGCCCCAAATCCGCCAATGCAACAAGCATATGCTCCTTCCAAGCAACAAAATCTGCACCATCAAACTGTGTCAGACCATAACGCTGGAAGTCAAATGAAAAATCAGCCATAATGCTCGCAAAAGAGCAACCAACAATGAGTAGCAAATGTCAACCAAATCAGCCCTAAACTGGCTCGAATTGCATCAACAAAAGTCTGCAAATATGGCTGCAAATCAGCCCCAAAACAGCCCCAAAATTCAGCTCTTAAACAACTGCATAAACAAGTCACAAACGTGTCCCAGATCAGCCTACAATTGAGTCATACATGGACACCTGCAAAGAGGAAACAATGGCTGAAAATTCAGCGCCCAAATAAGCCCTCAAACCTGCCTGTAAACTTGTAAACCTGTAGCTGAAACCTGCTGAAAAAACCTCAAGCCATTAGTGCTCGAATCCGGCTACCTAGCTCGTAGCCACACAAGCATACATCACAATACTCACTCCTGTGAGTGTGCCAAGATAACTGTACGCCTGTCAAACCCGTGAGCTAATCACCAAGCCCACAATGTGCGGTATCGATGCATACACACGCACAAATCTCCCACCTGCAGAGAACACCGCACGCAAATGTTGAGTGCAACCCGCAATCTCTACCTAGATCGCAAAAATGATGCGCATAAAACTCCTGGGAAAATTTCGCCAGAGTTTCGTCAGTAAAACGGCCACAAAACCAGTAACCAAACTGACTGCACGCTCAAAACCATGAGCAACTAAAGCGCATCAAACCGCACTCCAAATGCATGCACCAATCTCCACATTTTGCATACATCATTGCAAACACCTGCAAATCTAGTACACAAATATCTGCTCTACCCGTGACTGCCAAAAAACATGCTCGAGGCATACATTGCCGAGCTCAAAATGCAATCACATTAGTCTCCCTGAGCATCAAACCACATAAGGCATACATCGTATCCTCCCACCTGTGAGGAAACTTGCAGCAAATATCACTCTCACATCTGAGAGCAAACCATGTGTGGAATCCTCGACACACAATAAACAACTGCTGCTGCAAAAAATTCAGCATTCAGAATTTTACAATTCTGATATGACAAGTGCGTCCGGAGCGTGCCAAAACCCCAAGGTAGACTCCTGGATCATATGTATCCGAGTCCGGGTGTGAAAGCTATGCCAAAAACAGTGTTTTTGGGACCCGAAAGTGCACAAATAAACTTGTTGCTGTACCTGCTGTAATTCAAAGCATAATTTCAGCAAATAGACATCACCATCGCGTTCGGAGCGTGCCAAAACCCTGACCTAGACTCCTGGATCATGTAGATCTGACTCTGTATGACGGAGCTACGCAAAAAACTGCGTTTTAGAGCCCGAAAATGGCAAAAACGAGCTGCACACAGTCTTGAACCTGCTCCTGCTCCACTCTGAGTGATGCAATGTCCTCTCAATGCAAGCTCCAACACAAGAGCTCTGCCACAACAGCATCCAAGCACTCGAATGTCAAGCTCTCCTCCGCCGAGCACTTCTCTAACGAGCTCCACTGAGCTCAAAAGCTCCTCTCACCAAGGAAGCCGCAACCGCCTCCTCGACCAAGCTTGACCACACCAAGCTCCTAAGCTCCAAAGACAATGCTCCTCAAGCTAAAATCGCTCTCCGTGAAACTCCGCGATCGAACTCCACCGTCGAGAGCGAGCGAGCTATCGCCTCGAAGCTCTCAAAGCCGTCGTGCTCTCCGCGGTCACCATAGCTCTGATACCAATTGAAGGGGATCGGGGAGCACCACAGGCAGAGAGTGAGAGAGAGAAGAGAGAAGGAGACACACAACACAGATATGGGTGGGGAGACTCCAAGAGTGAGCAGCCCCCTATACACTTATGCTATGTATAAGGTATACAAGTCAGTGGGCGCCCAGACTCTGGGCGGTCGGGCAAGGCACAGGCGCCTATACCCCAACAAAAATGTCACTTCCGGAGGCCATCGAACTCAAGGAACAACTTAGGAAACTCATTGAGCAAGGATTCATTCGACCCAATACTTCTTCTTGGGGTGCTCCATTTCTTTTTCAGAACAAGAAGGATGGGACCTTAAGGCTATGCATAAACTACCAGGGACTGAACCAGGTAACTGTCAAGAACAAGTATCCAATTCCAAGGATTGACGAACTCTTGGATAGACTCCACGGCGCCAAAATATTTACAAAGATAGATCTAAGGTCAGGATATTACCAAATCAGGATCAAGGAATCAGATATTCCAAAGACAGCTTTCATACTAGGTATGGGCACTACGAGTTCAGAGTAATGTATTTTGGTCTAACAAATGCTCCTGCAAGCTTCAATCGACTTATGTAGGATATTTTCAGACCTTACCTGGATGATTTTGTCTTGGTTTTCTTTGATGACATTCTGATCTATTCTAAGAATGAGGCAGATCACGAAGAACATATTCGCAGAGTACTTGATCTTCTTCGGGAACACCAACTTTACGCTAAAGAGAGCAAGTGCAATTTTTGCTCACCAAAGGTCAACTATCTTGGATTTGTCATATCGGTTGAAGGGATTTCAGTAGACCCAGACAAAGTCAAGGATATCGTTGATTGGCCTCAGCCATCCACTGTCAGCGAAGTAAGAGGATTTCTTGGGATAACGAGATGGTACAGGATTTTTGTCAAGGATTATGCACGTATTGCTGCACCTTTGACGGAACTCCTGAAGAAAGGAATGAGGATCTAATGGAAGACCGAGCATGAGTCTAGCTTTGCTAAGCTAAAAGAATTCTTGGTCTCAGCTCCTATCTTAAAGCTTCCAGATTTCAGTAAGGAATTTGAAGTAGCGACCGACGCTAACAAATTCTCTCTAGGTGGAGTTCTTAATCAAGAAGGAAGACCAGTGGCTTATACTTCGCGAAAGCTGAGGGATCATGAGAAGAATTATCCTACTCATGATTTGGAACTTTTAGTAGTTATTCATGCGTTGAAGTTATGGAGACATTATCTTCTTGGGCGCAAGTTTCAGCTGGTTACAGACCACAAGAGTTTAAAATGGATTTTTACTCAACCTATTCTCAATATGCGACAACGACGATGGATAGAGCTATTACAGGAATATGACCTTGACATAAAGTATAGACCAGGGAAGGAAAATGCAGTTGCAGATGGTCTTAGCCGAAAATCCTTTCTCGAAGCTATCTCTATTCCAAATAACCCTATCTGGGATAGAATCAAAGAAGCATCTTTAGTAGATCCAGAATACAAGCGTATAGTATCTCTAGTCCAGCAGAATAAGATGCCTGAAGCTAAAGATTACTCTCTTATGGGAGGATGTCTTTACTACAGACATAGACTCTATGTACCCAGAGACCCAGCTCTAAAGAAGGCTATTCTGTATGAAGCACATGATAGCCCTACATCCGGACATCCAGGCTATGCTAAGACTCTTCATGCTGTCAGGAGGAGTTATTTTTGGTATGGAATGAAAGGGGAAATACTTCGCTATGTGAGGCAATGTCTTTCTTGTCAGCGGGTAAAGACCGAAAGAATCAAGTTACCAGGGCAACTTCAACCTCTTGACATACCCCATATGAAATGGGAATGCATCAGTATGGATTTTGTTACAGGATTACCTTCTACAGGAGGTTATGATTCTGTTTTCGTGGTTGTTGATATGCTCACAAAAGTGGCTCATCTAATACCTGTAAAGACAACCTTTACTGCTTCAGATGTTAGCCGGTTATTTATCAAGGAGATTTTTAGGTTACATGGTCTTCCCAAGCGTATCGTCAGTGATAGAGATGCCAAGTTTACGTCAAAATTTTGGACTTCTCTTTTCCAATCTATTGGGTCACAATTAGCTTTCAGTACAGCATGTCATCCGCAGACAGATGGGCAAACTGAAAGAGTTAATCAAGTCATCGAGGACATTCTCAGAGCCTATTGTTCACAAGAGCCAAAGAAGTGGTTACAATATCTACCTTTGGTGGAGTATGCTTACAACTCTTCCGAACACAGAAGCATTGGAATGTCACCTTTCAAAGCTCTTTATGGGCAGGACTGTTTAGCACCACTGAACTTCTCAGATCCGACCATCAGGGTAGAAGCCTCTAGAAAGATGTTAGAAGATATGGAAGCACAAACTAGAGCTATTCGCCAGAACATTCAGGCCGCTCAGGATAGACAAAAGCACTATGCATATAAGAACCGTTCCAAAAGAACTTTCAAGGAAGGGGATAAAGTTTTACTGCGAGTCCGACCAAAGAAAAGCAATTTATCACTAGGCAGATATAAGAAGCTCAGCCCAAGGTACTGTGGACCATTCGAGATCGTTAAGGTTGTGAGTGACCAAGCCTACAAGCTAAAGTTACCTGCAAACTTGAAGGTTCATGATGTGTTCCACGTCAGCTTACTAAAACCCTATATTCCTAACCTTGTTTGCTTCCGCAATAGATCTAGTGGCCACCGGGTTCACCATCAGATCTGCCATTGGATACGGCGGGGTGGGGACCTCACACTAAAGGAGCTGGAAGCACTGAACCAAAGGAATGGTATTGTGAAGATAATACCAGTTCTCAAGTCCTGACGACAACTCTAAGCATGAGAAAGAGGAAATTCATGTCAAGATTTGTGACAGAATTCAGAAACTCATTGTGGAGTTAGACATTAGAAGAACTCTACCTGAAGCAACGAAAATCATTAGGCAGTGAATGAAGGCTGAGGCGGAGTCTAGATCAGTCGACTTGACAGCGGTCAGAGATGATGAAGTGCCAGTGATTCAGGTGGACTACAAAGTGAGGAAACAGTGGGAACCACTCTAAAACGTTATACTAGATGGAGGAGCAGGGGTAAATATTTTGGGAGTACATCTTTAACAAAGGATGGGAATTACTAACCTGAAACTAGCACCTTTCAAAGTCCGAATGGTGGATCATTGAGTGGTACAGGCAAATGGAAGGGTAGAGAATATGTAAATACAAGCGGGCAAAGCAAAGTTCAAAGCCAGTTTCCTAGTACTGGATGTGCAAGGAGCGTATGGGATGCTACTGGGACGCCCATGGCTGCGAACGGCACAGGCTGTTCATGACTATGCTAATCAGACTTTGACAATACAAGGGGCCGGTAGCAGAATCCAGATTCTGACAAATAACACCAGAAGTTGGAGAAAGGAACTGAGACCCAAAGAGCTCTGTTAGAAGTACAAGGTGAAGAAAATTGAGAAAATGCTGGTAGCTATGAATATTTTTCCATTAACAGAGATAGATCTCAATGCAGTTTTAATAAACAAAGATGAAACTGAAAAAACAAAAGAAACAATTTCCAGAACAGTTTACTGAAATGAATTCAGCAGAATGTCCGGTTAGGTTAACTGGAAGGCCAGAAGAACCAGTAGAGTTCAACACACCAGTAGAATCGGCATGCTCTAGAGGAGCTACTGGAAATCAGAATGGTAATTCAGAGCTCAGAGGATTGTCGTGGGATTATGCTAAGGAGTCAAACAAGAGAAAGGGTGGAGGGCCTAACTGGTTGCTTCCAAATGATCAGGAGATAGAGGAATGGAATTTAGGGTCTGAAGAAAACCCTAGAATGATCGAGGTAAATAAACATATGAATCCTACGATGAAAGAGAAGGCACGACATATGTTCTAGCACTCTAAATATGTGTTCGCATGGGAGCATACTGATCTAAAAGGGGTGGTTCCAGAGGTCTGTCAACACAGAATACCACTGAAACCTGATGCTAGGCCAGTACAACTGCAGCGCTATCGAATGAATCAAATTATGCTAAGAAGGTCAAAGAAGAGATTGACAACCTTCTGAAAGCTGGGTTCATTACTGAAGTAGCCAGTAGTGATTGATTGTTTCCTATTGTGGTTGTGCCTAAGAAGAATGGGAAGCTGAGAGTATGTGTAGATTATAGGAAACTGAATGCTCAAACCATTAAGGATCAATTCCCATTACCCTTCATAGATATGTTACTCAATGAGATTGCAAGATATGAGATGTACAATTTTATGGATGGATTTAGTGGCTATAACCAGTTACAAATTGCTCCCGAGGATCGGAAAAAGACCACTTGCATTATGGAGTGGGGGGCATTTATGTATTTGGTAATGCCATTTGGCCTTTGCAATGCACCAGCCACTTTTCAGAGATGTATGATGAAAATCTTCAGTGAATTTCTTCATCAATTCCTCGCCATATTCATGGGTGACTTCACCGTATATTCCACAGAGGAAAAGCATTTACTATTCCTAGAGATGGTTTTTAAGCACTGTCAGGAGAAGAGGATTTGTCTAAATCCATTCAAATCTGTTTTCTTAGTCTGGAAAGGACAACTATTGGGACATGTGGTGTCCAAAAATGGAATAGAAATGGCCAATGACAAGATCCAGTGCGTCCAACAGGCCAAGGCGCCTAGGAATGCATCAAAATTAAGTTCTTTTCTGCAATATATTAATTTTTACAGAAGGTTTGTGCATAAGTTTGCTTCTCAAGCATTACCATTGTATGAGCTTACAAAGAAAACCAACAAGTTCATTTGGACTGCTGATTGTGAGTAAAGTTTTCAGAACTTAAAGAGTGCCATCATCAGTAAACCAGTTCTTTGCCAACCGAATTGGGATGTCATCTTCCATGTACATGTGGATGCTTCGGGACTTGCAATGGGAGTGATACTAGCTCAACCAGATGGAAGAACTGATTTTCCTGTATACTTTGCTAGTCGCAGATTTAGCCAGGCTGAACAAGGATATACAACCACTGAAAGAGAGGCTTTAGGGATGGTTTTTAGTGCTATGAAATTCCGGCATTATTTGCTAGGCAAATTGTTTCATTTCTATGTGGATCATCAAGCCCTATTATTCTTGATTAATAAAGTCATTATTCAAGGCAGGCTAATAAGGTGGATGATGTTCCTTATGGAATTTGAAGTTCGAATTTTCCACAAACTTGACAAAAACCATTGTGGTGTTGATTTCCTCTCTAGGAGTACGGAGGGCTACTCTGAAGCATCTTTAAGAGACGAACCAGTGGTTGCTGAATTATTTCAGTTAGAAGCGGCGGAATCAATTGATCCTGAATTATATGAAGTATATCAGTTTCTTTCTCAGGGTGGCTTCCCAGATGACTGGAAGCAAAACCAGAAGAAGGCTTTGGTTATTAAAAGTTTAAAGTTTACCATTATTGGTGGCTCACTCTACAGATTGGGTGTCCATGGGATTCTTCGTCGATGTGTGCCTATGGAGGGCAGACTGCAAGTTATTTCAGAAGCACATAATGAAAAATCTGGTGGACATTTTTCTACTGATATTACTTTCAAGAATATTCTGTAGGCTGCTTTATGGTGGCAAACATTGATATCTGATGTTAGAAGTTTTTTGCAAAACCTGTGACATATGCCAAAGAATGGGTAGACCCACAGCAGCAGACATGACTCCATTAACACCAGTACATCCACTGGGTGTTTTCATGAAATGGGGTTTGGATTTTATGGGACCTTTCAAGAAGGTTACTCCTAGGAAGAATAGGTATATATTGATGGCTACCTGCTATGTAACCAAGTGGATAGAAGCTAAGGCTCTTCCTGACAATACAACAAAATTCATTGCAAGGTTTTTATTTGAGAATATTGTATGCCGCTATGGATGTCCTGTCGAGATTGTGTTAGACCAAGGGACACACTTCATAAATGACACTATGGATATCTCATGGACATGCTTTCAATCAAGCATCGAAAATCCACACCATATTATCCTAGATGCAATGGGCAGGCCGAAAGCAGCAACAAGACCAATAGGACTATTCTCACCAAGATTGTGCAAAAAAAGCCAGAACAGTGGGACTTGAAGCTTCAGACTGCTCTATGGGCATACATAACAACTTATAAGGTCACTACGGGGTTAACACCATTCAGAATGGTGTATGGCACTGAAGCTGTTGTCCCTATGGAATTTATTATACCCAGTCTCAGAATGGGTGTAGAGTATGGTTTAGATTTTAATCACAATCTGAAGAACAGACTGGAATAGCTAACCCAGTTAGATGAGCTGAGACAGAGGGCTATGCTTGAACAAGAAATTATTCAGCAAAGAAGGAAATACTGGCATGACAGACGAATTAAGGTTCGAGAGTTTTAGAAAGGCGATCTGGTTCTATTATATCATTCCAAATTAGGCCCTAAGAAACCAAACTTAAAGATAGCCTGTGCAGGACCATTTGAAGTTGATTGGGTGTTCTCAAATGGCACGGTAAGGCTGAAAGATCTGTCTGGATTATTATTGCCGGGGGAACGGGCATTGATGGTCTGGGGGCTAAAGACCAGGAAAATCCGGAATCAGCTATTTTAGGTCTTTCCATGTACAACCAGTTCCACAACCAGTCAAAAATCCAAAACATGAAGGGGATCGGGGAGCACCACAAACGGAGAGTGAGAGAGAGAGAGAAGGAGACACACACACGATGTGGGTGGGGAGACTCAAAAAGAGTGAGTAGCCCCCTATACACTTATGCTATGTATAAGGTATACAAGTCAGTGGGCGCCCAGACTCTGGGCGGCCGGGCAAGGCACAGGCGCCTATACCCCAACAACCTCCCACTTAAAGGCGACTATGCATTTAAGCAAGAGAACCTAGTCTAAAGACTACAAAAGGCGAGAGAAAACCGCTCTCAATCGATGCCCACTAGCTGGCTGTGATCGTGTGCATCCGGCTGTCCTGCTCCCGTGTAAGTCCATACACCACCAGACGTACCGCACACGTACTGCAAGTATGTACGCAATACCTGCATATCTCCCTCGTGCACTATGCCATCATCAGTCAACAAACGACTGACAACCCCAACTGCAAATGCTCCCACTGCAGCTGCGATATCCGGTCTCAAGATCAGCATCTCATACATGAGACCACCGAATGCCGATGCAATGCTAACGGGCTCTACTAGCTCTACGGAGCATGCATCAACATATATATCCCTGGCAATAGGCATCTCTGACTGACAAGGCGTGTCAGCCACATGCATCTCCTTACTGTCTGCAAAAGACGCATCAAACTGTCGTGCAACCTCAGAGCAAACCAACTGCTCTAGGTGTCTGCTGGAAGATATATCCTGCACAACTATATCCCCATGCTCATTGTCGAGCATAGAAAGGAATGACTGCATAATCGCTGACATCTTAGCCTCCTCTACAATCATCCACTGTAAACATGACCACTCAATCTGCTGTGACTCACTAGAGCTCTCATGCTCTAACTCCGTATGCATAGACTCTTGCACAACGTCCTCCTGTCATGACTCACTAGAGCAAGACCGCTCTACTTGTCTATCCTGCATAGAAGTATCTCGAACACCTGACTCTCTGCTTTGCTCAGTCACTAGCAAAGCATGCATGTCTGACTCTGTCACCTCTCTGTGTGACTGCTCAAGTCGTGCCCCAACTGTGTGCACAATGAGCTCACTACTCTGCACTCCATGCAAAGTACCCTGCAACCCATGAGCAAAAGAGACTCGCCTGCTCTCTCGCTCTCTACCTGGCTGCATGATCACAGAGACAACACCGTCTCTCCCGTGATCCACATGCAATGGGTAACCTGTACCACTCCTGGAACCTCTCGCAATCACTAGCGAACCCAAATGCATCACAAAATCTCGCTCTCGTAGCGAAATCTGACATCCACTATCCTGTAACTATCTGACTGAGATCAAATCCCGTCTCAGATCTGGCACATAACGCACATGACGCAGGGTAAATCTCATACCACTGGGCAAGGACAAACATACGTCTCCTGTACCCTCAATGTCATACACAACACCATCAGCCATGTGCACACAACCAAGTCTCCCACTAGAAAACGTGCTAAACCACTCACGATGCGACGTGACATGGAAAGTAGCATCTGAATCTAGTAACCAATATGAAGACAACGTGCAATCCGTAGACATAAGATCGTCTGAAGACAAGCTAGATGTAAATGTGACATCGCCGTCACAAGCATACTCAGTAACCACCGTACTGATCTCACTAGCATCTGTCATGCCCAAATCTGCATCACGCATCTGTCGCCTCCGTTGTCTCAAACGCCTGAAACATCAACGCCTAATGTGCCCTCTATGTCCACAATGCCAACATGTCAAGTCTCTATGCCGTCGAGACTTGCGTGTGGGATCAATCTCTCCCATGGATATAGAAGTGGGACTAGACTCCCCTGTAGACATGGATGTCGCGTACATAGCATGTAAACTCTGCCATAAAGCATGAGTTGTAGTCTCCCTCGAGACCTGTCAGTAAACAGACTCAACCAGATGCAAACAAATCGTAGACATGGCTAACTCATCAAGATCCTGCCAATCATCATCACGCATAGAATTGGGCTTCGACGATAAACCATGCAAGGGTTTATCCTGCCCCAAATCCGCCAATGCAACAAGCATATGCTCCTTCCAAGCAACAAAATCTGCACCATCAAACTGTGTCAGACCATAACGCTGGAAGTCAAATGAAAAATCAGCCATAATGCTCGCAAAAGAGCAAGCAACAATGAGTAGCAAATGTCAACCAAATCAGCCCTAAACTGGCTCGAATCGCATCAACAAAAGTCTGCAAATATGGCTGCAAATCAGCCCCAAAACAGCCCCAAAATTCAGCACTTAAACAGCTGCATAAACAAGTCACAAACGTGTCCCAGATCAACCTACAATTGAGCCATACATGGACACCTGCAAAGAGGAAACAATGGCTGAAAATTCAGCGCCCAAATAAGCCCTCAAACCTGCCTGTAAACTTGTAAACCTGTAGCTGAATCCTGCTGAAAAACCTCAAGCCATTAGTGCTCGAATCCGGCTACCTAGCTCGTAGCCACACAAGCATACATCACAATACTCACTCCTGTGAGTGTGCCAAGATAACTGTACGCCTATCAAACCGTGAGCGAATCACCAAGCCCACACTGTGCGGTATCGATGCATGCACACGCACAAATCTCCCACCTGCAGAGAACACCGCATTCAAATGCTGAGTGCAACCCGCAATCTCTACCTAGATCGCATAAATGATGCGCATAAAACTCCTGAGAAAATTTCGCTAGAGTTTCGTCAGTAAAACGGCCACAAAACCAGTAACCAAACTGACTGCACGCTCAAAACCATGAGCAACCAAAGCACATCAAACCGCACTCCAAATGCATGCACCAATCTCCACACTTTGCATACATCATTGCAAACACCTGCAAATCTAGTACACAAATATCTGCTCTACCTGTGACTGCCAAAAAACATGCTCGAGGCATACATTGCCGAGCTCAAAATGCAATCACATTAGTCTCCCTGAGCATCAAACCACATAAGGCATACATCGTATCCTCCCACCTGTGAGGAAACTTGCAGCAAATATCACTCTCACATTTGAGAGCAAACCATGTGTGGAATCTTCGACACACAATAAACAACTGCTACTGTAGAAAATTCAGCATTCAGAATTTTAAAATTCTGATATGATGAGCGCGTCCGGAGCGTGCCAAAACCCCAAGGTAGACTCCTGGATCACGTGTATCCGAGTCCGTGTGTGAAAGCTATGCCAAAAACCTCCGTTTCGACCAAAAAACGCAGCATAAACTGCCAAAAGAGGGCTGAAAAATGCAGCTCCTCAACCGTAGCTCGAATGAAGTTTCTGATGGCTCGAATGGCTTCGAAAGGGGAGTAAAACGCCTAAACGTCTGGTGGAAACGCTCTCGAAAAGCTGAATTTGCCGATGCCGAAGTCGAAACCCTGTTTACACTCTTGAAAGTACGCGCGCGCGGATGCGATTTCAGGAATGAAACTGGCTCTCCGCTGTCGTCGTGACTGTGCACACACGCGCTCCCTCCGCACCTACGCTCTGATACCAATTGAAGGGGATCGGGGAGCACCACAGACGGAGAGTGAGAGAGAGAGAAGGAGACACACACACGATGTGGGTGGGGAGACTCAAAAAGAGTGAGCAACCCCCTATACACTTATGCTATGTATAAGGTATACAAGTCAGTGGGCGCCCAGACTCTGGGTGGCTGGGCAAGGCACAGGCGCCTATACCCCAAAAAAACAGCCCCAATGTGATAAAACCCTGTCCAGACCAAAACCAGAAAAGTATGGACACCAATATCAATTTTTGGGGAACCAACGGTCAGATGGAATACTAGTAGTATTCATTTCAAAGACGAGCGAAATTCTTGTCCAATAATGTCTGCCATGTCACTTGCGGTGCATAGAACTCTAGGAATGGTAAGTGGTGGAGCTTTTATGGCACGAACGTGTATAACAGTAAGGCGAGTAAGCATTTTTTCCGCAAATCTCCTGCGCGACGCTTACCCTTTGTTGTCCATTTACCATCACCAAGCTCCGAGGTTTCTTCACTGCAGTTGCAAACCTCTTCTTCTGAAGAGACTGTGGAGTTTGTCGCTTAATCTTTGCCAGCCACACTTGGATACGGGTTCGACGAATCAAGTAAGTCATCTTCTTCTTTGTCAACTGCTTCATTGTCCTCAAGGCGTATGGGTAGGAAGAAAATGTCGAAGAAGATGCAGAAGACTATCGACGAAACCCAAGCTCTTATTACTGCTGCAAAGGCAACTCTTCCACTCATTCCGCATAGTAAAATTCAGCGTTATGTGTTTACTGAGCAAGCCAAGGCTTTACTCCAACTATGGGATTTGCGTGTGGTTCTGCAAGCCACAAGGATTGAGTTTGACACAGCCATCATAAGGCAAGTCCTGGATTCTTTTAATGCTGAAGGTAGAAGTGTTGTGGTCTATGGTAGAAAAGTGACAGTTACTCTAGAGAACATTGCTTTTGCTTTCAAAATGCCAAATGAGCTAAAGTCATCTGTGGCAACCGCAAAGCAGATCAGTGCAGCTTTGAAGGAAGATGACGCTGCCAAAAGGAGACAAAAAGCCAGTGCGCAAGGGATTCCAGTAGCAGGTCTGGACGTTCTTGCTTCTTATCAATTTGTGGTTGAAGCTGTGAGCCTGAAAAATAATCCGACATATGTGTCAGAGAAACTCTTTGCTATGCTTTTAGCAAAGAGACCACGTTGTGGTCTCTTATTTTACCAATCATAGTGCAGGGACACACGTACACTAACAAGTTCCATGTACTGCAACCAATTAGATCAGCAACACCGTGTATCTTAGCAGTGTCGTGGATGAAAGCTAACAAGGTATTCATTGATTTGGATACTAATAAAGCACTGTTCAGAAATGAAAACTTTTCAGAACCCTTCTTATCATATGACAAATACATGTCAATGTGGAGATAGGAGTCAATACATCCGCAAAGCATTGACCAACAACAAATAAAGTTTACATGTCAAGAAATGTATTATCAAAAATCAACAATCATGCAGGGAACCAGGCAAGTTTGGGTACGACGTACAGATCTAGCCGAGGCACAATTTCATCAAGGGCGGAAATATCAAGTTTGGCTCAAGCAAGACAGCTTACTTCCTGTAAAAAAGTGGACAGAAGAACAGACAAAACACCCAAAGCCATCAAAGCTTCAAAGAACAATTATCAACCAGTCGAATCCGCAACGGACTATATTGGTATGGCATCCAAAATTACCAATTCAGAACGATCCAAAAACACAAGTATGGATGCCGAAGAAAACCAACGATCAGTTGTCTACAACTGTCAATGACAAGCTCGATCATACAACCAGCACGTAGAAACACGCAGCGTCCACAACAACAACCACGAGGATCTGTACAAACAAAGTCATCAAATGGAAACGAAAGAATATTTAGACAGAACAAGCAACAAAGGATACAACAATATCGACTTCAACGGAGCCACAAACACAAATTCAAAAACCATGGAAAACCATCAAACAAAGAGCGGCAGATTTACAACTTCTTCTCACAAAGAAAATCTGCCAGCCAACTCAAGCTACCATAGGAAACCTCAACGACAAATGCCAATAAGCGAATCGCTTATACCTTCCTCTTACACCGCATAAGTTTTTTCTAAATGCATTGACTGTGCATGCATATAGGGCTACATTACAAGGCCTGCATTAGCACGAGTTCATGCCCATGCACATCACATACCCTTGACGATACCCTGTCGTCGGGGAGGACTCCAACTAGGAGGGGAGGAGGCATTCCAAATGCGGACTCACGTCATATATTAAAGGGCAACGTTTGTGATTAATTTTTCAACCATTTTTGCGTTTTATTGTGTGATTTTTGGAAAAAGAATATGCCCTCATAATTAATCAGAATTGGGGACCAAATGATCATATATGATCCCCTAGGGATGTGTATATACTATAAAGCGAGTCAAAACTGGCCAAAAACCATCGAAAAACAGCAAAAAATAGGCCAAGGTTGACGATTAAGAGTGAGAATGTACATAGACGAGAGAAAAGTGAGCTACAAAGTGTTTTGCTTTTCATTGATATTTTTATAGGTTAGAATTGCTATTTTTGGGTTATTTTGGGATTTATTTGCTTTATTTTAGCCATTTTCTAGCAAAAAAAAAATAAAAAAAATCCATAATCCAAATGGAAACACAATAGAAGAGACGCCTGATCAAAGCAAGGTAAAGAAGACACATAAAAAATAGGGACTACGAAGGTGACAGGGCAAAATGACCACCGTCATGACGGGACCTCCAAAAGGAGAAATTTGCAAAAACTGTAGAACTGGAGCAAACGAGGTCCAAATCAGGAAATTTGCGAGCCTAAACCGCATCTCGCAAAAAGTTATGGCCACAGGTAAAACATGGGAAAATTTCGTCTCGGAGTCTCGATTACATATAGAGGGGCTAGGCTAGAAATCTCTCATTTGAGTCATTTTCCATTGTGAAGAGAGAGAGAGCTCCTTATAGCAGTTGAAACTTCCAGGAGCTCATCCATCACGCACGGTCACCAGATCGACATCAGATATGAGAGGTATGCTCGTCAACACTGACTCTAAGTGTTGTTTACTTCAGTTAGTCGCAAAACCTCGCCAGCACCACCATCACAACCTGTGCACACATACTGTAGACCGGTTGTTAGGAAGACCTAGAGGCCACCAAATGGAACCAAAATTGAAAGGCACAATGCCTATAGCTTAGGGATCAAGCCTATGACCTCGGAAAGCGTGAAGGAAGCCGCCCAGAAAACCCTAATTTCATAGGGCTTGCAGAAGGGCAGCTGACCCAAAGTGATCGAAAATGAGCCAAAACTCATGGGCAACAAGACAATAACCTCGACAAACCAACTGAATGGTTAGACCATGAAAAAGTTCTTCAAAACGGAGCATAAAGTCCCTATCTGACGGAAATTACGCAAAGCGTCACGATACTCTAACGGGCCGACCAAGTGACCAAATGACACCAAATTTGATAGGGTACATCCAAAAGAGGTCAACTATGAGTTGGAATGTGTCCACTCAAGAAAAAGCTCTTCCATAAGGGAAAATGCCAGCAAAAGACGTCCAAATGGTCGTTCTTGGTGATGTAAGCACCAAAAGAACAACCGACTGTTTTGATGAAAGGTCAAAAGGAAATGATAGTCAGCATGAGTCATACAATGACCAAAAAGAACGGCGACCATCACCTAAGTGGTCTACTCTGACTCCAGGAACAGCTAAGTGCTGCAAACAGGGAGTACACTTTTCCAAATTGGTTAAAACTTAATGTGTGTTAATAGGAGAGCCTACTAACACCATTGTGGTCAACTAACATAAAAAAACTTGTAAAAATGACCAGATGTTGAGTCTATCGCGATAGACTTGCTCATACACTTAGACAAGTAAAATTTTGATTATGACTTCATAAAGGGTACTAACAAGGAATAATGACCCCAAATATCAAATCAAAGTGCAAAATTGCTCTCTCTTGACCAAGTAACTAAGTCTATCGCGATAGACAAACTATTTTTATCTTTGGGGGAGGCTTTTCAAAATTTTCACAAGGATAGACTTGGGGAAGCATATGGAGGCAGTACACCAAATTTTGAGACAAGATGGACTCATATGGCAAGCCGAGATAGACTTGACAACAACTCAGAGTCAGAACAGGGCACCTCAATGGCAGACCGTTAAAATTCACATGTGAGAGGTCAAGAAACCTTACATCAACTAGGAGAAGGTAGACATATGACTACAGAGCCAAAATATAACAAATTGACACTAAGTCCTAGTCTATCGCGAAAGACTAAGCAGAATGACAGGGGGGCATCTGATCAAAAATTGGAATCAACAGTTGGCTTCAGCATGATGCAAGAAGGCTACCCACTAAGTTTGAGCCCAAAACAACACAAAAGGAGGGAGATAGACCAACATCTCCTTGGAGGATATCTTAAAAAATGGAAATTGATCCAAAAGGGGGTCACTTGACATCCACTTGAGATGGAAATGGGATCAGATCATGTACAAGACATGAGGAACCAACTGGTGGAGTCACATGTAGAAAATATATATCCTGTCAAAAGAGAGCCTGTCTATCGCGATAGACTGGGCAGAATTTGCAAATGAGCTGATTTTCAGTTTGTGACTATAGGGTGACCTTACATGCCCTATGCACATACACCACACAAAATTTCAAGGCATTTGAACTTGTTCTCCTTCATCAATAACATTAATTTGAAGCCGTCAAAGTCAGACAATGAAAGAGCTTGTCTATCTGCTAACATTTTACCTTAACTCATCTTGGGATTAAGAAGGCTCACTTAGATGCATGATTAAGTGGTAATCAATTTAGAAAATAAGTACTATGTTTGTACATTAACTGTTACTTGTGAATACAGGATCCATGGACGCTTCTCCAGGAAAAATAAAAGGCAAGAACTTGGCAACGGAAGGTGCAATACCCTATACACTTCTACCCAATTCATTTAAGCCAGCAGCCACATGGATGCCTTCCGACATGCAACAGGCAGCAGCCTTCCAAATCTACCAAGGTTCCTATGTGGATGACAAAGGAAATTTAGTGGATACAGTAATGATCCCCAAGGAGGCAGAAAATTACCTGAAAAGATCATCGCAAAGGTCGTGGCTGAAAAAAGTTGGCTTGTGGAACTTTGTTTCACTACCACCAGTGGGGATAGATTTCAAGAGGGTACAACACCTAATTGAGACTATCCAAGAAGGAGGAACTTGCAGGGTGGCAGGCATGGATAATGAGATAATGGAGATTCAGATCACCAAGGAAATCATCAAAGAAGCGTTAAAATTGTCTGATCTGGGAGCCAACATGAGAGAAAGAAGGAAGAATCTCATAGTCTACCTACAAAGATCCAAACTGCCTTCTTTTGAACTCATAGCAAACCCAGAAGTAAGAGAACTAACACAGGTATACAGTCAATGTTTGTTGAGCTACAACAAGAGACCGCCTAGATACACTACACCCACGGGGTCATCTCAACAACAATGACCTGGGCTATGGGAATGACACATGAGTTCAATATTGATCATGCATCATATCTGTTTGAGGAAGTGACAAAGCTACGGCAGGACAAGCTAAATTACATTGCAGGAGGAGAAGTCCTCACCAGAATAATATACCAGGCCATAGGCGCGGCAGATCAGCTACCACCTGCTCCTCATCAAAACGACTGGCTGGTGTTAAGAGAGAATATTGAAGACAGATCACAAAGGCGAGTACCGGCCTCTACTAACACCATTGGAGGACGCAAGCTGGAAAGAGTCACCAGAAGTACACAGGAAAAGATGGAAGAAGAAAGAAAAGCTGAAGAAGAAGATTTGAGACTAAAGAAGCGGAAGCGGAAATGGAGAACAACACCAGATTGCAAAAGGTAGCAAAAATGGAAAGAATGCTAGAAGGCTTTGTACTCAAGAGATCTCTACAAGGCTTTTGAGCTGGACTGGTTTGAGAGGTACATCCAAGAGAGGAATGCTACGGATGAACCAGAACTGCTACTTGAAGATGAGGATATCTAAACCTTGAGAGATCACTTGATGACAACTTCACGAGATCAGGACACACCACCTCCATCTCCAAGGCCAGAGACAAGTGAAAGGCAATCAACCCCACCTGCTGACTCTCCTCCGCATTCAGAGAACTCACATCGTGATGAGAGGGTTCCTACACCACCCAATGAAGAGGAAGAAGAAGAAAGGATGGCCACCCAAACACTGGAACAATATCAAACATTGATAAAGGCAAGCACATAGAGGTAGATCTGACAAGAGAAAAAGCTTCCTCCTCACAAGAAATTGAGTTGGAAGCTACTATAAACCTGAATTTACAATCAATGGAGACTCTACTAAACCAAATGAGACTGCACAGTCGGTTGTTAGCCGATCAGAACAAGGCAAACAAAAGAAAATTAGAAACAACCCATCAAGAAGTTCTGAAGTTGCAGGATCAAAGAGATGACAACCTTAAACTGATCAGAATTAAAGATGCTAAGATCTTGGGGCTCAAAAGCAGAGTAAACCTCCTCAAGGAAAATTTATAGGAGTCAGAAAGTTTCAATGCCATTTGTGAAGATACAATCAATGTATTTCTTGAAGATGTCAATGACAGAGATGAACAAACCCAAAGGTTGGTGGCAGAAAAGCAAGATGCCCTGGAGACAATCAAAAGTTTGCAAGTTGTAATCGATGACTTACAAATTGAAGTGAAGGATTTGAGAGCAGTAACAGACATATAGGCAAGGGAGATAGAAAGAGCAAAGAAACAAAAAACGTTGCTACCAGCAACACCGGTGGTCCAACCGCAAGAAGAAGTGGCGGCACTGAAGAGAGAGCTGGAATTGGAAAGAAAACAGAGATTAGTGATAGCCGAAAGTGCGCTTAGAGCTGAGGATCAATTGCAAAGGCAAATCTCGGACTTACAAAGTGAACAACAACAAGGACCAGCTCATGACATTGAAATAGAATTCATTGTTTCCAAGTCCCTCAGGGAAGAAAATGAAAATTTTCACATCAAGGTAAAAGAGTTAGAAGAGTTTGCAGCCCAAAAGGAGATGGAATTTCAAACACTCCAAATCAATAATCGAACAATGGCTACACAAATTGCAAGTCTCCAAACTGCAAGGCAACACTAAGGGCAGGTATGGGTGCACCTGGAGCAAGCAGCCACGGATTTGGCTGGACTGGCAGAACTATATGGGGGTGATGATGACTATGAGGAAGAATCAGAGGACCATGGGTCCCCAGATACACAGACTGATCAAGCTGGCTCCAATAACCAAGAAGAAGACAAAGATTCAGTCACAAAATTTGAAGAGCAGAAGCTGGCCGAACAGATGGAAAAGCAATCAGAGATGATGTGGTACAAGGCCATGCAACTAGAGAAGGAGATGCTACAAGGGCTCTCCAGATCAGGCAAGACAGCAACAGAGCTACGGGAGGAGTGGAATGCCCCGATGTTACCCTATGCTCTGCTGAAATGTGAAACACTGACACATCAACGACAGCTTGCAAAGGAAGAACAAGTGCCAGTATTTGAAGGAGAATTACAGGATCGGGAACAGCAAAGCAGAATAGTAGATAGCCAGCTAAAGTGGAGGCGTCAATGGATTTTGGATCATCCTAACAACTTGATCCACTTAGTCAATGCACCACCTGAGCTAAGAAATGATAGGACTTTTTGCCCAACTCCCCGAACTTATACTTACAGCCAACATAAAGCCTTACAAAGTAGAAATCCTACATGTCTGAACTATCCAGTAGTGCCAGGGCCTGCCGAAGGAGAGAGAATATCCGGTTCTTACATGGTGAAAACCCTTCAGGGCGCCATCGCAGAATTCG
Organism: Adiantum capillus-veneris; assembly: GCF_014529385.1. Taxonomy (NCBI): domain Eukaryota; kingdom Viridiplantae; phylum Streptophyta; class Polypodiopsida; order Polypodiales; family Pteridaceae; genus Adiantum; species Adiantum capillus-veneris. The sequence goes on from NC_140944.1 coordinate 84,036,022, forward strand.
GAGGCTCTCCCGACCTATCCTGCAAGATGCTTTGTAAAATAGCTCGGACTTTTTTGGCCTGTCTCACAGTGTTCTCAGAAAGCCGGAGTTCAGAGTACATGAATACAGAAAGAAGCATATCAGAGCTATCATATGATCTAAGTGGGCCACCAACATAGCCAGTTTTGTATGCCTACTTCAGACGGCTCATGTTTTTTCCCAGCTACCATCTCCAAACATTCGAAGAAGCATTTTACACTGGCTTCTTCATGTACAAATAAATTTTTTTTGGCCCATTAATGGCAAGCAAATCTATGCGATATGATGCATTTCTACATCAAATAAACCAGGAAGAAAGACAACGACATTGAAGACAAAGACAGTCATGTCATGGTAGACATGAAGTAGGAGGGGGGGAGTGTTGGAGCCCAACTTGTCCAACTATTGTAATGAGCCCACCTCGTAAAGCCTATCAAATTCCCATTTTTATGTCAAAGACGTCTTATCATTTGATCCACTTGTCTGGGTTATGTAAAGATTAATCAGTCAGTTGGAACCCAGATGTGTTTCCACTTTGTAATTATGATGAATAGAACCCCATGTACATTTTTTGAGCTAAGGTGACTAAAGTATAAAAGTCACCTTAGAACCATTTTTGAGATAACATTTGAATAATTAATCCGGTGTCGTACGAGTCAGAGAGAGAGAGAGAGAGAGAGAGAGAGAGAGAGAGAGAGAGAGAGAGAGAGAGAGAGAGAGAGAGAGAGAGAGAGAGAGAGTGTCTTATCCTCTTCGCTACGCTCATCTCCCTCACCGGATTCACGACGCGACAACACCATCGCGGTAGCCTCTCCGAGAGCTACGCACCCATGCCACGCATTCGCATTGTCGAGATGTTCGCGAGCGATCCTTCCACGAGATTGTTTTGCTTGTAAGTAGTGATAGCCGTTTTTCGGCTCTCCATAATTGCCATAGTAAGTTACTCCACTCTATCAAATTCACCCAAACGCTATGGCTATCCCTACCATTTCACTGTACATAGGCGTGTGTGAGTTAGGGGGCTTTTCCCATATCTTCTTAAAAACCCTCAGCTAGCTAGTCACTGGGCTAATTGAGCCAAAAAAATAAAAAAATAAAAAAAATAAAAGTATATTATGGCCTCTTTGTGTGTAAATATTTCATTGTATATATGGCCTAAATATAGGGATTTTTTATAATTATTTTGGTATTTTATTTAAATATTTCTACTTTGGTGTGTGTTTTATTAAACCTATGTACACCTTCTTTCATCCTCTTACACCATAATTATATTTTTTGCAAATATGTACATACTCTAACCTCATATTTTTCCTTTATACAAATCACTCCCACATTTTCACCCTCACCCTCGTGAAAACAAAAAAATGATTTCTACTCATTGGTTACGTTTATTATATTATTTACTTGCATACCTTTTCCTCTTTCACCCAAAATAATTCAAGGAGGGACCATATCATATGATTCCAATATCTTTCCATATCCATAACTCCTCCATATTTTTATTATTATTTTTACTCATTATTCTAACACCATGTGCTCATTGAGCTAAAGTCCATGAATAGTGCATACACTAGTCCCCCCATGTATATATTTCTTTATTCACCAATAATCCTCCTCCATGCATGGGTCAAGGGCAACTTGGATGCTTTGTATTATAATATGACAAAGGAGGGGCTCACTCTTGGATGCATTGTACAAATTCAACAAAGGAGGGGGCCACTAAAAGACTTTTGCAGGCATAAAAACAGGCTTTTTGGTGAGAATTTTGGCACCTATCTCCACTCCGATTTTGGAGTGGTGGTCAAAAGAGAAAATGTAGCCCACGCTCTGAATAATCACCTCAAATATTTTCATGATTTTTGGAGCTACCAGCGGTGAGCTATGATTTTTTGAGTGGACCCCAGTCTGCCCACTTTTCTCACAAGTAGCCCTTAGTCTTCTCTCACCCTTCCACACACCTACTCACTCTTACACATCCCTCCCTCTCCTTCCCTCACTCAAACCTGCAATTTCCATGGCTTCTCCCACCCTCTTCACCATTACCCTTCTCTCTCATCCCTATAGTTCTTTTATGAACCTCTACATACATACACCCTCTCCATGTCTCTCTCTATTGCTTCTATGTTACAATTTCATTTACCTCTCCCAAAAATATCTAAAATTCAGCATCTTAACCATGATAACTTCTGCAAATTGAGGATTTTTCATCAACAAATCCTCTTTTCATCGTGGTGGTCAACCGTGGCGGCGGCGTAAAGAAGCGAAGAAGAAGAAGAAGACCAGCGGTCATTTTTTCCACAATCTACACAAGGGTGAGTTCAAGCTTCTTCAAAGCTTCACCATCTCAATGATTCTGTTTTAATTCAACCCTCTTCCTTCATCAAATCAACTCATCCTACCCATTGTAAATGTATCACTAACAATTCTAGTGATTATTACCACTAACAACTAACTTCTCTTGTAAAAATGCACCCACACTATCAACATATGGAGTAGGCAACCGCACAAGTAAAACAAATTCACTCACTCCCATGGAAGTTTCTCTCCTTTCACCACATCAATAATTCTCTTACTTGAGCCCACATCCATGTGACTCAAGAGAAAAGAGAGACCCCATTCTCATTTGAAATTCATAAAAATTCCTAATCCTTGATCTTTCCTAATAAAATTGATTAGGCTTAATCCTAATCAAGGCTTCTAAAACCTATAAATAGAACCCATTCCTCCTTGTAAAAGACATCACTATACCATTGCACACTAGATAGAGCGTACCACACGCCAATTCTATCTTGGTTGTAAAGAGAGAGTAAGCTTTCTATACACCATCACCTTGGTGCATAGAAAAGCTTGAGCTAGTTTGAGTGAGTGCGAGTAGAAGATATTCTTCCTACCATTGTTGTATCTACCCCAACATCAATGAATTGTTAGTTTTGGGTGCAATTCATGTCCAAAGGCTCACGCTTCTCCTCCAATTTGGCTTGGCAAACTCATTCAGCTTCATAAGGTGACTTGTTTCATTGAAGGTTGTTGTTTTGTTGCTTGTGATTCATTGGCTATTGTTTGGCTACCATTGTAAGAGGGTGGATGGTGAGAGGGCTCCCATAACCCTAAGACAATGTGCTAGTGATGCTATAACCAAATCTTGTCACTTGATTCTGCAAGCTCTAAGTTCCTTTTTGTGCAAAATATAAAGTTGAAGCTAAGTTGTACACCATCTCTCTCTCTCTCTCTCTCTCTCTCTCTCTCGTGGTTTAGTGTGTGAGAGTGTTCCATTGGTGTTAGGGTTAGTGTAAATTCCTTGCTTGTTTGTGGGTTGCTCTAATGATTCTCCTCTTTTGCGTCCTAGTTCGCTCTTAAACTAGGTGGTGCCCCTTGTGTAGTTGGGATTTGGCTGTGGGTTTGTTGTTTTGGTTTGTGTTGTGTTGTGCCCCAGCCCCATTGAGCAGCACGGGAGCCTTGAAGGGTGTCTAGAGGTTGCTCTTCTTGTTGCCCGCCCCGGACCGCCTCAATAGCACAAACAGTGTCTGTTTTCAACAATCAAGTACTTTATGGAATGAGCGAAAGATTAGCTATGCATAGATACTCATAAACTTAGGTTTCGTACACTTTTAGATTATGACGTGTGAGTCTATTGCGACTATATTCGAGATAACTAGGGTTAAAATCTGGTGAGATTAAACTTATAGGTAAGTATATCCTAGTGAGAGGATGGTGCCTAGCAAGTTTGATGCGATTCTGAGTTCATTTGATGTGTAAACGGTGTTGTGAGCGTTTAGGGATAGAGTGGGTTGCAGTCACCAACAAGGGTTATTGATTGATGCATCATAGAAGTGCGTATGTGTAGGTTGGTGACAAGCTAACGAGATTGCCTCTGTGCACCTACGGGTTAGTCGTGTCATCGGATGATAAGTATGTTGTCTGTGTCGTGCTTGTGAGCATGAACAGGGGAGTAGTTTGCCCTAAAACACATCATCATTAGTTTAGTGCATTTTGGCCGATCCATAGTTTCCTTGACAACAATAAACAAGGTGAACGTTCACGTTGGCATCCTAAAAGAATAAATTGAGACATAAAAAAAGGCATTGAAGGTTGCGAAATAAAAAAAACTACTGACAAACTAAATAAAATTAAAATTCAATTGTCACTTTGAAAAGGCTTTTCCAATTAGTTGGAAATAATAAAATTTCAAATGTCCTCTTTATTCTCTTCTCCTCCATGGCTTTTAGAAAGCCAAACATGAGTTCTATTAATTAAGTAAAGTAGAGAGGAAGGTCGTAACATTGCCCAAGCAATGTTGGCAAATCCTTTCGGACATTCTCATAACTTGGTAGTGACAAAACCATGGGTACGCCATAAAGGGTCTACTACTAAGACAAAAACTCTTGAGGTGTCTGTGCCTCTCTTACCGTGATTAATTAGCATGTTTAACCATATATGGAATATCCTAGAGTTGATCCTATCTTCATGACTCATCACAAATGCAGTGCAAAACATTGGATGACAAGGCTATTGAATGCATTTTGGTTGGTTAAAATACTAAAAGCAAAGGCTACATGTTATCCTACCCACAAACAAAATTTATCTTTGGTGCACAAGATGTTGCATTTGTGGAAGATTATATTCAGCCTTTGTTATCAAGTACCAAAGTTAATAATGTAAGATCACAAAAAATTTATGACACTTTGTTGCCTCTTTTTAATGGTGGAAACTAGAATGTTAATTTCAACAAGGCACATGTACAGCCTATGGGTGTTTTTGAAAATGTTATGGGGATTTCTGCAAATGTTACATGCCTATCTATTATTGATACATATGTACATGGTGTACTTGATGTGCAAAGGGATGAGAATTAGGAGGCTAGAGGTATGCCAAAATCGATGGTGCATACTTTGCATGACACTAAATTGGATGCACCTATGTCTAGTCGTACTCGTTTAAGTTCTTGCCATGCATCTTATGCAACAAATTGCTAGGCTTTGGCTATTTTTAGGGTATTCCTAATGCAAATGCACATGATGTACTTGATGTTAAAAGGATTGAGAATGAGGAGGCTAGAGGTATGCCAAAATGGATGCTGCATACTTTGCATGACAGTAGTTTGGATGCACCTATGTCTAGTCATACTCGTCCAGGTTCTTGCCATGCATCTTATGCAATAGATTGTTAGGATTTGGTTGTTTTGAGCTTATGTGATGAAGAGAAACCTCTTTCTTTTGATGAAGCACAAAAGTAAAAACATTGGATGGCTGCCATGCAATCAAAATGATACACATAGAAAATGACACATGGATGTTATGTGGTTTTCCTCTTGTCAAAAAGGCCATTGGTATACGAAGTGGGTTTACATGTTGAAACGTAAGCCGGATGGGAGATTGATCGCTACAACGCTAGACTTGTTGCAAAAGGTTCTACACAACAAAAAGGCATTGATTATGAAGAGACCTTTGCTCCCACTTGTCGTATGACTACTGTTCATTTATTATGTGCATTGACAACTCACTTTGGATGGAATGTACATCAATCCAACATTGTTACTACTTTCTTGAATGGTGATCTATTTGAGAAAGTTTATGTAACAGATCCTCGCGGTTTTGTGAAGAAAGGACAAGAAAATAAAGTGTGAAAATGTAAGAAAACTTTTTATGGGTTGAAGTAGTCTCCTCGTGATTGGTATGAGAAAGATTACACTCATTTGGGTAAACAAGGCTTTTGTAATAGTTGCTGAATTCTAGGCTGATTTGAATGCTACTTATAAGATGAAAGACTTAGGGTTTTTGCATCATTACTTGGACATACAGTTTAAGTAGATGATGAAGGTATTGACTTGTGTCAAACAAGCTACATAGAGACATTACTATGTAAGCTTCGCCTTGAAGACTGCTAGAATGAGCTGGATGTGTTCAAATTGCTATTCTAGGTTGGTACTTAGAACTAAAGATGTCAGACTCTGAAACTCGACAATTACTCGAAAACAATACTGGAATTGAACTAGGAAACACCAGAACCGAAAGGTGAAATACTGGAACTGAATGACAAGACGCTGTAAAGGAAACTGAAATTGGGATTTTATTTTAGATATGTAGAATACACTAGAGAACATTTAATATCCTAGAATTTGGCTTTATCATTATAGAAGAAAGAGAGAGCGCACCAAAATGCTTACAAGAGCACAAGTAGCTTCGGACATAAACTAGTGTAGATTCTAAAGAGTCAAAAGATATACCAAAAGATTAATGTGTTTGACTGTTTGTGCGTTGTCAATTACTATGGTAACTCATTGGTTACTGCTCCTAGAAGATTCCTTTGCTTGCCAGTCCAACTTGGTAGTTCTTGCCTTTTACATTCCTCCTCTCCTTTCTTAAATTTTTGTATATACCAAAATCTCAAGTAAACATTTCGAGACTTTTTTCTAATTGCCTAGTGATGGTGTCAATAAGGTTTCTCATTTGCTTGTTGCTTTTTTTGCTCTCCTATGTCAGCATAGGACTCCAAAGGTGCCGGTTGTGGACAATCATTGTCTTATACCACGCATCTCGAGCTTCCTTAGTTGCCTCCTTGTTAGCACCCTCCACCTGAGCAATAGTGGACTTCCTCACCCAGTGTCTGTCAAGAGAACCTTCTTCTTGTCAGGTGCCTTCTTCCTCTTAGATGGTGTCTTGGATGCTTTAGAGGTAGTGGGTCCAGCATTTCCCTTTTGAATCAGTCTGAACAGTGCCTCTTGCTACAACTGGTCCTTCCTAAATGTTGTAATTTCAACTTCATAGGGTGTCAGTGCATCCCAAGTCTTAGTGTTGGCATCATATAGGGTTTGTTTCTCTCTTGTCAGTTCTGGCTAGCTTGTGACAATAAGAGGCCGTATGCATCCATCCTTGAGGTAGTGGCTGGTTACACTTGATACGGGTTTCAAACAAAATCTTAGCCATTTCTCTGAATTTGTGGTTCAGAGCTCGCCTTATTAGCCAGTTCCTTCTCTAGAATTTTACATGACTTAATTGTCAACTGTAGCAATTGATTTGTAATGCAAATGAGCCGTTTAATCTGAATTTTTTTACTTGGCCCATTAACAATTGAAATCTACATAGACCCTCCCTTAGTTCACTGGCCACGGTCTTGTGTTGTGCATCTTGCACTACTTTATTCCATGCCAGTCATTCTGCAACTACCTCTTCATACCATGTTCAGAGCCCATCTACTATCTCCATATATTTGTTTCGGTTTGCTAGCTCTGTGTGAGATGGAAAGAGAGAGGGGCAAGTGGCACCAAAGGTTGTAAGTAAATTGTGGATGGGCAAACCCATTCCATAGTTATACATACCCTTGCCATGAATTCTTCACTAGTTGGCTGCCCGTGATCTTTGTGCTCTACTTGTGATGTGTCGAGAATTGTCTGTTTAATCATTACTAGAGATGTTCGCTTTGGGATTTGGTTCATTCTCCACTTACAACTGGCTGGGATTTAAATGGTTTATTTGTTCTGAACTGGACTGATTGGATGACTGGTGCTAGTTCCTTCACTGAACTGATCAGATGACTAGTTGAGTATTGCACTGGTACTGTTTCCCTTACTGAATTGACATAGAATAAGTTGAGTAGTTCTCCTTCTAGTTCTGGTTCTCAAGTTCTAGAACCCCTTCTGTTCTTGAATAATAGAGCTTAATCTTGGCCCCATTGTACACTCTTGGCAACAATAGACCAAACAAACCTTTGAGTCTGACTGTTCCGTTTGAAAATACACAATGCACCTCATAGGGTCCTGACCATGTTACAAATTCGGTTTCTTTGGTCCTAGTTTGGATTAATAAAGTAGAACTAGGTCACCTCTCTAGAACTCTCTAACCTTGATCCTATTGTCATGCCCATTCTTTCTCCTTTGTTTGTACCACTTCTTGTTCCAAAATAGTCCTCTGTTGGATCTCATCCTGTCATTGCTTCAAGTTCTTATTGAAATCCATCCCATATTCAATTGGTAGTGTTAAGCTTGGAATCACAAATTCCATAGGTACAACTACTTGTGTGCCATAAATCAATTTCAATGGAGTCATTCCCATCGTGATTTTGTAAGCAGTTTGGTAGGCCCATAATGCCGTTTGAAGTTTGTTATCCCAATGGTGTGGCTTCTTCCGAACAATTTTTGTAAGAATAGTTTTGATGGTTTTATTACTACTTTTTGTTAGGAAATAGGACGTAGCTAAGTAGATGAATGAGTAGTTTACTTAATGGAGAGAGACAAATTATCACACACGAGAGATTATAGAGTAGAGTAGAGAGAGAGAGAGAGAGAGAGAGAGAGAGAGAGAGAGAGAGAGAGAGAGAGAGAGAGAGAGAGAGAGAGAGAGAGCATACGATATACGTGGTTCACCCAATGTGGGCTACATCCACGGGAAAGCAACCACTCAATGGATTTAGTATTTCAAACAAGAAGTAGGTTACAAACGGGTTATACTCTTAATAGAGCTCCCACCTTGCTTCACTCTCACCACCTCACATCCACCTTGTTGCATCAACTTCACACTCTTAAATGTGTGTACAAATGGCTTCTGCAATTTCATTCGAGTTTGTCTAATGACTGGTTGTCCCCATGATTCCCATACTGCTTTTGTGGCTATGGCTATACCTGCCCCACTATCAAGTATTGCCATGGTTTCTATATCATTATATCGCATTGGAAGGGTTGTGTTTCCTTCTTCCCCTTCGTAGTATTCTTCGACTTTGTTGATTGGAACATATATAATCTCTCTGTTATCCATTTCTTGTTTCAATTTTCCCAAATTTTTTGCGATCAACCCTGTTATCCCCACCTTCTCTAGAGTTCTTTGTAGATCATTCCATAAATATGGTTTGATTTTTTACAGTTCTCCTAAAGTAAGAGTGCATTGGATGGGTGTAGAGATGATTAAATGGATGTTGTCTACCTCTAGGGTCTGTTCCGCTCTTTTTACCTAAGTGGTTTTACACACTATGGATTCATCTTTGTTATCTCCCAAGTAAGAGGGTAATGTTTTCAAAGTCAATGTTTTAGACATTCCTGAAGCTTCAGATCCGCAATCCCCTTACAATGATCGTACATCCATGTCCATATCAGGATGTATATTCTCTAACCAAACTTCCTCTATAGGAGATAACTTTCGAGTTAGGCTCCCATCATTAATCTCTCTAACTTTTTCCCATAAGTGTCCTGGCCAGTCTTCTTCTATGAATAGAATTATGTCTAAGGCATCTTCGTTGTCCGACACTATAAGTTCTGGCTCTTTTGTTTCCAGGTGGGGTTCTACCACCACTTTGGATTTTTCTTTACTGGTTTTTATCACAAGCTGCTTAGGTTTTACCATACTCTCGAGCTTGGGTTTTTGTTTTTCCAGCATCTCTTGAGTGTTTCCTACCAAATTTTGATAAGCTTCAAGCTTAGTTGCTTCCATATCTGGAAAAGGATAGTTTTTCCATTTGTTTTCCATGTTTTGACCTGCTTTAAGTCCTGCTTTGTAAGCTTCCAAGGTTGCATTAATAGGCTAAAAAATTTTGTCTCCCAAAATAGATCCTCTAGATTTCACAGTGGTTTCCTTGATTTCACTTCTAATCCCTTTCACTTTTTCCTGGAATAGTTTCTTTGCTTTCTCCTTGATTTCAGCCCGTTGTTTCTGTTTTCTCATCTCATACCTTTTGCTTCTGCTTCTCTTGGTCTTTTGATAGGAAATTCTTGTATTCTCTGAATCATCAAAGGAGTTATGTTTCTTTTTCTTAGCCTAGGATCTGGTGATCACCTTGATTGGAACAATCGGTTCACTCTCAGACGATCACTCTCAGACGAGCTACCCGGGTATCACTTGGACTACGTTCACTACTGTTTTACCCTTGTTTAAAGGATCTTTTGGATAATCTGCAGGGAAGTGTCCTCCCTTTTTGCAACATTGTATGTGATGAGCTTCAACTAGATTAAGGTTCTTGTCAGGCTTTGGGCATCATTCATTTTTCCAATAGTCATCTGCACCACAGTTATGACAGGGAAAGTGGGAGAATAGTTCCAATTGAACCTTTGTCTACAAATAGATGGATTTAATAATATAGTTATTTCTCACAAGACTGATTGTTGGCTAAGGATAAGTCTCATACTATGCCTAAGAAATGATGGTCAGTGACCATGCCTCTTAAAGGTGGGAAAAAAGTGTCACGTATAGACTTAGGTATGTTGAGATTTGAGTCTAGTTGTTATAGCCTACTAACTCCTATAATAACCTTTGGGTTATCGATCTGCCTTGTGGTGTAGGACCCTTATATCCACAACCTAAAGGATAGAGACCTTGCTTACTTCTATTTCTTGTATCTTTGCTTCTATAAATGGAAGGGAGGTGTTGATGGAGCCCAAGCACAGAGGGAGGTCTAACTGTTAAATTGCCCCAAACTTCAAGTTGAGGATCTTACAATTGGTATAAAAGCCTTAGGTTAATATTTTCATTGTGCACTATGATTTGACTTGAATGCATCCATTCATAGCACCACTTTATGGATGTGTATTGATTGAACATCTTATGGGAAATGTGTCACACTACTTGGAGTTTCATTTTAGTCTAAACCTATTTGTGGTTCTTGAACGGCTTTTGCATCCTATGTTAATGTTATCCTTCTTTTTGTTTTGCAAAACTAACTCAACAAAGTGAGTAGAAAATTATATTAATCACCAAAGAATTACAATCGGACCATGCTCAAACAGAGCCATGGTGTCAAAAGTAATCCCAAGTACACAAAGGAGCACAGTATTACACAACTAGCCATGCTCAGACCGAACCATGGTGTCAGCCAAACCGTCACAACCATACACAGATACATTGGATGATAGGGGAGCCACCCCAAGACTAATCAACCACAATACAAACAGACCGACTGCTATCATTGATAGAAGAAGTACCAGTGTGGATGCCATAAAAAATTCACCCTCTCTCACTGAGTAGGATCTCGTTCACAATGGACCAAGTAGAGCCATATGCCAAAGAGGAGATGAGACCCCAAAAAGAAAAATCAGAAGCTTCCACACAGCTAACACTTCCGTTCATCAAACCTCACCATAACATCAAGAAGCTAGAGAAGTAGCTCCATCCACCACAAGCTAGAGTACCTACCAATATGAGCGAACCCACCACCCATACCATTGATAATAGCATAAGAGATGCCCCACATGCAGGGGGTCACCCACCCAACTCTGTCGTGTCCACTAAGCACTCACTAGTAGCCTCAAAATAAGATCCAAATATAACATCGACGCATCATCTCCCACTTTCTGGACCAAGCCAAAATGCACTCAAGACAGCACACCATAGCATACCCTCCACCAAAATGAACCAGGTTGGGCGAGCGTATTTCCTCCATAGGGGACAACTCATTGCTCAAGACCCTTGCACAACATAATGGTTTGAACTGCATTGATCTTCAAAGCATGGTAGAGCCAACCAAGGCTATGCATAGACACGATTGTTCAACCCGTGCACACAGTCATCCCGAGGTACGCCATCTAGGAGGGGTGGAAGGAAACTAAGTAATTAAGGGCAATGTTTGAAGAGGGAGGAAAAAGTTTGATGTTAACGTGTGATTTTTTGCAAAATTACATATTAATGTCCTTACAAATCATCAACAGGGGACATTTACCTGATAACATCTCCCTGATGAGTGTAATTAGTGTATATACTGTGAGAAAATCATCTTATTTTTCATCATTTTTCTTGATATTGGGACTTAAAAATGGAGAAATCTGACAAAAAACAATAAAGTTGTGTTTTTCAATTGATTTTCTTAATTATTGGATTTTCACTTTGCTTTTTTAGCGCATTTTGTTATTTTGCTATTTTTTTAATAAACAGGTCAAAAATTAATAATAAATAGCAAATCAACTTTGATGGAAAAATGAAGATACACTAATGATAAGAAGGACAAGGCGAACAGGCACAAAAAATTTCAATCAAATTGGCAGATGGAAGCGGGAAGCCTAAATTAGGCGGCCACGGCCTACTTTTGCAGAATTCTTGTAGAATGAGCTACAAGAATCCGATTGAGGAAATTTGTGAGTCAAATGTTTGAGTCTAACATAGATTTCACAGCCTAGTAGGACTAACAGAGGAATTTGGGGAAAAATGGTTTGGGAAGTCCGAGTATAGATACTCAAGATAGGCTAAAATCACCTCATTTCCACTTGTCGCCTTTGGAGAGAGAGCTTTCCACCTTCTTCGCGCGTGATTTCTGGAGTCCATAGTCGCCCGTTTACAGCACCATCTCACACAAGACATGAGGGGTAAGTTCTATACTTATTAATGATCTGTTCTGTATGGCCGATAGCTAATCTAAACCCCAGGAAAAAACCCTAGAATCCGAGCAGTGCACGAAGTCCTACGACCAAAAATTAACCATAGTGGCCTGTCAGCTCAACCAAATTGGACAAGACTTGATTTGTAGCATGTCCCCATATAATAGAACACTTCTATATCACCAGTTGACCATTCGGCAAGGGTCGAGGGGGGTCCCAAGTAGAAAAGCTAGGTTTTTGCCAGATGCCAGAATTGGATTCTGATTCCACAAACAGCTTGTAGACTGGGTCTATATACAATGTTTATGGTTGGTTTTGTAAAATCAATCAAGGCAAGCTCTCGAAAAGCAAAAAACAAGCTCGAAGGCTACAAAGCGTCAAATTTGACATACGAAGTCAAACTGACTCCAAATGGGCCAAAACTGGATGAGTTGCTTCAGCACTATGTAGCAAACAAGTCCATAGCCTGAAAAGTGACTAACCAACTCCACATGCCATGTAGTCACAAAAATCCGTGGATTCAGAGTCAACAAAGCATGAAGTGATGCCGATAAGACAAAACTCTACCAAATTTAATTTAAGACTTGTTTTAGGTGTATTGAATATGTTTAGGTCAAAATTTGTCAAGTTTAGCAAAAAACGTTGACTGCAGTAAATAATTGCAATTATTTACTTTTGCAATTTTTTGGCTTGAAAATGGTACCTTCACCTCACCTATCACTTGTGCACACCTATTACATGCCGCATTTCAAGTATGAGCCAAATTGATCAATGATAACTCGGAAAATTGCCAAAAAACACAAAGAAGTCCTTCCAAACCATATTTCAAGTTATCTATCACATTTTTTGATCCAAATCACCTCATATCTCATACACAAGGTCTACATCATGCCTAGAACCAAGTTGCACCAAAGAATGTTCATTTTGATGAAAAAGTTAATAATCGTGATTATTTACTTTTTTGCCAAGATGGGGGGAAATTGCAACTTTGACTTCATGGGACCAAAGCACATGATGTCCCAAGCCCACTGACCAAATTTGAACAAAATTGGATCTCAAAATCTCAAAATCCCTCTATATCTACTATTTTAGAGACTGAAAGCCTAAATCTGGCACCATGTTCACCCTGTGCACTCAAATGAGCTCACACTTCACTCAAAGTATCTAATTGATATATATTTCAAGCCTATCATGCCAAAAATGCAAAAGGTTGAAAAAATTCGTCAGCTGTAAATAATTGCGATTATTTACTTTTGTTGCAAATTTTTGGTTGGACTTTATGATTTTAATCTTTACATGTTTTATGCATCTATACATGTTCAAAAATTGATTTAAAGCAAATTGGACTCAATTTGTCAGCAATTCAGACTCAAGGACATTTTAGAGCGGAAATTGCAAAAATTTTCTAGCTTTGGCACTCTATTCACTTAACAAGAGCAATGCAAGCTGCGGAGAAGGCCAAGACAAGGGTATCTCAAAAAGAGAAGCTGTAAGAGCTGCCACCATACCAACTGGACCCAGTTCAGTAAAGACAGCCAAAAGCAACAGATCTATCCAAGGAACAGCTTGAAGAAAACAACACCACAGTTTTCACAGGTAGGTTCAAAAGTGAAGAAGAACACCAGGTAGAGCTGCAATTGCTACCTGAAGAGATCTATGATGTCGCGGCAAAGCCAGACACAAAAGGAGGCCAACAAAAGTCTCGGCCTCAGAGAATTCTACGACCAGGAACTGTGTGGTATAAGACTTCCAGAAAGCCTATGAGCTCTTGTGTACAATTAAAGAAGATGGATCAGCCCATATTACTGACCAACAAGGACAGAAAGTCGAAGTAGTGATCACGAAGGAAATTGTGGCCGAGGCTTTGAAGTTTCCAACAGAAGGGATGACAATGAGGGCTCGAGACAGAAAGACAGCAGGCACCTTCACCAAGGAGACTGTTGTGGCAACCTTTGTTGATCTCATTCGGAAGCAAGTGGAAGAACCAGCACGGTTGTATCACCAACACTTCCACTTTCTAGCAAAGAGACCGCCAAGGTACACAACACCTAATCATGCAGTTGCGACTACATTTACACAAGTGTTGAAGTCGACAACTAGACAACCCATTGATCACACGTAGTATGTGTTATCAACACTAAAGGGTACCAAGAAAGAGGGTAAGATCACGTATTCGGGTGTATTAACAAGAATAGAATACCATGCTATTAGCATGGCAGACAATTCACGGTCTGCCCCAGATTAGAACACGTGGATTGTATATGTACAACCATCTCCAAGAACCACCTGCTTGACAAAGAGAGTTTACAAATCTGATGAAGAGTCGGTAGAAAGCTCTCATGAAGCACATAGCAGTGTAAGCTCAGACAATGAGGAAAAAAATCCAAAAGAGAAGAGATGAAGAAAAAAGCAATGGCTACACACCAAGAGGAACCTCAGCAGAAGAAGGTGAGGTTTGAAAGGGAAAAAAAAAACCTATAAAAGAAGCTGCCAAGCTGCAGGTGAGGACCCGGCAAGGTGGGTTCCAAGAGATATAAGAGTACCCCAAACCCAGAATCCTACCAGGAAAGAACCAAAAGATCCCAAGGATTCTCTTGAACGCATGTACGAGGAAGCAGAAGCCTTAAGGCTAAAAGAAGCTCAGGAAGCCAAGAGAAGAGCAAAGGAATATGCGGTGGAGCAACAGAGACAAGCTGAAGTGGCCCAACAAAGTAAAGCCCAGCACGAACATGGTGAGATGTCTCCTAGACCATCATCACCATATACAAAATAGGAAGACCAACCTATGCCAAGCCCTCCACCTTCACCAATAGCTAGACCCACTGAGGGGGTGAGCAAGCCAAAGAGAAGGAGCCTGAACTAGAGGAAGCAGCAATATACTGTCCAAACCACTGGTGGAGTTAGCCATCCAGCAGGCCAGATTTCAGCAACCACCAGTACCGGACAAGACCAATCAGAAAGGGCCAGTCCTGAGCAGCTAGCAGACTAGACTGATAAAGGCAAAGGACCAACATCTCCAAGTCCACTTGGTAGGGTTTCTGTCCCATACAGTGAAGCAGCCCTGCTATTAACAAAGAAAGATAGGTACATCAGATGCAGACTCATCCTCTCAAGGGACGCTTAGTTTTGCAAAAATATGATTATTCTGCATTACCCTACCTGGCTCCTGTCATGGTCTATGAGCCAACTGACTCTGACCCAGCAACAATTAAGGATGGTTGCTCCGTACTTATTCAATCATCATGGCACATTATTGTCAATTGCATGGGACAAATGCTGGATACTGCAGGGTCAAAAGATGAACTAACTAAGGTAAAGACTGAACTGAGGGAGGCTGAGGAGTAGATTGAAAAGCTGGAGAAAGGGAGAGCATCCTAGAACCTGCGCCACAATATCCTTGAAGATCAGTTAGCTAGAACTATTCAACAGTTACAAGGTAAGCTTGATAAGGTGGAGTCTAAGATACGGACCATACGGGAAGAAAAGGCAGAAACTAAAAGAGTTGCTGATAGGTTTGAAACTATGTTGAGAATGAAGAGAGTTGAATTCAACTCCTTACTGACCAGTCACACTGCTCTGAAGGCCACATTAACAGAAAGATATATCTATAATAATCTGGCCGAGATCTTGAATCGAGAAGGGAATGCTGTTTTCAACATGGATAACTTGAGGGCTCTCATGGAGACAATGCAGAGTAATTTGCAAGATAAAATTTCTGAATATAATAGTGCTCTGACAAATCAAGCTATCCTTGATTATATTGAACAACAGAAGGAGGATGATAAGGAGGAAGAAGAAGTAGAGAAGGAGGATGAACCAGAGGATGAACCAGAAGAAGGGCATAATGATGATGATGATGACTCTCCTCCATCTCCACCTCCAAAACCTGGTACTGGTGGTGTAGGGACAACAAGAGGAAATGATCAGTCTCAGGCAGACCAACCAGACCAGCCTGAAGGGTAGCTGTCGAGTGATCAGTAGCTGGGAAAGCAACAACCCAACAACACTGAAAAATCCCCAGCACACCAGTCACAACACAGTAGGGATGCTAAAGGGAAAGGCAAAGCTGTGACTGAGGGTCTAGCAAGTGATGAGCAACATTCATTACAGCTCATCGTGCTGAATAAGAAATTGAGACATCAGCAAGCTCCTATAACCAGGCGATATCTAGAGGATGATGATCTTATCTCTGATCTGGAGCGATTTCAGCTACTATATGTCGACGCCAGAGGAAATGGTTGAGCATTGGAAATCAGCTGCTTTCCATGCTCAGGAGGTCTGTCAGCTGCCTGAGCATCCCAATACAATACAACTGTTAGAAAGGGTACCTGAATGGATATTGACTGTTGAAGAGAGAGTAGCTAATCCACATTGGCAACGATATTCTACTGCAGATTGTCGTTCCCTAGCCATGAAATTAGAACTTCTATTGGGAAACAAGCCAACGTATAGATGTATAAAGGATGTCAGGAGTCAATTAAAAGAGGTTTTAGTGCAAATGCAGATTGCTAGGGGAGTTCTAGATCAAAGGGTGAGAGCTACTCTTGAAGATCAGAATGCCACCAACAAGGGACCTCAAACTCAAATGTCAGTGGGAGAACAGGCAACTGCTCTTCGGTGACTGTTTCAGCTGGTTAAGGTAACGAGAAAGATGATGCAGCAAGAGAACCAGGCTGTCCTTAACTTCTTAGAATTTGTGCCTGATTCCCCAGTTCTCCTATGCTTTACCAACAAGAGAGACAGAGTTACCAAGATTTTTTCCAGCACTCTATCCTCAACACACAGAACCAATAGATTGGCTCACATACTTCAAGATTACTGATGATCTTCAGGATTGGTATGAGCGATCGACTGTGGAATGGAAAACCTAGCAAACACTTTTCAATGATGCTATCCAGCTGAATGATTTCCAGGAGTTAAGAGATGAGGTGCAGAGGATCAAACTGTGTATGGGACAATGGAAAATTCAGCTCAGAGGTCTCACTAAGATTACCAACCAACTGCTGCAACTCATTGTTGAGTCCTCTAAAGTGCCTGAAAAGGACATTATGGCTAAACCAGGTCTAGGACCCCAGTACAGAGAGATGACTGAGATTATTTTTGAAGCTAGAATCAGAACTAATCATCCTCTTCTAGGAGGATGGATCCATACAGCCTCGCATTGTCACAAACTGGCCAAAACTCGTCTCACAAAAGGCAAACGCACACTCTATGATCCTGACACCAAAACTTATCATCCTCTCACGCCTTATAAGGTAGAAATGACCACAGAGAGGTGGGATCAGCTTGAGCAAGAGGCCATTTGCAGATTCATTCAGAAGGACAATGTTGGCACTAGGGCTTCGGAGACACCATCCAGACCTAAGGACAAAAGGAAGTGGGTTCAGTGGAAGGATACTGGGTAGTTCCATCTTGGTACTCGATAGAGGAATTTTCCAACTGTCTCAGAATCAGACGGTGGATTTTTTTCAAAAATTTTGGAGGCTTACCAAAATTCAAGAAAGGAGGGAAGGATGTAGATGGCGGAGGCAGTTTCACTAGGTGGGAACCAGCTCTTGGAAAGCCGAGCAGTGGATCATTCAATAATTACCATGACGGTTACCACAGTAACTCCAAGAAGCTATAAATAGGACCCATTACTTTGTAATTGGGTTGGCAATTGTTGGCTGTACTTTTGGGTTGTTTTATCTTTTGACTTCCTACTCTTAGTGTGTGATTGTAGCCCTGAAGCTATTCCTAGGCTATATTATCCCAACTTGTACTCTTCCTCTGTAATTCCTAATACAGCAGTCAAGTACCCTTCAGCCATATATGCTTTGTATCCATTTTTTCTGAATCTGAATCTGAATGTGAACCTAAATCTGAACACTAGTTCCAGTCATTCAGCTTGTCTAATTCTCAGTAGATGTATTCCAGTTCATATAACTATTCTAGATCAGTTTCTATCTTTCCTCCAGTTCTACTGATTGAACTAATGAATCACCAATAGCTGTGAACTCTAACACTGGAATCAACTATCTAAAGAGATCAGCTCCAATTCCAGGCTTACCAATTCTTAAGGCGGATTTGAATCTTTTAGTTTCTGGTGTGAAGGGGATTTAAAAGGATGAGAGGGATCGATTTCAAGGAAGGATCTTTGGCCAAGAGTGCCTCTCTCATGGTAAGAGATGCAAATTTTTTTTTGAGGTGGAAGTTTCTAGGGTATCCTCTCATTCTTAGTCTAAGAAAGAAGAGGTTCCTCATGTGTAAGTAGGCGTCAAAGGCACTTTCTCTCAAGATACACCTCTGAAGTTCTAATTTTATGAAAGCTATCTTCTGATGGGCAGGTGCCATGAGATCCAACAAATGTGTTGATAGACATTGAGATATTTTTTGCAAAAATTGGAGTTAGTATACCCAAGGTTTAGAAGGATCTCCCTTTGAAGAGATGAAGGTCTAGGATGGTGGCTTTAAAGTTAGAGATGGAGGGGATATTTGGGTATGCTCATGCTGTGGCTCCTCATAGGTTTCAAGAGCTACAATGGGGAACTCCAAAGAGCATATCAATACTCCAAAAGCATTGATAATGTATCTTGTAAGGAATGCACGGTGTGTATGATGGAGGAGGGTGAAGTTGGTTTCTAAGTGACATAGAAATAGGCATGCATATACACTACAAATTTGATGCCATGGTCATACATTTGACTAGCTTCTCCACTTAATCTTGGGAATGAGATGAGTTGGTGTGAAAGGATTAAGGTGGCTAGTGAAAGAACAAAGTCCACCTGCTTTAGAGGATCAAAGTAGGAATTGATGGAGAATTTAAGGGAAATAAGTCATTGTCCATGGGGATGTAGGGGAGAGGGAGCAAATTCCAAAGGTGAAGAGACGGCTTGATGGAGGAATGGTTTGTTTTGGATCTCTCTAATGAGTGATAGAGAGTCTTGAGGTGTTGTTGTTGGGTTAGGAGGATGGGATAGAGTTCATGGTGGTGAAGCCACTTACATAACTCACTTGTTCACCATCCCACACCAAAATCTCTCTCATTTAATGGGAATAATTTTAGAAGAATGGGTTTCAAATATATTCATCATCATCCCTTACATAAAACCTGCCTCAAAGCCCATGATGCAATGTTTAGGAACCTTCATCTACAAGAGTACTTCAAAGCCCATGAAATAATTACAGCCTCATCTTATAAAGCACCAAATCCCCTTTGGATGTCCCCTTCCTTAGACCCAAACCTACAAGATATCACCATACAAAGCTGCTACAACCTTGAGAACTCCTTAAAACTCTATAATCCCTCTCCATCTACAACTCCTAGGTTCACAAAACAAGTCCTCCAAACACTCTAAGAGACACTTCCATTATCATCAAGTAGACATAAAAAAACCTTGGGTTAACCATTTTATCCTATGATTGGTACAACAATGAATCTCTTAGACAGCTTAACGACCTCACGATATACATACCCACCATACCTTCATCCCTAGGATACCTTTCTTCTCTCCTTTGTTCCATCCTGCAAATATATATTCTTCCTCAACCAGACCACATTGTCATCCTCGCCAAGATCTCCAAGCCCTTTAAAGTGTAAACCTTGTCCCACTTACTTACTTCCCAAATTACATAAACCCTCTTGAGTCCCTAATCTCCCACCCTATGTGCTCCTACTAAGGATACATATTTGATAATGCCTCTAAGTGGCTTCACCACAAACTCTATCCCATCTTAACCCGATAACAACACCTCAAGTACTTTGTATCCCTCATTAGAGAGCTTCAAAACAAAACCTTCCTCAAGACTTCTCGTCAACTTTGACATTTTCTCCCTCTCCCCTAGCATCCCAATGGACCAAGAACCTGTTGCCCTTAAACTCTCCATGAATACCTACTTGACCTTTGCTCTCTTTCCCTACATTTTGGATTGAAAACCTACCTTTGGATGCCCATATTTTTTATTTGCAGTTACCCCTCCCTTCAAACTGTATAAATCACTTTTTGATACTCAATGTACATTGAAATGGTTGAGAAAAAGTTATGGATGGCAAAGCTTCAATATGATGTACCATTGGAAACTGAATGGAAAGATTTCAAGAAAGTTATTTGTTCTTGTGCCAAAGAATTCTTTGCCGTAAAGCATGTCCATGGTATCAACAAAGATAGATCACACAAAAGGTGGTTTGATAAAGAATGTCAAGATGTTTGAAAGTCCTTGATAAGGCTTGATGCAACTATGGACAAAGACAAATATCAAAGTCATTTGTATACATACAAGACATTGATTCAAAGGAAGAGAAGAAGATTGGAAGTAAAGCAAAATTTTTTTCAAGTCCAAGAAAAGGAACGTGCATGTGGAAGATTTTGGAAAAACTTGAGGGGCAAGCGGGTTGAAAATTTTGGTAACTTGAGTATTGTGTATGTACCACACATTGTAAGCATCTATATGAGCAACCAAATGCTGGAAAAATGCCATTTTATGGTTCACTCCCATGTATGCCCTCTTTTTTTTTTCTGTTGAGGATGTATGCAGTGGGCTTGAAAAGTAAGCCACTTGCAAAGCGAGAGATCTTCAAGGTATTAAGCTGGAGAGGATTAAATGAACGGGAGATTTTACACATGAGTGGATGTATGATTTGTTCAACCTTGCACTTCAACATGGTATGCCTTATGATTGGAGTATGAATTGGGTTAAGCCCTTGCATAAATGAGGGGATGTAAAGAATGTAAACAATTACCGAACTATAATGATTGGGTCTCTTATGAAAAAGTTGTTTGGGTGCAAAATGGGGATGAAATTGAGTAATTGGGCTGAAGAGAATGACACGTGTGCAAAACAACAAGCGGGTTTTTGTTGACACCGTAGCACTATTGATCATCTTGTCACTCTTTATGTTCTAATGGAGGAAAGTAAGTTGTGAAAGGCAAGCGATTGTATTGTTTTTTTGTGGTCTTTAAGAAATCCTTTGATATGATTCCACGTAACAATTCATAGAGAAGGATGGAAGAAATCCAAGGGCAAAGTGAATTTATGCTTGCGGTTTCTCAAATCTATTGTGCATGGGAAGAGGAATTTCAAAAAAAATTGTAAGCACTATTCGGGTTAAACAAGGATTCTCCTTATTCTATGCATCGATCAATTGGAACAAATGTTACTTGAATTTATGCAAGAAGAAGGCATTGAAGAGGTCACTATTTGCAAAGTAGTAATCATGCTTTTGTTGTATGTAGATGATGTAGTGCTTCTAGCACACACTTTAGAAGATGCACAAAAGCTTATGGTTGTCCTTGAGAATTTTTGCTTGCATAGTGAGCTGATTGTGAATGAATCCAAAACAAAGGTTATGCTTGTGAAAACCAACCATAAGGAGAAGCCATGCATTGTGTACAACAATGAGACACTTGAAGTTGTTGAGAGCTTTAAATATCTTGGCCTTGAGGTTTCGGCCAATAACAAGTAGCATGAATGTGCTATGCGTCATTTGGAAGCGGAAAAGAGAGCATACTATGCATTTGATAACATGTGTAATGCGGGAAACATCAAGTGTTGGGTTCTCAAGAAGTACCTTTTTGACACATTGGTGACACCGGTTCTTTTTTATGGGGTTGAAGTGTAGGGTAGGAGCATATAAAAGTCTACTTGGAAAGAGTTTGAGAATGTCTAAAAGAGTTTTCTTACAAGCTTTCTCCAAGTTAAGACACACACCATAAATGCTCCTACTTCTTGAGTCGGGATCTCTTCCAATTGTGGTTATGGACATGGAAAGGGTTGTGTAGTACATGATTAAGATGCGTCAAAAACCCCTCACATTGACTTCCTACAATTGCATGGGAAGCAAGCAAAAAAGTTCAAAAGGCTTGACCACGGGTTGGATGCAAGACATAAAGAAGTGTTTTGGGAGATGGGATGCATTACACTTGCTACATGATCTTGAGCACGGGTTGGCTGCAAGACATAAAGAAGTGTTTTGGGAGATGGGATGCATTACACTTGCTACATGATGCCTCAATTGACTCGCAAGTGAATGAAGCTTTTCTGCAACACCAATGTATTACGGCTTAGGAGGAATCCGGTGGGTCACGCTTCATACCCTACACTACCCATCTTGCCCCCAACTACAAAACCATGTTCTTCGTTGAAAGAGGAAACCGTATCCACATTTTACATGCTTGAGCCTATCCCCTTGTCATCGATATGCAGTATCGCAACATTCGGCTTAGCTCCCACTCCCTTCGATGTGGGATAGGGCATTGGGGCAATGGAGAAGAACCAAATCATCCATTATGCTCACTGCAAGTTCGAGGGTCTGAGTACCACACACTACTAGAGTGCTCAGCTTTTGGTCACATCCCTCACAATTTTAGCCATGACTTAGACCTACAAACTTTCCTCTCTCGACCACAATGTGGGCTCTCCATTGCAACTCTCATCACCACAATTTTTGGAGCCTCAAAATAATGAGATAAATTAAGATGATGGGGACATAATGACGTACACCTCAAGATCCATCACAAGCATTATTTTATTGACCATCCCTATAGGGAAATGGCAAAACCTCAATTGCAAAATTTAACCCAGTGTCAATAAGTACTACTAAATTACTATCTTGGCTAAACAAAAAGATAGATCTATGGAGGTGTCGAGCATCTAATGAGGGGAGCCTACAAATGGAAGACATGGTCCTAGATAGAGAAGTAGAGGACCAATCAGATACTTGTGAGCTTTTCCTAGAGCACTTATTTGAGCTATCTAAATGGACTCAAATCCTTAGGAGTGAGAGACCATTGGAAGCCTGAATGCCAACTCTCCACCCAGCCATAGCCTTCTATATGCACCGTCGAACTACATTCGGACCAGCATGTCGCCTCTCCACCTTGGCCTGATATTACTCCCCCTTGGAGAAGCATTCTCGTTCTCAAACACAATAGTGTCAAGAACACTAACGTTTTCCCAAGTGGCATCTTCCTCATGTTTGCCTTTCCACTTGACTATGCTTATCGCCATACATGATGATGTGTATGTAGATCATGGTATTCAAGAATACACTCAGGTCCATATGGTTGAGTTGGAGGTTCAATGAAATTGACCAGAATATGTTGGTCAATAACATTGTTGTCCATATGTAAGTGTTTATGTAAATGACTTGCACGAAATACTGGATGAATGCGAGAGTGCATAGGTAATGAGAATTTGTAGGCCTATCACCAACTCGCTTGAGTATCTTAAAAGGCTCACAATACCTCAAATATAATTTAGGTGTTGGCGTGATTTTCAAATGTTTTGAATGATCTGACACACACAAAATACCTCTTTCCCCTTTCGTAAAGGTAACTTGCTGACATTTCTCATCAACATACTTTTTATACCGATCTTGAGCTTGTCAAACATTCTGATGGGCTAGTCTCAGCATTTCCATGTGGTCTTTGAGAAAATCCTTGACTTGCTGAAGCTTTTGAGTCACCAACCCCATCATAACTAGTGACCTAGGTTGAAAATCATACATAAGCATGAAAGGACTAAAACCAGTCGTCACATGCTTAGCATTATTGTAAGAAAACTCAAGAATATGAAGATAATCTTCCCAATCCGACTGCTTCTTGATAGCGCATTCTCGTAGCATGTCCTTTAGCACATGGTTGACCCGTTCAGTCTGGCCATCCATTTCAGGATGATCTACAATAATTATATTGAGTTGTATACCCAATGGTTTAAACACAGCCCTCCAAAAATGACTATGAAACTTGGAATCACGATCACTCACAATGTTACTTGACAACCCATACAACTTGTATAAATTGTCCAAAAATAACTTAGCTAACTTTGGAGTCTTGATTGGAATAAACTTGCAAAGTTTAGTCAACCGGTCTACCACCACCCATATCGAGTCATGCCCTCTACAGTGGTTGCTAAAACCATGATGAAATCCATAGAGATACTTTCCTGTTTACCATTAGGAATCTCCAATGGATGCAAGAGATCTCCTGCCTTCAAGCCTCTTCGAGCGCTATGCTTTATTTACTTGAAATTTTTGGTAATGCTAGACATAGCCTTGGACATAGCCTTTGTCGGAGTGCGCGGTTTTCCAGATTTCAAACTGTCATATCTTCTCTGTCGAGACTCTGATTGTTGCACCATAACGTTTACCTAGTCCCATTTGGTGTTCACTACCCCTGCAAACCTTGTCGAGCTCCAAAAACATCCGATGGAATGCTTTCCAAATTGATCAAACGGGCTCAGAATTGGCCCCTGACAAAACTTCATATGGCAATATCTCTCCCATTCTAGGCCCGATTAACGATCTAAAAAGATCGACATGCTCCATAATTCAAGCACTACGTATCTATCCGTTGAAACCGGCTCGGATTATCTCGCACCACCTACCCTTTCCGTCTCAGATCTGCAACCACTTCTAGCTTTAAATTGCAATAACTTTCTTACAAGGGCTCTGTTTGATGAGTTGTCTAGACCAATTTGTAATTAATCACTTCAAGCACTACAATGTTGGCCTATGCGACCACTTTTTGACAATCATCACTGCATCTCATTCTGCAAGCAACAACCTCATTTGATGGCCCCAAAACCACAATTAGCATACATTCCAATCGTCTCTTGACATCATAGCAAAATCTATCCTAAACCATTAGTTTGGCAAAACCTTGAAAATGAAGGCAGATACTCATCTTTCACCCCATGCCGGCAAAGCGGTACGACATCCACCCCCTCTAAACTTGCACATCCTCCGGTATGTGCTAACCTTTATTTAAACTTTGACGCAAAAATTTGTAAACACATAATCACTATCCCACTGCGTGCATGCTTTGAAAAAATTCCCAACATGTGGCTTCATTAGAATATACCCTCCTCCAGGATCATAGGGGAAACACAAGAATTTACCCACAGTAGAACATAAATATGAGTTGACCCATAAACCATAATGAACCCCACTTGGATCATATGGCATATAAGTGAACAACTCTAGATCACAAACATATCCAGCTCCACCCGGATCAAATGGCATATTTATCAATTGGCTTGGACTATGCATATAACCCTCTCCACCTGGATCAAAAGCTAACAGAAATTCCCCTATATCATAGGGTAACATCAAATCCCATAACACATTAGGCATCATTAGATACTGCCATATCTAGTGTGCAACCTGTTCAACCAATTGGTGATCATCAATTACGGGTAGGAGCATTGGTAATGTAGCTTCATCCCCTCGAACATTAGAATTTTGGTCCTGCTCATCAGAGTTCATGAGTGCCCTGGAAAAAGTCTCTTCATGTGGTTCCCAAGAATCATAAAAAAAAGTCTCCCTTTTTGGTACATACCTAAAATCTAGTAGAACCTCATCCAACAATTGCATAAGGTCCTCGTCAACTACATCTGGATAAACTTGCTTATTCACGACATCAAATTGCTGACTACCCTTAGCATCCATAACTGAAAATCCTTCCAAAGCCTCGTCTAATAAACAAATAAGCTATGGGTCCACCTCTTCAGAAGAATTATCTACCCTACCATCTTACGCAACAATCTAGGCTTTTCACATATGGCATGCACAATACTAGCCATACTGCTATAGACTAATCTTGAATTTTCTCTTCCTCATCCAAATATCTTTGAACTTTTGTAGCACAAAGCTCGGCACGCTTATGGAAAATAGCATCCACCAATCTATCCATATAATCATCACAATGAGCCCAATCATAGACAACACCAAGAGATTGCACTTGATCTTGCACCCCCTCTGAATAGACACCATCAAATTGAGGATCAATGTACCACATTGTGACCTCTACATCACCAAAGCTTGATAAAAAGGTGTATGCACCCCCTCTAAATCATCACCTTGCGGACCTTCTAGCACATTTTCTTGCTCAATTATGCCCTCAAAAAATAGTGTATCCAAACCCTATAGATGCTCATGCACATCCACACCTTGTGGACCCTCATGTATTTCCCGACCCTGTATGTCTTTAGCTTCAAACTTCATCATGAAATCTGCAATCCCAAGCTTTGCATAGATTTCCCAAACAACTTCCTCATCATCTTTATCATGTAATAGCCTTCCATCTTCAAGAAAACACTCATCAATAGCAATGTCAATCTTAGACTGAATCTGATTGCAAACCTCTGCATAAGTAGGCACATTACCACAATCCTCATCATCTTCGTACAGGCTTGGATCCCATCGTTCACGGATGACAACCTCTAGAGTCCGGTTCTCTTTTGGCACCCCATGCAACTCTAGATCCTCCTCATAGCACTACAACTAACTTGCTGGATCATAACCATAAAAAATCCTTAGCTGATAAAAAAATTGAGCGTTTGGAATTTTCAAGTGCCAATTGCTCCACCATCTCCCGCTTCCAGCTTTCTGTCTCATTAAATTCCCTCTTTGCTATTGCTGACTTTAATACTTGAAAATTTTTGTGTTGCTTTGCTCTTGAAATTCACCTAGTTCACCTTTTGCAGACTGTTGCAATTCCCAGTTCTCGATTTTCAAACCAGTACCCAAATTTTGGTTCATAAACTGCACTTGATTTGAATACTATTGCTGCAAAATAGTATCCAATAGCCCTATAATTTGTTGCATCTCTTTCTTCTTAACTTGTCACCATAGCTAGCTCCGTCTACCCCGATCAATTTCACGTTGGGTTCACCAAATTGTCGGAGTGCGCGGTTCTCAAAAGGGTTGCTTGGGAAAGCACCGGGCCTTTGGCTGTAGACAGGAGCTTAGCAGACGCTCAAACTAGGATAAACGAGTGCAAATAGACTTAAATAAGGTTTAATATACGTAGTACTGCTGATTAAAGAGAGTTTAAGAGAAAAGATTGTCAATGAGAATGCTATAAATTGTTAAGTAGTAAGAAACATAGAACGAAGACTCAAGAGATCTATTCAACTGACAGGTGATACAAATTCACTCTTCTTTTTACAATCTGATTGCATACGCTGAATTAGTATATGCCCTTTGAATTGCAACCCTCTGACCAGAAAGCTCTCAAAAATTGAACCATCGTCGAGTCATTTTGCACTATTGACGCTCTTTCTGACCTTCCTTGATGCTTTCTTGTTGCTCTGAAGAACAAAACTCGAAGAAAAGAACCCCAACGCCACTATGGGATTCTGTCGGTCCCCCCCCCGGTACCCAAAAGCTCATCAAAGATTCATCCACACCCAATAGCTCTTTGCAATTGATTCCCAAAAGACCTCTTCGCAAAAACCCCCAAAAATGGCCCAAAAGAACGAACCCCTGTATTGGTGTGAGATCCTCTTATTATAGAGTTATAAAAACTTAAAAAAACAAACACTTTGGTTTTTAATCTCTCATGCAGGCAACTTGGAGCCTTGTTTTGGCAATTTCTTAACAGATCACACATGTGGAAAACTTTATTTAGCAAGCCCTGCATGTTGCCGACACGTCAACAATTTCCACTCTCTCTCTGTCTCTCTCTCTCTCTCTCTCACACACACACACACACACACACACACACACACACACACACACACACACACACACACACACACACACACACACACACACACACACACACACACACACACACACACACACACACACACACACACACACACACACTCACTCACTCACTCACTCACTCACTCACTCACTCACTCACTCACTCACTTAGCTCATGAACTCCCCCTTGCTCTTTGTCCGTGACCGCCCTTGTGATGGCCCTTGTGCTTGGCTTTGATCAGCTTGAACTACCCTCCTTGAAAATGCCCATTTGGAGCTCTCGAACCTCCCTCTCTCTTGCCTCATATGCCCTCCCCAAGCACTAGCAAGTTCGCTGGGGGGGGGGGCGGGGCATCTTGCTTGTTTGTCATTCACCTTCAAAAGGTAGGCAAAACGGGGCCACGAGACCCATCCCTTGCAGACCACCACACAAAGCCGCCCGTCGGCGCTAAACGCCACTACGACGGCTGCCACGTGCACCCGCACAACACCAGAGTTGCCGACATGCAGCGCTTGACTTAGGACACCATTGCCAAGCATGAGGGGTCTCACTCTCTCCACTGTACAATCCAAAGTGGCGATGGCCCTGCATGTGGGTTAAACCCACGCCACGTGGAACCTCTAGGCTCACTTTGCCCTTCAAGCTCTCCAAGCTTCACAAAAACATTTAAAAAAAAATTACTTTTTTGCCCCCACTCCATCCTCTTGCCATTTGTTGTCTGGTGCTCAGATAGCCAAGCCGTAAGATCCCGATGGTAACCCACCGTGTCAACTCCAAGTTGGGCAAACCCCATTGCCTTCCGACTTCTCTGGGACCCCTCACCAAAGCTGCAAAAACTGAGAAAAACATCTGCACCCACAACTACCACCACCCTTCAAACTAACATATCTTCTCTGCCGAGACTCTGATTGACGCACCATAACTTTTAGCTAGTCCCATTTGGTGTTCACTACCCTGCAAATCTTGTCGAGCTCCAAAAACATATGATGGCATGCTTTTCAAAGTGATCAAATTGGCTCAGAACTAGCCCCTAACAAAACTTCATATGGCAATATCTTTCCCATTCTGGGCTGATTGACAATATGGAAAGATCAACAAGCTCCATAATTCAAGCGCTACGCATCTATCCGTTGAAACTGGCCCGGACTACATGGCACCACCTACCCTTCCCGTCTCAGATCTGCAACCACTTCCAGCTTTAAACTACAATAATTTTCTCACCGGGGCTCCGTTTGAGGACCCATGTGGACCAGTTTGTAAATCACTTCAAGACTACAATGTTGTCCTATGAGACCACTTTTTGACAATCATCACTGCATCTCATTTTTCAAGAATCAATCTCATTTGATGGCCCCAAAACCACAATTAGCATACATTCCAATTGTCTCTTGACGTCATAGAAAAATTTGGCCTAAACCATCAGTTTGGTAAAACCTTGAAAATGCAGGCAGATCCTCGTCTTTCACACATGCCTGCAAATCGGTACGACAACATGTAAACTTGGCCAGTAAAATTGCTAGCATATGGGTACCCTGCGTTTGCATTGTCATGAAATTCATTAAAAAAATTGACATTGAATGTCCGTGTTTGTTGGTACACAAACTCTCCCCTTGTGGAGTAGGTAGCCATCACCTATGGAAAAATTCTTCGATCTTTATAGCTCATCATTTGAAAGGGGAGAACTGGATGTGGAGGTTAAAGACACACTACAACAATGGAGTGAGAAAGATTTCTCATTTTCATATGGCTCCACACTGTGGGAGTATGCATCATCACACTCATATTTTCCCTTGAGAGATTCCAAAACTCACTTTGGAGTTCAATGAAAAGAAGAGAGTTGATCTCCAGCATATGAATAAGAGCAGCAATTACCACATTGTATCTTCCTTTATGATGCCGGAGCTTTGCATCACACTCCTAAAGAATCTCAACCCACCTTGCCTTTCGACCCTTCAAATCTATTTGCATTGTAAACCATTTGATACGTTCATGGTCAAGCAGAATCTCAAAGTGAGCTCCATACAAATAATGTCGCCAAGTCTTCAAAGCAGACACTATTGCATAAAGTTCTCTTTCGTAAAATCAAAATAATTATGTAGTATTGAATCAAGCTTCAACATCTGAAGTAGGTGTTTGAATTGTTATGAGAATATAAGTAGCTGAAAGAGCTCAAAGCTGATGACACTCAACTTTGCGCCAATGTCAAGCAATGCATAGATTTCAACTTGTTCTGTGCCTGCACATGCTTTTATGTAAGGACTACACCACATATTTTCCAAGTTGTCAATGGTGCTTTCGTCCTGAGCCATACAGTCTGTTATTGTCTTTGTCAATTCTTCACTTTGTATATCCGCTTTGATTGTTTGGAATGTCGAAAGAGGATATTCTTCATTCATCATTGGTGTGATCATGTTTAATGTCCTTAGAAACTGCTTTTGCTTAGCAATGCGTTCCTTGGCTTCTTGTTGTGCTTGGTCCTGAATTCGTTGCTATTCCTGTCCATAGGCTTTGCCGTAATGCAATTGAAACAACATTCCCGGAGTTAAAGGTAGATGATACTTTTTCAAACAACACCCACTAATCCAATTCGGCATTTCTTTTCCATCTAGTGTCGATAGTTTTACTACTCCGCTAGACGATATTTCTTGGATCAAATAAGGCCCCATTCCTCTTTTCTTTAGCTTCTTGGCATGCTGTTTAAGGGTGTATACTAAAACATAGTCGCCCGTTTTAAAGTCCTTGTTTTTGACATGTTTGTCAAAAAACTCTTTCTGTTGTCTTTTTTTTGCATAAATGGCTGCTACAACATTGAGTTGTAACTCATCTAATTTTTCAAGGTCATCTAACCGTTCTAAAAGCTCATGCCCCATCTAGTCCAACTGTTTGGCTACCCTTAGTGTGGGAATACAAAATTCAATAGGCAATATTGCATTTAACCCATATTCTATATTAAATGGTGTAGCATTGAGTGTTGTTTTATATATTCGTTGGATTTAGGCTCTCTCATTGGTTGCTGGACCACCAATTTTCTTTCCTGAATGGTGTACTTACAATAGTGAGGAGGTACATCTATCTTTTTACTCCCATCACTAGCGTTCGATGTATCGCTACTTTCCATTTCAGTTTTCCATACATTTTTCAGCTTTTGTTTCAAATCATCGTATCTCTTTTTCCACTCAACTTTCGTTATAATTGGATCTCCAAAGACATCCAATATTTCGGTTGCAACTCTTTTTTTTGCCTTGCTGGTTTTCTTAAGTGTCAACAGTCTTGCTTTAAAACCTGGGTCATTAGCAACCTTAAAAAATCTTCCTGACACCTTATCCTTAGCACAATCAACATCATGAATGTTCATAAGGAAATGTGTCTTACTCCTGAACTCAGGCATATGTCTAAGCCTAGTTGGTAGACTGTTATGGTGTCGCCTACTCTTGTATCTTTTTTGGCATCTCACACTTTTGTTTGGGAAGTTGTAGAAGACGTCATTGTCTCGATCCTGATGGTCGTCTTCCTCCGTATTTTCTGACTTCTCGTCATCTGCATTATCTTTGTTTTCACATTGATCAGAAGAATCATAAAATTCTTCTCCATCCTGCTTGATTTCTTGAGTGGGGATGTCCACATAGCCCACTATCTTAATCTCAAGTTTCATTTCCGTTTGATTGATCCTCGTATTCTCAGTGTCTTCTTCGTTCTCGTCTTCCTCCATAATTTTGCTCAACATGTAGTATGGTACGATATCGTAGCCATTCTCGTCACAAAATTTGGTGGGAGTGACTTCATTGACGCATACATCCAATGTAGCCAAAATTTGAGACCATTCTAGGGGTTCGAGCTTCTCTTCAGGAAAGGGTTCTCGTATAGAGGCATCATCTTCCAAGACCCTCTTTAGCGTCCTTTCATTGTGGTCAAATTCACTACATTGAGATGCTCCGCACATCCATATCTCCTTTTTCTTACAGAGCCACGCTGGGACTTCTGATCCACTAATGGTGGCTGAGTTGAATTCTTCCACAGGTGTTCTCATAACATCATGGTAGCTATGATTCCTCATATTTACACGTGTAGAGGTTTCAACATGTCTTAGATACAAATAATCATACCCCCAGTCCTACACCATCTTGAGTTGCCTCATGAACGGCCTACCAAGGATAATTTCATAATTGTTCTTCTTGCCGAAATCTACTATGGCAAATGTATGTTCGTACTCTATGCCACATGAAGATACCACAATTGCCTCAAGCAATCCTATAGGCCTTTCTATGTGCCCATCCGCTAGTTGCAATTTCATTCTAGTTGTTCGTATTGCCGATTTTCCCCATTTTTCCCATAACAATTTGGTCGCAATGGCAATGCCAGCTCCGCTATCAAGTATGGCCTTAGTCTCTATGCCGTTATACTCGACTGGTAGAGTAGTGTTTCTGTCTTCATCCTCACAATATTCTCTGACCTTGTTGAGCGGCACTGGTCTAGTGTTGACTCTCTTCGGTTCTGTGTCATTAAGCTCAGTTTCGAAGAACTTAAGAGGCGTCCTTATACCAAATTTTTCAAGACATTTTCCCACTTCCGTCCACATGCTTAGCCTAATTTTTAACAATTCTGCCAATGTGATTGTACACTTGACCGGAGTGGTCAACAAGTCTGTCAAGATTTTAGTGTCCAATTGATTTGACCCTCCTATTCTTTGAGAAGGTACCCTTCGAATTTCTGACCTTGCCTCGTAGTCTCCCATGTATGGTGGCAAAGTTCTGAGTGATGCTGGTCTGCTATCTTCGGATGCAACTGAACCATTATCCCCTTGAAATGATTTAGCGTCTAAATCCCATGGAGGCTTATTCAAGTTCAACTCCGAGAAAGGCGCTGACTCGACTGTTTTTGTCTCATATTTTTCTTGAGCTTTTCTCACCGTTTCCCATAGCTCTTCAGGACAATTTTCTTCCACAATAGGTGTATACGGTGGAAAATATTTCAGTGATTCATCAGTGCTATTAGGCACGATTCTTGCATCCTCTACATCAGGCAAGGATTTAACGTTTTCTATCTTGTCAGGTACCCTTTGTTCAGTTTTGATAGGTGTTTCATTGTTTGGTGGTTTGATTATTCTATCTCTCACTTCCATAGGTGGAGGCTCTAGTAAAACTTGTGCAGTTTCAATCAGGTGCTTGCACATCTCTAGTCTCTGTTTTTCTATCTCTGGATATGGATATGTCATCCACCTTTGCTCTAGAGTCTGTCTGTTCTTCAATCTTGCTTCATATGCTTGTAAGATTGCATCTAAGAGTTCATTGACCTTATCTACCAATATAGATCCTCTTGAGCTTGCACTCCTTGGTCCCTCCGTTGATTTTAGAGAGTCAGACTCTCTTTGCTGTTTAAGTTGCTCTCGAGCCATTGTTAGCTCAGCTTCTACAGCTTTCTGTTTTCGCTCACGTCTAGCTTTCATTTTCGCTCTTCATTCTTTCCAAGGATTGTCACGACTGACACTAGACTTGTCAGTCTTGTTTTCCTCTTGATTTTCATCGTTACTCTTGGGATGATTGTCATTTTTCCTTGTTTGGGCTCTCGTCAAGACCTTAACAGGAATCAAAGTTTCGTTTTCTGACCCTCCACTGGAAGGCAGTGCTCCCAGCATATTCAAAGTAGTTTTTGATCCTTTGCTTAGGTTCTTAGGGCAATCAGGGATCAAGTGAGTAATTCCACACTCGGTGCAATATGCGGTGACCCTAATGATTTCATCATGAGGACAGTCCCTCAGCCAATGGTCTCCACCACACTTGTAGCATGGTCCCTTAGGCTGTTGAGGTGCTCTTTGAGCTCCTCTTTGTTGGTGTGCAAGCCTTTGCCCGCTCATGCCTCCGTTGGCTATGAACAA
This sequence comes from Adiantum capillus-veneris, assembly GCF_014529385.1. Taxonomy (NCBI): domain Eukaryota; kingdom Viridiplantae; phylum Streptophyta; class Polypodiopsida; order Polypodiales; family Pteridaceae; genus Adiantum; species Adiantum capillus-veneris. The sequence goes on from NC_140944.1 coordinate 84,069,668, forward strand.
CAATGTTCGTTCATCCAAGCTATATCTTCCTTCTCCCATTGCCTGTGCAGTCGTTGGTGGTCCTATATTTCCTATCATGCTCCATGGTTTTGGGATGGAGGGTTCTTCCGGTGGATAATAAACAAGATTTGCAGCATATCCATTGGGATCTTCGTAGTATGCATACATAGGCATCAAAGCCTTCTCTTCTGATTCGGTTACTGTTGGTGTGTATCTTATGTCGACTGGTCGTAATCCTGGTAGGGGTGGTTGTTGTCCCAACACTGGTTGTGGTCTTTCTACACCAAAGGTCCTGGTAGGTTGCGTGTTTGATATCTAGGCATCGGTGCAACTTGAGGAGATGTCGCCTGAGCTTGCGGAGCATATGGTCGTTCTCTCACATATCCCTTGTTATAATAACATTCCTCCGTCCCATGGTTTGTCCATTTTTGTTCAATCGCACACCATTTTGGCTGTTTAGCTTATGGTTTGGCATACAAGTTAATATTTTTTAGCACTTCCTCTACAAGCTGCTCTTGGCTTACAACTACTTCTCCTTTCGGTGTTGTCTTAGCAGACTTGCTTCCGCTTTACTGCAAGGAAGAATCATCGTCGAGATCCTTGAACTCACCCTCTTTGTAGACTGCGGTATAGCGCCTCCTTGGTTAACTCCTTGCGAGGAAGAATCATCGTCGAGATCCTTGAACTCACCCTCTTTGTCCACAAGGTATAGCGCCTCCTTGGTTAACTCATTCAACGTCCTGCTCCTCTTCATATGTAAGTCCTTCTGGAGATCTGCACTCCTTAGTCCTTGGATAAATATAAGCATAAGTATGAAATGAGTTGGCAGTTCTTCCACGGGGCAGAACTTAACATATCTTTTTAGTCGTAGGGATGCCTTTCGCACAGATTCTCCATCTTTCTGTTTGATTTATGGATTTGTGAGACTGTATTATGAGCTATTCCCCTTTGTGAGAATTCCTCGATAAACTCGTCAAACACTTCCTCCATAGACTCAAAGTCTCTTCGCTCCATAGAGTCAAACCGATTAGCAGCATCATCCTCTAAGTTAATCCAAACCCTGCAAATTGGGTAGGGAAGTCTAACATCTCTTCAGTTGTAATTACATGCACAAAGGCTACTACATGATCTCTCGGATCCGTGTTTCCCGTGTATTTCTTATTTACCCATTTTTGCACTTGAGAAGGTCTAATTCTGCGATGGTCTACAAATCTCATCATTGGATCTCCACGTCCTAGTCGATATGCTTCCTCTGGTCTTCTGTAGTGGCCAGGTTTCTCTCCCAGTGGTGCTCCTCAGCCATAATTTCTAACAGTTCTTGCAAGAGATGGTTCATCTCTCTGAACTCGTTCTAGGGGTGGTCTTCCAGGTTCTATTGACCCTTGAGTCTTTGGATTACTCTCTCCTTGATACTGTGAATAGAGTGGTGGTTCTTGTAAATCCCTTAGCCCTCATGCGGTTTGATAACCCTCTCGGGTTCGGTCTTGTTCTAATGTAGCACTCTGTTGAAGCCATGCCTGTAATGATGGCTGAGTTGCTGGTTGGTCCTGGTAGTTGAACATCGGTTGTCGAGTAGAATGTGAGGTCACGTCATACTCTTCTGAAAAGGGATTTGTCGACTTGCTAGGGGTGTAGGTGGCTCTTGGTACTTCGTCCGGGGCATATGTTGATGCTCCTGGAACTGTTGCCTTTTCTACCTCCTCTGGGAGAATACGTTTGTATTCTTGCCCGTACCTGTCAACAAAAACAATATCCTTCCCCATAGCAGTTTCATAAGAGAATAAGTAAAGAACCTTGTCTTTGCTTAATTCGTTTGGGTAGGGTTCCTTGCATCGAAAGTAAGAGACTATTCCCTCTCTTTCATGCTTGTAAATCCCCACATTCTCATTATCGGTTGAGACCCTGGTTTTTTCTTATCATACATAAAAAGCGCTCCAGGTCGATCAATGTTAGGAGGTGGTTCTTGGGTTTCTGAAACCATTTTCCCTTTTGCCACATTATCTCCATATCTGTTGTAATCTTCAGGGTTACTAACTATCAGATAGTGGTTCCCCTTTTTGTCTTGGAATCTGTCTCCATCATCATAGACTCGAATTATCTCCGGTCTCTGAGCCGGTCTTTCTTCAATACAAATACACTTGCGTCCTCGATAGTCAGAATAAACTAAGGCTCCCCTCGAGTTTTTTCCTTCTAAGAAGATTATAGTGAACTTGGTTTCGTTTAAAGGATTTAGGGAGGTGCTTCCCCCTGGCATTGGTCCTTCATCGTAGAAACCTCCTGGCTGTTGACTCCCCATCATGAAGAAGGACTTCTCCAATGAAGTGTCAGTATCACTACCCTCTTCAATGATCGGTGCTGGGTCTAGTCTCGTCTGAGTTACACTCTCTTAGGTGGACGTGGTGCTTACTTGACTTTTGACACTTTTAGCTCCTGACTTAAAAAAGGCTCCCGACCGTAAATACATAAGAATGAAAGCTGGGTTGCAAACTTAAAGCTTACCTGAACTCCTTCTTCCTGTGCGGCTCTGTGATGATCTCCTTCTGGGATCTACAAAAGTATGGTTAGTCTGTTCACAAGGGTTTTCCTTGAACCTAGAAAAATCTTTCAAGTATGTACAACAAATGACAACTAGTCAATCTTCTGGTGGTCCAATTTCAAATATGAAATGATGGCTGGGCTCTATGTGAAGAGTATGTCCTAGCAGTATAGTCACAACTTGCAAAAATTGTCTGAATCACCACTTTCTGAGTCTATCGCGATAGACTCACAGATTGCTCAGCATAAGTCAATTTAAAATTGTGACTTCACCTTTGAGTTCCTCTTACTCTCTAGAGTCTATCCTTAAGTTTTATGAAGTTTGGACACTTGGTTTGGGTTTTGGTCCAATTTTAGTATTTTTGTCAGAGTCTGATTCTCTATCTGGGCCTTAGATTTACTTTCAGTGATCTAAATACTTTGAAATTTGGTGTGTATGCTACATAGGCTCTGCTACAGCTCTCCCTAGGGGGAATTTGAAAAATAAGGTCCTCAGCAGTAGCTTCCCCAGTCTATCACGATAGACTCAGAAAGTTATCCAATGTTGGCATTTTTCACAAGTTATCTCCACAGTGGTTCCCCCACTCCCTGTGTAGTGCATTGACAAGTTTGTGCACTGTTTGGACATTTGGTCAAAGCCTTCTTGCCCCTGTCTCTGAATTCAGACTCTAAAACACCAGTTTTGAAGTTTTGTGGTCAAGATGGTGTTCAAATTCACTCAATTTTTGTGAGCACCCTTGTATTGATGTGTTAAACCTGTGGTATAAAGGGTTTTTCCAGTTGTTAGTCAATCTCCAATTTCACTAGTCTATTGCGATAGACTCAGCCGAGAGCAATTGGGATCTGATTTTTTTTTCCTGTTTTTGGACAGTTGTGTTCTCTGTGCCCATATAAGTCTATCCCTTAAGTTTTATGAAGTTTGGACTTATTTTGATCTTGGACTCAAGCACTTCACAAATTTCACTTTTCTATGGCGATTCACAACTCAAATGCACTTAAAGTGATGCAAATTTGATGACACTTCATCTTAAGCTTGTGAATATCAGTTGTACCACATGACACAATCAGTTTACCCTAGGCTAGTGGTTATATCTCTTCTTGGCCTCTTTAGGTTCACTTAGTGTTTTCTTATGACAATCACCTGTTTCTTTTTGTTGGTTTTGGTCGCAATTTTTACGTTTTCTCAAGCGTTGGATCATAAATTCAAATGTCTACTCTTTTCACCCCCTTAAAGAGTATATGGTGTGGGTTTTGCTTTCAAGGCAAGCAAACAGCCTTATTGTTTCTTCTTTTTTTTTGTGTTGCGTTTTTACAGCGTTTTTCTACACTATTTCTACACAACCATAACAAGCACTCAACCATAAAACCATAGCTCCACATTATCCTACCTAACTAAATCTAACTAGTCACAGACCCTCGGCAAGACACAGGCTTCCTGGTGATAGCCGTTTTTCGGCTCTCCATAATTGCCATAGTAAGTTACTCCACCCTACCAAATTCACCCAAACGCTATGGCTATCCCTACCATTTCACTGTACAAAGGCGTGTGTGAGTTAGGGGGCTTTTCCCATATCTTCTTAAAAACCCTCAGCTAGCTAGTCACTGGGCTAGTTGAGCCAAAAAAAAAAAAAAAAAAAAGTATATTATGGCCTCTTTGTGTGTAAATATTTCATTGTAATCCCTAAATATAGGGATTTTTTATAATTATTTTGGTATTTTATTTAAATATTTCTACTTAGGTGTGTGTTTTATTAAACCTATGTACACCTTCTTTCATTCTCTTACACCATAATTAAATTTTTTGCCAATATGTACATACTCTAACCTCATATTTTTCCTTTATACAAATCACTCCCACATTTTCACCCTCACCCTCGTGAAAACAAAAAATTGATTTCTACTCATTGGTTACTTTTATTATATTATTTACTTGCATACCTTTTCCTCTTTCACCCAAAATAATTCAAGGAGGGACCATATCATATGATTCCAATATCTTTCCATATCCATAACTCCTCCATATTTTTATTATTATTTTTACTCATTATTCTAACACCATGTGCTCATTGAGCTAAAGTCCATGAATAGTCCATACACTAGTCCCACCATGTATATATTTCTTTATTCACCAATAATCCTCCTCCATGCATGGGTCAAGGGCAACTTGGATGCTTTGTATTATAATATGACAAAGGAGGGGCTCACTCTTGGATGCATTGTACAAATTCAACAAAGGAGGGGGCCACTAAAAGACTTTTGCAGGCATAAAAAACAGGTTTTTTGGTGAGAATTTTGGCTCCTATATCCACTCCGAATTTGGAGCAGTGGTCAAAAGAGAAAATGTAGCCCACACTCTGAAAAATCACCTCAAAGTTTTTCATGATTTTTGGAGCTACCAGCGGTGAGCTATGATTTTTTTAGTGGACCTCAGTCTGCCCACTTTTCTCACAAGTTAGCCCTTAGTCTTCTCTCACCCTTCCACACACCTACTCACTCTTACACATCCCTCCCTCTCCTTCCCTCACTCAAACCTGCAATTTCCATGGCTTCTCCCACCCTCTTCACCATTACCCTTCTCTCTAATAATTCTAGTGATTATTACCACTAACAACTAACTTCTCTTGTAAAAATGCACCCACACTATCAACATATGGAGTAGGCAACCGCACAAGTAAAACAAATTCACTCACTCCCATGGAAGTTTCTCTCCTTTCACCACATCAATAATTCTCTTACTTGAGCCCACATCCATGTGACTCAAGCGAAAAGAGAGACCCCATTCTCATTTAAAATTCATAAAAATTCATAATCCTTGATCTTTCCTAATAAAATTGATTAGGCTTAATCCTAATCAAGGCTTCTAAAACCTATAAATAGAACCCATTCCTCCTTGTAAAAGAAATTACTATACCATTGCACACTAGATTGAGCGTAGCACACGCCAGTTCTATCTTGGTTGTAAAGAGAGAGTAAGCTTTCTATACACCATCACTTTGGTGCATAGAAAAGCTTGAGCTAGTTTGAGTGAGTGCGAGTAGAAGATATTCTTCCTACCATTGTTGTATCTAACCCAACATCAATGAATTGTTAATTTTGGGTGCAATTCATGTCCAAAGGCTCACGCTTCTCCTCCAATTTGGCTTGGCAAACTCATTCAGCTTCATAAGGTGACTTGTTTCATTGAAGGTTGTTGTTTTGTTGCTTGTGATTCATTGGCTATTGTTTGGCTACCATTGTAAGAGGGTGGATGGTGAGAGGGATCCCATAACCCTAAGACAATGTGCTAGTGATGCTATAACCAAATCTTGTCACTTGATTCCGCAAGCTCTAAGTCCCTTTTTGTGCAAAATATAAAGTTGAAGCTAAGTTGTACACCATCTCTCTCTCTCTCTCTCTCTCTCTCTCTCTCTCTCTCTCTCTCTCTCTCGTGTTTTAGTGTGTGAGAGTGTTCCATTGGTGCTAGGGTTAGTGTAAATTCCTTGCTTGTTTGTGGGTTGCTCTAACGATTCTCCTCTTTTGCGTCCTAGTTCGCTCTTAAACTAGGTGGTGCCCCTTGTGTAGTTGGGATTTGGCTGTGGGTTTGTTGTTTTGGTTTGTGTTGTGTTGTGCCCCAGCCCCATTGAGCAGCACGGGAGTCTTGAAGGGTGTCTAGAGGTTTCTCTTCTTGTTGTCCGCCCCGTACCGCCTCAATTTTGGTGCCCCCACGGAGGACAGGCTTGTGTATGTTTTGTGAAGGCTCAACCTTTAGCATAATCAAGTAGCTTGCATGAATCATGAGAATTTGTATGATCCCTTCATTCCCATTGCAAGGCAAAAGGTACACATAATTGTTAGTACTAAGTTGCAATTTCAGCGAGTAATTCGTAGAATTTTAGGTCCTCTTAGGTTGGTAGAGATAAACGCATCAGTAAATCCTTTTATTTTGCCTCTCATTAGGTACGACCTTAGTTTGGACGTCTATATTTTTGTTTTGTTTTAAGAATTAGGTCATGCATAGACCATGGATAATGGCCCAGGAATACAGGTTTTTCCCTTTCATTTCACTCCACACAGTAGAGTAAACATTGCAATTAGTAGAAAAATCTATTTTCAACAACGTATGGTATTCATGTTTGGTGCCCAAAGAGTAGGAGAAATTCTCGCGTCACCAAACCCTGTCATTCTACCTCTTATTGATTATCAGGTCATTTGATGTGAATATTTTTATTTTGTTGTAGAATAGATTGCAATTTAGAAAATATTATTGTGTAAATCTTTAAAAGAAAGAAAAAACAAAAACGCGTCACTTTGAAATCAATTTAATGGAGAGCCAACGCCAAATGTCTGGATATCCTCTTTTCTTTGGAGAGCCTGGAGAGGATGCAGAATTATTTCTAGCAAATTTCAAGATGTCTTGCCGTATCAAGAGGATAGTAACTGATCAAGAACGTGTAGAAATGTTTGAGGTGGTCTTTAGGAAAGATGCTAGCACTTGGTTTGACTCTTTCCCTGAGGAAGTTAAAGGGAATTACACGGAAGTTTTGAATCGTTTCAAGAAATACTTCTTTGATCCCCAAAACACTCAGAAATTATGGCAAGACATTGTTTCTCATAAGCAAAAAGACTTAGATGACTACTACTTGTACAAGCAAGAGTTCCTACGTATTTGGGCTCTATGGATACGAAATGTTGCTAACCCTGGTGATGGTGCAGAATTTCTAAAGAAGGAGAGGTTCATAGCCGGACTCTTTCCTGACCTTAAGGTAAAAGTTGAGGCGGGTGCACCTGCTACCTTTGATGCAGCTGAAACTAGGGCTGCTGAGAAATATAGGAAACTCAAGTGCTTAAGGGGGGAGGTTCCAATAGAAGGTCTTAGACCCAAAGGTAAGTCACAAGCATCAACATCTAAGGAGCTTCCTGCGGTAACGACGGAAGTGATTGAGAAGTTAAATGAATCTTTAAGCAGCTTGTCAATAGCTTGTCAATTCACCTTGCACAAGCCGTAGGTCCAAAGGGACAAGCAAAGAAGTCTGAAGAGCGAGACCCACGACCTAAGAGAGTCTTGCAATGTTGGAATTGCGGTGAGTCTGGACATGGGATGTATAATTGTCCTTGGCCCCGTGGGGAGCCAGGGAGACCTAACTTGAATTACCCAGTGATGAATGCAGGTGAAGGAACTAGTCAGCAACCACGGCTTATACAAAGGCCAAATGGAGCAAGACCACCTCCACAAGGAGTGGAAGGAGTTCCACCTTCGCCAGACCCAAACGTGCATGTGGTAGAGGTGACAAATTCAAGAGAGGTTGACATGGAAGCAAATGGCATTAAGCGTGGCCGAGGGAAAGGTAAGGAGAAAGAAGGAGTTACATCACAAAGTGACCATGGACGAGAAAAGAAGGCAAAGGAGACCAAGGAAGCCAAGAGGACTCGACGTTGTATCAACCTCCAAGACTTTCCTCTTGGACATGGAATGGCTCCATACAACCTGTTGGAAGACATGAGAGGTAAGGGTCCTGATATCTCATGGCCTCAATTTCTTGCATTATGTCCACAAGTTAGGAGGGATTTAACAAGGGCAGTTAGCACTAGGAGAAAGGTAAAAGAGAGTGTGCCTGTTGTAAAAATTGCACAAGCTGAAATGAATGAGGATATTACACCTGTGCTAGATTGTTACATAAAAGGGAGATTGGTTAGGAAAGGTCTAGTGGATGGGGGTGCACAAATTTGCATCATGACAGAGGGACTCATGCAAAAACTAGGCATGCACATCCATGAGACACCTGAAATTAAGGTCAAGATGGCAAACAATAGCAAGGCTAGGTGCGTAGGCATTTGTAAAAATGTTTTTGTGGAGGCCTTTGGCATTAAGAAGGCGGTGGATTTCTATGTCATGTCTACCAAAGGAAATGGTTACCCATTTATCCTAGGGAGACCATGGCTAATGAAAATGCGAGCTTTGCAGGATTGGGAGAGTGGAAAGCTAATTTGCAGGAACGACAATCATAAGAAGGTTGTCTTTGACATGAAGGAGCAACACCAAGAAGAGCTCCATGAAGAATCATCTCAAAGTGAGACGGAAGAAGGTTGGACCGATAGCACTTCAGAAGAAGAAAGTAGCGGCAGCATTACTGAAGAGGAGTCTTCCATCGAAGTCATGGGGGTAAGGTTTAAGCCAAGCAACCAAGAGACCTCTTGTCAAGGCTTGGAGGAGGTAGGTCCTCAAGAGAATGAAGGTGTTCAAGATGAGGGGATGCTGGAAGGTATGCTATCAACAACACTTACAAAGGATGAAAGAGAGGAGTTCAAATGTGTGCTAAGGAAGTTTCCTAGGCTTTTTGCTAAAGACTACACCGACGTGCGTGGGGTAGATGTTGTTCAACACAAGATTGAGTTAAAGCCTGAGGCCACACCTAAAGCTCAGAAGCTACGAAGGCTAGGAGTTATAAAGGAGCAGGCTCTACTCAAGGAGGTAAGAAAGCTCCTAGCAGCAGGTTTCATTTATCCAGTGGAGAATTCAGAGTGGGTCTCTCCTGTTGTTGTCACTCCTAAGAAAAATGGCAAGTGGAGGGTGTGTGTGGATTACCATCCCCTCAGTGAGGCAACAAAAAGAGATCACTTTCCCCTCCCATTCTAGGATGAGATACTAAATGAGGTAGCTGGTCATGAGAAGTACACTGTGTGCGATGGTTACTCAGGTTACTTTCAAATAGGGATTGCATTGGAGGATCAATTGAAAACAAACTTTATCACTCCTTGGGGTTGTTATACTTTTAGAGTCATGCCATTTGGTCTGACAAATGCTCCTGCAACATTCCAACGTTTCATGAATATGGTGTTTCAAGCATTCTTTGGAAAGTCAATTAGGGTGTTCATTGATGATTTTTGTATTTATAGCTCAAAATCATTGCATCTACAAAGGGTAGAAGAAGGTTTAAAGAAGCTCTACGACATGGGAGGTCAACTCAACCCCGACAAGTGCCACATAGGTGAGGATGAAGTGATCTTGCTCGGTCACAAGGTTTCCTATAAAGGCATTGAGGTGGATCCTTCAAAGGCAAAGGCTCTTATCGAGCTCCCATCACCGAAGAGTCTTAAGGAGGTCATCTCTTTCATTCTGAAGGTGAAGTATATGTCACGCTTCATTCACTTAGCCTGGGAGTTGCTTCATCCTTTGCAAAAGTTGACGCAACAAGTAGAATTTGCATGGTGTGATGAGCTTGAAGAGTATTTTTGTAACATTAAAGTCATTTTGTCAGAGCTACCAACACTCATGCCGCCTTGTTGGGAGTACACATTCTTTGTTAACTCTAGTGTTGGAAGGGAAACAATTGCTGCTGTGTTGCTACAACAAGATCCCCACAGTACAAGGATGCGACTGATCTACTTTGCTAGTAGGGTCATGAATGCTTTGGAGAGAGACTACACAGAAGCAGAACTCATGATGCTTTCTCTCATGTTTGCGGTGAGAAATTTTAGATCCTACCTGCTACCAAAACCTTTTGTAATTCTCACTGTAGAAAATTTGTTCCCTTGGGTGTCATCTCAAATGAATCTTAGTACTAGGATCTCAAAGTGGATTATGGAGTTGCAAGAATTCCAATACTCTTTCAAGGTAGAAGATAGTGTGCGTGCACAATTGGCATGGATTCTCACTTATAGGGTACATGAGAAGGAAATTAAAGTGCCTCAAGTAAAGACCCTACCATTGCCACCACCAAAAAGTATTCCCAATGCTTTTACCTTGTTCTTTGATGGAGCTTTTCGACGAGCCACAGGGAAAGCAGGGGGAGTGCTAGTGTTGCTCAACCCAAGTGGAGAGGTGGTCATGAAAGAGAAGGTCAATCTACCAGGTTCAACTAGCAACAATGAAGCAGAATAAGACACACTACTTCATGGTTTGAAGATGTGCATTGGCCAAGGGATAAAATGTCTCATGGTAAAGGGAGATGCACTTCTCATTGTTAAACAGATTTTAGGCATTTGGGCATGCAAGAATGAAAGCTTAAGGACAAAAGTTCATGCCATTCGTAAGATGTTTAATCAGTTTGAAGAAGTGCAACTATATCATATTCCGAGGAAACAAAATGAAGATGCCGATTTACTTGCACAACAAGCAGTTACATGTGTTGAGAGAGAAGTGCAAGTCATCATGGTGGCAGCAGCTGTCAAGCAACCGAGATACCAGGGATTGGAGGCATTGGCTCCCATTATTGGCTACATTTTGGAGGGTCAGTTTCCACAAGACTTCACAAAGGCTCAGAAGAGGAGACTCATGAAGAAGGCAAGTTTCTATCTCTTCCTAGAAGGCTCCCTCTATCAAAAAGGGAAGGATCAAGTGTGCAGAAGAGTACCAACTATCGAGGAAATTCCAACCATTCTAAAAGGTTTGCATGAAGAGGCATGTGGTGGTCATTTTGCCCAAGAATCAACTGTGAAGAAGATTTTGCTTGCGGGGTATGTTTGGCCAAGCTTGTGTGTGGATGTTCAATATTGGTGTAAAAGCTGTCACAATTGTCAGATAAATGGAAATAGAAGGTTGGTGCATGGCCTGAGGCAAATAGTGCTTGCAAATGGACCCTTTGAAAAGTGGAGCATTGATGCTATGGGTCCTCTGCCTAGGACAAAAAATGGTAAACTCTACATTCTAGTGGCTGTAGACTATATGACTAGGTGGGTGGAAGCTCAAAGTGTGGCAAGAGTGAATGAGAGGACAGTTAGCAAGTTTGTGTACAATCACATTTGTTGCAGATTTGGCACACCTTTGGAGATTGTTTCTGATAATGGTCCAGGGTTTAGGAAGGGCTTTCTCACAGAAGTTTGTGAAGAACTTCACATTCTACATCGTCATAGCACACCATACTACCCACAGTCAAATGGTTTGGTGGAGAAGGCTAATGGTGTCATTACAGGAATCATTAGAAAGATGGTGCAAAACAAGAAAAAATTATGGGATGACTTCTTGGATGGTGCCTTGTGGGCATATCGAACCACATATAGGGAAGCCACGGAGTTCACACCATTTCACTTGGTCTATGGTCAAGAGGCTTTGCAGCCTACCGAGCTCAACATTCCAACAATGCGACTTCATGGCAAAGGAGCACAAGATGATCAAGAGGTATGGATGGATCGACTTCTTAGGTTAGTGGATCTTGAGTGGAAAAGAGAAACAACATATGAGTGCTACAAGAGGAAAGCCACACAAGCAAAAGAAACGCACGACAAGAAACTGAAGGACAAAGGCATCAAGGAAGGAGAGCTTGTGCTAAGGTATGACAATCGACTTGACAATCGTTTTGATGCCAAGTTTGAAACTAGATGGCAAGGGCCATACATAGTCAAGAAGGCTTTCAATTCTAGTTACTATCAGCTTATGGACTTGAATGGTAAAGAGCACTCCAGGAAGGTAAACAGGTATCGCTTGAAGCCCTATTTGAGTCGCCTTCTACCAAAGCATCTACCAAAGGTCTGTCCAAAGGCCGCTGTCTCATGTAAGTATTCTTACATGAAGCATGAGTGTAACTCCAGCCAAAATTCTGAGGGGCCGAACAATGAAGATCTCGTCAAGGACTCTGAAGCACTCTCTTTGGAAAAGATGCTCTATGATGGTACATGAATATACCATCATCCTGGGGGAGGGCTAATGATAGCCGTTTTTCGGCTCTCCATAATTGCCATAGTAAGTTACTCCACCCTACCAAATTCACCCAAACGCTATGGCTATCCCTACCATTTCACTGTACATAGGCGTGTGTGAGTTAGGGAGCTTTTCCCATATCTTCTTAAAAACCCTCAGCTAGCTAGTCACTGGGCTAGTTGAGCCAAAAAAATAAAAAAAATAAAAAAATAAAAGTATATTATGGCCTCTTTGTGTGTAAATATTTCATTGTAATCCCTAAATATAGGGATTTTTTATAATTATTTTGGTATTTTATTTAAATATTTCTACTTAGGTGTGTGTTTTATTAAACCTATGTACACCTTCTTTCATTCTCTTACACCATAATTAAATTTTTTGCCAAAATGTACATACTCTAACCTCATATTTTTCCTTTATACAAATCACTCCCACATTTTCACCCTCACCCTCGTGAAAACAAAAAATTGATTTCTACTCATTGGTTACGTTTATTATATTATTTACTTGCATACCTTTTCCTCTTTCACCCAAAATAATTCAAGGAGGGACCATAGCATATGATTCCAATATCTTTCCATATCCATAACTCCTCCATATTTTTATTATTATTTTTACTCATTATTCTAACACCATGTGCTCATTGAGCTAAAGTCCATGAATAGTGCATACACTAGTCCCACCATGTATATATTTCTTTATTCACCAATAATCCTCCTCCATGCATGGGTCAAGGGCAACTTGGATGCTTTGTATTATAATATGACAAAGGAGGGGCTCACTCTTGGATGCATTGTACAAATTCAACAAAGGAGGGGGCCACTAAAAGACTTTTGCAGGCATAAAAACAGGCTTTTTGGTGAGAATTTTGGCACCTATCTCCACTCCGATTTTGGAGTGGTGGTCAAAAGAGAAAATGTAGCCCACGCTCTGAATAATCACCTCAAATTTTTTCATGATTTTTGGAGCTACCAGCGGTGAGCTATGATTTTTTGAGTGGACCCCATTCTGCCCACTTTTCTCACAAGTTAGCCCTTAGTCTTCTCTCACCCTTCCACACACCTACTCACTCTTACACATCCCTCCCTCTCCTTCCCTCACTCAAACCTGCAATTTCCATGGCTTCTCCCACCCTCTTCACCATTACCCTTCTCTCTCATCCCTATAGTTCTTTTATGAACCTCTACATACATACACCCTCTCCATGTCTCTCTCTATTGCTTCTATGTTACAATTTCATTTACCTCTCCTAAAAATATCTAAAATTCAGCATCTTAACCATGATAACTTCTGCAAATTGAGGATTTTTCATCAACAAATCCTCTTTTCATCGTGGTGGTCAACCGTGGCGGCGGCGTAAAGAAGCGAAGAAGAAGAAGAAGACCAGCGGTCATTTTTTCCACAATCTACACAAGGGTGAGTTCAAGCTTCTTCAAAGCGTCACCATCTCAATGATTCTCTTTTAATTCACCCCTCTTCCTTCATCAAATCAACTCATCCTACCCATTGTAAATGTATCACTAACAATTCTAGTGATTATTACCACTAACAACTAACTTCTCTTGTAAAAATGCACCCACACTATCAACATATGGAGTAGGCAGCCGCACAAGTAAAACAAATTCACTCACTCCCATGGAAGTTTCTCTCCTTTCACCACATCAATAATTCTCTTACTTGAGCCCACATCCATGTGACTCAAGCGAAAAGAGAGACCCCATTCTCATTTGAAATTCATAAAAATTCATAATCCTTGATCTTTCCTAATAAAATTGATTAGGCTTAATCCTAATCTAGGCTTCTAAAACCTATAAATAGAACCCATTCCTCCTTGTAAAAGACATTACTATACCATTGCACACTAGATTGAGCGTAGCACACGCCAGTTCTATCTTGGTTGTAAAGAGAGAGTAAGCTTTCTATACACCATCACTTTGGTGCATAGAAAAGCTTGAGCTAGTTTGAGTGAGTGCGAGTAGAAGATATTCTTCCTACCATTGTTGTATCTAACCCAACATCAATGAATTGTTAGTTTTGGGTGCAATTCATGTCCAAAGGCTCACGCTTCTCCTCCAATTTGGCTTGGCAAACTCATTCAGCTTCATAAGGTGACTTGTTTCATTGAAGGTTGTTGTTTTGTTGCTTGTGATTCATTGGCTATTGTTTGGCTACCATTGTAAGAGGGTGGATGGTGAGAGGGCTCCCATAACCCTAAGACAATGTGCTAGTGATGCTATAACCAAATCTTGTCACTTGATTCCGCAAGCTCTAAGTCCCTTTTTGTGCAAAATATAAAGTTAAAGCTAAGTTGTACACCATCTCTCTCTCTCTCTCTCTCTCTCTCTCTCTCTCTCTCTCTCTCTCTCTCTCTCTCTCTCTCTCGTGTTTTAGTGTGTGAGAGTGTTCCATTGGTGCTAGGGTTAGTGTAAATTCCTTGCTTGTTTGTGGGTTGCTCTAACGATTCTCCTCTTTTGCGTCCTAGTTCTCTCTTAAACTAGGTAGTGCCCCTTGTGTAGTTGGGATTTGGCTGTGGGTTTGTTGTTTTGGTTTGTGTTGTGTTGTGCCCCAGCCCCATTGAGCAGCACGGGAGCCTTGAAGGGTGTCTAGAGGTTTCTCTTCTTGTTGCCTGCCCCGGACCGCCTCACTGGCTTTCCAGTAGATCTCAGGATACCCTATCCTGGATCTTGTTCTAATAGTTTAAGCTCTCTCTAGTCGAAACTAAAGTAAGCTAACCATCACACGAGTGACGTAGATCTCCCTACTTAAGGTCTTGTGTCCCCAACAACGGCGCCAATGTTTTAGGGAAAACTACTCCCCTGTTCATGCTCACAAGCACGACACAGACAACATACTTATCATCCGATGACACGACTAACCCGTAGGTGCATAGAGGCAATCTCGTTAGCTTGTGAGGCTGAGACCAACCTACACATAAGCACTTCTATGATGCATCAATCAATAACCCTTGTTGACTGCAACCCACTCTATCCATAAACGCTCACAACATCGTTTACACATCAAATGAACATGGAATCGCATCAAACTTGCTAGGCACCATCCTCTCACTAGGATATACTTACCTATAAGTCTAATCTCACTAGATTTTAACCCTAGTTATCTTGAATACAGTCGCGATAGACTCATAGGTCATAATCTAAAAGTGTGCGAAACCTAAGTTTATGAGTATCTATGCATTGCTAATCTTTCGCTCATTCCATAAAGTACTTGATTGTTAAAAACAGACACTATTTGTGCTACTTACAAGCAAAACAATCTCGTGGAAGGATCGCTCACGAACAGCTCGACAATGCGAATGCGTGGCGTGGGCGCGTAGCTCTCGGAGAGGCTACCGCGATGGTGTGGTCGCGTCGTGAATCTGGTGAGGGAGATGAGCGTAGCGAAGAGGATAAGACACACTCTCTCTCTCTCTCTCTCAGAATCGTACGACACTGGATTAATTATTCAAATGTTATCTCAAAAATGGTTCTAAGGTGACTTTTATACTTTAGTCACCTTAGCTCAAAAAATGTACATGGGGTTCTATTCATCATAATTACGAAGTGGAAACACATCTGGGTTCCGACTGACTGATTAATCTTTACATAACCCAGACAAGTGGATCAAAATGATAAGACGTCTTTGACATAAAAATGGGAATTTGATAGGCTTTAAAAGGTGGGCTCATTACAACAGTTGGACAAGTTGGGCTCCAAGTTGGGCTCCAGCATGATGCATCTGCAGAAGGAATACATACTCTGCAAGATGTTTGATGGTGCTCTAAGGATCATGCTTTCTTTCTTAGAGTACATCCTCAATATTGAGTCACATTTACCTCAACATGGAAAAATTATCCACATCTACAAGCAACCATCCAAGCACAATTAGAAACTAATAATTTCCTCACGTAGCACAAGACCAAGCTATGGCTAGCCTAGGCTCAAGTCCACCTACAAGAGAATTTGTTAGATTAGGAGATCTATAAAGGAGAGGATGAGAATCCTCTTGAGAGTTTTTAGAATCACCAAAGAGATTCTCCTTGACGAGGTCCTTTTCTATAGGAAAGAAAGAACACTCAAGATGAGTGATTAACTAGGAGAGGGAGAAGTGCCACCCCTCCTTGGATCTAACGATGTGGATTGAGAGGAAATTGTAGTTACGATGAGAACCCATTATTTGTATGAGCACTTTGACGAAAACGTGCCTCCACATCTATGCAAGGAACCTTTACTAGATTATCAAACAATAATTAATTGTGTTTGATACGATCATATGAAGGGTGCAAGAGAAATGTTGGAAAGGTTGCTAGATAAAATAGAGCAATGGCTTTGAAGATGATCATGGGAAGAGAGAGAAACTAGTGGCCCTCCTGTTAAGAAGCAATCCATATGTTGAATTCAAAATATAAGGTCAAGTTTGAATATGATATAATGATGATGAGTGGGATTTATTGTTTTCGATTCTTTCAACATCAATATATCTACAAAAAAAATGGAGTGCTTTGTTAGCTACATTGTAGTGTATAGTACGTAAGATCAGATAGAAAGATGAAAATGAGAGAGAGAGAGAGAGAGAGAGAGAGAGAGAGAGAGAGAGAGAGAGAGAGAGAGAGAGAGAGAGAGAGAGAGAGAGAGAGAGAGAGAGAGAGAGAGCTTGTGTTTACCGCAAGTGTGCTATCACTGGTACATTGCAATCATAATGTTTTTTATACAACACGAAGACCTTGCAAAAAAACCATAAAGTGGATAAGAAGATTTGTACTTTAATGTTTGTAATCATATATATATATATATATATATATATATATATATATATATATATATATATATATATATATATATATATATATATATATATATATATTAATGTATTGGTCCATTTTTATGTTTAAAAAAAGAAAGGAAACATGTAAGTTTCCTTGCATGGGGGAGTTTGCACAGTCCTCCCCAATTTTATATAATACAAGAGAACGTGCCATTCCCACGGCCGTATGCAAATCTCACTGTATTCATTCACTGCGTTCAAGAGAAAAATGTGGTAGAGTTTACTCGCCACGTGTTCCAATGTCCCTTGTAGATGCACATAACTTACCCTTGACCTCTCATCACTGTAAGTAGGTTGTTAAAGTCCAAGCATAGGTAACCGCTTCTAGAGATAATGTGTAGCTTCATAACCGATGTAAACATAATACATATAGTGCATCTCATCCGCCTTTGTAAGGGAACCACCTTTTGCATACATATCAAGAAAAGCAGTGGCGAGAACGACATCTTTTGAAAACTTTCCCTCACTAGAAATCTCCTCACTCACCCATGTCATCAACTTTGAAAGGGCACAATCTTTCAAGGTGCTTGCATCCAGGGCAAGAGGCCTTCATGTCTCAATTGATTAAAACACTCCAAAGCTTCCTTGCCACAACCATGTTGGACATATCCTATAAGAACTTTTTGTGCTTTTGTGAGGACACAATATTTGGCATACATATCGAGCAAAGCACTACCAAGAACGACACCTTTCTTCAATAGTCCCTAGCTAGCAATTTCATCGAGAAATTTTTATGGGTTTGTGAGAACGTGAGATTTGGTATACATATCGAGAAAAGCACTGCCAAGAACTGTTGGAATTAGGGTTGCAGGAGAACACACACAGCTTGGAGAAGATGAAGGAAGCTCAAGGCACACAACAGAGACTGTATTACTTAGTGTGCAATAGAAAGATAGATAGACCTAGAATGATGAACGTATATACAATGCATGGGGGAAAAAACCTCTTAAAGAGGGAAGAAATGTCCCGACGGTCTTAAGTGTGTTCACACACATCACTATTCACACACATCACTACAACATATAAATATGGACAAATCCCCTTTGGAGTGATGCACTGAATGAGAATTGACACATAGAGTAAAGGGAAGTGCCATGCCTTGACTCCCATTTGATTAAAACACTCCAGAGCTTCCTTGCCACAACCATGTTGGACATATCCTATAAGAACTTTTTGTGATGTTGTGAGGACACCACATTTGGCATACATATCGAGCAAAGCACTGCCAAGAATGACACCTTTCTTCAATAGCCCCTAGCTAGCAATTTCATCAAGAACTTTTCATGAAGTTGTGAGAACGCGAGATTTGGTATACATATAAAGCAAAGCATTGCCAAGAACTATTGGAATTAGGGTTGCAAGAAAACACACAGCTTGGAGAAGACGAAGGAAGCTTAAGGCACACAACAGAGACTGTATTACTTAGTGTGCAATTGAAAGATAGATAGCCCTATAATGATGAGCCTATATACAATGCACGGGGGAAAAAACCTCCTAAAGAGGGAAAAAATGCCCCGATGGTCCTAACTGTGTTCACACACATCACTATTCACACACATCACTACACATATATACATATATATGGTAACAAATACCCCTTGGAGTAATGCAGTGAACGAGAGCTAGCACATAGAGTAAAGGGAAGTGCCATGCCCTCATGACATGATCAATCCACAAAAGGGAGTAAGCCCAAAGCTTTGCGGAAAGCTTCGACCTTCTCACAAGAAATGCCTTTGTGAAAAGATCTGCAAGGTTGTCCTGTGTTGGCACATAAGCCAAGCTGATCTCTCCTGCTGAGAGCCTCTCCCTAACATAGTGATAATGCACCTCAATGTGCTTTGTGCAAGCATGAAAAACTGGGTTCCTCACAACTGCCAGTGCGTTTTGATTGTTAGTGTAGATAGTGTTGGCAGTGTCCTCCTGTCCAACACCCAAATCATTCATGAGGCGTCTTATTAATACACACTCAATTGTAGCTGTGAAGGCTGCCCTATACTTAGCCTCACAACTAGAAGTGGCCACATTAGGTTGCTTCTTGATCAACCATGCTATACATGAACTACCAAGCATGAAACAAAAACCACTTGTGGACACTCGTGTGTCAAAACAACCAGCCCAATCTGAGTCTAAAAAAACATGTAAGTCTGGGGACGATGATCCCCCTTGGGATAAAACAAGCCAAGATGTAAAGTGTCACTCAAGTAGCAGAAAATCCTCTTGACAGCCTGCCAATGCTTAGACCCTGGGCTATGCATAGATATGCTGACCTATGAGACTGCAAACTGAATATCTGACCTCGTGTTGCATACATAAATGAGGCATCCAACAAAAATTTGGTAAAGAGTCACATCTGCAGGATCACCAACACCATGAAGACTCAATTTCAAACCTGTTTCCATGGGAGTGGCAATAGGTTTGCAATCCTCAAGTCCAAACTTACATAGCAATGTCTTTATGTAGCTTTTTTGACACAAGGAAATACCACCATCACACTGCTTAAATTTGTATACCCAAGTAATGATGCAACAACCCCAAATCTTTCAGCTTGAAAGTAGCATTCAAATCAGCCTTAAATTCAGCAATATGTCTCTCATTTGGTCCAGTGATTAGCAAATCATCCACATAAAGAACCACAATGAGAAGTACATCACCCTAATGCTTTACATACAATGTGCTTTCTGTTGGACTGTTACAAAAGCGATCGAATGAGTGTCAGCTTTCTCATACCAAGCACGAGGAGATTGCTTCAATCCATACAAAGCTTTATCACAATTTCACACCTTATCCTCTTGTCCTTTCTTGACAAAACCACGAGGGTGGGTTACATAAACTTCCTCAAATATGTGACCGTTCAAAAAAGCAGTAACAATGTCTGACTAAGGTACATCCCAACCAAAATGAGCTGCCAATGCACATAGAAAACGCACAGTAGTCATACGACAAGTGGAAGAAAAAGTCTCTTCATAATCTATGCTTTTTTTATGTGCATAATCCTTTGCAACAATTCGAGCCTTATAGCGATCAATCTCACCATCCGGTTTGCATTTCAATTTGTAAACCCGCTTCGTACCAATGGCCTTTTCACCAGGAGGCAAATCACATAAAATCCATGTATCATTTTCTATAAGTGCATCATATTCTGATTGCATGTCAACCATCCAATTTTTTGAATTATCAAAAGACAAAGGTTCCTCAACATCATGTAGACACAACCAAAGCATAACAATCTGATGCATAAGATGCATGACGAGAGCGTGAACGAGTACGACTAGACAAGGTGCATCCAATTTACTGTCACGCAATGTATGTACCATCCATTTTGGCGTACCTCTATCTTGATCATTTTCAGCCCTTTCCACATCATGTACATCATGTACATCTGCATCAGTAATAGGCTGATCTATAACATTTTCAGAAAATCCCATAGGCTGTACATTTGCCTCATTGGAATTTACATTCAAACTTCCACCACCGAAAAGAGGGAACAAATTGTCATAAATGTCATGTGAGCTTACATTATTACTATCTCTAGTACATGACAGCAAGGACTGAACAGAATCTTTCACAAACACCACATCCCATGAAACTAGAATACGCTTTGTTTTCGGATGATACAACCTGTAACCTTTTATTTCAGCACTATAACCAACAAAAATATATTTGACAGTTTTATCATTTAATTTTTTGCATTGTGTTTGTGGCACCAAAGCATATGTCAAACAACCAAAAACACGCATGTGCTCAATAGAAGGCTTTCTCTCATGTCATGTTTCATATGGAGTAATAGACTACAAAGGTTTCGTAGGACACCTGTTAAGTACATAAGTGGTACACATGATGGCCTCAAGCCAAAAACAAACACGGCAAAGCTTGACTTTTAACCATACATCGTTCCATTTCCGTGAGTGACCTGTTTTTCCTCTTAGCAACACCATTTTGCTGAGGCGTATAAGGCACTGTACATTGGTGTTTTATCCCACAACTAGCCCAAAATGCATTAAATTCATGAGACATATATTTCCCCCCTCGATTGGAACAGAAGGTGTCCATAGTACATTTTGAGACATTTTCAGCCATAGCCAGAAATTGTTTGAAGCACTTAAATAGTTCGACTTTTCTTTAAGCGGAAATACCCATGCATGCCTAGAGTAATCATCAATGAAAGTCATGAAGTAAAGGTAATTGCCCAAAGGATGGAGTTTTCATGGGCCCACAAACATCATTATGCACAAGTTGCAACCTATATATGGTTCTAACTGAACCATCCTTTGGAAACTTTGAACGCTACATCTTACCCAAAATACAACCTTCAAAAACATGTTTGACACGTGCTTCAAGAGGCGACAAAGAAGCAACCATATAATATTTCTACAAATGCAGCAAACTGACAAAGTTCAGATGACCAAAATCTGCATGCCAAAGTTTTGCATCTGAAATAGCCTTTGAATCCACAATTGCATTTGCAAAATTCTGCCCGCACTTGTCATACAAAATGAGCTTATATAGCCCATGGCATAAAATGCCAGATGCAACAATTTCATCACAGAAACTAAGATCATGTATTGTACATCTTTCATTTATAAATTTTACTACAAGACCAAGTCTAGCAAGTGCAAATACATACAAAAGATTATTCTTGATCCCAAGTACATAAAGTGCATCAACAAGTGTGAAAGAACTGTCATTTGCAGCAGTAAGCACAATCTTTCCAACTCCTTGAACCGGATAAGAGGCATTGTTGGCACAAGTAACTGAATTCTCGTGAGGGACAAACTAAAGAGAGGTGAATAAATCACGATGTGAGGTAATGTGCTTTGTAGCACCACTGTCAAAATACCACACATGTGAATCTATAGCAATTGACATGCATGCATCATGGACAACAAGATTATAGATACACTCTGCACTAAAAGACCATTTTGCATCAACATCAACATCACAGTCTCCTTTCACAGAAGACTCAACGATAGCTGTATTTGTAGTGGATCCAACATTTGCAATGGAACTACCCTCTTTCTTCTTAGCCTTTTTGGACTTCAACTTAGGAAACTACTTGATCAAGTGATCATTAGATTTACAAGAATGGCAACGCATCTTCTTTTTTTCCTTATCACAAGAATTTCCAGATGAATTTCTAGTAGCAAAAGCATTAGGAACGTGTGATTTTTCACTTGTAGAAAAACCATAAGAAGTGGCTGCATTGTTGTTACCACCCTTTTTTTGAGCAGCAATAAAATCCTGTTCAATTGTACGCTGTCTAGTCCTGTTTTTTTTGGAAAGTGACTCTTGCAAGAGCAAAGTGCATAATGCATCAAACTTGATAACTTCAGGATTTCCTTGGGTCATAAGTCTCCAAGTACTAGCAAAAGTCTGATAAGAATCTGGCAAGGCATCAAGAACAGTCTGCACAAGGAAACTGTATGAAATGACTTTACTTGCAGAAATAAGTTGCTCATTGATATCCTTGACACCAGCAAGGAGAGTGTCCATATCATCTTCCTCATGCATAATCTTCGATTCCAGCTCTTTACGCAACAATGCAATTTTAGCCTTATTGGCGACTTGCATAAAGACCAGCCAGAATATCCCAAGCTTGTTTGGCAGATTTTGTTGAACGAATGTGGATAGTAATAGTGCACTCCATAGACAATGCAATCAATGCATAAGTTTGTGCATCTTTTACATCCCAACGAGCTTGCTCAGCTGTAGGCAAAACAACTCTAACAGTAACAATCCTTGCACCAAGACCTGCACCATCCTCAACATCGTCTACATCCTAAGAACCAGGACGTGCATCAATACCCTGCACAATATTCCAGATGCCCTTCGATCCACAAGAACTTGTTGCATCATATAAGCCCATATAGGGTAATGTACCCATCCAATCTATCCTCAACCAGCAAACATCTTGAATACATTTGTGTTGTTTTTAGCCATGGTAAATGTTGCACCTTATGTGAAAACTATCCGAAAAAAAGAGAAACGAAACAGGAATGACACGTGCTATATAGCCCAAACCGTAGAAGATTGTAAGGGACCAGTTATGCAAAAAACGGCGCTGACAAGAATTTTGCATAAAATGACAAAATAGCATGTACAATACTGCCTGTAGTGGAAATGGAGGTCGAAATGAGCCCAAAGTAGAAATCTAAGTAGACTGAAGCTACTGGAGACTAAGTAGGGGAGGATGCAACCTGCTTTGATACCAAATTTTGGAATTAGGGCTGCAAGAAAACACACACAGATTAGAGAAGACGAAGGAAGCTCAAGGCACACAACAGAGAGTGTATTACTTAGTGTGCAATAGAAAGATAGATAGCCCGAGAATGATGGATGTATAAACAATGCACGGAGGAAAAAACCTCCTAAAGAGGGGAAAAATATCCCGGTGGTCCTAAGTGTATTCACACACATCACTACCACATGTATATGGTAACAAGAACGACATCTTTCTCCAATAGCACCTAGCTAGCAATTTCATCTACAATTCTCTCATCCATGTAAGGGCCTTTCCTTCGCATCCAATGACATGAGTGAACAACAACATCAAGCTTCCTTGCCACAACCATGTTGGACATATCCTAAAATCAACACGTTCCAGGAGCAGAAACTTTTGGACACAATGCTCAACAAAAAGTTATATTACTTTCATAAGGGCATCGCATTTTAGCATACATAGCCTATCTACTAAAGCATTGCCAACACATCTTTCTCCAATAGCCCCTGACTATCAATCTCAACGTGAATCCTCTCAGTCGTGTCAACATCTTGAGGCTTTCAAGGTGCGTGTATGTATAGAGAGGTCTTTGCTTCGCATCTGGATAAAAGAACCTAGAGTTTCCTTGCCATTGCCATGTTGAGTATTCTGCAATCAACGTGCTCTAGGAGTCATTCGAGATAGGATACCCATCAAGAACTTACATGCATACCCTACAATCACGCACTCCAAGAGCTTAGGTACAAGAAGCTCAATGCATTTCTGTGCCTTCCTAATTTCTTTGAAGATTTTTAGGTGTCTTTGTATCCTCTTCATCCTTGGTGGCTTCAAAATTTTCATAGTGTTTCCAGGTGTCTTCTTCTTGCTAGCCGACTTGTCCCTTGCACCAACATCCACAGATTGAAGTTCCTCCAACACTTCTTGTGCTTTTGAGAGTTCTCCACACTTCGCATGCATGTACAAAACCGCGCTTCTTAGCGAAATATTGTCCTGCAACAACCCTTGCGTTACAATCTTGTCGTGAACTTGTTTTTCTTTATCACCAGCTCTGATCATGGCAGCTTAAGGCGTATGTCAATGCATTTGGAAGGATACTGTCACAAATGAGTGACATGGCATGGCCTTGAACATGGGGCAGCAGAGCACACACACACACCCCCGGCTGGCAGTCCCGAAAAATTTGGGGACAATGACACGTGGCATGCTGTACGAAACCCCCACCAAATGCGTCGATAAACTGGTACGGATTCCCAAAAATTAGGATGTGATTTGCGGTGCCAATTTCACTGACTTGCTGACGTGACAGAGTGTATGGATTTTTGCTTTTTACGCTGCTGCTGTATAAAAATTTGCTTTTAGCTTTGAGAGCTAAAATTGGTAGCTCTTGAAGCTTTTAGAACTTGATGCTTTACTTTAAAAGAGCTTTTAAGCTTACTGCTTTTGGGACTCTGCTTTTGGGCATCCCTTGTAACCTTTAAATACGTGGGTAGGGCCCTCACTCCTCAGAGCATCGAGATGCAGATTCTGAGAGTGAGAACCCTCCCACTCTCTTGTACTTTGAACACAAATTAATACACAAAGAAATACCAAAAGGGGCGCTAGTATTTGGGGCCAATATCTCTAGGCACCGAGCTCCATCGGGCCATGTCGAACCAATTGTGAACTGTTTTGAAGTGAATCTTTGCTGTGTCGTGGTAGAATCTTGAGTTGGAGTGTCCGAGTTTTTTACAGTGGTATGAGAGCGTGACCGATTTCTCTTCTATCAGGAAATCCGATCCTTTTCCCATGGCACTTCCAACAACGAACAATTGACTTCCTCTGCGTCTGGGGATGCGGGAAGAGATCACGAAGAAGATTCTCATGAAGAGTACGGCCCGCCTAGGCCCACTTAGGATTAAAGAGATGGAATGTTGACAATTGGTTGACGACGCGACAAAGATGATGATCAACCTTGCAAAGGATCCGAAATTTGCTAAATTTTGACTCAGACGTCCTTTGACGAAGTGCATACCTAGTTGCAAAAAGCCACAGAGCCACCCCTCAAACTGGCACTTAAGAAACCTCGTACTCCGAGGATGTTTACAAAGTAAGAATTGGAAGAGGTGGTTGATACATGGATTACTCAGCTTTTTGACGCGAACAACAACGCCAAAAAGCATGAAAAAAAGAAAAAGAAAGGAACTGACTTACTGGGTTATTTGGGTCATCAACCTACTTTTGCCTCGGCAAGAAAGCAGAAGAAGCATGTGCGATTTGAAGGAGTATCCAATTCTTCTTCTTCTTCTTCTGAAAATTCTTCTAGCTCTTTTGACTCGAGCAAAGAAGATAGGAAAGAACTTAAAGAAGGTAGATAGTCAATTAAACTTGACACTTTTCCTGGATTCCGAGATGCTTCGAGGGCTTTGGCCTTCATACAACAGTTTGATATAGCTTTCTCTAGAGGGCATTACTCAGAGCACTCCAAGATTCGGAAGGCTACCTCTTACGTCAAGGGAAATGCTCGAACATGGTGGTCCAACCTTCTATTGAACAAGAAAGCGCCAATTAAATGGCTGAAATTTAAAAGGATTTTTATTTCTTCTTGGTTGGATCGGGAGTACAAATGAGACATAGGAACTACTTGGAATCATCTCTGGATGACCAAGAGATACTTTGGACACAAATTGCAAGAGATTTTGGAGCTCTTTTCTACCCGCTTCTTCATTTAAGAATGGTTTAAAGAACAGATTGAGCAGTTTAGCTTTAGAATTCCTACAGAGATCCAAGATCATTGCTTAGAATAAAAGTAAGATTCTATTCAAGAATTGATGGGTCATGTGAAACTGGGTTTTGCCATACATTCAGGCAGTCTGACTTACCCCACAAATGAGATTATGACGTAGAGAACTGAACAGACTTCTATTAATGAAAGCAGAAAGAAGAAGAGCCCCCAAGAGAAGAAAGATAAGGATGCACGACCCCGGATCACTCTTCAGGAGAGAGCCAACTACATCAAAGAGGGGAAGTGTTTTGGATGTGGGGAACAGTGGCACATCTTGCGAAGTTCCCTAAAAAGGGACAGAAAGAACAAGATGAGGAAAGGCCAAAGAATTCAAAAGCAGCTGAGGAACGTGGATGAAAAGGCAAGATGAAAGCAGGATTGGTTCCACATTGCATGGGTACTGACCCAAGCTCGATTGATGAAAGTATAGAACTTTGCGGAGCTTGAGGCAAAGTGAAAGATCAAGAAGCCTTTGATTTTCTTTGATGGAGGAACCTAGGCCAACTTCATTTCACTTGAATTGGCTGCACGGATCGAGATTAAACGTGATTGGATGGGACCGCAAGCAGAGGCAGCTATAGTGGCACCCGACAGAGACGTGACCATTACACCTGTCATTAGCAAACTTCGGTTGCATTGTTAGGGGTATTTGGGGCACAAGATCTTCTACATAATACCCTTGGAAGGTTGTGATGTTCTCTTGAGAGTCTCTTGGTACCATAAGAACAACGCCGTGTTCGATTATCGGGCGAAGAAAGAGACTTTGACTACTAAAATGGGCCGAACCATTGTACTTGATGTGAAACTTAAGGGCGAGTCTGTATCGGCTTCGGCCGTTTCAAAATTAATGAAATTCAATCTGTTTGTTTACTCAATCTTTTTGAAAGAGTTGAATGATGAACATAGGACAAATATGTCTGACCTTGCCAAGATTTTCTCCACACTCATGCCGATTGATTTTTTGAGGGCCTACAAGGAGAGTTGCCACCATGTCGTCCTGAGGATCATACCATTGATATGATACCTGGAAGCACACCATCGAATTGACCACCTTATCGTGTGAGCCGAGCCCAAAATGAAGAGATTATGAACCAAGTGAAAGACCTCTTGGAAAAGGGTCTTATCTAGCCGAGTACTTCACCCTACTGCTCTCCGGTGTTGTGGGTTTTGAAGAAAGACGGATCTTGGAGAATGTGCATTGATTATAGAGCTCTTAATAAAATCTGCATCAGAACAGATTTTCGATTCCGAGGATTGGTGATATTCTTGACCGACTATAGGGTTCCTATTGTTTCAACAGGATCGATTTGAAGAGCGGATATCATCAAATCCAAATCACGTCGGGAGATGTCTACAAGATAGCTTTCTGGATGAGCTTCGGTTTATATGAATTTTTGGTGATGCCTTTTGGCCTTACCAATGCTTTAGCGACCTTTAACCGAATGATGGACATGATTTTCAGAGAGTACAAATCTTTTGTTGGCACTTTCTTTGATGGCATTATAGTCTTCTCCAAGGATGACACAGAACATAGAGAGAATCTGCGACGACAGGTCTTTCAGGAATTGTGAGATCACAAGTTGGTGATTCATGCAAAGAAGAATGAATTTTTCTTATCAGAGATAGACTTTTTGAGACACATCATCTTAGTAGTAGCAAGAGTGTAGATGGACCCGGCCAAGATTGAGACTATTCGCGATTGGCTCAATTTGAAGAATGCCCATGAAGTTAGAAGCTTCTTGGGCTTATGTTCTTACTACCTGCGGTTCATTAAAAAGTTTGCAGAGGTTGCTTCCCCTTTGCATATCTTGACACAGAAAGGAATCCTTTTCTCGTGGGGACCCACATAGGTAACTACCTTTCAAACTTTGAAAGAGAAATTGAGTACGGGACCAATTTTGACTTTGCCAGATTTGCAAAAGTCATTCGAAGTATATTGTGATGCTTGTGGTCGTAGTCTGGGTGTGGTCTTAATGCAAGAAGGCCATGTCATTGCCTATGAGAGACGATTGTTTTCAAGGACGGAATTGACAACACAAATATATGAGAAAGAGATTTTGGCGATTATCCATGCTCTTACTCAGTGGCAACATTACCTACTCGGAGCCGATTTTACGATCTTTTGATCATCAGAGTTTACTCTACTTCTTGTCACAGAAGTAGCTATCAGAAAAGCAGATGCGGTAGGCTAACATCTTGTCACAATTTCACTTCCAGATTGTCCATGTGCAAGGAAAAAAGAACTTGGTGACAGATGCTTTGTCCTGGAATTAGCCATTGGTCTTGGCTATTTCCGCGATTCATCATAGAAGCTTTGAGGACATGGTTGATCAATACGCCACAGATCCAGATTTTTCAGATGTATTCGGTCAAATATAGAATGGGGAGCTAATAGTGAGATATTCCACTCAGGATGGCTACTTGATGAAAAAATGATGCTGTGCGTTACACAGCCGTTGAGGGGAAATTTTCTGACCGAATGCCACTGTCCACCATTTATGGGTGATCGTGGCATTGATACCACCTTGAAAGGTGTGGAGTAATACTTCTTTTGGCCGAGACTCAATAAGGGCGTGGACAATTTTGTACGCAATTGGTTGGTATGCCAGAAGGTCAAGTTTGACAGATATAAAGCACAGGGATTGTTACAGCCTTTACCCATTCCCACCCACCCCTGGGAAAGTATTGCTATGGATTTCATTTTTGATCTCCCGAAGACATAGGTGGGCACGATGGTATCTGGACTGTTATTGACAGATTTAGCAAGCAAGCTCAGATCCCCGATTGACAAGTTTGTTTTGGAAGGCGATTTGGGAGAACATTGGCACAGCGTTGCAGTTCTCATCATCTTTCCACCCGCAGATAGATGGGCAATATGAGATTGCAAATTCAATCGTATTGGATTTATTGAAGTCTTATATTTCGGATCAGAATCTACTCAATGGGAAAAGTTTTTGCCTTTGGTGGAATTTGCATACAATAACATGATTCACTCTTTGATGGGAAGGCGCCATTTGAGATTATTGAAGGTTCTACAAAGGTTCCACACTTCCTGAGCACGAAAGATAAGATTTTTTTTTTGAAGCCGACCAATTCACGAGGGACTTGGACTTGGTCCGGGAGGTTTTAGAGAAATCTCAAGATACACATAAGAAGGCAACAGATCCACATGGTCGCGATTTGAAATTAAAGGAGGACAATTCGCTACTCTTACGTTTTGAGAAGGCACGCCTAAGAAAACAAAAAGGAAAGGAGTGGCTTTTCCCAAAACTTCGCATGAGATACTATGGACCTTTCCGGATAAAAGAAAAGATAAATGATGTCTCCTTTGGACTGAAGCTGCCTGATACTTCGAGAATTCACAATGCTTTTCATGTGAGTCTCTTGAAGCCTTTTAAAGATGATGTGGCCGATTATGGGGAGCCAGATGAGCAACCCAAAGTGGAGGAAAGCGAGGAGATACTCGTTGCAGAATAGATACTAGCACATAAAGATAGAAAGATAAAAGGTAAAGCGATAAGGTGGTTCTTGGTTAAATTCAAGAACCATCCCGCATTGGATGCGAAGTGGATGGA
The DNA here is from genome assembly GCF_014529385.1 of Adiantum capillus-veneris. Lineage (NCBI taxonomy): Eukaryota > Viridiplantae > Streptophyta > Polypodiopsida > Polypodiales > Pteridaceae > Adiantum > Adiantum capillus-veneris. The sequence goes on from NC_140944.1 coordinate 84,099,190, forward strand.
GAAGGAGGACCTCACAGATACTCCTCAGATTGTGAACCTTTATCTTGAATCATTTGGTTTAGCATAATCTACTCCGATAGAACCCCGATTTCAGCTTGGGTGAATCAAGTGCAGCGGGTATGCACAAGATGGGAGTCACTCGGCTCCTTTGTCGACAGATTTCCTCGATATTTTGATTTGATATAAAGTCATTGATATCCCTTTGGGTTTTAGGGATACTGTTGGGCTGACAGTATTCTACTGAATGAATTTATGAAGTGGAATTTTTGATAATGAAAATGATATTGATTGATTTGTACTTGACTTATTTGAGTGCAAGAAATGATAAACGAAATGGCTGCAACATTTTGATCTGATAAATCTCTATAGACATGAATGCAATAAGGATTATTCAATTGAGTATCTGAGAGGCTCTGACTGGATCTAGATGCGATTGCTAAATACATTGCCGATTAATCATGGTCTGAGATTAGAATGATTGTTGAATGTGATTTGTCGTGTGATGTAAAGTGATGTCTTGTGATGTGACTGTCAGTCGGTACATGTGCTAGATGTGTTGTTCCTAGTGCATCGGTACTAACATTTAGTGTTTGTTAAGAAAATTTATGGCTTTTGTTTGTTTTGCAGGGGTAATCGAGGGCAATTACAATGTTTTCAAGAGGGGGTATGTCACAAATGGGTGACGTGACATGGCCCTGGACATGGGGCAGTAGAGCACACATACACACCCCGGCTGGCAGTCCCAGAAAATCCGGGGATAGTAACATATGGCATGATGTACGAAACCCCCGCCAAATGCACCGACAGGCTGGCACGGATTCCCAAAAATTGCGGTGTGATTTACAAGAAAATTCCCCTGACTTGCTGGCATGGCAGAGCGTACAAGTTTTTTGTTTTTACGCTACTACTATATGGAAATTTTCTTTTAGCGATGAGAACTAAAATTGGCAGCTTTTGAAGCTTTGGAGCTTGATGCTTTATTTTAAAAGATCTTTTAAGCTTATTGCTTTTGAGTATCCCTTGTAACCTTTAAATACGTGGGAAGGGCCCTCACTCCTCAGAGCATCTGGACACAGAGTCTGAGAATGAGAACCGTCCCACTCCCTTGTACTTTGAACACAGATTAATACAAAAAGAAATACCGAAAGGGGGTATTTCTTATTGCTTTTTGAGTATCCCTTGTAACCTTTAAATACGTGGGCAGGGCCCTCACTCCTCAGAGCATCTGGACACAGAGTCTGAGAATGAGAACCGTCCCACTCCCTTGTACTTTGAACACAGATTAATACAAAAAGAAATACCGAAAGGGGGCACCAGTCTTTGGGGCCAATATCTCTAGGCACAAAACTCCGCCGGGCCGTGTAGAATCAATTTTGAATTGTGGACTGTTTTGATGTGAATCTCTGCCGTGTCACGGTAGAATCTTGACTTGGAGTGTCTGAGTATGATACAAATGCCTTCATGCTGCATTTGCTCAAGGCAATTCAGTGCTCGCTCAACTTCACCTTCTTGTTTATATCCTGCAATCAACGCATTTGAAGTAACAACATTTCAAGAAGGAAGTCCTTCAAGCACCCATCGTGCCTCTGAAACATCTCTGCACTTGGCATACATATACACGAATACATTACCAAGCAAAATAATAGTTTGTAACAACTACTGCCAGATGATCTCATCATGTTTTTTTTTTCCTTTTTTAAAATCTTTGATCATGGCACAAGCTTTTGAAACGAAAATATATGTCATTGCATTTGGCCAGATGCCATCACAATGCATTTGTTTAAGGCAGTTCAATGCTTCCTCAAGTTGACCTTCTTGAGCATATCCTATTATCATCGCATTCCAAGCACAACATTCCGAAAAGGGAGCTCCTCAAGTACCCAACGTGCGACTCCACATTTGGCATACATGTCCATGAGAGCACCACCTAATATCATATTATTCTGTAACAATTGAACATATCCTATTATCATTGCATTCCAAGCAACGACATTCCAAAAAGGGAGCTCCTCAAGTACCCAACATGCGTCTAAATAGCTCCACATTTAGCATACATGTCCACGTGTGCAGAACCTAATATTATATTGTTCTGTATGTTGGGTTCAAGCCCTTTTTTGGTCAGCCCGTGAGAACAAGTCTCAAGGCATGCAGCTATAGACCATCAGTTAAAGAAGAGTTTGCATGGCCTTTTTAGGCTTAATATATACAATGTAATAATACAATCAATGCATAGCGTGTTCTTTTGCTTTGGCTGGTGTTGAATCTCTCTCTCTTTCCATATCTCGTCCTCTACAGCACCACACAGCTCCTCGCCATGGCCCTTAGGCGGCATCCTCCCTAGTTCCTATCCCAACAACTGGTATCAGAGCTTGGTGGCGCTGGCAATTCAAGGCGAGTGGGCATCTCTCAAGACGCTACAGGCGATTCGACTTCTCAAAACCGCGGTGAGCCGGTGTCCTTGGCAAGCTTTAGAGAAGGTTCGATGGGTCGTTGGTAAGCATTCGTGAGCATTTTGCAATACTGTCTGCACGCGCATGCTCAAAGCAAGGCTCAGTGAAATGCTAAGCAAATTTTCTCAGCACAGTTGCATGCGTAGTCTGTAATAGTTTTCGCCTTCTCAGCCCGCTGCCAACGATAGCTCTCTGTTGCCTGCTATAGTCATTCAGGGGTGCATGCAAGGATTAAACCACAGAAGCGGTTACTCTTGGATATTTCCGCGCTTCATAGCCTCCCAAGCCGCGTGCTGTGTCTGCAGATCGTTATTTCTTATAAACAAAAAACATAAAGTGTTCATTAAAATCTCCTATGAAGAGGCAACTCTCACACCCACAGCTCCGGCAGTATCGGCAATCAAGCATGGATCCATTACATGCACTTCGGATCAATATTAATCCTTTGCAGTTTTTTAATAACATTCAGCCTATTGAGGTTATGTTGGTCTTATGCCTACACATATTGGTAAGTATGGAAACTTTCATTGTTCAAGAATTACGAGACATCGATGCTCACAACAACCAAGACACATTTCCTTTGAGATGAATTTACATCGATTTGTTTGGTTTTTCGAAACCGATTATCATCATCATTATTTGTTTTGTCCTATTTTATGTCAGTTTTTCTACAGTCTATTGTAAAAAACAATCATATATTTCCTGTTAAAAGCCTTGTAGTCGGTTATTGTCATGCTTTTTCACTATCATGCCAAATTTTGTACGGGTTATAGACACTGCCACCCATGAGTGGTAAGACCTCCCAATTTATCAGTTTTTGTTCTCAAGTCCTATTTTTGTCCTACTTCTCATGAGGTTACTGGGTACACCTTAAAACCAAGGTTTGGCAGTGAACCAAAAACTCCATTTTTGGTAGCTAACTTTTTTGACCTACACCCTATCTGTTCAAGGGGGGGTTACATACATAGCACCAGGTTATGGATAAACCAGAAATCCTTGGTTGTGAGAGAACCTAATACTCACGGTTGACGAGTACACCAAAAACTCGAGGTATCATGAGTTGCTTGTCCAGTTCGGGCTTGAGGGGGGGATTGTTGGGTTCAAGCCCTTTTTCAGTCGCCGTGAGAACAAGTCTCAAGGCATGCAGCTATAGACCACCAGTTAAAGAAGAGTTTGCATGGCCTTTTTAGGCTTAATATATACAATGTAATAATACAATCAATTCATAGTGTGTTCTTTTGCTTTGGCTTGTGTCGAATCTCTCTCTTTCCATATCTCGTCCTCTGCAGCACCACATAGCTCCTCGCCATGGCCCTTAGGCGGCGTCCTCCCTAGCTCCTATCCCAACACTAGCACAAGCTTTTAAAAGTCACTGCATTTGGTAGGATGCCCTCTCGCTTCATTTGTTCAAGGCAGTTTAGTGCTTGCTCAACTTCACCTTCTCGTGCATATCCTAAAACCAGTGCACTCCAAGAGATAACATTCCGAGAAGGTAGTTCTTGAAGCACATGTTGTGCCTTTAAAACCACTCCACATTTGGCATACATGTCCACGAGCGCACCACCTAGCGCGATATGGCCCCTGCCTTGGAATCTCATCATGAATCTACTTTCCCCTATCAGTAGCTTTGATTGTGGCACATGCTTTCAATGTGCAAACGTACGTCAGTGCATTTGGCAACGTCAGTGCATTTGGTGAAACACCCTCACACTACATCTGCTCAAGACAATCTAGAGCAATTCAACCTCGTCCTTCATGGGCATAACCTGCTAACACATTATTCCATGTGATCACGTCTTTGATTTTGTGCATGTCAAGCCGTCAAGCTTGCCACCTTGCCACGCGCAACATGTTTCTCCAACAGCCCCCCAATAACCCTTGATTGCATAGGTGATTGCATTTGAAGAAAGGCCTTTCCTTCGCATCTGTTGAAAACTTCTCAATCCTTCCTTGCCACAACCATGTTGGGCATATCTAGTGAAAACGTCTTAGCCATGAAGAAAGGCATTTCCTTTGCATCTAGTGAAAACATCTCATTGCTTTTTTGCCACAACCATGTTGGGTATATCCTATAGCGCACCACATTTGGCATGACCAAGGTAGTCCCAAGCACGACATCTTTTTTCAACAGCCTATGACTAACAATATAATTGTGAGTTTTTGTGCCCATATCTGCATCTTGCGTAGAGCCACATGCCTTCAAGATGCATGCGCAGGTGATTGCATATGGAGAGAGGCCCTCATTTCACATTTGCTAAAAACAGACTAGAGCTTTTTGGCCCTGCCCCTGTGGGGCAAATCTTGCAATCAGTGCATTCCAAGAGTCCACGCTCCAGACAGGAAGCTCCTTGAGCAGTTGGGTGGAGCCACATGCCTTCAAGCCGAAAGTTATAGGTGACTAAATTTGGAGAGACACTTGCTTTGCATCCTCAAAATAGCGCAAAGCTTTCTGGCACAGGTCTTGTTGCACTTTTTGTGCTTTCTCAACCGCTCCACATTTGGTATACATATCGACCAAGACAGTGCCAAGCACGACATCTTTTTTCAATAGCCTTTGACTAACAATATTATTGTGAATTTTTTTGTGCCACATACCTCGAGCATTTGCATAGAGCCACATGCCTTCAAGATGCATGCGTAGGTGATTGCAAATGGAGAGAGCCCCTTGCTTCGCATCTGCTGAAAACAGACTAGAGCTTTCTCTTGTGGGACAAATCCTACAATCAGTGCATTCCAAGAGTCCACACTGTTGGATAGGAAGCTGGAAACAACCTAGAGATTTATGATTAACACTATATTTGTGAATTTTTGTGCCCATATCAGCATCTTGCATAGGGCCACATGCCTTCAAGATGCCTGCGTAGGTGATCGTATATGGAGAGAGGCCCTCGCTTTGCATCTGTTGAAAACAGACAAGAGCTTTCTGGCCTTGCCCGTGTGGGGAAAATCTTGCAATCAGTGCATTCCAAGAGTCCACACTCCGGACACGAAGCTCCTCAAAGCACTTGCATAGAGCCACATGCCTTCAAGATATAAGCATAGCCTTCACGACAGAAGTATAGGTGACTGAATTTGTAGAGATACATTTGCTTTGCATCCGCTTAAAATAGCCTAGAGCTTTTGTCTCTACTCTTGTTGCGCACATCCAACAATCAGTGCATTCCAAGAGATGACATTCCAAATAGGAAACTCCCTAGAGCTTTTTGTACTTTCTCAAGTGCACCACATTTGACATACATATCGACCAAGACACTACCAAGCACGACATTTTTTTTCAATAGCCTCTGACTAACAATATAATTGTGAACTTTTGTGCCACATACCTCGAGCACTTGCGTAGAGCCACATGCCTTCAAGATGTAAGCATAGACTTCAAGAAAGTATGCATAGACTTCAAGAAAGTATAGATGATTGAATTTGGAGAGATACACTTGCTTTGCATCCGCCAAAAACAACCTAGAGCTTTTTGGCCTTGCTCTTATTGCACACATGCTGCCCAAGAGGTGACATTCCGGACAGGAAGCTCCTCAAGAACTTTTTGTGCTTTCTCAAGCACACCACATTTGGCATACATATTGACCAAGATGGTGCCAAGCATGGCATTTTTTTTCAACAGCCTCTGACTGACAATATAATTGTGAATTTCTTTGGCCATTCCAGCATCTTGTGTTGAGCCACATGCCTTGAAGATGAATGAGCAGTTGATTGCATCTGGAGAGAGGTCCTCGCTTTGCATGTGCTGAAAATAGACTACAAGTTCTGGCCCTGCTCTTGTTGCGTACATCCCGCAATCGCTACATTCTAAGAGGCGACATTCTGGAGAGGAAGCTCCTCACCCGCCTATGCTAAACTAGCCTCTGACTAACAACATGATTGTGAATTTTTGTACCCATATCGGCATCTTGCATAGAGCCACATGCCTTCAAGATGCATACATAGGTGATTGCAACAGGAGAGCCCCTCGGTTCGCATCTGCTGAAAAACAGACTACGAGTTCTGGCCTTGCTCTCATTGTGCACATCCCGCAATCAGTGCATTCCAAGAGGCGAGATTCCAGACAAGAAGCTCCTCAAGCACTTTTTGTGCTTTCTCAAGCGCACCACATTATGCATACATATTGACCAAGACAGTGCCAAGAACGGCATCTTTTTCCAACAGCCTCTGACTAACAATATAATTGTGAATTTTTGTGCCCATATTAGCATCTTGCATAGAGCCACATATTAGCACAAAATATGTGGAAAAAAGATGATAATTTGAAAAGATGCTAAACCCTAAACCCTAAACCGCATCGTGCACCATTTAGAGATGCTAATTCTGACTAACAATTTTGAAAAGATGCTAATATGCCTTCAAAATGCATGTGTAGAACCACATGCGTTGAAGATGCCTGCGTAGGTGATTGCATATGTAGATGGGCCCTCGCTTTGTATCTTTTGAAAACAGACTACAAGATCTAACTTTTGGCCCTGCTCTTGTTGCACAAAAGAGTCCAATGTCATGGAAAATGTTGATTTTTCATTCTAATTGATTATAAAAATTTCAATTAAACCAATAGATGTATGCATGAGGAATCACACAGTGAGTGTTTTCCAATGATGAATGTAGAGGCATTTGGTGTGTTAGATTTGCAATTTTACCAACAAAGATGGCCACTTTCTGTATATGTAAACTTGGCAAAACTTCCGAATGTGAAGACAACTCTGAAAGATTGTGTTGACTTCATAAATTAAACAACTTTTCAAAAAAAAAAAAAACTTTTTCGTGTATTTGTAGTTAATCAGTAGCGCCAACCTTTATCAAGATAATGTCAAGATTAATCCATTGCATGACTTGTTCACCTCTAAAGAGGTTTACAAGGCCACTAGAAAGGCAAAACGTGAGGCTTGAAAAAATACTGCTTTGCACAATAAGAAACCTTTGGGGTAAAATGAAAGCAGTGTTTGGTAAAAGTCTCTCCCATCTCAAACAACTTTGAAAATTAAAAATTCTGGTCAAGAGGAACACTTACAAGAACAGGAACAGGAACAGGAGCAGGAAGAGGAAAAATCCCACCTAAATTTACAGAAAATCAGTAGAAATTAGCTTAAATTTTGAAAATTTCCTTGAGAGGAAAAGGGAAAATTTTGCCTTAATTTTCATAAAACTTAGTGCAATAGTGTAGAGTTGCATAATGATTCTTCCCAAGCACTGTTGGCAAGTGTCATATCCCAAAATAAATAGAAATACAACATTGTCATATGGAACTGTTACATGTCCCATCCTGGCTATTCAAAACAATCTTCACAATAGAGCAAGAAGAAAAGAAATATTTCTGTATTTCCGCATTCCCAAACTCAAGACGATCGCGGAGCTATCCCGACGAGTCTTGAACTCAAGGCCTGATTGAGTCTTGCATTTGTTTAGTTGAACCTACCTGCTTAAGTTGAGGTTGTGACAAGAAACACCAATCACCAAGGACAACCCGGAGAGAATACACTTGACCCACTTCTTTAGGCGAACTTCTTTATGAGCTGCTATGGAATTTCCCAAGATTCCATTAAAAAGGGATTTTCTAAAAACGGGTCCCCACTACCTACTTGCCCAACATCATCTTGACGAACTCCTCATAGTTGATATGACCATCCCCATTGACATCGGCCTCTCTGATCATTTCATCAACCTCATAATCCTTGAGGTTGGTCATCACACAGTGCAACTGAGTGGCTAAAAGAAAGCCATTTTGATCTTTGTCGAACACGCGAAAAGCCTCCTTGAGCTCCTCCTCAGTGTCTGTATCCTTCACTTTACAAGCCATGAGGTTGAGAAACTTAGCACAATCAATATTACCATTCCCATCTGCTGTTGAGATGTCGAGCTCTACATCTTGAGCTGGCATCCACTACGGGTCTTGGCCGCTTACGACATTTACTCACTGGAGCGTTAGGTGACCGACACGGAGGATCTCTACTAGTGATTCTACAGCTGGACTACACTTATAGTGCCAACCTAGTACCCTTCTAGCGAGTTCACACTTAGTGACCGCATGTACATATGTGCTACTTTTCAGTTTTAGCACTTAGTCATTTTGTACTCTCTTTTCTGTGTGAAGAAGAAGAAGCTTTCCATCTCTGTGTGCTTTGTGCTTGTCTTGTGTAGCTCTCTTGCATCCTCTTTCTTTACATGGTATCAGAGCCTGGTGCAGGCAAGAGAGGCTAAGAGAGCAAGAGAATCACAATCCCTTCATTCGCAATCCACGACCAGATGCCGAAGGCGCCTCGTGCAGTGGAAAACATTTTAGGGGTTTTTCGTACAAGTTTCTAAACACGTCTCCAACGTGTAGTACACAAAGATTTACTGTACAAGTATAGTGGTTGTATGTACGCTTGATTGTGGACACTCGTTGAGTGTAGAAAGCGTTACAGGTACCACGATAGCAGGTTCAACAGATTTGCAGCTTTTTGCAGATTACAGCTATTTTGTCTTAGTGCTTCAAGATGTCTGACGGTTTCAGTCAGATTGTTACTGAGAAGCTTGAGAAAAATAACTACCCTGCATGGAAGTTCAGAATAACAAATTTCCTAAAAGGAAAAGGTTATTGGGACTATGTAGAAGGAGACAATGAAAAGGAACCAGAGATTCTCGAGGCAAATTCTACAGCAGAACAAAGAAAAGCTTTGAGGGACTGGAAACAAGGCCAGAGCAAAGTGATGTATTGGCTTTCTATGAGCATCACAGATGGCATGACGGGCTATCCACAGGATGCTAAAATCCCCGCCATTGCATGGAAAAACTTAGGTAGAGTGTTCGAGGTGAACACCAAGGCCAGGAAGCTTCAACTAAAGTCGGAGCTAAATCAGGTTAAGAGGAACAACCTCTCCATCAATGATTATGCCTTGAAGATCAAGAGTATCATTGAGGCTCTTGGATCTATTAAAGTCTCAGTGGAAGACGATGACATTGTCCGTGCATGCTTGGATGGTCTAGGAGATGAGTATGTACATTTCAGGTCTTCCATGAATACAAGAGATGAACCTTGGTCTTGACACACCTTCTTCTCGTGGCAGAAATAGGTCTGAACAGGACTTCTATTCTAACTCCAACAGACGTAGAGGTAGAGGTCGTGGTCGAGGCCCAAGTGGTTGTAGGGGCCAATTTCAAGAAGGTCAATCAAATCAAAACAATACAGGTGGTAGGGGAAACCAGTCTCAAGGCAGGGGGAGTCAAAGAGGTCGCGGTGCAGGCAGCAACATACTGCAGATAGCAGAGAATGTTGGACTTGTGGTGAAAGAGGTCACATGTCACGTGACTGTCCAAAGGGAAAAGCAAGTGGAAAGAGAGAACATGGCAACTATGCATCTACTAGCAGAGATGCAGACGACAACAAAAACGAGCGCATGTTTGTTATGCAGCATGTAATGAATACAATGACTACAGAGAATTCCACCCAAGATGATGTTTGGTATGTGGATTCAGGTGCCTCTAATCACATGACATCTCGTGGAGAGTGGTTTAGAGATATGCGCAAACCAGATGTGTCAGGCTATGTGCAGACAGGAGATGGCACAGCTCACCCCATTGCTCATGTAGGGAACATACCTCTAAATATGAAGAGTGGCAAATCAAAGTACTTAGCAGATGTACTTCATGTCCCAAACATTACAAAGAATCTTGTTTCTATTGGACAAATGGTTGAGCAGGGTTTCCAGGTTCGCTTCAATCCAAATGGCTGTTATGTAGAAGATTTCCAGAATGGCTGTAAGCTGTTCAATCCAAATGGCTGTTATGTAGAAGATTTCTAGAATGGCTGTAAGCTGATCACAGAGGGAAAATGTGTGGGCAGAATGTTTACGCTGAATGTAGACATGCCCGAGGTAAAAGCTGCATTATTTGCACAAAGCATAGGTGTTGTGGTTGATGTTGACATTTGGCACAAACGCATTGGCCATGTCAATGAGCAGAGATTGCGCAGCATGCAATCAAAACAGATTGTAAAAGGTTTACCCAAATTCAAGGTCGATGGTATGCATAAAGTGTGTGAGCATGCCAGTTTGGAAAACAGTCAAAGGGCTCATTTCCACATGAGCGCAATGTATGTAAAAAGCCACTTGAGGTGGTGCACACAGATGTTTGGGGTCCAACCGATACTGTAAGTATACATGGTTGCAGGTATTATGTCTCTTTCATTGATGACCATACAAGGAAAGTATGGGTCTACTTCATGCGTAAGAAAAGTGAAGTGTTTGGTCACTTTCAGGACTTCAAAGTCATGATTGAGAAGGAGACAGATATGCAAATCAAGACATTGAGGTCAGATGGAGGGGGAGAGTACTTCTCCAACGATTTTTCAGATTTTCTGCGAATGCATGGTATACGCAGGCAGTTTACATGCATATATACTCCACAACAGAATGGGATCGCAGAAAGGAAAAACAGGCACATTGCAGAGGTTGCACGTGCATTGATGAATGAGAAGAACATGCCTCATCATTTCTGGGCTGAAGCTGTAAATACAGCTGTGTACATTATGAACATGACACCTACAGTTGCGGTGGATGATGTAACACCTGAGGAAAAGTTTACAGGTACAAAGCCTGATTTGGCACACTTGAAAGTGTTTGGCTGCATAACTTACGTGCATGTACCAGATGAGTTGCGTAGGAAATTGGATCCTAAAGCAGAGAAATGTATTCTTGTGGGATATTCCCGTGAACAAAAGGGGTACATGTGCTACAATCCTACTACACGAGAATTACGAGTGAGCAGAGATGTAGTCTTTGATGAGATGAGCAGCTGGTACAATAATGCACATGGCACTATTGGGGCTGATGTAAAAGATGACGTGGTTGTACAAAATGTGAGGCCACAGTCACAGGTTTTGAGTGGACCACAAGAGTCCTCTTCTCATGGCTCTGTTGAGAAGCCATGGAATGGTAGACTACGTACGCAGGTTACTCCACCAGCAGGTATAGGGAACGTATCACGAAAAGGAAAGGAAAAGGTTGATGAACCTCCCTTTATGGCTGATGCATCATCAGGTTTTTCACATGTAGACATGGATTCAGATGGTTCTGAACAAAGTCTTGATGAAGAATTTGGAATTCTGGCTGTCAGGACACTTGGTGTAAGGAAAGTACAATAAGATGCTACAGGGCAAAGGAGTGACCCAGGACCGCGCAGATCTAACAGAGTCAGAAATCCAGTTTAGAAATTGAGTTATGATGGGTATCTAGCACATCATCAAGCCTACATGGCTAAGGTGATACAAGATGTGGAGCCCACATGTTTTAAGGATGCAGTTGGAAATGTGCATTGGGATGATGCAATGAATGAAGAGATGGCTGCATTGGAAGCAAACGACACATGGGAGTTGGTGCCATTTCCAAGTGGCAAGAAAGCTATTGGCTGTAAATGGGTGTATAAAACTAAGCATAAGGCTGATGGTAACATTGAGCGTCACAAGGTAAGGCTGGTCGCAAAGGGTTATGCACAGACGTATGGCATAGACTATGAGGAGACCTTTGCTCCAGTGGCAAAGATGACCACTATGAGAGCTGTCATAGGAGTGGATGCATCTAGAGGATGGATTATGCATCAAATGGATGTAAATAATGCCTTCTTGAATGGTGAGTTGCAAGAGGAAGTGTATATGGATCAGCCACCTGGTTATGTCGATCCAGGTTACCCAGATTATGTATGCAGACTTCTCAAAGCTTTGTATGGTTTGAAGCACGGCTCTAGAGCATGGTATGACAGGATTGCCAAGTATCTTGTTAGTATTGGGTTCAGGAGAGCTCATGCTGATCATTCAATGTATGTACGTGAGAGTGATGTGGGGATTGTGGTCATTACCATATATGTAGACGACCTTATTATTGTGGGTGACAATGCTATGGAGATTGATCATGTGAAGGGTCTTCTCAAACAGGAGTTTGAAATGAAAGATTTGGGCGAGTTGCGCTACTTTCTTGGCATTGAGGTGATCAGGACTCCAGAGGGTGTATGGCTGTCACAGAGACAATATGCTTTGGACATGTTGTCAAAGTATGGTATGGCTGATTGTAAGCCAATTTCTATTCACTTCGATGTGAATGCAAAGCTGAGTGCAGAGAAGGGTGATGTTGTTGAGGATGTCAAGATGTACAGGAAGATTGTGGGTAGTCTAATCTACTTGACTATCACAAGGCCAGACTTGAGCTACACAGTAGGCTTGGAGAGTCAGTTCATGCAGCTTCTGAGGAAGCCACATTTGGATGGAGTACGACGCACACTTCGGTATGTGCAAGGGACTCTTGACTACGCATTGTTCTATGCAGCAGATGTGCCATTAGCATTGTATGGGTATACAGATGCAGATTGGGCAGGTAGCATTGTTGATAGGAGATCTACGAGTGGCTTCATGTTCTCTTTTGGGAGTGCTGCTGTTACTTGGAGCAGCAATAAGCAGCCTACGGTTGCTTTATCGAGCATAGAGGCCGAGTACAGAGGTGCAACAGTTGTGAGTGCGAGGTAGCTTGGCTACACACATTACTTGAGGACTTGGGAGTACAGGTGGACCAGCAGATTGTCATCCATTGTGACAACCTCAGCAGCATGCAGTTGGCTAGGAACCCAGTGTTCCATGCCAAGACCAAGAACATAGAGGTCCATTACCACTACGTTCGAGAGCGAGTGTTGGCGGGCAACATCGACTTGGTCTACGTCAGCACAGAGGAGCAGATAGCGGATATCTTTACCAAGGCCCTCGGAGCTGAGAAGCTTCGACGTTTTCGGACTATGCTTGGACTCTGCGACATGAAGAGCTCGAGGGGGAGTGTTGAGATGTCGAGCTCTACATCTTGAGCTGGCATCCACTACAGGTCTTGGCCGCTTACGACATTTACTCACTGGTGCGTTAGGTGACCGACACGGAGGATCTTTGCCAGTGATTCTACAGCTGGACTACACTTATAGTGCCAGCCTAGTACGCTTCTAGCGAGTTCACACTTAGTGACCGCATGTACATATGTGCTACTTTTCAGTTTTAGCACTGTCATTTTGTACTCTCTTTTCTGTGTGAAGAAGAAGAAGCTTTCCATCTCTGTGTGCTTTGTGCTTGTCTTGTGTAGCTCTCTTGCATCCTCTTTCTTTACATCTGCATCAACCCCATTTATCATATCTTGCGGCTATATACATTTCATTTATAGTCATGCCAGCAATTCTACAGGGCTGTGGTCACACACAAATGACGAGCAAAAAGTTGTGTTTCACCATTGAGCTGCCAACAACTTTTTACTAGGGCTCTTAAATTCTCTTAAAACTGTTAACCTCTTAGTTATCTTCTAAGAATCAATAGGTGGTTTATGATGCATTTAAAGAAAGCCACCCTATAGAATTTTGGGCTATGGTTGTGCCAGGTTTGGTCTAAAGGACGTCTTGCTGCATTGAGGCCACATACCCAGTCTTTCTCATCCAAATTGGAACTATTGATGCACAAGATTCATATGCTTCACAAAATGTTACACAAGTGACACACATGCACATATACAATCACCAAACAAAAAAGACATCAAATATAACCAAATGCTCCCCAGAATGCAACCTTTGTTGTTTAGAGGGTTCCATATATAATGAAATGCTCCCTTGACCGCAGATTGTGTCATTCAAAGGTTCCAAGTACAACTAAACAATCCCCAAACCGTAGCCTGCACCATTTAGAGGTTATCAACCAACACTGCAACCAGAATCAAATAATTTCAATTGGCACCAAGACAAGTTCTAAACACAAAAAATTTGTAAATGATATTCTCAAAGTGCTCCAAGAAGTGTATAAGACAAAGAAAAAACAAACACCATTTGGAGGTGATTTCTGTAAGTCAAACTTTAAGGACGATTGTTTTGCCATCCTAGTTCAAGGTGATGGTTCTATTCAAATCTGAATAGTAGCATCATTTTTATGATGCCAAGGCATTGCCAAAAGCGCATCAACTTCAAGATGTGAAAGTCAGACTTGCCATGGTACTCCTGAAACGGTGAAACGAAGGGCACCAAATAAGCGGGACAATTGTACTATTATCTCATGTAGCCAACTTAGCCTCAATGCCTCCGACAACATGGTTGTACTTAAAGTCCATGTTATTAATAAATTATGGGTGGATGAAATCTTGCATGGCTCTAGGATCAAGGAAGATAACTGCTTTGTGGACATGACTTCCCATAAGCTCGACTCAATTCCTAGAAGCACCGGTGTAAAAATGACATAAATATCCAGAACAAGCTGTCAAACTTATAGCATCTCAAGTGAATAGCCCAATATGATCCCAATATTTATTTTGTCCTTCGATATTTATTTTACTTGTCAAATCTTGGGTAGGGCAATTTGCCTAGGGGGGTGCTTATGGCCCTCAGGGCTAGTATATAAGCACCCCATTTCCCCATCGTATTTTATAAATCAATTCATTGCCAAGGTTGGTTAGTTCAAAAGTCTCTCTCTCTCTCTCTCTCTCTCTCTCTCTCTCTCTCTCTCTCTCTCTCTCTCTCTCTCTCTCTCTCTCTCTCTCTCCATTGCTTCCACATCGTCAACTTTGACATGATGTCAAAGCCTTGGAGTTGAAGAGCACGGGTTGAGAAGAGACCCCCCCCACACACTCGAGATTTCCACCCCCTCTCTAGCTATGTTTTAAAACGTTGGGGTTCGTTGGGGTGCAAGCACTTTAACATGTCATGCTTTTTGTGCTAGTTATCATGTGCCAACAAGCATATCTTGTAAGCATAAGGAGAGTGGTGTCCTTCAAGTGTGTGGGACTCCATCATGAACTATAAAAATATTTTAAAAATTTGGATTGAAGTTCAAATGAGCTTGAAAATTTACGCTGAGGCGTTACTTCGAAGTAGTGGTGGAGCCATGATGCATCGAGGGAAGCAGATCATAGAGGCCACATGCAAGAGAGAGGGGGGGAGGCGATTGTGATCTACAAGTCATCACTCAGTTGTAGCTCATCAGGCTGCCCAGGTAGAGAATGGCTCGGCATAAAAGCCAGCCACCTCCGACGATGACTCTCTTGACACCCACAAAGAAGGAAGTCAAGGACAAAAGCTTCTGCTACTTCTCCTCTGGCTCGCAAAAGGGTGAAGCTATCTGAATTCCATCCTTGCAAAGGAAGCAAAGCTGCCTCGGTCTTTCCTAGCACTTTATCCTCCACATACTAGCCAACAAACCAACAATGATACATCGTAGAAAAGCAGCACAAAGAAAGCTTAAGTTTGAGCTCAAGGCTATGGAATTCCACTTAGAAGGCCTCCTGATCTTAAGGAAGGGGTAGGCATTGTTGACCATTCACAATACTTAAGAGGGTTCCCCAAGGATCCCCAATGCCAAAGAACATGCATGCAGGGAATGCGAAGAACAATTCAGGTACTCTGTGTGTGTGTGTGTGTGTGTGTGTGTGGGCACGCATGCCACCGAATGACACCGACTACATCTCACATTACATCAGACTTGCGCGCGTGTGTGTGTGTGTGTCCTCAATTGAGAAGTTATGGTTCAAGCTTGTGAACAAATTACTCGAGAGTTCTTTTCTAATGGGGTTGCTTAAAGAAGCTCTGTGACGTGTTGATTGTTTTTTTGTGTTTGGCTATCTCATGTATGCATGAAATGTGAGAAGCATATTATTTCCCAATAAATAGAAAATTTTCCCTTTGCCATGGATAGCCTTGCATTGTAATATTTTGTGACATTGGAGGTGGGCAGCCCAATGGAAAGCTCCCAAGCTCAACATCCTACTGCAATAGAAATTTTGTATTGTAGCAAAAGATTTCAATGTTGTTCATGGTGTCGACCCCAAACTGGTGAAGTGGGACAAAATTACAGATATGGAGTGGTTTAGTGTATTCAAAGAGCCAAAATATTGCAGCAAATATCGCATTAAATGTAGTTCTATACATGGTGATATGCTAGTCACCTGACATGCTTATGTGTATGCTAGTCAGCATACATCCTAATTATGCTATATATGCTAGTTAACAGAGTCTACTTGCTAGCTAGTAGAGTTATTATGCTAGTTAGCATAGGGGTATGGTGGCTAGCATACTGTGTTTAGTTAGCATACCCACTGATGCTATTTAGCCTACCTACTTATGCTAGTTAGCATAAATGCTAGCTAGCAGAGTTTTTATGCTAGTTAGCATAGGGGTATGGTGTCTAGCAGACTGTGTTTAGTAAGCATACCCACTTATACTATTTAGCCTACCTACTTATGCTAGTTAGCATAAATGCTATTGTGAATGCTAGTTAGCATACATGCTAGTTATTCTATGTATGCTAGTTAGCATATTGGCTATGGTGGCCAACATGCCCAGTTATGCTAGTTAGCATACAGGGTACTATGTATGCTAGCTAGCACACCCAGTTATGCTAGTTAGCATAGATGCTAATGTCTATGTTAGTTATCATACACATCAGTCAACATAAATGCTTATTATGTTGTGTATTCTAGTCAGCATAGTCTGTTGGCTAGTTAGCATCTTGGGTATGTTGGCTAGCATACCTAGTTATGGTAGATTCTATATGCTTGCTAGAATAGTTTGTATGCTAGCTAGCATATTGGGTATGCTGGCTAGCCACTTATGCTAGTTATTCTTTATATGCTTGTTAGAATAGTTTGTATGCTAGTTAGAATATCCACTGATGCTAGCTACCATATTGGGTATGCTGGCTAGCCACTTATGCTAGTTATTCTTTATATGCTTGTTAGAATATTTTGTATGCTAGTTAAAATATCCACTGATGCTAGCTACCATACCCACTTATGCTAGCTACCATACCAATTATGCTAGTTAGCATACCTAGTTATGTTAGTCATGAAATTGTATGATTGTTGGCATATTGTGAGAGATTGAAAGATTTTTTTTTTCTAGTTAGCTTAGTATGTATCACGATTAGTTAGCATAGTGGGTATGGTGGCTAGCAGACACAATATGCTAGTTAGTATATCCAGTTATGCTAGTTAGCATTTCAAGTACATGGAATTCTTATTGGCATATTAAGTATACAAGCAATCATAATGATATGCTACCTAGCATAATGTATATATGTACATAGTCATTATATTAACTACCACACATCCCATGAAGAACAACATTTTCAGTATGCTAATTGTTGTGTTAACAATCCAACTTTGTATTTTTACTAGCAATTTGGATATGATAATCAATGTTTGAAAGGAATACAAAGGAATCGACGATGTGGGAATCACACATGAGAAGAAGCATGTCAAGCAAAGGATCGAAGAAGAGAAGCCTTGTAATGATGACTTGGATGAGCTAGAAAGAATGCATGAAGGGGTAAATGTGACACCGCAACTAGTGAACTCGCCTGGGGTGCTGTAGATAGTAAAGAAATGGATGACAATGATGACTTCATCATGATCATTCATGCCAAACCCAGGCCCAATGCATATGTACATACCCATGCATGGTGCATCGAATAAAGGAGTGCCCATTTCCTAGAGCCAGGTGGTTACGTGGGGCCCACAAGTTAGGATAGCACGTACATAGTGCATCGATTTTCATCGTCACCAATACCAGTGTGTTTTTTCTATAATAATGAGGAGTTGGTAGCACATAAAAATTCTCAAGGAAGCTATCCGCGGGCTGACGACATGAGGTAAGCAGGTGCGTCAGATGGCATCTAGTGGCGTGAGGAGGTCGAATGAGGTCAATATTTGCACGTGGATAAGTACGGACACAACGTGGGTGTTTTCTTGTGATAATCATGCAAAAAGGTCATCATGAGAACTATATTTGGGGGCCACTTCACGTGGTGGTGGGATGCATTATTGAAAAAAGTTGAGTGCCAGGTGTGCGGATGGATGCAGCAGGGTGACAACTATGCACTGCGGCCACTTTTTGGCCTGTTCGGGGTCCGTTTGAGGTCAACTAAAAGGCCAAGGGTGCCCAAGTAATAAAGCTAAGTGTGGGAAATGAAAAACATGAGAGAAGCCCAGAAAAAACATGGAGAGAAGAGGAGGAACAACCGCAACTGAGTTTTTGCTGTTTTTGGAGCTTGTTTTGGCCATAAACTGCTCATCCGAGGTCAGATTTGAGCACTTTCACATTGTAGACTGGGGTTTTGGGCCGTTTTGGAGGTGATGGCGCTATCCATTTTGCCAAATTCCTCACTATTTTTCTGTTGTTTTGGCTGTGTAAGTTTCTTCTATTAGCGAAGCTTCTGCTCCAATTTGTGATTGTACCTGACATATTTTACCCATACTGTGTGAGCTATTTGCCCCATTGGTGTTGGCCCAAGCTCAATTATATCTAAGCATAAAAAATTCTCCTCTTTTGAGCTGACTTTTTTGGGTATGTGTGTGTGTGTGTGTGTGTGTGTGTGTGTGTCTCTGTGTGGAGTGGGCAAATGGATACTCTCTCTCCTGTCACTCCATCGGTGTATTCCCTATCTCGGCCAGGTGGTGATAGCCGTTTTTCGGCTCTCCATAATTGCCATACTAAGTTACTCTACCCTACCAAATTCACCCAAACGCTATGGCTATCCCTACCATTTCACTGTACATAGGCGTGTGTGAGTTAGGGGGCTTTTTCCATATCTTCTTAAAAACCCTCAGCTAGCTAGTCACTGGGCTAGTTGAGCCAAAAAAATAAAAAAAATAAAAAAATAAAAGTATATTATGGCCTCTTTGTGTGTAAATATTTCATTGTATATATGGCCTAAATATAGGGATTTTTTATAATTATTTTGGTATTTTATTTAAATATTTCTACTTAGGTGTGTATTTTATTAAACCTATGTACACCTTCTTTCATCCTCTTACACCATAATTATATTTTTTGCCAATATGTACATACTCTAACCTCATATTTTTCCTTTATACAAATCACTCCCACATTTTCACCCTCACCCTCGTGAAAACAAAAAATTGATTTCTACTCATTGGTTACGTTTATTATATTATTTACTTGCATACCTTTTCTTCTTTCACCCAAAATAATTCAAGGAGGGACCATATCATATGATTCCAATATCTTTCCATATCCATAACTCCTCCATATTTTTATTATTATTTTTACTCATTATTCTAACACCATGTGCTCATTGAGCTAAAGTCCATGAATAGTCCATACACTAGTCCCACCATGTATATATTTCTTTATTCACCAATAATCCTCCTCCATGCATGGGTCAAGGGAAACTTGGATGCTTTGTATTATAATATGACAAAGGAGGGGCTCACTCTTGGATGCATTGTACAAATTCAACAAAGGAGGGGGCCACTAAAAGACTTTTGCAGGCATAAAAACCAGGCTTTTTGGTGAGAATTTTGGCACCTATCTTCACTCCGCATTTGGAGAGGTGGTCAAAAGAGAAAATGTAGCCCACGCTCTGAATAATCATCTCAAATTTTTTCATTATTTTTGAAGCTACCAGCGGTGAGCTATGATTTTTTTAGTGGGACCCAGTCTGCCCACTTTTCTCACAAGTAACCCTTAGTCTTCTCTCACCCTTCCACACACCTACTCACTCTTACACATCCCTCCCTCTCCTTCCCTCACTCAAACCTGCAATTTCCATGGCTTCTCCCACCCTCTTCACCATTACCCTTCTCTCTCATCCCTATAGTTCTTTTATGAACCTCTACATACATACACCCTCTCCATGTCTCTCTCTATTGCTTCTATGTTACAATTTCATTTACCTCTCCTAAAAATATCTAAAATTCAGCATCTTAACCATGATAACTTCTACAAATTGAGGATTTTTCATCAACAAATCCTCCTTTCATCGTGGTGGTCAACCGTGGCGGCGGCGTAAAGAAGCGAAGAAGAAGAAGAAGACCAACGGTCATTTTTTCCACAATCTACACAAGGGTGAGTTCAAGGTTCTTCAAAGCGTCACCATCTCAATGATTCTCTTTTAATTCACCCCTCTTCCTTCATCAAATCAACTCACTCTACCCATTGTAAATGTAACATTAACTTTCTAGTGATTACTAACGACTAACATACTAACACAAAATAGCATTGACCTAACCATAAAAGACACCTCACCTCAAGACATGTGTATAGTTACACACACACACACTCTCTCTCTCTCTCTCTTTCTCTCTCCTTACTTACTTTCACCTTATCTACCATCAATAATGCTCTCTTTTGAGCCCACACCAATGACTCAAGCAGACAAAGAAGGCCCGCAATGTTTTGATATTCAAAAAAATCATAATCCTGATTTGTTAGCTTGTAAATTAGGATTTCCAATAATCTTTATTAGGGGTCCCCAACCTATAAATAGACCCCTCTCCTTCTTGTAAAACAATCTCCAACATCTCACATAGCACCCCAACACTCTATGCGTGAGGAGAGACTTAGGTGTAGCAACCACTTGTGAGCTTCACTCTTGGTGTGAGAGAAGCCTTCAAGCTACACATTGCAAGTGAGAGAGCGTGAGTTCCTGAAATCTCAAAACCACTATTGTATATGCTCCTTCATCATCAATAAATTGAGGTTTGGTGCATCAAAGGCGTGATTCGACGTTCAAATCTTCGTCCTTCCATTTGTGCAATACGGTTTGGTGAATTCAAGGTGACTTGTGTATTTGAGTTTTTATCTGTTGCTCTTGATTTTAGAAAGTGTTTTAGTGTGTTTTCATTGCCAGTTTGTGTCCATTGTAAGAGGGTATTGTGGTGAGAGGTCTCCCACACCCTAAGACAGTGTGTGTGTGCTTTGGCAATGTTTAGCAATCACTAAGCATTGAGTGAGTTTTGTACAAGTTCTACGATAGCATCATAACGAACCATATCCATTTGCATGTCACAAATAAGGTATTACGCAAGATCCATTCCTCTCTCTCTTCCCTTTGCTCTAGCTCTCTCTGGTCCATTTTGTGCGTGTCTTGGTGTGAGGTTGCTTGTGTGTGTTGTGTGGTGCATCTTCTTGGTTGTGCCAAAATCTCTCTTGCGTCCTAGTTCGCATACCATAACTAGGTGGTGCCCCTATCTTGTTTGGGTTTGGCTGTGGGTTTGTTGTTTTGTTGTGCTTGTCGTTGCCCCAGCCCCAGCCCCAATTGAGCAGCACGGGAGCCTTGAGGGGTGTTTAGAGGTCGCCTTTCTTGTTGCCCGCCCTGGACCGCCTTAATTTTGGTGCCCCCACTGAGGACAGGCTTGTGTATGTTTTGTGAAGGCTCAACCTTTAGCATAATCAAGTAGCTTGCATGAATCATGAGAGTTTTTATGATCCCTTCATTCCCATTGCAAGGCAAAAGGTACACATAATTGTTAGTACTAAGTTGCAATTTCAGCGAGTAATTCGTAGAATTTTAGGCCCTCTTAGGTTGGTAGAGATAAACGCATCAGTAAATCCTTTTATTTTGCCTCTCATTAGGTACGACCTTAGTTTGGACGTCTATATTTTTGTTTTGTTTTAAGAATTAGGTCATGCATAGACCATGGATAATGGCCAAGGAATACAGGTTTTTCCCTTTCATTTCACTCTACACATTAGAGTAAACATTGCAATTAGTAGAAAAATCCATTTTCAACAACGTATGGTATTCATGTTTGGTGCCCAAAGAGTAGGAGAAATTCTCGTGTCACCAAACCCTGTCATTCTACCTCTTATTGATTATCATAGGTCATTTGATGTGAATATTTTTATTTTGTTGTAGAATAGATTGCAATTTAGAAAATATTATTGTGTAAATCTTTTAAAGAAAGAAAAAACAAAAACGCGTCACTTTGAAATCAATTCAATGGAGAGCCAACGCCAAATGTCTGGATATCCTCTTTTCTTTGGAGAGCCTGGAGAGGATGCAGAATTATTTCTAGCGAATTTCAAGATGTCTTGCCGTATCAAGAGGATAGAAACTGATCAAGAACGTGTAGAAATGTTTGAGGTGGTCCTTAGGAAAGATGCTAGCACTTGGTTTGACTCTTTGCCTGAGGAACTTAAAGGGAATTACACGGAAGTTTTGAATCATTTCAAGAAATACACTCAGAAATTATGGCAAGACATTGTTTCTCATAAGCAAAAAGACTTAGATGACTACTACTTGTACAAGCAAGAGTTCCTACATCTTTGGGCTCTATGGATACGAAATGTTGCTAACCCTGGTGATGGTGCAGAATTTCTAAAGAAGGAGAGGTTCATAGCCGGACTCTTTCCTGACCTTAAGGTAAAAGTTGAGGCGGGTGCACCTGCTACCTTTGATGCAGCTGAAACTAGGGCTGCTGAGAAATATAGGAAACTCAAGTGCTTAAGGGGAGAGGTTCCAATAGAAGGTCTTAGACCCAAAGGTTAGTCACAAGCATCAACATCTAAGGAGCTTCCTGCGGTAACGACGGAAGTGATTGAGAAGTTAAATGAATCTTTAAGCAGCTTGTCAATAGCTTGTCAATTCACCTTGCACAAGCCGTAGGTCCAAAGGGACAAGCAAAGAAGTCTGAAGAGCGAGACCCACGACCTAAGAGAGTCTTGCAATGTTGGAATTGCGGTGAGTCTGGACATGGGATGTATAATTGTCCTTGGCCCCGTGGGGAGCCAGGGAGACCTAAGCATCAACATCTAAGGAGCTTCCTGAGGTAACGGCGGAAGTGATTGAGAAGTTAAATGAATCTTTAAGCAGCTTGTCAATTCACCTTGCACAAGCCGTAGGTCCAAAGGGACAAGCAAAGAAGTCTGAAGAGCGAGACCCACGACCTAGGAGAGTCTTGCAATGTTGGAATTGCGGTGAGTCTGGACATGGGATGTATAATTGTCCTTGGCCCCGTGGGGAGCCAGGGAGACCTAACTTGAATTACCCAGTGATGAATGCAGGTGAAGGAACTAGTCAGCAACCACGGCTTATACAAAGGCCAAATGGAGCAAGACCACCTCCACAAGGAGTGGAAGGAGTTCCACCTTTGCCAGACCCAAACCTGCATGTGGTAGAGGTGAAAAATTCAAGAGAGGTTGACATGGAAGCAAATGGCATTAAGCGTGGCCGAGAGAAAGGTAAGGAGAAAGAAGGAGTTACATCACAAAGTGACCATGGACGAGAAAAGAAGGCAAAGGAGACCAAGGAAGCTAAGAGGACTCGACGTCATATCCACCTCCAAGACTTTCCTCTTGGACATGGAATGGCTCCATAAAACCTGTTGGAAGACATGAGAGGTAAGGGTCCTGATATCTCATGGCCTCAATTTCTTGCATTATGTCCACAAGTTAGGAGGGATTTAACAAGGGCAGTTAGCAGTAGGAGAAAGATAAAAGAGAGTGTGCCTGTTGTAAAAATTGCACAAGCTGAAATGAATGAGGACATTACACCTGTGCTAGATTGTTACATAAAAGGGAGATTGGTTAGGAAAGGTCTAGTGGATGGGGGTGCACAAATTTGCATCATGACAGAGGGACTCATGCAAAAACTAGGCATGCACATCCATGAGACACCTGAAATCAAAGTCAAGATGGCAAACAATAGCAAGGCTAGGTGCGTAGGCATTTGTAAAAATGTTTTTGTGGAGGCCTTTGGCATTAAGAAGGCAGTGGATTTCTATGTCATGTCTACCAAAGGAAATGGTTACCCATTTATCCTAGGGAGACCATGGCTAATGAAAATGCGAGCTTTGCAGGATTGGGAGAGTGGAAAGCTAATTTGCAGGAACGACAATCATAAGAAGGTTGTCTGTGACATGAAGGAGCAACGCCAAGAGGAGCTCCATGAAGAATCATCTCAAAGTGAGACAGAAGAAGGTTGGACCGATAACACTTCAGAAGAAGAAAGTAGCGGCAGCGTTACTGAAGAGGAGTCTTCCATCGAAGTCATGGGGGTAAGGTTTAAGCCAAGCAACCAAGAGACCTCTTGTCAAGGCTTGGAGGAGGTAGGTCCTCAAGAGAATGAAGGTGTTCAAGATGAGGGGATGCTGGAAGGTATGCTATCAACAACACTTACAAAGGATGAAAGAGAGGAGTTCAAATGTGTGCTAAGGAAGTTTCCTAGGCTTTTTGCTAAAGACTACACCGACGTGCGTGGGGTA
Organism: Adiantum capillus-veneris; assembly: GCF_014529385.1. Taxonomy (NCBI): domain Eukaryota; kingdom Viridiplantae; phylum Streptophyta; class Polypodiopsida; order Polypodiales; family Pteridaceae; genus Adiantum; species Adiantum capillus-veneris. The sequence continues at coordinate 84,123,620 of NC_140944.1, forward strand.
GATGTTGTTCAACACAAGATTGAGTTAAAGCATGAGGCCACACCTAAGGCTCAAAAGCTACGAAGGCTAGGAGTCATCAAGGAGCAGGCTCTACTCAAGGAGGTAAGAAAGCTTCTAGCAGCAGGTTTCATTTATCCAGTGGAGAATTCAGAGTGGGTCTCTCCCGTTGTTGTCACTCCTAAGAAAAACGGAAAGTGGAGGGTGTGTGTGGATTACCGTTCACTCAATGAGGCAACAAAAAGAGATCACTTTCCCCTCCCATTTCAGGATGAGATACTAAATGAGGTAGCTGGTCATGAGAAGTACACTGTGTGTGATGGCTACTCAGGCTACTTTCAAATAGGTATCGCATTGGAAGATCAATTGAAAACAACCTTTATCACTCCTTGGGGTTGTTATGCTTTTAGAGTCATGCCATTTGGTCTGACAAATGCTCCTGCAACATTCCAACGTTTCATGAACATGGTGTTTCAAGCATTCTTTGGAAAGTCAATTAGGGTGTTCATTGATGATTTCTGCATTTATAGCTCAAAATCATTGCATCTACAAAGGGTAGAAGAAGGTTTAAAGAAGCTCTACGACATGGGAGGTCAACTGAACCCCGACAAGTGCCACATAGGTGAGGATGCAGTGATCTTGCTCGGTCACAAGGTTTCCTATAAAGGCATTGAGGTGGATCCTTCAAAGGCAAAGGCTCTTATCGAGCTCCCATCACCGAAGAGTCTTAAGGAGGTCATCTCTTTCATTCAGAAGGTGAAGTATATGTCACGCTTCATTCACTTAGCCTGGGAGTTGCTTCATCCTTTGCAAAAGTTGACGCAACAAGTAGAATTTGCATGGTGTGATGAGCTTGAAGAGTATTTTTGTAACATTAAAGTCATTTTGTCAGAGCTACCAACACTCATGCCTCCTTGTTGGGAGTACACATTCTTTGTTAGCTCTAGTGTTGGAAGGGAAACAATTGGTGCTGTGTTGCTACAACAAGATCCCCACAGTACAAGGATGCGACCCATCTACTTTGCTAGTAGGGTCATGAATGCTTTGGAGAGAGACTACACAGAAGCAGAACTCATGATGCTTTCTCTCATGTTTGCGGTGAGAAAGTTTAGATCCTACATGCTACCAAAACCTTTTGTAATTCTTACTCCAAAAAATTTGTTCCCTTGGGTGTCATCTCAAATGAATCTTAGTACTAGGATCTCAAAGTGGATTATGGAGTTGCAAGAGTTCCAATACTCTTTCAAGGTAGAAGATAGTGTGCGTGCACAATTGGCAGGGATTCTCACTTATAGGGTACATGAGAAGAAAATTAAGGTGCCTCAAGTAAAGACCCTACCATTGCCACCACCAAAAAGTATTCCCAATGCTTTTACCTTGTTCTTTGATGGAGCTTTCCGACGAGCCACAGGGAAAGCAGGGGGAGGGCTAGTGTTGCTCAACCCAAGTGGAGAGGTGGTCATGAAAGAGAAGGTCAATCTACCAGGTTCAACTAGCAACAATGAAGCAGAATACGACACACTACTTCATGGTTTGAAGATGTGCATTGGCCAAGGGATAAAACGTCTCATGGTAAAAGGAGATGCACTTCTCATTGTTAAACAGATTTTAGGCATTTGGGCATGCAAGAATGAAAGCTTAAGGACAAAAGTTCATGCCATTCGTAGGATGTTTAATCAATTTGAAGAAGTGCAACTATATCATATTCCGAGGAAACAAAATGAAGATGCAGATTTACTTGCACAACAAGCTGTTACATGTGTTGAGAGATAAGTGCAGGTCATCATGGTGGAAACAGCTATCAAGCAACCGAGATACCAGGGATTGGAGTCATTGGCTCCCATTATTGGCTACATTTTGGAGGGTGAGTTTCCACAAGCCTTCACGAAGGCTCAGAAGAGGAGACTCATGAAGAAGGCAAGTTTCTATCTCTTCCTAGAAGGCTCCCTCTATCAAAGAGGGAAAGATCAAGTGTGCAGAAGAGTACCAACTATCGAGGAAATTCCAGCCATTCTAAAAGGTTTGCATGAAGAGGCATGTGGTGGTCATTTTGCCCAAGAATCAACTGTGAAGAAGATTTTGCTTGCGGGGTATGTTTGGCCAAGCTTGCATATGGATGTTCAACATTGGTGTAAAAGCTGTCACAATTGTCAGATAAATGGAAATGTCAGTGGAGCTTGAGTGGAAAAGAGAAGCAGCATACGAGTGCTACAAGAGGAAAGCCACACAAGCGAAAGAAATGCACGACAAGAAAGTGAAGGACAAAGGCATCAAGGAAGGAGAGCTTGTGCTAAGGTATGACAATCGACTTGACAATCGTTTTGATGCCAAGTTTGAAACTAGATGGCAAGGGCCATACATAGTCAAGAAGGCTTTCAATTCTAGTTACTATCAGCTTATGGACTTGAATGGTAAAGAGCACTCCAGGAAGGTAAACGGGTATCGCTTGAAGCCCTATTTGAGTCGCCTTCTACCAAAGGATCTACCAAAGATCTGTCCAAAGGCCGCTGTCTCATGTAAGTATTGTTACCTGAAGCATGAGTGTAACTCCAGCCAAAATTTTGAGGGGCCAAACAATGAAGATCTCGTCAAGGACTCTGAAGCACTCTCGTTGGAAAAGATTCTCTATGATGGTACATGAATATACCATCATCCTAGGGGAGGGCTAATGATAGCCGTTTTTCGGCTCTCCATAATTTCCATAGTAAGTTACTCCACCCTACCAAATTCACCCAAACGCTATGGCTATCCCTACCATTTCACTGTACATAGGCGTGTGTGAGTTAGGGGGCTTTTCCCATATCTTCTTAAAAACCCTCAGCTAGCTAGTCACTGGGCTAGTTGAGCCAAAAAAATAAAAAAAATAAACAAATAAAAGTATATTATGGCCTCTTTGTGTGTAAATATTTCATTGTATATATGGCCTAAATATAGGGATTTTTTATAATTATTTTGGTATTTTATTTAAATATTTCTACTTAAGTGTGTGTTTTATTAAACCTATGTACACCTTCTTTCATCCTCTTACACCATAATTATATTTTTTGCCAATATGTACATACTCTAACCTCATATTTTTCCTTTATATAAATCACTCCCACATTTTCACCCTCACCCTCCTGAAAACAAAAAATTGATTTCTACTCATTGGTTACGTTTATTATATTATTTACTTGCATACCTTTTCCTCTTTCACCCAAAATAATTCAAGGAGGGACCATATCATATGATTCCAATATCTTTCCATATCCATAACTCCTCCATATTTTTATTATTATTTTTACTCATTATTCTAACACCATGTGCTCATTGAGCTAAAGTCCATGAATAGTCCATACACTAGTCCCACCATGTATATATTTCTTTATTCACCAATAATCCTCCTCCATGCATGGGTCAAGGGCAAATTGGATGCTTTGTATTATAATATGACAAAGGAGGGGCTCACTCTTGGATGCATTGTACAAATTCAACAAAGGAGGCGGCCACTAAAAGACTTTTGCAGGCATAAAAACAGGCTTTTTGGTGACAATTTTGGCACCTATCTCCACTCCGAATTTGGAGCAATGGTCAAAAGAGAAAATGTAGCCCACGCTCTGAATAATCATCTCAAATTTTTTCATTATTTTTGAAGCTACCAGCGGTGAGCTATGATGTTTTTAGTGGACCCCAGTCTGCCCACTTTTCTCACAAGTAGCCCTTAGTCTTCTCTCACCCTTCCACACACCTACTCACTCTTACACATCCCTCCCTCTCCTTCCCTCACTCAAACCTACAATTTCCATGGCTTCTCCCACCCTCTTCACCATTACCCTTCTCTCTCATCCCTATAGTTCTTTTATGAACCTCTACATACATACACCCTCTCCATGTCTCTCTCTATTGCTTCTATGTTACAATTTCATTTACCTCTCCTAAAAATATCTAAAATTCAGCATCTTAACCATGATAACTTCTACAAATTGAGGATTTTTCATCAACAAATCCTCTTTTCATCGTGGTGGTCAACCGTGGCGGCGGCATAAAGAAGCGAAGAAGAAGAAGAAGACCAACGGTCATTTTTTCCACAATCTACACAAGGGTGAATTCAAGCTTCTTCAAAGCTTCACCATCTCAATGATTCTCTTTTAATTCACCCCTCTTCCTTCATCAAATCAACTCACTCTACCCATTGTCAATGTAACATTAACTTTCTAGTGATTACTAACGACTAACATACTAACACAAAATAGCATTGACCTAACCATAAAAGACACCTCACCTCAAGACATGTGTATAGTAACACACTCTCTCTCTCTCTCTCTCTCTCTCTCTCTCTCTCTCTCTCTCTCTCTCTCTGTCGTTACTTACTTTCACCTTATCTACCATCAATAATGCTCTCTTTTGAGCCCACACCCATGACTCAAGCAGACAAAGAAGGCCCACAATGTTTTGATATTCAAAAAAATCATAATCCTGATTTGTTAGCTTGTAAATTAGGATTTCCAATAATCTTTATGAGGGGTCTCCAACCTATAAATAGACCCCTCTCCTTCTTGTAAAACAATCTCCAACATCTCACATAACACCCCAACACTCTATGCGTGAGGAGAGACTTAGGTGTAGCAACCACTTGTGAGCTTCACTCTTGGTGTGAGAGAAGCCTTCAAGCTACACATTGCAAGTGAGAGAGCGTGAGTTCCTCAAATCTCAAAACCACTATTGTATATGCTCCTTCATCATCAATAAATTGAGGTTTGGTGCATCAAAGGCGTGATTCGACGTTCAAATCTTCGTCCTTCCATTTGTGCAATACGGTTTGGTGAATTCAAGGTGACTTGTGTATTTGAGTTTTTATCGGTTGATCTTGATTTTAGAAAGTGTTTTAGTGTGTTTTCATTGCCAGTTTGTGTCCATTGTAAGAGGGTATTGTGGTGAGAGGTCTCCCACACCCTAGGACAGTGTGTGTGTGCTTTGGTAATGTTTAGCAATCACTAAGCATTGAGTGAGTTTTGTACAAGTTCTACGATAGCATCATAACGAACCATATTCATTTGCAAGTCACAAATAAGGTATTACGCAAGATCCATTCCTCTCTCTCTTCCCTTTGCTCTAGCTCTCTCTGGTCCATTTTGTGCATGTCTTGGTGTGAGGTTGCTTGTGTGTGTTGTGTGGTGCATCTTCTTGGTTGTGCCAAAATCTCTCTTGCGTCCTAGTTCGCATACCATAACTAGGTGGTGCCCCTATCTTGTTTGGGTTTGGCTGTGGGTTTGTTGTTTTGTTGTACTTGTCGTTGCCCCAGCCCCAATTGAGCAGCACGGGAGCCTTGAGGGGTGTTTAGAGGTCGCCTCTCTTGTTGCCCGCCTCGGACCGCCTCAGTGGGTTGTGTAAGGCTAGTGGTGCCCCATAGTGTGTGTGTGTGTGTGTGTGTATCATCCCAAGAGTGTGTGTCGGGTCATTATAGAGGCGTTGTGTGTGTTTCCATCCGGCTCCTATTTTTTTGGTGCCCCCACAGAGGATCTTCTTCGAGTACCTTCAACTTCGGGATTACAAGTTGTAGATTACAGGTTAGAGGTTACAGGGACAAGTACAGGTATAGGTGGTTCACATAGGTACAAGTAGCTGGAGTAGAGTGATATACTGGCAAGTCACTTGCAGTTGCCATGGGTATGCATAATTTGGTGCTTGTTTGAGCGCATTGTTTGGTATTGTACATTACTTGTGGATACTGCCATTGTACGCCTTTGTGGAGCCATATTTGGTTTTATTTGGCAGTCCCAGCCATTTTTGAGACTTGGTCTGGAAGATAGTCATTTTTGAGACTTGACTATACGAGATCTGCATAATCTTTCGTGAGAGGGTCGATAGCGTGAGGTTTTATTGAGCTGGGGGATTCTCAAATGTGAGATCCTTTCAGTGATATAGGTAGCTGGAGCACCCTTTTCGTGACCTCGCCATAGGCTATGTACTAGTGATTCCTACTTGATGCTCGGGTTCTATTGTTGGCAGGTTATGCATACATATACAATCTATATTTTGGGTTCTTACTGCTCTACTTCTGGGGAAACTCTACCAAAATTTTTCAAAGTTGTGATGGCTGGTCTTTTGGTCTTTTGAGCCATTTATGCTGTTATGTTGCTAAAAGTTTGGCAAACTCAGACGATAAGTTCCCTTTAAATTGAGGACTATCTCCCTATAGTTTGAGATGTACTAAGTCAAGGACTTGTTCTTCATCAAGCACTTGTCCCATAACTCCCAGCTCCTCTCCTCCACATCATTCAAGAAAAAGTCTTTTTGAAACAACATTTCAAACTCCACCCAAGTGGTAGGATGAGTGGTCCAACTCATCCACCACTTGTATGCTTTGTGGGTCAACAAGAAGCTAGACTCTATGGGCTACACATGACTAGGCTACTTACGTAGCATGTGCAAATGTGACCACTTTGCAGAAAAATATTTATGGAATCTTTATTCCACTCCTTTCCTTGCCTCCAAAACTAGGCAACCTAAGGTCTTTCAATTGGGATGAGGGTTTCTCTACGGATCGCCTCACAAGCACATTGGCATGTACCCCTATTACTACGGGCAAGGCTACACTGACCAGCATCATGACTCATAAGGGCTTGCCTACTATGAGGGACAGGAGTGCTGGACAAAGCAGTCATCAGTGCATCTAGGCGTGAGGAGATGTCTTGTAGAATCATGACTACATTATCTTGGACCTTTTCTAAGGTGGTCAATTTTGCATCAAAATATTTAAAAATCCTACTAGAGAGCTCCATCTCTGAAAGGATGTCAATAGGGTCTGCTAGGTCATAGCATCCTTCAGTGTACTCCGAGAGGTCTTCCTCGGCCCCCACAACAACATAAATGTCCATGTCTTCCGGCATATCTGCTAGAGGAGGGTCATCAAGTTTAGCCACATCGGGTTCAAAGGTAGGGTCTACGAATGTGGGGGGTGCTTGTGGATCACTCGGTGTGGCAGGTGAGCATGATTTTAGTGGTTGGTGCCTATGGACATACAACTCGATCGGGGTTAAGCCCGTTATCGATTACACAAGACAAAAATTTATTAAGGGACTAGAGGGCAGCAGGGACACACTACTCCTGGCAAACATTTTGTAATTGAAAAATGTTGAAAAGAAATGAGCAAGGAAAAAAGGTGGTAACCCCTCTCTAGCCAAACAAGCCAGGAGCACACCAAGAAAGTGTTGAATTCCATGTTGATGTCAATGCCCTTGCATGTCATGCCCTCTCAAGCCGAGACAATGTTGATGTCTAAGTGTGTCAAGGTTGACGATCCAAAGAACAACATATTTACACTATGCCAAAATGTCCCATGAAGCGCAATGAGATTCTCTCCCTTCTAGAACTATGTTCATTGCGAACAAGCTCTAAGATTTGTCACTCTAAAGGCTGCACTTTGGTCCTTCAGCTATCCACTTTTTAATACTATGATCTAGATCCCTGCACATATCTCTTATTATTTATTGTGATAAAGGGGAACTTTAAGTCCTTAGATTAAGCTAGAAGGGAGGGCAAAGGTGGTATATTGCCAAGACTATTCAATCATAGACAAAAATTGACAAACAACTTCAAACAAGCCAGCGAATGTCAAAGAGGGAAGATGGCATGGGTGCTTGAGGAAGAGACAAACAACTTCAAACAAACCAGCGAATGTCAAAGAGGGAAGTTTTGGTGTACATTTAGCCCTAAGTGGTGGAAATCAATGGCCTTGAGTGGCCTTTAGTGGTGGCAACTAGTGACATGAATGGGTGGAGGGATGGGGTGTGGCAGGTGACAAGCGATGCGACTGGTGCTATTGGGATGTTGCTTTTCTACTGCCCTCTATGCTTGCTTTCTTCCCCTTTCTTGATTCCCCCAAGGCTCTAATACCAATGTTAAAAATTTGTAACACTACAATGGGCATCAATATAGAGGGGGCAATCACCAGCTCTCTACGGAGCCTATGAGGAAGTGAGGATGGATCCTCACTACCATGCATTTATAGTGGTGGCCAACCTGCCTACCCACACTTTCACGGCCACCCATGGATCTCCATCGATGGGCATACTCCCCTTGAACCTAGATTTCCCTAGCACTTTGGCTGAGGGAATCTAATCGACCATCATCACTAGCAGGTACAAGCAATGTGACATAACGATCAAACATCTCAATTTTAAATCATGAAATTGGCTAAGGTAGTGGGGAAGGCCACACCCATATCTTTTTTCATGATTGCATGTGCTCTATTTCTCTCATAATTCTCTCCTCTCTCTCTTTCTCTATCTCTCTCTCTCTCTCTCTCTCTCTCTCTCTCTCCATGGCTATTGTTTCTCGCATATGGTCACAATCCCATATCTAATTCTTGTTTTGGTGGTTCAAGGCACTCGCACATTGCTTGATGCTTGCTTCTATGTAGCTATGTATTCATTCGTATATTCCCCCCCCACGGTGGCAATTGTGTTAACTCATTCTATCATTTTATGAGAGGTATGGTTTATCCTAGATTTGTTGTCTACCATTATAATAAATTGTTTGATTATATCACACATTGAAGCATGAGGTGGTAAACAATGGAGGAGAGGAATTCATCATATATATACATTTGGCATAATGAGGGTAAACAGGAAATTGTGTTAATGGAATACTATTCTTTGGTGGTGCATGAGGTACTTGAGTTTGCCCTCAGGTGAGCACTTCACAACACATCCCAAAAGAGCTTCTTCCAAGTATGAGAAACTACTAGGCTGCACAAAAGAGGCAGCAAAGTACCATTGCAAAAAGGATGGCACGAATGAGAATGGGACGGTGACATTGATGATTGACAACATGAGAAACTATGGGCTGCACAAAACAGGCAGCAAAGAACCATCCCAAATTGATGGCATGAATGAGAATGGAATGGTGACATTGATGATCGACAACATGAAAAAAATTGTTTAGTAGTATCAAAAATTTGGCATTGAAAAGAAGAGGGCCTTTCCAAAATTTTGTAGTCCTAGCTACTAGAATAGCATCTTTGTCAACCAACATTCTTTGTGTTGCAACATTCATCAGAGGTAGTAAAGAGAGCACTTTTCTCAAACAATTATATTGAAGACACCACATTCCAAAAGTGAATTTGTTTTCAAATGGGAAATTATTATAGCATGTTCCATGTAGTTTCTATAGGTATGAAAATAATGCTAACTGTTATACCCAGTATGTTATGAAGCATACTACTACTATGTTGTGAATGCTAATTATAATTCCATGTATGCTAGTTAGCATACCCAGTATGCTAATTAGCACACCCAATATGCTAACTAGCATACCCAGTATGCTAGTTATCATACCATGTATAACTGCAGGCATACTTAGTTGGCACAACAAATATGCTAAATAGTATGCTCAATATGCTAACTAGCATACCCAAAATTCTATGTAGCATACTACTATTCTGCTCAATATGTTAATTAGCATACCCAATATGCTAGTTAGCAAACCCAATATGCTTTGTATGTTAGGTAGCATATCTAGTATGTTGGTTTGCATGCTAGTTAGCATACCCAACATTCTTGTTAGCATGCCCGTTATACTTTTAAGCATGCTTAGTTGGCCCACCAAATATGCTAGTAAGTATGTTAAATATGCTAGCTAGCATACCCTATATTCTATGTAGCATACTATACTATGCTCATAATGTTTATTATAATTCCATATAAGATACTAAGCATACCCAATATGTTAGTTAACATACCCAATATATCAGTTAGCATACCAAGTATGCTAGCTAGCATGCCCTGTATACCTCCAAGAATGCTTAGTTGGCAGATCAAATATGGTAGGTGGCATGTTCAATATTCTAACTAGCATACCATGTATGCTATGTAGCATATTTTGACTATTCTTACGATGCTAATTATAATTCCATGTATGCTAGTTACCATACCCAATATGTTAGTTAGCATACCCACTATGTTAGCTAGCATGCTAGTTAGCATACGAAGTATTATACTTAGCATACCCTATATACCCCCAAGCACACTTAGTTTGCACACCAAATATGGTCGTTAGGATTTTCAATATGCCTACTAGCATACCCTGTATGTTATGTAGCATACTTCTACTATTCTCGGGATGCTTATTATGATTCCATGTATGCTAGTTATCATACCCAATATGTAAGTTAGCATATCTTGTATGGTAGTTGGCATACCCAGTATGTTAGTTAGCATACACAATATGCTTCTTGGCATGCTAGTAAGCATATCAAGGATGCTAGTTAGCATACCTTGCATGCGTGCACGTATGCTTAGTTGGCACACCAAATATGGTAAAGACAAAGTGTCAGCCGCATAAGCCTGATTCAACAAATTTGTTGTACTCAGTATGCTTTGTAGCATTCTACTTCTATGCTCAGAATGCTAAATATAACTCCATGTATGCTAGTTAGCATACCTATTCTAGTTAGCATGCTTCTTAGTTGGCACACCAAGTATGCTAGTTAGTATGTTCAATATACTAACTAGCATGCCCAATATTTTATTTAGCATATTACTACTATGCTTTGGATGCTAATGATAATTCCATGTATGCTAGTTAGCATACCCTGTATACCTCCAAGCATGCTTAGTTGTCACATCAAATATGTTAGTTAGTATGTTCAATATGCTGACTAGTACAATATGCTATGTAGCATACTACTACTATGCTTAGAATTCTTATTATGATTCTGTGTATGCTAGCTAGCATACCCAATATACTAGTTAGCATACCATATGTGCTAATCAACCAAATCACTATGTTGGTTAGCATTTTGAAGATGTTGATTAGCATACATGGCATTTATGATTATCTTACCAATGTATGGTGGGATTGGATCTTCTTCCCCTACAGTCTTGTACAACCACTCTACTAGTATCCTGTGCTGACAGGTGGAGGCCCTACATCTAGTCCCAAGGGAGCAGTCAGCTACAAAGCAAAGCAGGTGGTATCTATGTTCATAGGGTAGCTTCACCATTGCAAGGATTTCATGTGCTTCCAACGGCATACCACAGCCAATACACTGGCTCCTTCCCAGAATTGTCACGCACCCCTCTATCCGTCATAAAGTTAGCAATATCTAAATTACAATATAGTTCTATGGGAAAAAAGATCCTTGTAGCCTAGATTGCATATGCACCAGCAAGTGCAGTAGACTTTCAACGACCTGCACTTTGGATTCCTTGACCTCCACCTCTGTCTACTAAAAAAGACAAAAAGAGCATGGTAAGTCATAAGTTAGTTGTGCATATGTACCAAACATGAGGTGCTAGTTTAAAAATCACGAACACTTACTAGATGAGAGGTTATGTCAATGTAACTATCAACTAGGGTGTCCTCATAGTGAGGAAACCCCAAATCATTGAGGGTCTCTTTCATTGTTTCTATTGTCACCTCGAGCTCCATTTTTTGTTTTGCATTCAGATCATAGCTTTGTGATAACTTTTGCAATTCACTGGCAGCATCATGTAGCTTTTGTTGCATCACCGCAACAATTGAGCTGACCTTTGCATTGCTTGCTTGCAATACCCTTGCGGATTCCAGCTCTTGTTGTGCATTTTTAAGATCCTTTTTAGCGTCTTGCAATTGTGTTCTCAAATGAAGGACAATTGTTATGATGCATTGCAAATCCTACAAGTCAAACAAGGAGAGGCTTTCCACCTCCTACTGAGTGCTATAATAAGACAAGGGTGTGCCCTTCATTAGGAAGAGGATAGGGTGTATGAGGGCCTCTTTATTTGACATGAGCTTATGGAGGTGATTAACATTTTGACGAAGAGGTGTACGCCATGTGTGCAAGAACGGTGGGTGTGATGTGTAAGTGTGATCAAGCTGGACTTTTTCCCATTAAAGGAGGTGGAAAATATTATGATTTTCGGCCTTCCATAAGTCCCACATATGATCTCCGATTTGAGTGGAGATCATAGTTATGCAATCTACGTGTCAAGATCTTTTTATAGATATGCTACATGATATGGTTTTACCTGCTAGATTTTAAATTCCATTTTGGGGGAAAACTTTGAATTCAAATAAACTAACCGTTTTGCTTCTTTTAATTCAAAAGTTGTCCCTTGATTATTTTCTTAATACTAAAGGTCTTACTTCCTTAAACTACCAAATAAAGAGGCCCTCCTAGACCCGATTCTCTTCCTAATTTGCAAGCTAACCTATTGCTCATACCTACTCGGCCTGAGATGTCCTCCTACATTTCAATTGATTCAACAACTAAGAGAGATTTAGGAATTTTGGGAAAAATGCACAAAAACGAGACACTTCTTCTTGTTCTCTTCTTGAGAAGAGGTGCACAATGTTCTAAGTTGCACATTGTCTTTGTATGTAGTTTTCAATGGTTTGCATGGACTAGTGAAATCGCACATGATGCTATGCTTTTGAGTCTTAGAGCTACAAACATTTTCAGAAATGACTACTCTTCAACCTTCATCAGACGGGCAGTTCTCTAGGAGTAGGCATTGCATCAAAACACAACATTAGGCCCAAACTATAGGTTAGTGTTACAATACACATTCTTGGGGATTAGCTTCTGTACATTGTAGAAATGGTCATCGATGACAATCCTCCTGTTGTCTAGAACCTAACTTTTGTGACAAGAAGGCTCAAACTTGATATCAAGGGCCATTGTACAAGCACTCTAGATTGGAGAGCCTAAAGACTGGAGCACGCTCCCAGATTTTAGGCCATAGGATACTCTTGGAGTCCAAATGCCAAAGAATGCTTCCAAGGCTTGCTCATTCAAACTTGAGATTGATCCCTTTTTAAAAAAGAAGTTTCCCCCTTTAATTATGACTTGAGTCCAATCCCTTTCACCATGCTTCAATGAACTGCTCATCTCGAAGTCCAAGAATGCATCCAAGAATCGCTCATTCACACTTGATGTCGATCCCTTTCAACATGCTTCAAAGGATTGCTCTCCCTTCCAACATGCTTTGAAGGCTTGCTCATACGAACTTGAGTCCGATCCCTCTCACGTGTTGATTGCAAGTTCACTTTAGTTTGAGGCCGATCACTTTCAACATGCTTCAAAGGATTGCTCTCCCTTTTAGCATGCTTTGAAGGCTTGCTCGTACTAACTAACTTGAGCCCGAACCTTCTCACGTGCTGATTGCAAGTTCACTTAAATTTGGGGACAATCCCTTTCAACATGCTTCAAAGGCTTGCTTTCCATTGCAGCGTGCTCCAAAGTCTTGCTCATACGAACTTGAGTCCGATCCCTCTCATACAAACTTCATCTCGATCCCTCTTGCACGTGGCTTATCCTCAAAACGCACACACTTCTTACTTTAATTTGAATTTTGAACTTAGCGGACGTCAAATATGACGACTGTGATCGGGACATGCCGTTAGTGCTCCTGCTTACCATGAGAGGCACCTTAGCTTCATCATGTCGGGCAAAAAATGAATCTTTCATCATCTTAGGTCAAGGTTTTGCTTCCACGCCATGCACTCTTCCTATTCATATGGGCTCGAACTGCATACAAGCTCTTTCTACAGTCGTCAATGCTGCACTGTTATTCCTTACCATGCGAGGTGCATTACCTTCATCATCTCAGGTAAAATCTTTTGCTTGTAGGGAAGGCACTTCTCCTATTCATACAAGCTCGATCAAACTGGATACGAGCTCTTTTTGCAATTTGTGGAGTGCAATGTCCATTGCCCTTCCAGTTTCTCTAGTTGGTGGCCATTGATTGGATTTGGGCCGTCCTTGTTGTGCGCGTCCATGGCGCTCACAGTCATTTGTAGAATCATGAAGCTTAGGCCTCTTTGACTGCAAAGGGTGGTGGGTGATGCCTGCTCTTCCGCCCCTGCCATGTCTAAGCACTCCTCTATCACGCTAGTAGCAATTGTGAATGTATATAAACGCTTTTCTATCTGCGAATGTATTTACACGCCTTTCTATCTTGCGAATTTACACACTTTTCTTATTGCTTTCTAGATCTTCCTATGAGAGTATTTAAACACTTTTCTATTTGCGAGTGTATTTACTCACTCTTTACGAGATCTTTTTGTAGTTTGTGTGGATTGCATACAACATCTTCCCGTAGTTTATATGTGATGCCAGTTGCCCTTCCAATTTTTGTAGATTACTCTAGGTGTAGTTTTCTCTTCACATTTGTGCAGTATGTTGCTTGCATGTCATGCTAATTGTTCACAAGGTGCATGACATAAAAGCATGTCATGCTAAGCGTTCACAAAGGTGCAATCTTGTGTATTATAGGTTTTTTTGCTTGCTCGTCACTAATAGCATACCGGAGCTCTAATTGAAGGTGCTCATACAAGGCAAACCTTTAGCTTGAGGGCACTTTTTTAACACCTATTTATGAACGAATCACACCAAGGCTTTGCTATTTTTCATGGTGACATGATAAAATTCTCCCGTCTACTACAAGCTTCTGCGAGCAAACAATGTAGAGGGTCAAAGCACTTGGAAGGCACAATGCTAACAAGATATTTCCAATAGAGGAACGCTTGGAAAATCATCATTGGTATTGGACCTGTAGCACTCTCTCTCTCTCTCTCTCACACACACACACACACACACACACACACACACACACACACACACACACACACACACACACACACACACACACACACACACACACACACACACACACACACACACACACACACATTCATATTTCCCTCTTTGTATCTAGCAAGGGTAGAGGCTTGAACTTAAGTTAGAGCCTCCACACCTTCTTCTGTTTAGTATAGGTTCAGTCTCTGCCAGGTTTGTATCTCTAGCAAGGGTAGAGGCCCGAACTTAGGTTCAAGCCTCCACACCTTCTACCTAGTATGGGTTAAGCCTCTACCAGTTTTATACCTAGTGAGGCGGTCCGGGGCGGGCAACAAGAAGAGAAACCTCTAGACACCCTTCAAGGCTCCCGTGCTGCTCAATGGGGCTGGGGCACAACACAACACAAACCAAAACAACAAACCCACAGCCAAATCCCAACTACACTAGGGGCACCACCTAGTTTAAGAGCGAACTAGGACGCAAAAGAGAAGAATTGTTAGGGCAACCCACAAACAAGCAATGAATTTACACTAACCCTAACACCAATGGAACACTCTCACACACTAAAACACGAGAGAGAGAGAGAGAGAGAGAGAGAGAGAGAGAGAGAGAGAGAGAGAGAGAGAGAGAGAGAGAGAGAGAGAGAGAGAGAGAGAGAGAGAGAGAGAGAGAGAGAGATGGTGTACAACTTAGCTTCAACTTTATATTTTGCACAAAAGAAACTTAGAGCTTGCGGAATCAAGTGACAAGATTTGGTTATAGAATCACTAGCACATTGTCTTAGGGTTATGGGAGCCCTCTCACCATCCACCCTCTTACAATGGTAGCCAAACAATAGCCAATGAATCACAAGCAACAAAACAACAACCTTCAATGAAACAAGTCACCTTATGAAGCTGAATGAGTTTGCCAAGCCAAATTGGGGGAGACGCGTGAGTCTTTGGACATGAATTACACCCAAAACTACCAATTCATTGATGTTGGGGTAGATACAACAATGGTAGGAAGAATATCTTCTACTCGCACTCCAAACTAGCTCAAGCTTTTCTATGCACCAAAGTGATGGTGTATAGAAAGCTTACTCTCTCTTTACAACCAAGATAGAACAAGCGTGTGCTACGCTCAATCTAGTGTGCAATGGTATAGTGATGTCTTTTACAAGGAGAAATGGGTTCTATTTATAGGTTTTAGAAGCCTTGATTAGGATTAAGCCTAATCAATTTTATTAGGAAAGATCAAGGATTATGAATTTTTATGAATTTCAAATGAGAATGGGGTCTCTCTTTTCTCTTGAGTCACATGGATGTGGTCTCAAGTAAGAGAATTATTGATGTGGTGAAAGGAGAGAAACTTCCATGGGAGTGAGTGAATTTGTTTTACTTGTGAGGTTGCCTACTTCATATGTTGATAGTGTGGGTGCATTTTTACAAGAGAAGTTAGTTGTTAGTGGTAATAATCACTAGAATTGTTAGTGATACATTTACAATGGGTAGGATGAGTTGATTTGATGAAGGAAGAGGGGTGAATTAAAAGAGAATCATTGAGATGGTGAAGCTTTGAAGAAGCTTGAACTCACCCTTGTGTAGATTGTGGAAAAAATGATCGCTGGTCTTCTTCTTCTTCTTCGCTTCTTTACGCCGCCGCCACGGTTGACCACCACGATGAAAAGAGGATTTGTTGATGAAAAATACTCAATTTGAAAAAGTTATCATGGTTAAGATGCTGAATTTTATATATTTTTAGGAGAGGTAAATGAAATTGTAACATAGAAGCAATAGAGAGAGACATGGAGAGGGTGTATGTATGTAGAGGTTCATAAAAGAACTATAGGGATGAGAGAGAAGGGTAATGGTGAAGAGGGTGGGAGAAGCCATGGAAATTGCAGGTTTGAGTGAGGGAAGGAGAGGGAGGGATGTGTAAGAGTGAGTCGGTGTGTGGAAGGGTGAGAGAAGACTAAGGGCTACTTGTGAGAAAAGTGGGCAGACTGGGGTCCACTAAAAAAATCATAGCTCACCGCTGGTAGCTTTAAAAAGCATGAAAAAATTTGAGGTGATTATTCAAAGCGTGGGCTACATTTTCTCTTTTGACCACCGCTCCAAATTCGGAGTGGAGATAGGTGCCAAAATTCTCACCAAAAAGCCTGTTTTTATGCCTGCAAAAGTCTTTTAGTGGCCCCCTCCTTTGTTGAATTTGTACAATGCATCCAAGAGTGAGCCCCTCCTTTGTCATATTATAATACAAAGCATCCAAGTTACCCTTGACCCATGCATGGAGGAGGATTATTGGTGAATAAAGAAATATATACATGGTGGGACTAGTGTATGGACTATTCATGGACTTTAGCTCAATGAGCACATGGTGTTAGAATAATGAGTAAAAATAATAATAAAAATATGGAGGAGTTATGGATATGGAAAGATATTGGAATCATATGATATGGTCCCTCCTTGAATTATTTTGGGTGAAAGAGGAAAAGGTATGCAAGTAAATAATATAATAAACGTAACCAATGAGTAGAAATCAAATTTTTTTTTTCATGAGGGTGAGGGTGAAAATGTGGGAGTGATTTGTATAAAGGAAAAATATGAGGTTAGAGTATGTACATATTGGCAAAAAATATAATTATGGTGTAAGAGGATGAAAGAAGGTGTACATAGGTTTAATAAAACACACACCTAAGTAGAAATATTTAAATAAAATATCAAAATAATCATAAAAAATCCTTATATTTAGGCCATATATACAATGAAATATTTACACACAAAGAGGCCATAATATACTTTATTTTTTTATTTTTTTGGCTCAACTAGCCCATTGACTAGCTAGCTGAGGGTTTTTAAGAAGATATGGGAAAAGCCCCCTAGCTCACACACGCCTATGTACAGTGAAATGGTAGGGATAGCCATAGCGTTTGGGTGAATTTGGTAGGGTGGAGTAACTTACTATGGCAATTATGGAGAGCCGAAAAACGGCTATCATTAGCCCTCCCCTAGGATGATGGTATATTCATGTACCATCATAGAGAATCTTTTCCAACGAGAGTGCTTCAGAGTCCTTGACGAGATCTTCATTGTTTGGCCCCTCAAAATTTTGGCTGGAGTTACACTCATGCTTCAGGTAACAATACTTACATGAGACAACGGCCTTTGGATAGATCTTTGGTAGATCCTTTGGTAGAAGGCGACTCAAATAGGGCTTCAAGCGATACCCGTTTACCTTCTTGGAGTGCTCTTTACCATTCAAGTCCATAAGCTGATAGTAACTAGAATTGAAAGCCTTCTTGACTATGTATGGCCCTTGCCATCTAGTTTCAAACTTGGCATCAAAACGATTGTCAAGTCGATTGTCATACCTTAGCACAAGCTCTCCTTCCTTGATGCCTTTGTCCTTCAGTTTCTTGTCGTGCGTTTCTTTCGCTTGTGTGGCTTTCCTCTTGTAGCACTCGTATGCTGCTTCTCTTTTCCACTCAAGCTCCACTTACGTAAGAAGTCGATCCATCCATACCTCTTGATCATCTTGTGCTCCTTTGCCATGAAGTCGCATTGTTGGAATGTTGAGCTCGATAGGCTGCAAAGCCTCTTGACCATAGACCAAGTGAAATGGTGTGAACTCCGTGGCTTACCTATATGTGGTTCGATATGCCCACAAGGCACCATCCAAGAAGTCATCCCATAATTTTGTTTTGTTTTGCACCATCTTTCTAATGATTCCTGCAATGACACCATTAGCCTTCTCCACCAAACCATTTGACTGTGGGTAGTATGGTGTGCTATGACGATGTAGAATGTGAAGCTCTTCACAAAATTCTGTGAGCAAGCCCTTCCTAAACCGTGGACCATTATCAGAAACAATCTCCAAAGGTGTGCCAAATCTGCAACAAATGTGATTGTATACAAACTTGCTAACTGTCCTCTCATTCACTCTTGCCACACTTTGAGCTTCCACCCACCTAGTCATATAGTCTACAGCCATTAGAATGTAGAGTTTACCATTTTTTGTCCTAAGTAGAGGACCCATAGCATCAATGCCCCACTTTTCAAAGGGTCCATTTGCAAGAACTATTTGCCTCGGGCCATGCACCAACCTTCTATTTCCATTTATCTGACAATTGTGATAGCTTTTACACCAATGTTGAACGTCCACATGCAAGCTTGGCCAAACATACCCCGCAAGCAAAATCTTCTTCACAGTTGATTCTTGGGCAAAATGACCACCACATGCCTCTTCATGCAAACCTTTTAGAATGGCTGGAATTTCCACGATAGTTGGTACTCTTCTGCACACTTGATCCTTCCCTTTTTGATAGAGGGAGCCTTCTAAGAAGAGATAGAAACTTGCCTTCTTCATGAGTCTCCTCTTCTGAGCGTTCGTGAAGTCTTGTGGAAACTCACCCTCCAAAATGTAGCCAATAATGGGAGCCAATGACTCCAATCCCTGGTATCTCGGTTGCTTGACAGCTGCTGCCACCATGATGACCTACACTTCTCTCTCAACACATGTAACTGCTTGTTGTGCAAGTAAATCGGCATCTTCATTTTGTTTCCTCGGAATATGATATAGTTTCACTTCTTCAAACTGATTAAACATCTTACGAATGGCATGAACTTTTGTCCTTAAGCTTTCATTCTTGCATGCCCAAATGCCTAAAATCTGTTTAACAATGAGAAGTGCATCTCCCTTTACCATGAGACGTTTTATCCCTTGGCCAATGCACATCTTCAAACCATGAAGTAGTGTGTCGTATTCTGCTTCATTGTTGCTAGTTGAACCTGGTAGATTGACCTTCTCTTTCATGACCACCTCTCCACTTGGGTTGAGCAACACTAGCCCTCCCCCTGCTTTCCCTGTGGCTCGTCGAAAAGCTCCATCAAAGAACAAGGTAAAAGCACTGGGAATACTTTTTGGTGGTGGCAATGGTAGGGTCTTTACTTGAGGCACCTTAATTTCCTTCTCATGTACCTTATAAGTGAGAATCCCTGCCAATTGTGCATGCACACTATCTTCTACCTTGAAAGAGTATTGGAACTCTTGCAACTCCATAATCCACTTTGAGATCCTAGTACTAAGATTCATTTGAGATGACACCCAAGGGAACAAATTTTCTACAGTGAGAATTACAAAAGGTTTTGGTAGCAGGTAGGATCTAAACTTTCTCACCGCAAACATGAGAGAAAGCATCATGAGTTCTGCTTCTGTGTAGTCTCTCTCCAAAGCATTCATGACCCTACTAGCAAAGTAGATGGGTTGCATCCTTGTACTGTGGGGATCTTGTTGTAGCAACACAGCACCAATTGTTTCCCTTCCAACACTAGAGCTAACAAAGAATGTGTACTCCCAACAAGGAGGCATGAGTGTTGGTAGCTCTGACAAAACCACTTTAATGTTACAAAAATACTCTTCAAGCTCATGAGACCATGCAAATTCTACTTGTTGTGTCAACTTTTGCAAAGGATGAAGCAACTCCGAGGCTAAGTGAATGAAGCGTGACATATAATTCACCTTCTGAATGAAAGAGATGACCTCCTTAAGACTCTTCGGTGATGGGAGCTCAATAAGAGCCTTTTCCTTTGAAGGATCCACCTCAATGCCTTTATAGGAAACCTTGTGACCGAGCAAGATCACTTCATCCTCACCTATGTGGCACTTGTCGGGGTTGAGTTGACCTCCCATGTCGTAGAGCTTCTTTAAACCTTCTTCTACCCTTTGTAGATGCAATGATTTTGAGCTATAAATGCAGAAATCATCAATGAACACCCTAATTGACTTTCCAAAGAATTCTTGAAACACCATGTTCATGAAACTTTGGAATGTTGCAGGAGCATTTGTCAGACCAAATGGCATGAATCTAAAAGCATAACAACCCCAAGGAGTGATAAAGGTTGTTTTCAATTGATCCTCCAATGCAATCCCTATTTGAAAGTAACCTGAGTAACCATCGCACATAGTGTACTTCTCATGACCAGCTACCTCATTTAGTATCTCATCCTGGAATGGGAGGGGAAAGTGATCTCTTTTTGTTGCCTCATTGAGGGGACGGTAATCCACACACACCCTCCACTTGCCATTTTTCTTAGGAGTGACAACAACAGGAGAGACCCACTCTGAATTCTCCACTGGATAAATGAAACCTGCTGCTAGAAGCTTTCTTACCTCCTTGAGTAGAGCCTGCTCCTTTATAACTCTTAGCCTTCGTAGCTTCTGAGCTTTAGGTGTGGCCTCATGCTTTAACTCAATCTTGTGTTGAACAACATCTACCCCACGCACGTCGGTGTAGTCTTTAGCAAAAATCCTAGGAAACTTCCTTAGCACACATTTGAACTCCTCTCTTTCATCCTTTGTAAGTGTTGTTGATAGCATACCTTCCAACATCCCTTCATCTTGAACACCTTCGTTCTCTTGAGGACCTACCTCCTCCAAGCCTTGACAAGAGGTCTCTTGGTTGCTTGGCTTAAACCTTACCCCCATGACTTCGATGGAAGGCTCCTCTTCAGTAATGCTGCCGCTACTTTCTTCTTCTGAAGTGCTATCGGTCCAACCTTCTTCCATCTCACTTTGAGATGATTCTTCATGGAGCTCCTCTTGGCGTTGCTCCTTCATGTCAAAGACAACCTTCTTATGATTGTCATTCCTACAAATTAATTTCCCACTCTCCCAATCCTGGAAAGCTCGCATTTTCATTAGCCATGGTCTCCCTAGGATAAATGGGTAACCATTTCCTTTGGTAGACATGACATAGAAATCCACTGCCTTCTTAATGCCAAAGGACTCCACAAAAACATTTTTACAAATGCCTACGCACCTAGCCTTGCTATTGTTTGCCATCTTGACTTTGATTTCAGGTGTCTCCTGGATGTGCATTCCTAGTCTTTGCATGAGTCCCTCTGTCATGATGCAAATTGTGCACCCCCATCCACTAGACCTTTCCTAACCAATCTTCCTTTGATGTAACAGTCTAGCACCGGTGTAATGTCCTCATTCATTTCAGCTTGTGCAATTTTTACAACAGGCACACTCTCTTTTACCTTTTTCCTAGTGCTAACTGCCCTTGTTAAATCCCTCCTAACTTGTGGACATAATGCAAGAAATTGAGGCCATGAAATATCAGGACCCTTACCTCTCATGTCTTCCAACAAGTTGTACGGAGCCATACCATGTCCAAGAGGGAAGTCTTGGAGGTTGATACGACATCGAGTCCTCTTGGTTTCCTTGGTTTCCTTTGCCTTCTTGCCTTGTCCATGGTCACTCTGTGATGTGACTCCTTCTTTCTCTTTACCTTTTCCTCGGCCACGCTTAATGCCATTGGCTTCCATGTCAACCTCATTTGAATTTGTCACCTCTACCACATGCACCTTTGGATCTGGCAAAGGTGGAACTCCTTCTACCCCTTGTGGAGGTGGTCTTGGTCCATTTGGCCTTTGTAGAAGCCTTGGTTGTTGACCGGCTCCTTCTCCTGCATTCATCACTGGGTAATTCAAGTTAGGTCTCCCTGGCTCTCCACGGGGCCAAGGACAATTATACATCCCATGTCCAGACTCTCCGCAATTCCAACATTGCAAGACTCTCCTAGTTTGTGGCTCTCTCTCTTCTGACTTCTTTGCTTGTCCCTTTGGACCTACAACTTGTGCAAGGTGAATTGACAGGCTGCTTAAAGATTCATTTAACTTCTCAATCACTTCAGCCGTTACCTCAGGAAGCTCCCTAGATGTTGATGTTTGTGACTTACCTTTGGGTCTAAGACCTTCTATTGGAACCTCTCCCCTTAAGCACTTGAGTTTCCTATACTTCTCAGTAGCCCTAGTTTCAGCTGCATCAAAAGTAGTAGGTGCACCCGCCTCAACTTTTACCTTAAGGTCAGGAAAGAGTCCGGCTATGAACCTCTCCTTCTTTAAAAATTCTGCACCATCACCAGGGTTAGCAACATTTCGTATCCATAGAGCCCAAAGACGTAGAAACTCTTGCTTGTACAAGTAGTAGTCATCTAAGTCTTTTTGCTTATGAGAAACAATGTCTTGCCATAGTTTTTGAGTGTTTTGGGGATCAAAGAAGTATCTCTTAAAACGATTCAAAACTTCTGTGTAATTCCCCTTAACTTCCTCAGTCAAAGAGTCAAACCAAGTACTAGCATCTTTCCTAAGGACCACCTCAAACATTTCTACACGTTCTTGATCGGTTACTATCCTCTTGATACGGCAAGACATCTTGAAATTTGCTAAAAATAATTCTGTATCCTCTCTAGGCTCTCCAAAGAAAAGAGGATATCCAAACACTTGGCGTTGGCTCTCCATTATTATGAAAGATTACAACACGAGTTACAATAAGGGATACAATAGAGATTTAGAACCACTCGCCTACAAATGAAGAAGTAAGAAAATACCACTCTAGGTTTTCTTCTTCAGCTATCCAAGCTTCAATGAGGTCTCGATTTGTTTGATCAAAACAAAAAGGTAGACTATTGATGAGCTCTAAGAAGGGTTGAAATTCTTCAAAGCTAAGGCGATAAACAGAAATCTCTAGAACTTCATTTTTTGGATCCAAAAGAGCAACCACGTCCCAAGTGATAAATTGCACTTGCTCTACAATTCCCAACGCACAAGTGGTTTGTATAAAAACTAGATCTTCATGCTCGTCGAAGGCCGTGAGAAGTAGCAATTGACTAGGAGCTCCTTTCCTTCGAGTTCCACACAGTCGGAGTGAGGCAACCTTCTCACAATTTCATAAAGAACATCCTCATCAAGTCCAATCAAGTTTGCAAGATTTAAAGCCTCCACTTGTGCTACAAAATTCCTGGACAAAAACTCCTTAGGATTATGGTTAAATCATTCAAAAGCATAAAGAGATTTACAATGTCTCTATGAACAAAGTGTCATAGAAAGTAGAGAAGGATGAGAATTTATACAAATTTGCAATCTTCTCTATGCTCTCTTTATTAAGACAAGCTCTGAATAGCTCTCTATCTCTTTTGTTGAAAGCGAAAGGAAGACTATTAATAAGACGCAAATGAGGGAAAAATTCACCAAATGTGAGTCTATGAAGCATGAACTCTCGCCGCAAGTTTCCTGAAGAGTCTTCCTCAATGGTGAAATGCACTCGCCAAACGCCAAATTTCACTCTATTTACCAATCTTAGGGCACACACTAGTTGGATGAATGCGCGGTCTTCCTTAGTGCCCAACAACAAGAGGAAAATGGAATCCACGCGTAGGACCTTTCGTCTTAACTTCACCACCCTCTTGTTATGAGGGAGACGCCTTACTATTTGCTCCTGCAACTCAATTGGTAATAGATCTAGATCTCTAAGGATTGAACTTTCACTGCACACACATTCCCTGTTAGAACAAATGATCGTTTATGTTTCTTGTAACAACTTGGACAAAGAAAAAACAAACATACACACTATTTTGCCGGGCTGCACTTCATTTTAAAATAAAATGAACACATGTACATCAAAAGAAGTGTGGTAGTTGATGAGAGGTAGAATGACAGGGTTTGGTGATGCAAGAATTTCTCCTACTCTTTGGGGCACCAAACATGAACACCATTCATTGTTGAAAATGGATCTTTCTACTAATTGCAACGTTTATTCTAATGTGTGGAGTAAAATGAAAGGGAAAAACCTCTATTCCTGGGCCATTATCCATGGCCTATGCATGTCCTAATGCTTAAAATAACACCAAAATATAGACGTCCAAGCTAATATCGTACCTAATGAGAGGCAAAATAAAAGGATTTACCGAAGTGTTTATCTCGGCTAACCTAAGAGGACCTAAAATCCAACGAATTACCCGTTGAAATTGCAACTTAGTACTAACAATTATGTGTATCTTTTGCCTTGCAATGGGAATGAAAGGATCATACAAACTCTCGTGATTCATGCAAACTACTTGACTATGCTAAACGTTGATCCTACACAAAAACATGCACGAGTTGTTGTTCCTCAGTGGGGGCACCAATTTGAAGCGGTCCGGGGCGGGCAACAAGAAGAGCAACCTCTAGACACCCTTCAAGGCTCCCGTGCTGCTTAATGGGGCTGGGGCACAACACAACACAAACCAAAACAACAAACCCCCATCCAAATCCCAACTACACAAGGGGCACCACCTAGTTTAAGAGCGAACTAGGACGCAAAAGAGGAGAATCGTTAGAGCAACCCACAAACAAGCAAGGAATTTACACTAACCCTAACACCAATGGAACACTCTCACACACTAAAACACGAGAGAGAGAGAGAGAGAGAGAGAGAGAGAGAGAGAGAGAGAGAGAGAGAGAGAGAGATGGTGCTCGGGCTGCTTTGAAGTGTATCGTTAATGATCAAGCAAACATAAATATATATATGTAAGAAAGAGAGAGAAGGGGGAAGGGGGTGCTTGTTGCACTAATGCCTTCTTACAAATCTGTCATGACCAATCAAAGT
The DNA here is from genome assembly GCF_014529385.1 of Adiantum capillus-veneris. NCBI lineage: Eukaryota > Viridiplantae > Streptophyta > Polypodiopsida > Polypodiales > Pteridaceae > Adiantum > Adiantum capillus-veneris. The sequence goes on from NC_140944.1 coordinate 84,148,569, forward strand.
GAGATTAGTATTTGTTCAACATAGCCTGAGTAAATTACACCACAACACATCACAAGAAAAAAGCCACCCCAATCACTGTCTTAAGGCCAGGGGAGTCCTCTCCACCCTGTCGCCCTCTTACAGCATGTGGGATTTATGGCTAAATTGATAACAATACCCGGAGACAAGCTATCAAGAACTTAAATAAAACACCAAGACACTTACACATCATTATTGTCCATGACTTCACGTTGGAAGGGAGACAAGGTATCCATGCTTAGTCCAAATTCACCCTCCTTGATTCAGCAAATGTTGGGCTTACTCTAGTAGGAGAAATGATAGATTTCCTACTCTCAATTTAATGATCACTCTCTCTTACAATGGCATAGAGTTCCCTTGCTAATCACCCCTAATACAACACATACATATGCCTAATGCCAATGAGATTCCACTCAAGAGCTCCTTCTCAAGAGGTTGAGCTTGGCTTCTCAAGCTATATCATAGTGCTCTTTCTTCTCCCCCCCTTTTTGTGCTAGCTACACCCTTCTTTTATAGCAATTTTGAAGGCTAGGGTTACTCCTCTAACCATGGTTGGGTTAGATTTCCAGCAATTTATCTAATTTCTTTTGCTTGGAATTATCAAGAAGTTGGTGGGGAAAGAGAGAGGAGAGAAATGGAGGTGATAGGACTTTTCATAGTGGGTTAGTGTTAGTAGAGTTAGTATTAATTTACAAATGGAATTGGATATTTACAATGGGAGTATCCATGTAAGATACAAATAAGAAAGAAAAACTCTTAAGAGGTAAGAAAAGGTGGATTTCTTACAAGGTTGATGCTCCAAGTGTCTTGAGTAGGGCCAATTTTGACGCTTGTTGACGGTCCACTAGCTTTGACGGTACATTTTTTCTCCACTCTTGACCTTCCTTGAGAGACAAGGTAATTGAAGCTGAGTAATCAACCACCATGATGCAGTCTTTTAAGAGAAGAGGCTGAATTTTGTGGTTTTTTTGATAGATATGGGTAATTTGGAGGAGGAAAAATGAGACTAGGTGGTCAATTTTGGAATGGAATTGTTTGTGGGAGGTATGAGTTCACCATGGTTTCTCTTATTCTTCAAGGTTGAGGAGAAGGTGAGTAGGGTGTAGAGAGGAGTGGTGAGAGAGGTGGGGATGATGAGTGGAGAAGTGTGTGTGAAAGAGGAAAATGATAAAGTGGAAGAGAGAGTGTGGCTGCATAGCATGGGAAAACTGGGGTCCACTAATAAAATCATAGCTCACAGCTCGTAGCTCAAAAAAATATGGAAAAATTTGAGGCAAACGTTCAGCCCACGAGCTACAACTTTTGTTTGTATCACCTTTTCAAATTTGGAGAGCAAGTGAACTTTAAAAATTCAGCAAAATCGACCGTTTTTTTCCACTGCACAAGGTCCTTGTGGGGTCCTTCTTTGGATGATTCTTTTGAATACCTCTAAGAGTGAGCCCTCCATAGTTCATGTATGCATGCCACCTACCCTTGACCTTATTTGGTAGGTATATAATTGAAGATATTGTTGAGATCATGATATAAGTGAATAGTACAACTAAGAAAATCAAATATTGAGGGGTCTAAAAAATATGTACATGTCAAATATAAATAATATAAGTGGAAAAAATATAAAGGGGTCAAAAGAAATCTCTCTTATTATGAGGCTACCATAAAAAGATAAATATTTTTGGTGTTCTAATTTTTTAGAGAAAAAACAAAATAGATGTAGGAAGGGAAAAATCACAATAGTGAAAAAATATACACATAAATAAAACTAGTTTCTTTGGATTTTTGTTGGGGTGGAGTTACACCAAATATAAGAGAAGCTTACATGAAAATATTTCTATATGGAATAAAGAGTATGAAAAATGGTAAGAAAAATTGTGGTAATGGTGAGGCAATGTACAGAGGATAAATAACACACACCTAGGTAGAAATATTTAAATAAATACCAAAATAATTATGAAAAAATCTTTTATTTAGGCCCTATATACAAAGAAATATTTACATATGCATGGGCCATACTATACTTATATTTTATATATATATATATATTTTGGCTCAACTAGCCCCATGACTAGCTAATTGAGGGTTTTTTATTTCAGTAAGGAGATATGGGAAAAGTCCCCTAACTCACACGCACCTATATACAGTGAAAAGGTGAGGGTAACCACAGTGTTTGAGTGATTTGATAGGGTGAGATAACTCACTATGGCAATTACAGAGAGCCGAAAAAACGGCTATCAATACATACATACATACACCCACATATATAAACACTTGCATTCACAACATCAACACACTTGCATACATACACACATACACATATATAAACACTTGCATTCACAACATCAACACACTTGCATACATAGCACAAACACATACACAATCATGCATAAAGACACACACATATTACACTTACATTCACACACACAATCATGCATACATCCACACACACACACACACACACACATATAAACACTTGCATTCACACACTTTAACACACTTGCATACACACTTACAGTAACAATTACAATGATGTAAGAACAGGTCGTTGTAGAGAAGAGGTATACAAATGTCAAAGTGGATTTGTATTTTTCCTTGCCATGAGCAAGTTGAGAATGGTTTTTTTTTATAGTTTGCATTTTACGCCGTTATCACTACAAGAGGTTATTCATATTAGCGACGCTCACACACCGACGCTCAAAAAAAATAAATCCCGGCGTCGCTATGAGCGTCGCAAATTTACAAGTAAATTTGCGACGCTCATAGCGACGCCGGCTGGGCTAAAAAAAATAACAGAGAGCGCCCAAAAACTCAGATCTCAGATCTGAGTTTTTCGGCGCTTTCAAGCAAGGAGCAGTTAACGCTCTCCCTCTCTCTCTCTCTCTCTCTCTCTCTTTCTTCTCCACACACACACACACACACACATACACACACACACACACACACGAGGAGAGGAAGGAGAGCCAGGTATGCTCCTTCCCTCTCTTCACTCTCATGTTCCCTTCCCCTCTTTCTCTCTCCCTCTCTCTCTCTCTCTCACACACACACACTCGCTCCGAACGTGTTTTACTAAAGAAGGAAAGCTTACCGGTTTGAAGTCACATGATTGGCATAAAATGTGTCAGGTACGTTCATAGTGGACTTTAATATCATTGCATAAAATGTGGACTTTAATATCATTGCTTCACATACTTTACAGTTTATTTTACCGGTTGCCATTGAGGGATGTTTGTCTCTCGACGTCCGTAACACAATCTACAAACTTGCAAAACTGGTGCAATGGATCTCACAAAAGGAGATCAACGTAGACTCCATACCATTCGCCAAACTAAATGCTGTGGAGCTTGTGTGCATGTTTGAGAAACATTTTCCTACAACCATGCTAACCATTCAGGTGCATCTTCTTGTTCACATAGTTGATGAGGTGGAAATAGCTGGCACAGTTCATTCCAGATGGATGTTCTTCTTAGAACGTTTCATGAAAACGCTTAAGGGATATGTGCGTCAAAAGGCACGTCCGGAGGGTAGCATGGCAGAAGGTTGGCTGGTATCAGAGTCCCTAGTGTACATTGGAGAGTGGCTAGACGGATTTGATAAAGCCCGGGACACGCTATGGCGAACCATAGATGATGAGCGCATATCTGGGATTGTCATGTGCAATCTCGGTGTTGAGAAGAAGATGACGGAAGATCTAGAGGCTAAAATCAACCGATTTTGCATGCTTCACAATCCAGTGATGCAAAAGTGGATTTCACAATATGAGGATGCAAAGCAAGAGCGACAAAGGGCACGAATCGAGTGGAGACGGGGAAGACGACCACCGATGCACTATCCGACGGGTCTGGAGAGCCTACCATCATTCATGAGCTTAAGATGGTTGCACAACCAATTGAAAAGCACAAAACAATGCGGTGACGAAGTGACTGAGGAAGAGTGGGAGTACTCTCGGGGTTGCGGAACTCACTTACTTCGGCACGCTACAAGAGATTTTGAGGATCGATTACAGAGGATTTTTTGTCGACTTGTTCGACGTGCAATGGTTCAAGATAATCATGGAGGGTCGCAACGCTACTGTGCGTAGAGGAGAGTCTGGTTTTCTTGAGGTGGATTCTACTAAGAAATGGATTGACCTAAGAGACACTTTCGTACTACCCGAGCATTGTGAACAAGTAAGTATGTAAATAGTTAACATCCCCCTTTTACAAGTTATGTGCTTGAAAGCTCTCATGTAAGTTATGTGGCTCTCGCAGGTAATATTTCATCCTACAAAGTCTACATCAAACTGGTGGTACGTCATAGAGGTAGCCCCTCGTAGTGCAAGGACGTATGAAGGCTACCATGTGCCAATCACAACGGCATCAATGGAGGAGATCAGAGAAGATGCTTAATCAGAAGCCGCTGCGGTGGTGCCAGACGAGCATCAAGATGCTACTACTCTATATGGGGTGCATGCAGAGGATCTACAAAATGAAACAGAGGATATGTGTTTAAACGGAGAGCTCTATATAGATATAGGAAGTTATGCTGAGTTATGCGAGGATGAGAGAGAGATCTCTTAAAGCCACAAAGATTGTATTTGAACAATTTTGCTCCGTGTTGTAAAAGCTCTGGCTCTCTAAGTACCTTCCATGGTGTATAACGCTCTTTTCTACTCGCGCTCACATCTTTTGATTGAAAATTCTGAGTTTTCGACTTGCCTCTTCTATCACTCAATTCATTGCGTCATTGTATTTATATGCGTCATTACGTCATTGTATTTAATGGTCTTTGCGTCATTGTCTACTCTATTCATTCAATATTAAGTTTAAATATTCGTGTGTTTAATGCAGGTATGGATGATGAGGACTTTCTTTCTTCTTTGTCACCGCAGCAGAGACAGTGGTACGTGGAGCGTCATCGCTCTGGCGCATCATCGCACCTTCCTACTCCATCCGCATCTCCCTCTCTTTCGGAGCATTCGGCGCGCTCCGAAGCTTCGGTGTCGACGAGACGATCTTCACACTCATCTAGACATCGGCGCTCTAGTGGTGGCAGTGGCGGTTGTTGTGGGGATTCCGCCGCCGATGCCTCCACACCGCCTCGTGTTCGATGAGGCTCTTTACCCTCCCCTTCTTTGCCCGCCCCCACACCAGCCACAGCATCGCCATATACGCCAGGTTTTGCGCGACTAACTGTTCCTAGCAGCTACACACCTCTACCTACTCCGCTAGGAGCCACCCCACTCGACACTCCTCGCTTCGGGAGATGCCGGTGGAGACACTTGACGTCCGTACCCCCATCGACATGCCACTAGAGACCCCTGCCGGGACACCCAGGTTCACGCGTCACCGGCGAGAGGGCTTGCCTTACTCCGTCGACTTCAGCAGCGGCATCATCATGGATGATGACGGTAAGAAGGTGATCTCGCGCATGCGTGGTCTTTGCTCTCAGCTGTTTAGACACTACATACTAAACAAATGGAGTGAAGTACCAAGTGATTTAAAAGACAGAGTCATCAGCATACTTCATGATGAGTTTCCCATTCCAACACGGGATCAGCGCTTCAATGAAGACCTGATGAAGATTCGAATGCGCGAATACTGCAAACACAAGCGTTCCAAAGTGCAAAAAGCAATCAAGCATGGGTGGAACAGGCCAGATTGGCTGGCCAAAGAAGATTGGAAGAATGCGAAGAAAGCAGCGCTCGAGAATCCCGACAAGTGGAAGCAACAAAAGGATGCAGCCAGAGCGCGAGTAGAGGCAGGGAGCTCGCACCACTTGGGGAGCGGTGGATGGGCATCACTTGAGGCCAATTTTGTAAGTGTTTTCACATTGCTCTTTATGTTCGATAGTTTAGGGTTTATGAGTTTTTTAATTCTAACATAATGAAATCTTTGTATGTTTTGACAGTGGTCGATGACAGGACGTGATCCCACACCGTACGAGCGCGAGTACGCAGGCAGGAAGGGCTTAAATGCCCTGATGGACATTCTCAGTTCTCGCGGAGGCATGGTTAGTATTAGGGTTTACTCTTTTCTATTTTTTGTATTGTTTTATAAATGTCGTTATATGTTTATACTTACTGAAAGCTGTCTTATTGTCTTTTTTTGCAGAATCCGACAGATACGCCGCTTGGACGCGATGAGACGTCTGACTAGACAACGTCAGTTTAGCCGTAGCTAGATAGCATTAGTTTAGGGTTTATAGCTTATGTATCATGAGACGGATTTTATACGTCTTTTTGAACCATGTATATTATTACATTTGTCACCGCAGTTCATTTTGCCAATCAATTCTTTATGCCTATGAAGTTGTACAATTGTCATTATTACATTTGCCTCCCGATCATCCAACAGTATTTGGAAAGGATGCTCATGGTCGAATATTAGAGGAGATTCTAGAGGGTTTTATTGTAAAGAGAGGTGGGGAACCTCCTCGAATTCCTCTTTGTAGATTGATGGAAAATGAAGCCATTAGAGCAGTGGGTCCAGGCACTGAGGGCTTGGTGAAAAGGTTTGAGATGTCTGGATACAGTGTGCTTGGAGCTCCATTTCTTGTGTCATTTAAGAAGCCAGGCCATGATCAACATTATGTTTCCGACTTAGACAAAGATGAATGGGGGCCTATTTGGCGAGAAATAAGCGATGATTTTGATAATTCCCTTCCCCTTGAGTGGGAAGACTTAAGGGGAAAAACATTTATCCTTTGGGATGGTAATCACCGTTTGAAAACTTGGATGCGCTTAATAAAAACACGTAAGTGATTTCTTTTTTGTTTAATGTAAAGTTGACTTGTATTACTCTATGCTTTCTAATTTTCTTTTTTGTTGTTGTAGAATTTTCAATGATAAAGTGGAGACATTGTTCTGTGAAATGTCAATTTGTCTTTGTTGATAGAAGTGCAGAGGGGGAGCTTATGCTAGCTTTGCTCTCTCAAAATGAGTAAGCACATTTGTTGTTTTGAACGTTATTGTTATTACTTTATCGATGTCATTCTACTGCCATTTAATTTAAGATATTGTGGTTTAGGATTGGTAGAACCATTGTGAGCACAAATTTTGGGCAGGAGATCTTCTTGTTCCAAAAACTGGCTGTGGCAAGCAAAGATTCTTTAATGAAAGACTTTCCCCAAGATTGGATTCGATGGATAGAGGTAGAGCTTGCTTGTGAGAAGAAGGCATCTAAAGGGAGTTGGTACAACGCTCCTGCTCTTTTATTAGCAATGCTCATATGGAAGGTATATTCTTTTGCCTTAAAGTACACTTTTTATGTAATTTCTAAAGCTTGACATTATTTTGTAAAATCTTACTTTTTTTTTTCATTTGCTCTACAAAAGGAAGACTTTGACTTGTCTCTTATCAAAGAGATGCAAGAGATCAATGATCGCTCGATTTCACTACCAGAAAAGGAAATGGTTGCTCGAGGAAGAGTAGAAAAAATATTCAAAGAAAGAGCTTATAAGGTAAACACTTTCTCTTCTCCCCGTTTATGTTTGAATTTCTACAAAATTGTAAGTTGACATGTCATTTGAATTTGATATATTTGATTGAAAAATTGATTTGATTTGATCTCGTGCTAATGTAACATAGATGTTGGCCATTGCCAACCCCGCCAATGGCCAAGGGTTCTTCTCTTTATTATTTAACTTCAATTGGATAAGAGAAAAGGATCAAGTGGGCCTTACAAGAGACAAAGTCCACTCTTTGGCAACTTCTAAAATATCACCAGAGAGGTAATAATTTTTGGATAAAAAATACACATGAAATCATCAAATGAATCAATGCATTTATGGTTTGTTTATTGTTTGCTCTATAGGAAAAAGGAAATATTGCACTCTTTGATGCATTGCCGTGTAGATGATGTTACTTCTGAGCGTTATATTAGTGCAATGAAATTTAGAATGTACTTGCGTAAAATGTGGTATTGGGGAAGTATCTTGAAGCAATGCTTGAGGATCAAAGGGAAAATGATTGAAGAAATGCCGGAGGGCTTTGAAGCATGGTTTCATCACCAATTGAGGGACCACATTGATAAAGCTTTTGTGGATCTTTGGAGTAAGCTCAACACAAAAGAGTCGGATGAAAAAATTCCAGAGCTTATGGAATCTTCAAGGAGAGTATTATTTAGGTAATACAATTGATATCTTTATGGTTGTTATTCTATTTTTTACTGAGAGTTTGTATAATAAATAAGTCACTTAGGAAAGGAGCTCAAATAAAGTTAACTGCATTTTATGTAGATGGCTAATTCAGCTTTACGATCAAACTTTGTTGGAGAAGTTGCCAATTGCTGTTGAAAGTTGGAGGGACCTCTCTTGTGAGGAGTGTATGTATCCACTATGGATGAGAGATTATGGTTTGATTGCTTGGGAAATTGAGTATTGCCCTTGGTGGCTAGATTACACTCGAGGCACCTACCCACGTGATGAAGGGAACTTATATAAAGGTTATTTTTGGCATTTATAAAAACTACAAAATTGTTAAAGTGCTCATACTATTTAGATTATGTTTGTGAGAAATATATTTTTGTTTGCTTTAGAGCACGTTCTTGAAAGAAATGAAAATGGTATTGAGGAGATTGGCTCAGCTTCCAAGAAAGCCACCTCTTCGAAAAGAGTAAACAATAGTACAATCTCCTCTATAAAGAAACGATTGGATTTTGTTAGATCCAAGAAGCCCAAGAAGTCTCCCAAAAAGAACCAAAAAGGTGCTCAAGGCTCCACATGTAATTTTGCTTGTATAGATATCTAGCTGTCACTTTCTTTCTACTCAACAATTCTTGATGAAATATTTTATTTTCTGATTATGCAGTGCCTTTCATACATTGTGATGTGAACGTTATTGGGAACATGCTAGATGTTTAAAAAATTTCTCTCGATGATGAGAAATGGTAAACACATGTGAAAAGAAAGACTAACTATGTGTGGTGTGTGTTGTGAATGTTTGAAATACATTTATTTGATCGTATGCAGGATCTTGGATTTTCTTCATTCAGCCCATGTTGATGGGGAAAAGAGCAATGAAGTGGACTCTCTTTTGTTTGCGGATTTTCCAACAAACTTTAAAGTTGAAAATTTTTCAGAGAACGAGGTATGCATCCTTCAAAACCACAATGGATAGTCTATGATAGTTTTGGAACTTTAATTAAATTAACAATGCGTATTATGCAGGTCCCTCCATGGAATCAATTCTCTCAAAAATTAAGTAAGAAAGTGGCCGTAATAGCTTCAAAGTATGTGGCAGACAATGGGTGGTACATCACCCTAAGCTCCACTGATCACTTTGGCATTGTGTCTAGCCATGCCATCGAGATGGGATTCAAAATGATGCACACCATCCTTATTTTGATCCCCGATGGTTATGTGCGAAAGACCATTGAGATTGAGAGAGTAAGTAAATTTATTTGTTGATTGAAAAGCATGCTTGTAGTTTTCTTCAATTAGATCACATTCTAGTTCTAATTTATAGGTGGAAACACTATTGCTAGGATTGTTTTATCGTAAGGGTCAACGTCCTATTTACGATCGACGAGATGGAGAGAGCGTGGACAACAACTCTTTCGATGCCAAGTTCGGAATACTGGTGGAGCGCGTCTACGGAGAGTACATTGGAGGACACGCTCTTAGTGGTGCCACCGAGCGTAGCCTTGACTTCTTTCGGTAAGAATATATGCTTCCTACTATGCGTTATTGGACTATGTTACATAAAGTAAAAATACGCATATTTTTTGCTTTTTTTAGCTGGCTTGTGCGGACATTTACTGCGAAGCACACCTACATTGTTGATATGTTTTCTGGATGTGGTGGCTTGGGCAATGTTTGCGTTGAGTTGTCTAGACACTGTCTCTGCATAGATAGTGATCCAGAGGTCTTCCATCAACATCTTTCACGCTTCAAGGCTCCATGTGTACGTGCTATTTCAGTAGTTGATGCAGATAGCGACGAGGAGACTGATTGGCAACAATATGAGCCCGGATCACATTGCCCTTGATTGACATCAACATTGGTATTATCTATCATTTTTTCTAGTTTGTGATTTTTATGGAACGACGTGTGACCATGGTGTTTGGGTGCCACTTTTTTGGTATTATTGAAGACATGTTGTTGGTGTTGATTGTCCTTATCAATTCAGCCATGATTTCATATTTATTATACTAGATAGAAGTTTGTTGAGAGCTTTGGATTTACCAAAGTAATATACCAACATATGCTTTTTTGCTTATGTAATTTCTTCTTCCCGTGAGCATTCGCTGCTGCACGGAAGCAAGTATTGAATGGGAATTTTTTTAGTTTGAATTTTCATACCGTTATGCTACCGAAATTTTGATTGCTTATCAATATCATCATGCTTTTTATTCATGTTTGAAAACATAATCATGATTTCACGTATACAGAAAAGTTAGTCAAGCTTCACGGAAGCAAGTATGGAATGGAAAATTTTTTTGTTTGTATTTTCGCGCCGTTATGCTGTCGAAATTTTGATTGCTTGTGAATATAATCATGCTTTTTGTTCATGTTTAGAAACATAATCATGGTTTCATGTATACACAAAAGTTGGGCAAGCTTTCACAGAAGCAAGTATGGAATGGTTTTATTTTTATTTTTCACGTTGTTATGCTGTCAAAATTTCATTTGCTTGTCAGTATTTCTTTACACTGTCGATCTAAGAATATATATAGTTTTATATATAATATTTATATTATATATATAATATCTTTTTATTTATTTATTTATATGTGTGTGTTTATGTACGTAAGGAGATCTTCAACTCGATAAAGTGTTTTTAAGTACTTGTTTATACAATATATATAGTTATTTATATGTGTGTGTTTATGTACGTATGCAGTTCTTCAACTCAGTAAAGTGTTCTTAATTACTATTTTATATGCAAGAGTCTATGCGTGTTTCATTACTTTGAGGTCTTCGCCCAAACAAGTACAACCATCAATATTTTTTAGATTCCTAGTTTCAAATTGGCTTATTAGACATTCATCCTTGTTTGCAACAACACCTACATGGACAGGAAAGTACATTCTACTAAAACTAGGGTAAATACTAAAGACATGCTCATCTTTTTCTTGCATTATATAAAAAACTCACATAGATTTTCTTTACATTTTTGGCTTTCAAACAGCTTGTAGTTACATTTGACGGTTCAATTTAGCTACAAGATATCAACAATACCCTAAATTATGACAGATCTTGAAGATGTGTTAGTAGACCAGGCCGATTAAAAGTATCACAGCTACTTCAATAATAATAAGTCAGACAGAGACATATGAATTATTCTCGCCAAGGCACTGAAGAGTGAAACCCCATCATATAGTTAAAATAAGCATCATATAATTAAAATAAGTTGTTTACATGATTACGTAGGGAATCAAACCTGCACACACACACACACACACACACACACACACACACACACACACACAGTACAACTTGCATCACACTAGTACAATTTATCATGTGCTAGTGCATATTTATTTAACTATATTATTTCATGCATAATTATTTAAATCTTGCCTCAATCTTCTACCACATTAGAGCCAAAGATGTCGACCAGGTTGATTGTGCGTTTGCAGACAAGCAAATGGTCAATCTCCGCCTGTAAAGCGGCCCTTCGAGAGCTATCTATGTACCCCCATGTCTCCCACTTGCCCAGAGCTTCTTGCATTGTCTCAAAGCCATCATTGAGTTCCTGGTCTCCGGTGTTGCAAGCGCGATTAAGGTGGTTGAACATCTGGATCGCCTTGTTTGTGTCACGCTCTCTTTGTGTAAACGTCTTCTTTTCTTCAAGGGGTGCGTTGGGGGGGAGTTTGTGAAGCTCTTCATGGATTTTTTCAACTACCTCATTACCAGTACTAGCATATCCTATAGGCATTGTATAAGTACAGGGAAAATGAAAAAATCTCTCTTGATTAGCACCTCCGATTCACTTGTGCATCATATGGTGCTTGCCTTGTAACATTTATATAGGCCAAAGCACCATGCTCTCAAAAAGCATTGATAGTGATGGAAGAGTGGCATGTGTTAGTGACATGAGGGGTCCCACGCAGCATATGCTAACTGCTAAATTGGAGCGTGCAATAATATATGCATGATTTGTCAATATGAATATTATAATCGTCTACTACTCCACCACTAACTTTTAAAGTGGGGTGTGCAATAAAATATGCATGATTTGTCACTACGATTATTATTCCCCTATAAGATTTATAAGCATCTAAAAGTGTAATGAGTAGACAACACTAACTGCCTCTCTAAGGGCTTGGGAAACACTATGATTATTATTCTTCTATGAATACTATAGGCATATAATAGTGCAATGAGTACCCACCACAAACTGCCTCTCTAAGGGCTCGGAAAACATTATTTGTGGACCCGGCTTTGGAACCTTTTCACACACATATGAACAGGAAAACTCTCTCTCTCTCTCTCTCTCTCTCTCTCACACACACACACACACACACACACACACACACACACACACACACACACACACACGTGAGTAGAAAATGTGCACACAAACTCCTTCTTCACAACAAAACTCCACTTTCATCTCAATTAAAATGTGGGATATTTATAAAATATATAAATTAAACCAACACATAAACAATTCTATACCAAGATACTAAATGAAATAATTTGAACCGGCTTGAGAACCTTCTTGCCCAAACTTGAGCCAGACTTTTTTTATTTTGAACCTATCTTTCCTCTCTCCCCCTCATCTCCCACTCTCTCTCTCTCTCTCTCTCTCTCTCTCACACACACACACACACACACACACACACACACACACACACACACACACACACACACACACACACACATGTGAGTAGAAAACGTGCACACAACCTCCTTCTTCACAACAAAACTCCACTTTTACTTAACTCCACTTTCATCTCAATTAAAATGTAGGATATTTATAAAATATATACATTAAACCAACACATAAACAATTCTATACCAAGTTACTAAATGAAATAATTTGAACCGGCTTGAGAACCTTCTTGCCCAAACTTTAGCTGGACTTTTTTCATTTTGAACCTATCTTTCCTCTCTCCCCCTCATCTCCCACTCTCAGGCTCTCTCTCTCTCTCTCTCTCTCTCTCTCTCTCTCTCTCTCTCTCTCTCTCTCTCTCTCTCTCTCTCTCTCTCGTTGTCGGTACTCTCACACCCCGATCCTATCTCTATTTCACAAGTATGTTTTTCTCTCTCCGTCTAATCCTTCTTCTCTCTCCTTCCCTCGGTACTTATTTAACATACCACAACGCCAACTTAGAGAGCATACATATGAGTGGAATCCATGCTTCTATAAACTCGAAAAAGCATCACCTGTAGCAAAAAAACACGAATTGATTAACTCGCAAATAAAATTAACCCCTACAACAGAAACAATCAGTTATGGCTATCAAAGCCTAGTTTCCATCTCGGGGGGTGCACTATGCTATCATGTTAATGTATAACGTGAGTTCGAAAGGAGGGGTTTTAAAGTGCAAAAAAATTAGGCAATTTAACATAGATACATTAAAATAAGGGGTTTTTAAATTCAATTTTGGAAAAAATCCTAAAATAAGGGGTCATTTTATTCATTCAGACATGTTAAAAGAGGGATTTTTTTAATACCCCGCGAACGCACGTTATATAGGGGGGTACTGAATGGTGAACCCCCCAAGGTTTCCATCAAGTCATTGAGAAAAAGAAGAAAATACAAAAGACGCTCACACATAGACCAAAGACAAGGTGGGTTCCAAAATCGCTCGTCGAAACTCAATCACAAAAAACCCACACATCTCGATAATCGCTTCTCATGGAAATTAGCGCAAAGGCTACATCAAACCCTACCAAAGCTGAAGGACTTGTGTCACAAAACAGTGTGAACATACAACAAGAAAGTTAAGAGGAGCAAAAATTTTCCAACCTTCTTGAAAAAATGGTGGCATCCAAAGACCAAAACAATGGAAGAGACCTAAATTTTTAGAACTTATGGAATTGGGTTTTTGATATTGAACAAGTAAGTCCAAGTCGCCATTAAACATGCATGGCATAAAATTCACAGTCGGGCAGCTAAGCCACTAAATGAGTGAGGCGTTAGTCCCAAACCTTCATGTAATATTCTCTGTGGTCTAAGCGTCTTAGCTATTATAGGTATTGCTGAAGCCGGAATAGTTGAGCATATTTATGTTGTGTTGCTCATGCTAGTATAGGCAAGCATAAGAGTCAAAGTCATTGTAGTAAAGTGGTAAGTGAAGGAGGAAGTTCAAAAGACACTCACGTACTTAGCACAGTAAGGTATGAGTGGACAAGCTTCTACATCAAAAACCCGTTTTGGAAATGTGGAAGCTATTGAGACGTGCCTTTATGCCACATGTTGTCAAGAGTTTTTTGGAGCAAGGGATTGCGTATATGTACATAGCCATGCATGGTGCATCAAATAAAGAATTGTCCATTTTCCAGGGCCAGTTGGTTACATGGGGCCCATAGGTGTACAGGTAGGACACGGTGTACATAGTGCATCGATTTTCACTATTACCAATACCAGTGTGTTTTCTCTACAATAATGGGGATTTGGTAGCACGTAAAACTTCTCGAGGAAGCTATCCACGGGCCGACGACATGAGGTAAGCAGGTGCGTCAGATGACATCTAGTGGCGTCAGGAGGTCGAATGGGGTCAATATTTTCACGTGGATGAGTACGGACACAACGTGGATGTTTTCTTGTGATAATTATGCAAAAAGGTCATCATGAGGACTATCTTTTGGGGCCACTTCACGTGGTGGCAGGATGCATTATTGGAAAAATGCTGAGTGTCAGGTGTGCGGATGATGCAAAAAGGTGACAACTATGCACTGCGAGGTCAGTTTTTTGTCTGTTCGGGGTCTGTTTCAGGTCAACTAAATGGCCAAGGGTGCCCAACTAATAAAGATAAATGTGAGAACTGAAAAAACTGAGAGAAGACCAGAAAAAAAGTGGAGAGAAGAGGAGGAACAACCGCAACTGTGTTTTTGGTGTTTTTGGTGTTTTTGGAGCCTGTTTTGGCCCTAAACTGCTCATCCGAGGTCGGATTTGAGCACTTTGACATTGTAGACTGGGGTTTTGGGCTGTTCTGGACGCGATGGCGTTGTCCATTTTTCCAAATTCCTCATTATTTTTCTACTAAGTTTGCTGTGTAAGTTTCTCCTATGAATGAAGCTTCTGCTCCAATTTGTGATTGTATCTGGTATCTTTTACCCATATTGTGTGAGCTATTTGCCTCATTGGTGTTGGCCCAAGCTCTATTATAAACATAAAAAATTATCCTCTTTTGATCTGAGTTTTTGGGTGTGTGTGTGTGTCTCTCTCTCTGTGTGTGGAGTGAGAAAACGGATAGTCTCTCTCCTCTCACTCCATCGGTGTGTTCCCCGTCTCGGCCAGGTGGGTTGTATAAGCCGAGTGGTTCCCCATAGTAGTGTGTGTGTATCTTCACAAGAGTGTGTGTCGGGTAATTATAGAGGCGTTCAGTGTGTTTCCATTCCGCTCACATTCTTTTGGTGCCCCCACTGAGGATCTTCTTCGAGTACCTTCTGCTTCGAGCTTCAAGCTTCGAGCTTCAAGCTTCGAGCTTCGGGGCTACAGGTTATAGTTTACAGGTTACAGGTTACACGTTACAGGGACAGGTACATGTACAGGTGATTCACACAGGTACAGGTAGCTAGAGTATAGTGATATACTAGAAGTGGTGTCACTTGCAGCTGTTGTGGGTATGCATCATTTGGCGCCTGTTTGAGCGCATTGTCTGCTGGATTGTACGTTACTTGTGGAAACTGCCATTGTACGCCTCTGTGGAGCCATATTTGGTTTTATTTGGAAGTCCCAACCATTTTTGAGACTTGGTTTGGAAGATAGTCATTTCTAAGACTTGACTATACGAGATTTGCATAAGCCTTCGTGTGAGGGTCGATAGCGTGAGGTTTTATTGAGCTGGGGGATTCTCAAATGTGGAGATACTTTCAGTGATACAAGTAGCTGGAGCACCCTTTTCATGACCTCACCATAGGCTATGTACTAGTGATTCCTAATTGATACTCGGGTTCTATTGTTGGCAGTTTATGCATACATATACAGTCTATATTTTGGGTTCTTACTGCTCTACTTCTGGGAAAACTCTGCCAAAATTTTTCCAAGTTGTGATGGCTGGTTTTTTGGTCTTTTTGCCACTTATGTTGTTATGCTGCTGAAATTTTGGCAAAATCAGAGGATAAGTCAGGTGTGCCTTCTTGGGAGCTTCATGGTTGGCTTTAATGGATGATCAAAATGGACCTCAATTCACTCCTTTTCATTTAACTCAAAGAATCCAGATAAATGTTCATGTGTCCAGGAAGATTTTTTTCCAGCAGCGCATAGTCTTTATGTTTGGGCTAAGAAGATTACGAGAGATCTTGGAATGTCCTTTGCCTGTTGTAATTCCAATGATTAACTATGAAAACTCATTTGATGTGCACGTATTTGTCCTTATCTAAAGTTGAACTCCATTGAAGTTTCTAGGGATTGGATAGTGAAAAGTTTTGGGTTCTTGCATGTGTGTTCGAAGGGGTTCTCAAAGCATTGTAGCTTGGGTAGCCATGGATTTCTCTTATCCGGAGTTTCATGGAAGAAGTGATGAAGATGTAGAAGACTTTTTGGAAAAGATGGAGGTTGCATGCATTAGCAGCCAGATTCATGACCTTGCACAGATGTTAAGTCTTCTCCAAATTTGTTTGAAGAGTGATGCACGAGTTTGGTCCAAAGCATTTGAAGAGGAGTTGCGTGTGGCTGATCCACCTGTAAGATTGAGTTGGGACAATCTATGACATGAATTGGAAGTGGAGTTTGTGAAGATAGAGGATCCTGACAAAGTGTGGCAAGAAGTACAAGGTTTTGTGCAAAAGAAAGGTGAGCCAGTAGATGCATACATACGTAAGTTCTCATTGGAATGGGAGCGGATGTGCAAGGCCTTATCACCACAAGTACCCCCACCTGATATGATGAAGAAGGATAGGTTCTTGGCTGGTCTTTGGGAGAATATACGTTGGAGAGTGGAGCTAAAGAAGCCTAGGACATATGAAGATGCCAGTTAGGGGTGGTCCAGTCTTTTCCCATGAGGTCTAAATTTCAGCCTATGGATTCTTCGCAAGGTCGCATGTCAGGGGTTCATCATGAACCAGTGGTTTCTGTTACTCCTCAAATTATGCCAGCAGTGGTCACTACATCAGTGCAAGATGATGGGCTAAGGCAAGACATGAGGCAAGTCATAGATTTAATGAAGAATCTCAGCCTAAACATGCTAGGCCAAGTGGGAAATAATCGAGGTGGAGGGAGATTTGGAAATCAGCCAGGAGGTGAAGAAAGGCCTAGGAATGGTGTTGGACAAAGCCATGGTAGGTTTTGGAGGCAGACGCCCACATGTTATAATTGCAGAGAGTTGGGCCACATCAGCCCGCAATGTGATAAGCCACCGAGGATGGGGGGAGACATGTATCCATTGCCAAGACAGGTGCTAACTAGGTCAAATGATTATGGCATCGAAATTAAGGGAGATGAAGGAATGAGTGGATTAACCCAAGAGGAAAAGGGAAAGACAAAAGTGCTAAGTGTAGTCACCTTGGAGAAGGCATCAAAGCTAGAGGATACGTTAGTGATGCCTATTGGGAAGAGGACTACATAGGAAAAGGAAGGGAGAAGTGCCCCAGGTCCTAGTAAGAAGAAGGGAAAGAGCCATGAAGGCGAGGATGTCAAGGCCAAGAGAAAAGGAGGGCTCGTCGCAAGTTTCATGTTTCAGATTTTTCACTAGGGGATGGGCAATTAAGCTATGACTTGAAGGAGGATCTGAGGAGCAGAAAAGCCGATGTTACTTTTGGGCAGCTTATAGAGATGGTGCCTAAGCTAAAGCGACAGTGGAAGAGGATGGTTAACCCAATGGAGAAAGAGCCAGAGAGAGGTTCACTGAAGGTGTTGGCGATGGATGAGCTACCAGACATTTGCCCAATAGTAGATGTGTGGAACAAAAGAAAAAATTTGGGACAAGGTTATGTGGATGGTGGAGCCCAAATATGTGTCATAACACACTCATGCGTTGAGAAGATGGGTCTCAGAGTGATGACTGGGGTGTCATGTTTCCGGATCAGATTGGCAAACCATCAAAAAGTAAAGTGTTTGGGTGTTGTAAAGAGCTTAGAAGTGGAAGGATATGATGCAAAGGAAGTGGTTGATTTTCATGTGATGCCAGCAAGGTTGGGAGCATACCCTATTATATTGGACAGACCATGGTTACGTGCAGTGGGAGCTGTTCAAGATTGGAGACGTGGTACGATTAGCCTCTATGGAAAGACAGGTGCCAAGAAGCTATATAATATGGACACAAGGAAACGATTGGAGGAGATTTATGAGGATGAGGATGAGTCTAGTGACGAAGACTATTCCACAGTGTCTGATGAGGATAGTGATAGTACTACCAACAGTGATGAGGATGCTGATGTTGCATTTCTTCTGATGGACAAAGAAATCCAGGAGTCTGGTTTAGTCGCATTTGCAAATGAGGTTGAAGATAAAAGTGAAGGGCCTTATGAAGTGATTGAAGGGCTGATGCAAACCATGGTTGAATTGTCAAAGAAGCAGGAACTGATGACACAAATGATCAGTGGAGACCTCTCAGCTATGAAGAGGGAGATATATTTGCACATGCATGTCTATGCCAAAGTAATTGATGGTTTTCTTGATGAAAAGTTGATATATGGCATCTCTACAGGTTTTCCTTGGGAACCAGATGGAAGCTTGATTAAGCTTTTGATGCAAGGAATTCCAAGTGTTTTTGTGTGGGATGCAGGTGGAATGAGCATCTACTAGTGTTGCTGCTGTTTGTTGAGCATGAATGCTCTAGCAGGCTAGAGTATGGGCAAATTATGTCAGGAGTTTTTTGGAGCAAGGGATTGCGTATATGTACATAGCCATGCATGGTGCATCAAATAAACAATTGCCCATTTTCCAGAGCCAAGTGGTTACGTGGGGCCCACATGTGTATAGGTAGGACAGGGTGTACATAGTGCATGGATTTTTACTATTACCAGTACCAGTCTGTTTTTTCTATAATAATGAGGAGTTGGTAGCGCGTAAAAATTCTCGAGGAAGCTATCAGCGGACCGATGACATGAGGTAAGCAAGTGCGTCAGATGGAATCTAGTGGTGTCAGGAGGTCGAATGGGCTCAATATTTGCACGTGGATGAGTACGGACACAACGTGGATGTTTTCTTGTGATAATTATGCAGAAAGGTCATCATGAGGACTATATTTTGGGGACACTTCACATGGTGGTAGGATGCATTATTGAAAAAAAGCTGAGTGTCAGGTGTGCGGATGATGCAAAAAGGTGACAACTATGCACTGCGAGGTCAGTTTTTTGTCTGTTCGGGGTCCGTTTCAGGTCAACTAAAAGGCCAAGGGTGCCCAACTAATAAAGCTAAGTGTGGGAACTGAAAAAACTGAGAGAAGACCAGATAAAACATGGAGAGAAGAGGAGGAACAACCGCAACTGTGTTTTTGGTGTTTTTGGAGTATGTTTTGGCCCTAAACTGCTCATCCGAGGTCGGATTTGAGCACTTTGACATTGTAGACTGGGGTTTTGGGCTGTTCCGGACGCGGTGGCACTGTCCATTTTTCCAAATTCCTCACTCTTTTTCTGATATTTTGGTTGTGTAAGTTTCTCCTATGAATGAAGCTTCTGCTCCAATTTGTGATTGTATCTGGTATCTTTTACCCATATTGTGTGAGCTATTTGCCTCATTGGTGTTGGCCCAAGATCTATTGTATCTAAACATTAGAAATTATCCTCTTTTGATTGAGTTTTTGGGGGTGTGTGTGTGTGTCTCTCTATCTCTCTCTATGTGGACTGGGCAAACGGATTGTCTCTCTCCTCTCACTCCATCGGTGTGTTCCCTGTCTCGGCCAGGTGGGTTGTATAAGCTGAGTGGTGCCCCATAGTAGTGTGTGTGTATCTTCCCAAGAGTGTGTGTCGGGTCATTATAGAGGCGTTGTGTGTGTTTCCATCCCGCTCACAACGTGCTATATTGTTCCTTGAAGCACCCATGAACTCCATCTTCCACACTGCTTGCTTTTGTTCGACAAATTTTCATATGTATATAGAGTGTCCCATAAATGGCACTTGCATTAGACACTCTTCCTTTGATTCTCCCAAGCACTCACCTTGCATGATAGGTACTTCAATTCCAGATGCTCAACTCCAATAAGAGCGTATACCAAAGGCACTTTTTTCCCATCGGGTTTTTTCCCTTTGGTCATCCAAGTTTTAAGACCCTAATTTACAAACCCTCATCATCGACTTCTTGTATATATTCCTTATACATTAACAATAAGGAAATGGATACCCAAATCAATCATCAACGACTTGCAGATAAAGTTGTAAATCACAACATGCTTATTGCGATCAACAAAGCTCTATAAAAAAAATGGCAAGTTAAGAAATGGCCTACAACGACAAGCAATGAAAAATTCATCAAGTGAGCTATCCATAACAACCATACGTAGCTCACACAGTGCTTCAACATTGGCTACCTATTGTGGAAAACTCAAATTGCAGTGGACCTTGAAAGCAAATCCATCATAAAGTCCACGCTACAAAGAGGATCAGTTCTATAAGCTCAAACACATCAATGCTGAATGTATGTCAAATGCAGTTAAAAGGGCCAACGGATGCCTTAATGATGCAAAAAATGAGTATGCTTGAAGTGAGCACAGATGGAAGATTATGATCTAGAACTGCATTGCTTGAAGTGCTCTACCGGCCTGTCCTTACGGCTCGTCGGTTGGTGCTATGGTGAAGAAGTTATGGCAGTTCGAAGTTTGAGTGATTGCAAATCCATACCAGATTAGGCAACTGCAGCTGAGGTGACAGAATTGAAATGAATGCATCGGGCTGAAGTGCTCAATTTTTGGAGCGCGTCAGTCTTTTCAGATCAGTGATCGGAGTCCCGGTCCCCAAGATATTGGTCGATAAAGATTCACCCGGGGCCGGTTCCATACCAATCCAGTCCGCTCGATCGGTGTGCCATCTGGGAATTTTTGACTTCGACCAAGTTTTGGAACATCATGCAAGAATGCGTTGGTTGATATGTTGTGCCTGACAATAATGTTAGTTATTGGAGATTGCTAATGGCAGGAAAAGCCCAACATGGCTATGGCTTAAGCAGATACAAAGTCGAGGTTCTCTCTCAAAATGCAGTCACCTATAGTAACATCTTGAAGGCTGTGTCGGGGAAAATGGTAGAAATATTCACAATGATATTGTTAGTCAAGGACTGTTCGAGGAAGAGGCCAAATGATTTTGCTCGCCCAATCGACCCATGTATACCAAATGTGGTGCCCATCAAGTATTGGCCAAGGGCCATAACTAAGGCCACACTCACAATGTTGTAGCAGTTCAGTTCTCTGTGTTATCTCGAGGGGGCACCAATGAGATGATTATGAATAAAGAAAGAAGCCCAATGGCCTCAACCTATGGCCGCCCAAAGGAAACCAAAGGGAGGCCGCCCGCTCACTATGGAAAGAGGTTCTTTTTTGTTTAAGTGTGAATGAAAGGAGCAAAGAAAGAAAGAGTGCAATAGCAGGCGATGAGTATGCAACGTGGAAGGAAAGAAAGAGACGCACAGAGGGAGGAAGCACTCGGACGAGCTCGTAGTAGAGACAAAAAACGTTGAGGGGGC
The DNA here is from genome assembly GCF_014529385.1 of Adiantum capillus-veneris. Taxonomy (NCBI): domain Eukaryota; kingdom Viridiplantae; phylum Streptophyta; class Polypodiopsida; order Polypodiales; family Pteridaceae; genus Adiantum; species Adiantum capillus-veneris. The sequence continues at coordinate 84,170,290 of NC_140944.1, forward strand.
CATGGCACACCGTTTTGGGACCGGGTGCAACTCGTTTTGCAAAAGTTGGAATTCGGGCTACCACATCATCACAGCTGGTCCCTGTGCCACGTCAGTGACGCCCGACGCCACTGCTTAGAGGAAGGCCAGCTATTATTAGAGGAGGAGCTTATTCTTTTGCATGCGTGTTGGCAAGAAAATGAGGAGGAGGTAAGGAGGAAGCAAGGCGAAGAGGTGAGGGTAAGCAAGGCAAGCTCTCTCTCTCGATCTCCAATCCAAGCAAGGGGAGCTCACTCTCTCGATCTCCAATCCAAGCAAGGCGAGCTCTCTCTCGATCTCCAATCCAAGAAAGGTGAGCTCTCTCTCTCTATAGATCTCGGCAAGGCTTAAGCAAGGGCTTAGCAAACAAGGCTAACCAAGGATACTTTTCTCTCTTCCGGCTAGGCAAGGAGAGATCAATAAAGGCTTGTAAGACGTCATAAGAGAAGAAATAATCTTCGGCATAGACAATGATTGAAGGCAAATCAAACAAATAGAACCAACACAATAGGATTTTCCTCGTCAGCAGGCAACCTAGTTTAATTATTCCTTTTTGATGAATTGCGGACCCGGAGTGATCTGTAATGGGAGTTTAAGCTCCTAAACTTTCATTAGAATTATTTAATGGTGTTGTTAATGACACTTCTTCTTGATTGCGTATCAATTTCGTCTGTGTTACCAATTTTCAAGCAAGTTTTGTGCGTCGATAGCATTACCAAGTAATTAATTGTTGTTGTATTGTGCGGTGCGACAAATTTTCGCTCTCAATTTTTCCACAGCCAACAGCCCGGTGGTGACCTGGCTCAAGTTTCAAACACATATCCCCCAACACCGTTTATGCCTCTTGAGAGTTTATCTTTGAATTGAACACTTCAAGAACCTTAGTCATTTAAGTATGAGAATCACCTCAAGCTTGGTAAAGGTTCCCACAAACACTTTAAGCACTTTAGTTAGTAAGCCGACAAACACCTCATGCTTGAGTAGGATTCCCACCTCAAGGTCATCCCTTGCTTGCCTAAGGTCAAAGGACATTTTAACACTAACTTTTTGAGGTCTTTAATGAAGCTAACCCTAAGGTATTTAAAGCTCCATTAGATGCACGTTGCTCTTAGCGAGACTACCTCCTTTTAGAGCCCTATTGAGATTTAACCATCTCTCCTCTTGGTCCCTTGCTGAGGTAAATCTAGAAGCACTTATTGCTCATATTGATCTTTGGTAGACCGTCTTCTTTTGGACCCCTATTGAGATGCAACCGTTTCTCCTTTTGGTCCCCTATTGAGATGCAACCATTTCTCCTTTTGGTCCCCTGTTGAGATAGGTCTAGAAGCACATATCTATATCCTAACTCTTGTTTTCCTTTTATCTTCCCATATTAAATGATCATTTTAATATGAGAAAAGCATTTGATAAAGTTAGATATCATATTTTATGACATTACCGCTCTCTTGAAATCATAGTCGTCCTCGACTATGAGGTAGAGGAGATAAAGCCTAGTCATTAGTTCATGTTTCTTAGCGGGTAGAGGATCCATTTATCCTACGACGTCATTCTAGAATGCATGACTAATCCATTTGGTGCTCGTTTGACAAGCATTTTTGCTCTTTAGTCCATATTATACTTCCAAAGTAGAGTGACAAGTTCTACTTGGTGTTTGGGAGACGTCTTCACCACAAACATGATCCTAAGTATGCATACTTCTTAAATTTTTTGCAAAATAAAAGAAAGAGAATGAGCCTTATAAGACAAAAACATTGTTCATTTAAAATGCATTTTCATTTTCTTACTCTAGTGTAGCATTGTAAGCATTAACAAGGTTTATGTTATCCTTAACCTAGGTTCCTGCCATCCATCTAGCATCTTTAAAAGGATAATTCTTAAACTTAACAAGACATCATTGGATAACTTGACCGTTTCTTAGTACCTTGTATTCATGTTGAAGAATTAATTCGAGCTGCAACACCTCTTCTTGATCTTCGATCTCTAGTGGGTCCTCCATTAATGGTTCTTTTGATGGCTCTCCTTTGTAAGGCTTGAGTAGGCTCACATGGTTAGCATTGTGAATGAGCCAATGATTGGGAAAATTTAACTTATAAGCCATCTGATTGATTGTTTGAATAATTTTAAAAGAACGGACCATAGTATCTTTTTGCTAGTTTAGCATAATACTCCTGGTGGCTTTTAGGATTTGTTGGAATTAGGGTTGTAGAGAAACACACACAGCTTGGAGAAGACGAAGGAAGCTCAAGCACACAACTAAGAGTATATTACTTAGTGTTTAATGGAAAGATCGATAGCCCTAGAGTGATGGACGTATATACAATGCATTTGGGAAAAAAACTCCTAAAGAGGGAAACAATACCCCAACGGTCCTAGTGTGTTCACACAAATCACTACCACATGTATATGGTAACAATCCCCCCTGGATTGATGCGGTGAACGAGATCTGGCACATGAGTAAAGGGAAGTGCCATGCGCTGAGGACATGATCAGTCCACAAAGGGGAGTAAGCCCAAAGATTTGCGGAAAGCTTCGAGCTTCTTACAAGATAATTCCTTTGTGAAAAGATCTGCAAGGTTGTCTTGTGTTGGCACATAAGCCAAGCCAATCTCTCTTGCTGAGAGCCTCTCCCTGACATAGTGGTAATGCACCTCAATGTGATTTGTGTGAGCATGAAAAACTGGGTTCCTCGCAACTGGGTTCCTCCAATGCTTAGATCTTGGGCTATGCATAAATCTGCTGACCTATGAGACTACAAACTAAATATCTGGCCGAGTGTTGCATACATAAATGAGGCATCCAATAGCAGTTTGGTAAAGAGTGACGTCAGCAAGATCACCAACGTCATGAAGACTCAATTTCAAACCTACTTCCATGGGAGTGGCAATAGGTTTGCAATCCTCAAGTCCAAACTTACATAGCAATGTCTCTATGTAACTTTTTTGACACAAGTCAATACCACCATCACACTGCTTAAATTGTATACCAAAGTAATGATGCAGCAGCCTCAAATCCTTCATCTTGAAAGTAGCATTCAAATCACCCTTAAATTTAGCAATATGTCTCTTATTTGGTCCAGTGATCAGCAAATCACCTACATAAAGAACCACAATGGGTGAGTTGGGACTTGACAGATGCTCATATGATAGAGAGCAGATGGAGTATGGGAGATACCTCATGAAAATGACGACTACACATGGATTAGCCATACTTATGGCTTAGGGTGATTTCCTAGAGAGCCGGTTTCACATGCTTTCCACGCAGACATGGGATCAGTTCAGTATATCACCCGCATGCTTTACATACAGTGTACTTTCCGTTGGATTGTTACGAAAGCCTTGTTTGACCAAATGAGTGTCAGCTTTCTCATACCAAGCAAGAGAAGATTGCTTCAACCCATACAAAGCCTTCTTACATCTGCACACTTTGTCCTCTTTTCATTTCTTGACAAAACCTCGAGGCTGCGTTATAAACTTCCTCAAACATGTCACCATTCAAGAAATCAATAACAATGTCTAATTGATGTACATCCCAACCAAAATGAGCTGCCAATGCACATAGAAAATGCACAGTAGTCATATGACAAGTGGGAGAAAAAGTCTCTTCATAATCTATGCCTTTTTGTTGTGCATAACCCTTTGCAACAAGTTGAGCCTTATGGAAATCGATCTCACCATCCGGCTTGCGTTTCAACTTGTACACCCACTTTGTACCAATGGCCTTTTTGCCAAGAGGCAAATCACATAAAGTCCATGTGTCGTTTTGTATAAGTGCATCATATTGTGATTGCATGGAAGCCATCCAATTTTTTGAATTCTGTGCTTCATCAAAAGACAGAGGTTCCTCAACATCATGTAAGCTAGACACAGCCAAAGCATAACAATCTGATGCATAAGATGCAGGGCTAGAGCTTGAACAAGTATGACTAGACAAAGGTGCATCCAATTTACTATCACATAATGTATGCAACAGCCATTTTCACATACCTCTAGCCTGCTCATTTTCAGCCCTTTCCTCATCAAGTACATCATGTACATCTGCTCAGTAATAGGCTGACCTACAACATTTTTGGAAACCCCCATAGGTTGTACATTTGCCTCATTGGAATTTTCATTCGAACTTCCACCATTGAAAAGAGGCAACAAAGTGTCATAAATTGTCATGTGAGCTTACATTACTCTCTCTAGTACATGACACCAAGGGCTGAACAGAATCTTCCACAAACACTACATCCCATGAAACCAAGATACGCTTTATATGTGGATGATACAACCTCTAACCTTTGCTTTCAACATTATAATCAACAAAAATACATTTGACAGTCTTATCATCCAATTTTTAGCACTGCACTTGTGGCACTAAGCCATAAGCCAAACAACCAAAAACACGCATGTGCTCAATAGATGGCTTTCTATCATGCCATGCTTCATATGGAGTCATAGACTGCAACACTTTTGTAGGACACCAGTTGAGCACATAAGTGGCACACATGATGGCCTCAAGCCAAAAAGAATGCGGCAAAGCTTGACTTTTGACCATACATCGTGCCATTTTTGTAAGTGACCTCTTTTTACTCTCAGCAACACCATTTTGCTGAGGTGTGTAAGGCACTGTACATTGGTGTTTTATCCCATGACTAGCCAAAAATGCATTAAATTCATGAGACATATACTCCCACCCCTCGATCGGAACGGAGGGTGCTCATAGTACATTTCAAGACATTTTCAGCCATAACCAAAAATTGTTTGAAGCACATAGAAACTTTGGACTTCGCTTTAAGCGGAGATACCCATGCATTCCTGGAGTAATTATCAATGAAAGTCGCGAAGTACATGTTATTGCCCAAGGACGGAGTTTGCATGGGCCCACAAGCATCACTATGCACAAGCTGCAACCTGCATGTGGCCCTAATTGAACCATCCTTTGGAAACTTGGAATGCTGCATTTTACCCAAAATACATCCTTCACAAACATGTTTGATAGGTGCTTCAAGAGGCAGCAAAGAAGTAACCATATCAGAATTTTGCAAACGCATCAAACTGGAAAAATTCAGATGACCAAAACATGCATGCCAAAGTTTTGCATCTGAAATAGCCCTTGAATCTGCAACTGCATTTGCAAAATTTTGTCCACACTTGTCATACAAAGTGAGATTATATAGCCCATGGTACAAAAGTCTAGAAGCAAAAATTTCATCACCAAAACTGAGATCATGAATTGTACATCTGTCATCCACAAATTTGACTACAAGTCCAAGTCTAGCAAGTGTGGATATAGACAAGAGATTCTTCTTGATCCCAGGTACATAAAGTGCATCAACAAGTGTGAAGAAACTGTCATTTGCAGCAGTAAGCACAATCTTTCCAACTCCCTGAACCGGATAAGAGGCATTGTTGGCACAAGTGACTGACCTCCCATGAGGGACATACTCGAGAGAGATGAACAATTCATGATGTGACATAATGTGCTTTGTAGCACCATTGTTGAAGTACCACACATGTGAATCTGCAGCAACTAACATGCATGCATCATAGACATCAGGATTGTAAGTGCACTCTGCACTAAAAGCCCATTCTGCATCAACATCAGCATCACAGTCTCCTTTCACAGAAGACTCAACAATGGTTGCATTTGTAGTGGAACCAACATTTGCATTGGAGCCACCCTCTTTATTCTTAGCCTCTTTGGCCTTCAACTTAGGAAACTACTTGATCAAGTGATCTTAGCTTTACAATAATGGCAACGCATCTTCTTTTTGCCCTTATCATCAAAATTTCTAGATGACTTGCTGCCAGCAAAAGCATTAGGAACAGAAGTTTTGCCACTCGTAGTAAAACCATAAGAAGTGGCTACATTGTTGTTACCACCCTTTCTTTGAGAAGCAATAAAAGCCTGTTCAACTGCATGCTGCCTAGTCCTGTTTTTTCTGGAGAATGACTCTTGCAACAACAATGTGAATAATGCATCAAGCTTGACAACTTCAGGATTCCTTGGGTCATAAGTCTCCAATTAGTAGCAAAATTCTAGTAAGAATCTGGTAAGGCATCAAGAACAGTTTGCACAAGGGAACTGTCTGAAATAACTTCACCTACAGAAATAAGTTGCTCATTGATATCCTTGATACCAGCAAGGAAAGTGTCTATATCATCTTCCTCATGCATAATATTCGATTCTAGCTCTTTACGCAGCAAAGCAATTTTAGTCTCATTGCGGCTTGCAAGCCTGTTTTGTAGATTTTGCTGAACGAATGTGAGGAAGAGTGATGTGCGTCACAGACAATGCAATCAATGCATGAGCCTGCGCATCCTTTACATCCCAACGAGCTTGTTCTACCATAGGCAAAACAACTCTAATTGCAACAACCCTCCGTAATGTTGTTTAGAAATACTTGTAGCTGAACAAGTCATTGTAAGTATCCGATAATTTTTGGCCACTGAAATTTCTCTTGATACGTCGTGCTGAAAATGGTCTAGAAAACAGATTTGACCAGGACTTAGGGACTTTGTCGTGACACATATTTGAAATAGGGGGCGCGAGTGTCAGTCCCAGAGACTCATATTCGCCACATGTGGAATATGTCTCAACTAAGGATGTCTGAAAAAGAACATCCTACAAGTACAAGATGTACTTGTGTGTGGAGGTAGCTCTAAACACTTTACGACAAGAGTGAGAGGGACCCTCATTCATTTCTCCACACTGGCTAAACCGAACTCCTTGAGTTCCTAGACCATGTTGTATCCCATGTGACAACATGTGCCAAATCGAATTCTACAGGTGGATTCATAACAATGTAATGTACTTTGGACACTACAGCCCAAAATACTTGTTTCGACATGCCCTTCGCATGGCCCTGGGGATTGAACTGAAAGGTCAGTTACCCGTATTGTACTCCCCCTGGTGAAAAAACCAAGCAACAATGCACTAGAAACCCCGGGTGTTGCCTTCGCAATCCAAACCCGTTGGGTAGAATCTACGTAGTCAAACCCCTTGGTAAGACCCTTTGTAGAAATTTCTCAATTAGCAGGTAACGATAACCAACCTAGTTAACCGTGTATAGAATGATGAGAATCAACTTGAAAAGTTGAATCTTTCTGCTACCGCATGGTAGATTATGGAATTCTTGCCTTGAAAGTATAACGAGAATAGATAAAACTATGATCCTCAATGCCTATGGGGAGATGTAGCAATTACCCGGCGAGTCTTACCCCAAAACAGTATGTCCATAGGCAATCTGTAGTGCTATAGAGGGAGCCGGATATCCACACAAGTGAAATGGCTAGCTCTTATGGATAGCCATGCTGTCTCCACCTATTGCTGCATCTATACTCCGTGGTGGAGATCAGCTGATGGGAGTTTAAGGTTATCAAAAACTCAACTCGAGCACCGCATTGAAAACATGCAGTGCAAAATGATACTCTAAACATCTGTAATGACATGACTCTTCCTTGTCAATTAACCTCAATGTGTACTCCATTGGGTAGAGCTATTCTATCTTGAGAACAATCATCCAAGGAATACCAACAATTGAGCCTTACCCTAGATTTAACAATGGCTCTTAGCCAGCTTGTGTGGCTCATAGCCCTCATGGAAATTAGTGTTAAATCATCGAACCGATGAAGACTAATGTGGATGGCATCTTGCCCAATTTCTAGTTGAGAGTTAGAGCATCTTGGCTCAGGAGGACTCACTAGTGAAACATGTAGCAAAAGCTTCTTAGAAGATTTTCATTATTCCCTTAAAGAGAGAGAGAAAGAGAATAAGAGCATGCTAGGCTGAGGAAATTTCCTTCAGGTTTTAGAATGTGTACCCAAGATATGTGCTCTTAGGCATCTTATGCCTAAATTGCAGCTTATCGTATAAGCATTCCACAATTTTCCGGTATGACTCTGTCATCGAGAGAGGTAACCGAAGAATAGAAAACTCATTGCGATCCACCTACCATACAGGGGTCATGATTGTATGAGGACGACCTAGCATTGGCACTTTTTTCGCCCGTCCATCCTTAGGCGTCCTTGACAGAGTTGCAATTGTGATAGCGGAAACGTAATGCATGAAGTGGTAGAATTGAATCCACCTACTAGCATGCCTTTCATGCAGAATTGTAAGCCCATGCAAAGAGCAATGGCCTCAACCGTGAGAACCAAAACCATAAGTGCCTTGCACAGTTTAGACTGGTAGAGATTCTATGAGGTGATATTCCCTATTTTGCCAGTTTTCTCAACTTGTGTGCCACTGCCCGTGATTCCAAATCATTGGGTAGTACCTTGGCACAAGGGAGAAGTCTTGCTTCATGTAAAATTTTCAAAGAACTGGTCATCCTACTGAAACCAGTTGTTTGAAGCTGTCAAAAGCTTGCTCAAATGTAGAGCATAACCATCTCTGTTGCACGAGAAAAAGTTGGTCTGAAATATCCTGCAGGCATATGAAAAAATCCCCCAAAGGAGTGTGCTCATAGCAAATACATATTCTTGCCAATTTACGATGGCATAACAAGAGAACATCGACCTTGGTGAGCATTCAAAAAGAATCGAACTTGTCGAGTTGTACCATGCGTCCTATCTGCTTGACTGGATTACTTAGATGGAGCCGTGCTCCATGTATGTCTTGAAAGCTCGTCAGATCATGCGTGCTGAGAATGGGTTTGGATCATATCCATGTATTGATGCATCATGGGAAAACAGCTTGCCTAGAAGCCAAGCTTTGGAATGTGCTTCATAGCATCTTGGTATTGAACGTAAGGGTCAACCTTTCCTAGCACTTGTGCCACCGTTAACAAGACATGCAAACAGGCTGTGCCAACCATCATGAGATTTGCAAGCATTGCCATGTCCTGACCTTTGCCATGCAAGAAGCATGGCTTGTAAACAAGAGCAGTACTCACTCAAGCCGTGCTTGATTTGGGTTTGCAAACTAATAATTGCTGCTTGCCAATTTTATATGCAGCAAAATTTTAATGCATATGATAACTATCACAAGCCGTGCTTGTGTTTGGAGTGTCTAAAGTGTACTATCCTCTGATGCATGCTATAGTGATGGAATAGAGGGGATACTTTCTCCATCTCGAGAATACGCTTCATAAGCAATGCACAACCCTACTGTCACAACACCAAGTTGTACTTGCTTATGGAGAAATGAGGCAACAATTGTGTATCAATGGATGCAAACATTAACCATTGGAAAACATCGTAACCGTTTTATACTCAAACCGTGCTTGATTTTGGTCGTAAAACCAATCATTGGTATTTGGATAGTCAAAGTTTTCTAAACATAAACCTTGGTAAGATCCAGTCGTGCTAGGTTTTTAAGCCTTGAACAAGCCATGCTTGCACGCGTGTCTAATAACAACACTCATGGCACAAGCCTTGCGTGTGCCTTGATGCAACATGTTCTTGAGGAAATTACCAAGCAAAATTGAAATCTATTGCTTACCTCCTTAATGCCCTCGAGAAACTTGCTGCGTCGACCACATAGCATGTGCTTTCGTGCATCCAGTCATGGAACTCAATTGTTAGAAATCTGTCATCACACACCGAGATGTTTCAATTCGCCCTCAACGATGCCTTTACTAGTGTGGAATGCGCTTCAATAGATTTGCATGGTATGCAGGCCTTCCGCCCACCGACATGCCCTTGGATGGATGTTGGTTCGTAGTCTGGTTAGAATCTACATGTCGGGATCACCATGATGTTGCAAACACATATCTCCTCCGATGATTAGAGGATTTCCCACAGGCAGCCATGCAATGAAGTCCGCTGCAGGAAACCCCTCCTAGTATAATTATTTGGCTTACCCCCCAAGTGTAATACAATTAGTGGGCACTTGGTTTGAACCTCCTGAGCTCTGAGCGATGGAAAAACGGCAATCAGTAGCTATGGCGACCAATTTTCTCGTAGTGTGCAGTGAAGGCCGTAGTTAAGCTTGTTGTAGAAACGAGATTCGTTCCTCATGTTGGGGTGCTCTGATTTGACCATACCCACACTCTTTTTGGTGCAGGCTGCCATGCGATGCTTGTGCATGCAAGGGTTGCTTCCTGCGGCCTATGGGAACCACTACATGTTTAAAAAAGAATTAAAATAAATCTATTTAAGAAAAAACAAAACCTGTTGCAGCGAAGTAAGGCATCGCTGCCTGTGCGCAGGAGATTGGCGAGGGAGGGAGGCTCTGCGTGGCTTCGCCCTCGCCCATAGCGATCTCAATTCACACATTTTCGTCAGTGCCAATGCAGATCGACCTCGTCAGTCGTGCCCATGTCGATTGGCTACAGGTCGTCCCTCGCCTTAAGGGGTCTGTCACACGGGACACTGCACACGCCCGTTACCTCCTTTGGGCCACCATCCAACTAAGGGTTGGCTCCTGTGATTTGGCTCTGTTCCCTGTCCCCTTCTCCTCAGTTCCTGCTTAGGGTGCTTGCCAATGGCCTCACAGCTCCTCCCTAACAAGAGGGCTTCCGAGAAAGAGAGAGAGAGAGAGAGAGAGAGAGAGAGAGAGAGATCGAAGATCCATGGCAAGAAGTGCTCACCCTGCCTCCTTCTTCTTCCTCCCCCTTCCCCCTGAGATCTGATACTAATGTAAGACCTAGGAGACTAAGACATAGGATCCTCCTCCCTACCGCCCTTTATATAGGCTTAGCTCCTAGATCTTTCCCGAAGCGGATCCCTAGTCCACACTGGTCTAGTCGAGGCCCTTGGCTTAGGTCCCTGACCCCCTAGGTTGGGCCTTGCCCAGTAGGATCCTTGTCTTGACAGGGGACATCTTTGTTTTTTTCTTAATAGCAAAACTCACAATTGTGAGTGAATTATATTGCAGAGCCCAAAAAATTACAAGGTCTTGTCATGCTCTTGTTGAGCCATGATATCATCTAGTGAATATAATTACATCGGCTATCAGGGCAGCCACCCCCACTAACCCATCGCCTCCTCCTCGATACACAAGGTCCATAAAGATGTCCTTTTGAGATCTTTTATTTACCGATGGCCAAGGTTTTCCCCCATGCTAGGTATTCCATCTCGTGACAATAAGGCAAAAGTAGTCCTAGAACAATCCTCCGAGTGTTGCTTGAACCCGAGCGTCCCTATTAGCACTTTGCTTTCTTGAGTAATTTCTGCGAAGCTTGCCATCTCCGAAACTCCTTCAAACACACGGCGGTTCCTTGTCTACCATACATTATGTAAGAAGAAGTATCTAACAATTTTAGTGCTAACGAGGAGGGAAGGACTTTCTGAATGTGATAGTATTATTGGGATCCTAAAGACCTTAGTATTCATATGAGTGAAGATGGTTCAATTCTAATTGGTAGACATGTGTTAGTATTATTGGGATCCTAAAGACCTTAGTATTCATATGAGTGAAGGTGGTTCAATTCTAATTGGTAGACATGTGTCCCTAAACAAGTGAAAGAATCACGTTGTCTTTCTAAAATAATTAAAGCGTGATAAAATAATTAGGTTGAGTTTAAGTAGAATCAGTGTTCAAGAAAGGATTGCCTCAGCTTAGCCTTGAGCCGGTTGAAAATGGAGACTACCTAGTTGCAAACCATGGTAAAGGGAAGAAAAACTGGTGAAATATATGAGAAAATAGTTCAAAAATCCTACGAATTTTAAAATTTATGCGAGTATTTTTGGTTCACTTCTTTGTGGGAAGAAAACTTAGTCGACGACCGCTTAATAAAAGAGATTTTCCTGAATATTGATTAGAATCAAGTTATAAAATGTAAGAAAAGTCAAGCCATGTGAGGCTGTGAAATGAAATGTGAAATTAAAACAACTTGTTAATATGTGTGCGTGTGTGTGTGTGTCCATAGAATTTACTAGAATTATGCAAGTGAAGTTTGACTTTAACATTCTAAAACAATAAATGCAAAAAGAGTCAAGACATGTAGGATATGAAATGAAAAGATTTAAAGTAAGTCTCCATCATGCATCTCAAAACAATGAAAGTCTCCCTAACCCAACACAATACTTTTAGAAAGCAAAAAGCTTTGAAAGTCTTAAAAAAAAAGACATCATGTCATTTCAAATGCTATTTTTGAAAGCTTACTGAATTTTTAGCATGTTGGAAAAAGCTATAGAAAACAAATTTAGTTAAACATGTGTTCATAGGACATCGATCCGTGATGTGAAAAGTTGATTCAATAAAAAAATAAATAAAATTGATTTATATAAAACTTTACAAAGATTCATTTCATTAAATTGTTTTATTATTTTTTATATCTATTAAAACTATCTTTTTTATGAATGCATTAAAATGTTCTTTTGTTTTAGTTTTTCAATGTGTTTTTTTATTAAGAAATTCACCTTTAACTTTATTATTTAAGTGAGTTTTTTTCTAATATATAAACCATTTGTGATTATGTATGTATAATATAGTATAATCTATACTACAAATGAAGCAAGTTAAAAATACTATATATGAAGCAGGTTAAAAAGTTCAAGGAAGGAGAGACCCTCTATGTGTCACATTATGCTTCACTTTAAAGAGAACTTTCAAAAAACATTTAATTGAGAATGCAAAAGTGAAGGGTAAGTACTAGGATGGTAGAAAACTAAAAGACATACGAGGGAGTCTTGAGTGTGGAAAGTCAAAAAGACCTTAGTACTCTATCTAAACTTATAATACTTAAGCCTATAGTTTTTGGGAGACCATTTCACTCCATCCCTCAATTTCAAGGCGAACCACTTTTATTTTTGAAAAACATTTGAAGAGTGGTGGTGGCTTCTTTTACATTTTGAAGGCTGTAAAAAATGTTTCTCCATGTCTTGCTCAATGAACTTCCCTTGGGAGGTTCGCATGAACCTTCCATGTCCTAAATGATCTTTGACCTCAATGCTCGAAATTCAAAAGCTAGATGCATGTATTCGTGTGTGTGTGTGTGTGTGTGTGAGAGAGAGAGAGAGAGAGAGAGAGAGAGAGAGAGGGCTCTCACACCGGCACTAGAGAGAGAGAGGGAAAGGAGAGTAAAGATTGGTTTTACAATCAACAAATCGACAAAGCGACAATGGACGAAATCCACAATCGAGAATCAAAAATAAAAAATTGACATCGACATCTACAAAATTGAGAGTTGACACAAATTGGAAAGTTCAATCCGTCAAATTCAAGGTAGAAGATGTGCAAGCCCAAGGTAGGAGCTAAATTTCTTTGAACTTTGTTAGCTGTGTCGTCTTTGGATTGATTTGGAATTCAAAGGTGAATCTCAAAATTTGTAAGTGGGATTGCACTAAATCTAGGTTTTCTCGAGCGTTTAAAGGCAATTTGGAGTTTTTGATGCAAATCTCAAAATTTGGTAAGGGGAATTACACTAAATTGAGTTGAGGCATAGTGCTTTCTCTTAAAAACTTCGAAAACTTTCATATGAGAAATTTTAGGGACAATTTGATTATATTTGAAAGCTTTTACACTCAATTTCTCTATACTTTGTAGGTTTCCTCACCTTCAAATCTATAATTTAGAGATAAATTTAAAAAAATTATAAGTGGAATTACACTAAACTAAGGATTTTCCAAGCATTTGGCTATACCATACCTTTTTTCTAACATTTTAGAGGAAAATTTAATATTTTTGAAGGTTTTTGGGCCAAACTTATATGCACTTTGTAGATTCTCTAAACCTTTGTAGTTTCTTTTTTTTTTTCAAATGTTCTTAAGAGCTTGATTTGAATTAACTCAAAAAGAATACATGCAGACCTTGGCATATCCTTTGTATAGGGGTCTCCAACCAATACAATATGTCCACACATTGACCCAAAATATAGCCAAACATTTTCGCAAGTACACTATATTTCTATCAAGAACTTCTTCTTCTTGGCAAGCTGCTTACTCCTTCTTGATAAATGTCCTTTGCAATTAGAGATAAATTTCAAAAATTTCAGATGGGATTATACTAAACCTAAGCTTTTTCCTCCAATTGTTGTGGGTGTCCTAACATTCAAATTAAATATTACAAGCGTGTGTCCCTTCTTATGGAGAGAGAGAGAGAGAGAGAGACCCTTTTCTTGGCACCCAATCCACTCTTTCTTTCTTTGCCTTGGTCTCACCCCCCCCCCCCCCCCCCCCCCCCCCCCCCCCAATCCCTTTCCTTATGTCACGTGGCAAGGGCATCCAAAAGGTGCATTAGGTATAGTTGATAAAATTTGTAGGTGGGATTATACTAAACCTATGTTTCTCTTGAGCACTGGGGAACACAATAGATTTTTTCTATTATTCAATAGTCCATTATCTATACTCTTTATTATGGAGTTTAAAACATAGAGGAAAGAGAGGGCCTCCACGCGTTGTTTTTTGGTTGACTTGCATGGCCTATTGGAATCAATGATGAAATTGAGTTGTTGAGTCCCTATTTGGTCGTCCTCCTTGCCATAAACACATTAAAGACCCTTTAAACATTGAGTGAATTAGTTCAAATTCTATGGAATTCCACCCTTTTTCAATGACCTACAACATCCAACATTGTACACCTGACAACCTGTTGTTCAGGCTATGTGTGTGTGTGTGTGTGTGTGAAAGAGAGAGAGAGAGAGAGAGAGAGAGAGAGAGAGAGAGACCACGTAGACTATGCAAATCACCTTTTTTTGCCAATGTGCAAACTATAGTAGTCAAAATTGTGTGTGCGTGTCACACACACACACACACACACACAACGCTCAACAAAAATGGGTCCTTTTCTTGCAATGGTGAATACAAAAAGAACTTAATTGGGGATGCAAGGATGCAGAGCATCTTAGCATTGGATGCATTTGGGCTTCTTATATGGCTAGCAATGTTGTTTTGGCTTCTAAGAGCCATTGCCACCAACTACTTTAGCTTCACATATTTGAAGAAGTTGTAGATGTTTTACATCTATCTCAAGGCATGTGTGTGTGTGTGTGTGTGTGTGTGTGTGTGTGTGAGAGAGAGAGAGAGAGAGAGAGAGAGAGAGAGAGAGAGAGAGAGAGGCATTGTTGTCTTCCTAGAGTGATTCCAAGGACTACAGTTTCATTCTCCTCACATGTGGGCATGCAGATACACACACAACTACCTTTATATGACTTTGTGTGTGTGTGTGTGTGTGTGTGTGTGAGAGAGAGAGAGAGAGAGAGAGAGAGAGGGAGAGAGAGAGAGAGAGAGACATTGTTATCTTCCTAGAGTGATTTCAAAGACTACAATTTCATTCTTGTCACAAGTGGGCAAATAGATAGGCACATACACCTACCTATAAATGACTTTGTGTGTGTGTGTGTGTGTGTGTGTGTGTGTGTGAGAGAGAGAGAGAGAGAGAGAGAGAGAGAGAGAGATCCAATAGCCATGATTTTCTTGGCCGCAGCAACGCGCGGGTCACATACCAGTATATAATTGAGCTTAAAAGTTTCAAGGAAGGAGGGGGCATCCATGTGTCACTCTCTACTTCATTTCAAGAACCTTAAGAAACATTTAGTTTGAAATGTAAAAGTGAAGGGTAGGTAGCAAGTACTGTGATGGTAGAAAATGAAAAGACTTAGTTTTGACTTCTCAATTCTCAATTCTGTCACGAAGTCACAATAGGGAGAGCACTTTTTGATGCGAGGAAGGTTTCAATGCTCGAGGATTTCTCAAGCTCAATAAAGAAGTAGTATAGATATCAAAGTATTAAATTTGAGGGTTGAAGTTTCTTTATGGCCTTTAAAAGTAAAAGTAGATGGATGCCTCTAGGGCTCATATCTCTCTCTCTCTCTCTCTCTCTCTCTCTCTAACACACACACACACACACACACACACACACACACACTAGTGCCCCATGCAAGGGTATAGTAGATTTTCAGTAGGTGTGATCGGGGTGGTGAGAGAGTGATCGTGGATGTACTGGGCAATCGACTTTTCTACGTCTATCATGCTCTTCTATTTTGGGGCTATTTGAGATTCCCAATGTTTGCAACAAGTTAGATTTAGTGTATTTTTGCCATTACAATTGCAAATGTTTGGATAGATTTCAAGCTTGCTAATGAAGAAAATTGACAAAATTTTGCAAGTTTTAGTGTCAATACTATCAATTCTTCTAATTTTAACCTAAAATTCAAAAGCCTGTTTAATTATGCAAATTTTTTATTTTAAGATTTCTTCCATTAGAAAAAATATTTTTGGCAAGCCCTATCCGAGACTCTCTCTCTCTCTCTCTCTCTCTCTCTCTCTCTCTCTCTCTCTCTTATGCACGCACATGGGTGAAGCACCACTATTTTCAAGAATGTAGAACCTCATAGGCATCAACAATCGAGACGACTGTCTCTGCTACTTCCATGCCACTGTTGGTTAGGGAGCACGAGGTTGGAAAATTGTCTTGCGAGAGAAGCTACAACTACAGCGCCACAAGTCTAGGGCTCCTGGTCCCAACTCAGTGGTCACAGCCTGCGTTGCATTTATACGCCCGTATAACAAAAATTATACGTATAAAACGTCAATATACGCCGTATTTTTGAATAATTATCGAATATCCGTATAAAACAGTTTTCGATCAAGATTTATTTCGATCGAGAAACTTTTCGATCGAAAAACTGTATATATATACAATTGTCGCCGTATTTGATCGAAAAGCATTGTGGACTTTTTTGGAGTTTGGGGAGCTTGGAGCCTTTGAGAGATTAGCAGATAGCGACAGCCTCTTCGGTTTACAACGATTTTCATGTATATTTATTTAATTTTCAGTAAATACTAACTTTTTTTTGTGTTGTGCCAGACTTGAGTGGTGCAGTAATTTCGGCTCTCACCACAAAGTTGGCTTGCAAGTCGTAGGCCACTTCGTGGTGTGTAGCCATATGGCTCACTCCAGAGGTTTGTAGAATATACTTTCCTTTTCCGTGGTGTGTAGTTATATAACTCACTCCAGGGAAGGCTTAGGGTAAATTTAGATTCTCACTCGTATGGTGTAGTAGTATATCTCTCACCATAGAGATGAGTTAGGATTAGAGGTCGACTCGTGGAGTGTAGTAGGCATGATGCTACACCTCTCACTTTAGAGTGGCCTATAAAATTTACAATCGTAAAGTAAATCATTATTGATTATTCTACATAGAAACACAAACATTAACGTTCATCATTTTAAGAGTGTAGAGATGCATATTTTATGCCCTCTTCATCTTAATGCGACTTTCGTTATTTTTGTGCTTCTATTTCTGTAGTAACATCATTGTTCATCAGCAGATGACTTGGTGTTACTCTGAACGTAGATATATACAACAATTGATTTACATTTGAGATTGTTGAGCTGTTTGCTGATGGTTGTGTTGTGCGTTCCACACACTCCATTAGAAATAGCTTATAAAATTTATAAATTTAGATTAAGTTTTCTGTGTGTGTTACATAGAAACACAAGCGTTACCACTCGCTATATTAAGAGTGAAGAGATGCATATTTTCATGCCGTATTCATCTTAATGTGACATACTGGTTACTCGTGTGTTTCATATTTCAAAAAAATATCATTTTTCATCATTAAATGACTTGGTGTTGTTTTGGACGTAAACACATACGATAGGTAACTTACATCTGCAATTGTTAATTTATCCCACTGATAGTTGTGTTGTGAGTTCCACACACTTTATCAGGGATTGGATTGATAAAAACTATAAATCTATTTTACAACAGCATCCAGGACTTGTGCTGAGAATATATCACACTAGCTGAGCTGTTCACATGTACGATTTTCCAACCCTTTAGATGTAATTTCTTTCATCATCTCACACTGTGCGAATCGACCATGCAAATTTCTTTCTCTTTAATTTGCAATAATTTAATATTGTTTAATAATTGTATCATCATTTAATATATATAGGGTTAACACTCATTATATAATAACTATGTTACTATGGTGTACAATCTTTTCGTAAGATTCTTAATTTATAATTTTGTCATACAAATATGGCAGACATGAAGCTAGCGAAACATCAACGAAATTTCGTCTCTGAAGTGATTGTGAGATACTTTCATTACATGTCAGAGGCAGAGATTAGACGTTGTTTAAACCTTGTCGCTCCGGAGCATTTTTATCTGCTTACAGAGACTCGGACCAAGTCTGTATTTGAGCAGCTCCAGGCAGAGTTTTCACCAGCTATTTTTGACATAGCCCTCCTGACATCAGGTGCTTTAGTAAACATGGTCAAATAAACCATTGGACAGATCATGAAAACCTTTCAAGAACTAAAAAATCTTGGAATTACTTCCTTGCCAAACATATCTGAGCGCATACATCTTGTGCAACAACTTTACACATAGTTCAAGAGCAAGGAAAAGTTAGAAAGAGCAGCAAAGCGTGCAAGAGTGGAAGCTATCTCTTCTGAAGCTGCTATTGAACCAGAAATCATTCTTAGAGCAGAGCCTGTAGCGTCATCCGTTGCTACATTAGACCTCTCTTAGCTACCACCTATTTTACACCTTTTACCCGACACAGTCGTCTTCAATATCAAAGCTCTACAGCTGGGAGAGGGAAGATGGGCACATGTGAAGGGTGTGGGTGTCACACATGCCGCTTTCAAAGATCAAGTGTATGCTGCAAGAGTACACTTACATGGGCCCACCATAGAGCAACAGGTCAAAGATGAAGCAACAAATTTGGATATTTCACATCGAGGTATTATCTACCCTCTTGCCATGGTGCGCCACGTGGAGCGACCAATGCTCATTTCACGATTTTGGAATGGCGGCCATGTGGAGCAATGGATCAAAGAATGCATTGCAGACGGCAACCAGCCCCGTCATTCTCGATTACGTACTCATTGCAGGAATAATGGAGCTATTCCAAGAGAATATTTTGCAGATCATCAATGCTCTCCTCCAAACTCTGAAGTATATACATACGCATAACTACCTCCACAATGATCTACACTCTCACAATATGATACTGCATTTTGGTGAAAAAGGTGTTTACGCCGGCATTGTGGATTGGGGTTCATGCACCAAAACAAATACGACAGCCGATTTTCCTCCTCTACGCGATATGCAGATAGAAACTAGAAAACAATATGAGAGAGATTATCCATGGGCAGCCCCCGAATGTATATCTAGTAATCCTCCCTCCTGGACCAAAGCTATGGATATTTATTCCATGTGTCATACATGTAAACGCATTTTGAAGTGCTTACCAGAGCCCCAAGAACAAAGCAAGAGACATTTTTTGAGTAATGTACTTGCTCATCTTGAAACCGGCAAGCGCGTTCACCCCAAAACCCGGCTTAATGCTTTTGATCTCTCCTTATGTTTAAATGGTGCCCATAGAGTGGGTTACAACATTGTAATGACATCTGGCTTACGACCAGCTGATGATTAATGAAAACACAGTCTCATGACTTCATCATTGTTTTACTTTTGGTGTCAGATTTAATTTTATGTTTAATTGAACAAAAATTCTATGTTTGTTATTCGATATATTGTCCAATGTCAAATTAATTGAATGGGTATTTAAAAGTAATGACATGATCACCTGATATGCAGATATGGAAGAAGAACTCAACCACGCTGAAGCTCAGACAATTTTTAAAGAAGAAAAAGTTAGATGTGGACAAGCAGATCTTTCTACTATTGCCAACATTGACGAAGATGAATCTGAGCTGCAGGGCGAACCATTAACCATTAAAGAGTGCAAAAAGCTTTGCCCTAATCACTTTGCACGCCATCAACTATTTCAAATAAGTGGCAATGCAAAAGATACAGCTCCATTAAAGCTTTTCGATTTGCAACATAAAGGACTGGCACGTGTATTGTTGCAAAGGTTTATACGACAAGAGAGATGCCTACTAAACAACAACCAAGTAGCAATTTACTTTATCCAGCAATGCTATGTTCGATATGTTTTGCTGAAGAGAGTGGATTGGTCAGATCGCCTAGGCACCACTGGCATTGGACGTGGACGCATTGCAGAAAAGGTGGCAGCACGCAATGAAAATAATCCAATGCCTCCTCGCAAGCGTCCTATTGTTTTACTTCCTGAAGAGTCAGAAACACTGACTGAATTAGCCAGCCAAGGACAAGACCTTGCCAGCCAAGGAGAAACACCGGACATGCTTCGTGGCCGTATTCTTGAGCTTGAAATAGAGTTAAGTGATGGACAAGCAAAGCTTCAACGATATGAATCATTGTATGGACCTTTGCCAGATGATACTACCACTTCACATAAAGATGTTGCTCAACCATCTCCTGAGCTAGGAATTATAGATTTTACCATAGACGAACTTATAACAAATCTATCAAACTCATAAGTCACTCAGAAGCTTTTTGTAATCTCAAAATTATATCAAACTCTTTTCGATTGAGTAATTTCCCAGAACCTTGTTGTAATTTCAAACCTACATTGACTTTATGTAATTTTTATTCGACAAGATATTATCGGCAGTTTATATTTGAGTGTGCGTGATTATGTGTCTGAGAGAGAGAGAGAGAGAGAGAGAGAGAGAGAGAGAGAGAGAGAGAGAGAGAGAGAGAAAGAGAGAGGTTTTGATGTGAATGACAACGAGATAACACTTTCTTTTATCATATACAAAAACTTTTTGAGTAAGTATTACAATGGTACTCTCACAAATCATCTCCATCTTCAAAAACTGCAACCATATCATCTACTTCGTCCATATCTGAGCATTCTGAAACTATCTCACATTCCATATCATCATCATCATCAACTTCTGCAGAAATAGCTTCGTGCGTTTGGAAGACTCCATATTGCTTTTGAGCGGCTCTAGTTGCAATGTTCTGAGGCTTATAAATGAGTCTCATATTGCAAAAGACATACACCAAATCAGCAGCCCATTTAGTATGAAGTCTGTTTCGCTTTTTAGTGTTCACAAAGTCGAATGCTGACCAGTTTCGCTCACAACTTCCACTTGATGCAGCTACTGATAAAACTCTAACTGCAATGTGTTGCAACTCCACTTTCTCTCCACCATACTCCTTCCACCATAAAGGTGCACTTGTTTTGCCAATGGCATCTATATGCCACGGATCCTGAAATATACTAGTTCTGTTGCCATAACCTACTCGCTGATGAAAAGCTGTTTTTCCATCTTCGTGCCCTAAGAGTTGGGAGAACACTGTTTTGAAGTCGGACATGACTTCTTCGTTGGCAGATTGCTGATGCATTTGAAACTTAGGATCCAATACAAAAGCCGCACCGTGTAATGGCGTATGCAACTACACCCAACGCTTGTAAACAATTGTAATCATGGTAGCTTTATCCTTTGCATCAAAACTGACATTTTCTCTTAGCTTGCGTATAGCTTCTGACATATACCAGTAGACCCGACCAAAAATAAAAGAATCTGTGTCAACTGCTCTCAAAAGATCTACAAATGGCTTTGACACAGTTACTATTCTTTCTACATTACGCCAAAAGACTGGCGAGTTTACTATTTACGCACATCGACCAACTGCTTCCTGATAACTTGGATACTCGCTGAGCCATCCATCCCATCTTCTGTCTGCTAAGGTTTCCATCAATGCAGGCTTCAACTCTTGCAAAGCAGCAAGAACATAGTATACCGTAGCAAACCTTGTCGCGCAAAATATTTGCAAAGCTTTATTTGGTGACTTGGTTCAAAAAAGAGCATACGAAAATTGATGCTCTCTAATGAATTTCACCACATGATTTGCATCCAATAAATTTTGCTTCACACATGCCATTTTACCAATATCTTTTAAAAGCAAAGTTAAAGTGAGAGCTGCACATGGTACCCAAGAAATCTCCGGATACTTGACTTGAATAGCTCTTCCTGCTCCTTTGTAGTTGGCCGCATTATCTGTGACAATAGCAGTCACATTCTTTGGTCCACCTGCCTTTGCAATTGCACGCTCATACACCCCTGCTAGGTAGGTGATAGTCTTCTCTTTCAATGAGCTGTCAATTGCTTCCACGAACATAGCCCCTCTAGGGTTAATAAGCATTACATTGATTAAAGGTTTTTTATGACAGTTAGTCCGTCCATCCAATGCTATGGTGCATCCATATGCTGGAACAAACTCTAGAACTGTGTGTTTGAGAATGGATTCAGTACTGTCTTTGACTTTATCAAGATATTCAGTTCGCATCTTGTTATAGTCAGGAAGCACAAATCCTTTTTTGGCTATACTCATCCAAGCATCTTGAAATATTGGATTGCGCATAGCATTGAACGATATGCCACACGCAAAAAATGCTTGTGTCCATTTTAAATGCAACTCAAGCAACCATTGTTTACCTAATGCTTCAAGCATTGTCTGTCCATTGGATGACGCTCTGCCAGATTTTCTTGTGCTAGGAACTCCTCCTGATGTAGAAGCATGTCCATGAAGAGGGTTCAATTGAGAACTTTGATCGTTTACTTGAGTGGTACACACCTCTTCTGTTGCCTCATTGCATACAGATGGTTCAATATTCACATGAATATCTTTAGAAACATCACCTTTATGTTTAGCTACAAGAATCAACTTTACTTTGCGAGAATACATGGCAAATTTTTCATGCATATCTTTTGGTGGTGCCCCGCACTTTTTAACATTGCCAGGGACTTTAAATAAATGCTCTTTAATTCTGGTTGCATTACTGCTGAACTTGTGGCCACAAGATTTACATTTAAGTCGAGATGTATTTCTCCCAGCTTTCAACTCATGCACATAACTCCACTCTTGTCTTTTCACCATGATGCACAAAAGTAATTTGCTAGTAAAAACAAAGTCAATGATCATTTTCATAATCAAAATCAATTAAAACATTAAATTAATTTAACTAACAATGATTGAACGAAATTAAAATAATTAAAAACAATGATTGAACAAAAATACAATAATAAAAAACAATACCATTGGATTACATATAAATTACATCGATTTATCTAAAGTGCAAGCTTGTAGCTTTAACACATTACGATAATCAATAATTACAATTAAATCAAGTATTAAAATGATTATCATTATAAATTGTTATACATACAAGAGATATAAGTGACATTTTTGAATGTCAAAACGATAAACACTTACAATACTTGATAATTATCGTATCTATGTAAAGTGCGAACAAAAAGTTCTTACACTTTACCATAGATTTTTAAGCGATTATCTATCTACAATGGGAGCATGTGTATGCTCTCACACAATATGGTAGATTTTACAGTCCAAATAAAGATAAGAGAATATCAATATTTTTGGACATGTTTTTCTTAAATTGTTACTCTAGTGAGAGCATAGCAGTGTGAATAGCTCTATACAAAACGTAAAAATATAATTTTGTTTCATTATATTCATTTTGAAGTGAGAGAAAATCTCTACACATCAAAATCGAACTTTAAATTACATAAAATTAATTTTTATGTAATTATATTTTTAAACTAATTATCTCATGTGAGAGTACACTCTACACACAACGATAATATCTTACTTTTTTTTTAGTAGTCACTTTCAAGTGTCAATTAATTGAACACATTGACAAGTGATTCTTATAATTACAGTTTGTATCAGGTGAGAGATTAAACTCTTCACAAAATACAAACTTTCAACTATTTACTAAGTTTTTCAAAAAAAATTCATAAATTTGAATCACAAAACTTAAATTCTATTGAATATTAATTTTTATTTAATTCAAATTGTTTCATTTTATTAAAAAATACTTTTTTGATCGTTTGGTGAGAGTACTCACATGGAAAACTGATTGTGAAAGATGGTGTGAGGCTTGTCGCGTGCTGTTATATGCTTAGCTGTTTATGCTGATGTGGCACCGTATAATACGGTCGTATAATTTAGATAAACGAATAATACGTCCATTATTCGCGTATTATACGTCTTCAGAATAACGAATAATGCAACTTAGGTCACAGCTCTCGCGCGCGTATGGGTATGTGTGTGTGTGTGTGTGTATGTGAGCAAGCGATAGACAAATAACATGCGTAAATCAGATAAGCTAGTGGGAATCAGGGATCTAGATGTTTCATGAAGGATCGTAGGTTGTGACTTATTGCATGCCTCGGGGGATTCACCATAGAAAAACTAACGCACCACGTAAGTGCAGGGGAGGGGGGTTTTTTTACATATGCGTATAAGTTAGGGGAAGGCCCCCAACAATTTATCTCTCAAGCTTAAAAATAAGGGAGGAGGGTATCATATTTGAGGGGGGGGGGGGGGGGGGGGGGTGGGGGGTGGGGGGGGGGGGGGGGGGGGGGTGGGGGGGGGGGGGGGGTGGGGGGGGGGGGGGGGGGGGGGGGGGGGGGGGGGGGGGAACTCACTCGGGTTGATTACTTGTAACAATTGTTCAGCGATGGGCACTAGAACTCTGATGAATTTAGGGGGGGGGGGGGGGGGGGGGGGGGGGGGGGGGGGGGGTGGGGGGGGGGGGGAGGGGGGGGGGGGGGGGGGGGGGGGGGGGTTTATTAGGTCACATATCAAATTTTGCATCAAGCCGGTCATAGATAAGGACTGATTTGGAGTAGGTCAAGGGTTGATTTACACCAGCTTTGGATGGGTCAGAATTGGACAAGTAGCAAGAGTGCAACCTAATCAGACACATAGTTTGAAAGTCAAACTAAGACACATTGAGGGTACATCTAGTTATCAATAGAAGTGGTTCCTTAGTGCATTGCCAGTCAATATGCTACACACTCTTTGACTATTTTTACTCAGTTAGATCATGTGAGACCTAAATTTCATATGTAAGATAGGGGTATGATAGTTTTCTTCATTGACTATCCTGTAAGTGTAGAAAGGGGGGTCAGTTTTTCTAATATGATTCGTATATAGGGGTTTTATTAAAGTTTTCCGCTCGTAGGTGGCGTCTTGTTTTGTATATAGAGTGAATCCCCCGGGTTGCATGCCTAAAAAGGATTAGAACGCTAAACTCTACCATTGAGGTATGAATTGTATAAAACAATATGCTATTCATAGATATTGACAATATAGTAAGAGCATGCAACCTTCTAAAAATACCATTTTCTCTTGCAAATCTTCTTTCTTTACTATTAAACATCATAATTGACAAGTTTCATTGTAGTTCTTATAAAAATATAGAGACATGTTTTTTCTCTTTTTTCATTACCCATTGCATTGAAGTTATTGCAACGGTGTAAAGTGAGAGCATAGGGAAATAGCATGCATTAGCGCCTTGGCATTGACATGATACACACCATCAAAAGCTTATTTGGATACCAAAACATGGCCCCTTTATCACAAACGGTGACCATGCCAAGCAAGGTGCTCACATTGAAGAAATCACTACAACACTTTTGGTGTGTGTGTATGTGTGTGTGTGTGTGTGTGTGTGTGTGTGTGTGTGAGAGAGAGAGAGAGAGAGAGAGAGAGAGAGAGAGAGAGAGAGATCATTATGAGCATTTCTATTCTCTCTCTCAAAGAGATTTAAACAAAATGAATAGCAAATAACAAATTTTGAACGCTAGTTTAAATCTCTTTGAGAGAGAGAATAAAGATGCTCATAATAATATCTCTCTCTCTCTCTCTCTCTGTCTCTCTCTCTCTCTCTCTCTCTCTCTCTTAAAGAGGTACAGGGGATAGGCCTTTGCAACTATGGAGATTTTGACACACTTACAAGAGCCTTGGCATAGTAGAACTGAGGTGTTTCACTCAAGAGGCTCAGTTATCCGCCCAACTTACTTATAACCGAACCTCGTTTGACCACGTCCTAAAGTCCGCTTTCTATAGTTGTTGATAATCCACGATGCTAGGGACACCTAGGCGATAAGGCCTTGCCTTTGCTTTTAGAACCACAAAGCCCTTGGAGAACCCACAATTTTGCGACTCTTGTTTTGAAATTTTATAATCGTGCAGCAACGAACGAGTCGCATACTAGTTTTATATTAAAACACAACAAAAATTCCATGTGATTTTAAGCACCCATTTAAAATTACTCTCCATAATTCACATCCTCTAGTATCAACTCTCTATTATTAGAAATGACTATTGTCACTATAAGACTCTCTTTTTGGCTTTCTAAAAGAAGCCCTAGAGGAGAGTTGAGTTAGGAATACTTTGAATGTTTTAAGTGATGATTGAGACTTACCTTGAATGCTATTTTAATTTTATAATATTAAATGGATCTTTTCATTTAACCTTTCATTTTGCATCCTTACATGGCTTGACTTCTCTTGCATTCTATTCTTTTAGAATGCTCAAGTGAACATAAGGTAAAGTAGTCATTTTAGGGATGGTTTACAAACAAGCTTTTTGCTTTTAATATTCTTGGGGGAGATTTTGCAAATCTAATCATTTTGAATATTTAAAAATTGCATCAGAATCCTCATGAAAAGATGAATCCGATGATACCAAGATTGATATTTTTTAGATTTTTTTTCAATGCTCCACTTGAGAAACTTCAATTTTAATATTTTTTGATGCATTAGAAACGCTCAAGACCTAACTTTGGTACACTTTTCAACAAATCACAACAAGACACATAAGCAAGATTCTAAAAATATGCCAATTTAATTATCTCTAAATTGGGGGCGGGTCCGTTCCAAACTTGGGGCCCAAAAATTTTCGTCTCTAAATTGGCTACTTTACCCTAATGTAGAATGATTTGTTTACTTTAGCATTTTAAAAGAATAGAATGCAAGAGAACACACTCACAATTGTGAGTTTTGCAAAAAAACAAAATGCTAAAGTGAAGCTTCACTTGGTAAAATTCTATACATACATACATATACATATACATATTTATTTATTGATATTTATATTTATATTTACACACACATACACACATACGCACATATATATATATATACACACACACACACACACACATATATATATATATATATGAGCAAATTACCATGGTAAAGGAAAGAAAAATCGTTGAAATATGTGAGAAATTAGTTCAAAAATCTTGCAAATTTCAAAATTGTTGCTAGTATTTCCGGTTTGCTTCTTTGCGAGGACGAAATGCGATTGCTTAATAAAAGAGACATTCCCAAACAATGCTTCACTTTATATAATTCCAGTTGAACTCAACCTAATGATTTTATCACTTTCTTATTGTTTTAGAAAGCCATCGTGACCTATTTTCAATTCATTCAAAACTTAGTCTAGCTACAAGGACAAGGAAGGGACCGAACATAGTGACACAAACGACATATGGTAGGTGTGTGTGTGTGTGTAATGTATGTAGTGTTTGGAAAAGTCCATTTTTAGAACCTCACACAATTTCACTCATGAGTTTTCCATAAGAAATTTTGAAAAAATGAGCTAATAGTTTTGGAGTAAGAAATGCATGTTTCCAAAAGAGCTGCCTCTTGAGTCTTGGTCATGCCCATTGGACCCAAGTGTACGTGTGTGATTTCCATATATGCAGCCTGACTCCTGACCCTGGTTCTCGTCTGTCGGAGTGTGTACGCAAGTGCATAGTGTGTGTCCACCTACACCAATTAACTATATTAAGTCACAAGGCTTTCACTCAAAAAACAACTTTTGTCATGTGGAGCTGCTGTGAAGCTTGAGAAATGGCTAATAACACCTGCACAACAGTACTGTTCTGTATAGTAATCATGACAAGCAACATGCTAGTTATAGGATCAACATCATCATCTTCTAATGAGCCAGGTGCTACGTCAGTACTTGGTGAAGCCCAAGCGCTCATGGATTTCAAGAAAGGTATCGCCGCTGATCCTCTCGGGCGGCTCGCATCTTGGGCCAACTGATCAACCAGCCCATGCACTGCTTCGCCTGCCTGGAGCGGTATTATCTGCGACGCGCACAAGCAGCATGTCACCAGCCTTAACCTTGCAAACTCTAATCTCTCGGGCTCCATATCCCCCTCCGTCGCCTTCCTCCCTGCTTTAATGTCATACCTCAACCTCTCCCACAACTTCCTTAATGGCAGCCTCCCCGCCAGCCTCTTTCTTCCTCATCTCCAACACCTCGACCTCTCCTCCAACTTGCTCGATGGGTCGCTACCAGACTCCTTTGCAAATCTGTCCGCCCTGCTAATTACACTTGACTTGAGCCTTAATTACTTTGTTGGTAACATTCCACCATCCTTGGGTCAGTGCAAGGATTTACGGAGGCTTTACCTAGTGGAGACCGTCACACAACTCGAGCATCTCTCTTTTTGTATACAACATCTCTTTTGGGGCCTGTACCACAGGAGCTTTGTAATTGCACCGAATTGGTATGGCTTGACTTAGCGTGGGCACGCCTGCCAGGTGGAGTGGGAAACATATTAAACTGTTTTTCAAAGCTAGCTAAATTGGAGACGCTTGGGTGTCAATATAATCCTTTGTATGGGGAGGTGTCCATGAAGGCGCTAAATAATCTTACCCGGCTTCAGTATCTTGATATGGGATTGTGTGGGTTAGTTGGTAGGATTCCACGTGAGCTAGGCAATCTCTCCAGCCTGCAGCATCTAGGCTTTCGATTGAACAACCTGTTGGGGCGTATTCCACTAGAGCTTGCTCAGCTCCCAGTGCTGACACTAGTATTGGACCTTACTAACAACACGCTAACTGGCAGCCTTTCAGAGGAGTTCGTTCTCGATTTGGCTAATACAAGCTCGATAGCACAGCTCTTTAATGAGCTAGAAGGTGCTATTCCTAGCTCGATAGGAAGATTGCAAAAGTTGCAGGTATTTTATCTAAATCAAAACCACATCCAAGGAAGCATTCCACCCAGCCTTGGCAACTGTACTGCTTTACAGGACCTCGTCCTCGCCAACTCACTAGCTTGAGCCAAAACTTACTACTCTCAGGCAACCATGAGCTTTCGGGAGAAATTCCCAAAGAGCTTGGCGCATTGGCCCAGCTTAAAGTTCTTGACCTCTCCAAAAACCGGCTTGTTGGGCATGTTCCCACCACATCTCTTGAGAATTGCACCAGTCTCCAAACTTTACGTCTCTCCCACAACAACCTCACTGGGAGAATAGACAACTTTGATCTCTCAAAGCTGCAGCAACTCGCAACATTCACACCACAACAAAACAATTTCATGGGAGGCTTCACAAGTTGTAAGAATCTTGTACTCTTTGATGTGCAAAGGAATAACCTGTCGGGGACTTTGCCCTCTGCTCACAATATTGGATTGATGAAACTGCGGGTGCTGGTGATGAGCAACAATCAGCTAAGCGGGGAGATTCTCGGGTGGGTGTGGAATCTTTCCATGCTGCAGGTGCTTGTTGTCTCCGACAACCATTTTCATGGCAACATGCCAACCATAGTCATCCATCTTGACTACTTCAAGCAAGATCAAAGCTACATCTCAAAACAAACCACACTCTATGAGGAAGTACCCCAAACCATCAAGGGCACCTATCAAATTCTCTCTTACATACTCAACACTAGAATCTTCTTTGACATATCTATGAACTACTTAGAGGGGGAGATTGTAGAAAGCTTTGGTGAGCTTGTTGGCCTCACTCGCCTCAACCTTTCACATAACCACATTCAAGGCAAAATTCCAAAGAGTCTTGGAAAACTTTACAATCTACATGAGCTAGACCTCTCTTATAACAACCTCATAGGCCACATTCCTGAAGAGCTTGGAGAGTTGGGGGGGCTCTCCGTGGTACACTTGTCATACAGCCATCTACAAGGCCCCATTCCCACAACAAATAACTTCAACACCAGGTACAACTACACCAACTTTGAAGGTAACTCAGGCTTGTGTGGAACCCCCCTGCCAGTGAATTGCTCAAGTAATAAGCCACCCGTTACAAACAACGGATCTAAACCATATGTTGATGAGGGACAAGCATGGTCATTTATAGATTGGGTAGGTAGCTTTGCATCCTTTTGGGCCTTGCTTATAGAATATCCCATTGGACTTGTTTGGGGGTTTTATTTTCTATACCACTTTCGAATCATCCCTAGACAATATTAACATACTTAGCCTTGACTATTATGTATCTTCTAAAATGCAATCATGGTATGTCATATATAGATATATGGTACCCACCATGGTAGGGTAAACCCATTGAGTCTTGCACCAACCGGTTAACCTTAGCACCCCCTTGCACATTATGTAGGCACTCACCTAGGCACAATACAACACCACCCATGGTAGGGTAAACCCATTGAGTCTTGCACCAACCGGTTAACCTTAGCACCCCCTTGCACATTATGTAGGCACTCACCTAGGCACAATACAACACCTCTATCACCCTCATTCCCTCTCTCACACTTCGGAATGGGCACATGAGAAGGTCCTCAAGCAGGTCATGCATTGTGGGAACGGGAGCATAACCTTCACCCACACACCTCTCTTCTTGTCACATCTCTCTAGATTGTCGAAGTTGTCTTGCACTTGTCAAAGAGCTCATTTATTTTCACCGCTACATGTCTTATCGTGTGAACCTAGTGTGTGTATATATATATATATATATATATATATATATATGTAAATATGTATGTATGTATGTATGTATGTAAATATGTATATATATATATATATATATATATATATATATATATAGAGAGAGAGAGAGAGAGAGAGAGAGAGAGAGGAAGAGTATAATAATCATCAAGGGTTATAATATGACCTATGGGACCAAACCAAATGTGTCAAATGCTCTATGTTGAGATGATCAATGACTCTCAATGCTTGAAGATTATGGATATGAGGGTGGGAACTGAGTATTCGTGAAGTAGCAACTGCTAGGAGGCTAGAAATGTGACGAAAGCAACTTCAAATGTGATCAAAGCCGAGCACTTAAGTAGGGTATGAAGCTAAGAGTAATGAAGTTGCATTGGGCAAAGTGTGCAACAATGGAGAACACTTCCCAAATGCCCCAATGCCATGTCTCACATCAAAGTGGGTGGGCGCAAAGTTGCATCACTGCCAAGGTGCATAATGGGGAGGTAGGTTCAAGCATCTGTGGGTGAGTTGAGTAGATCATCTCTTAGAGATTGGCATGTTTTTTTAATTGAGGGCAATGTGGTAATATGGATTGTTATAAGTTTTCATAACTCTATTATCTGAGCTTGCTATTTGAACTCTTCAATGATCACCATCTCATCATTAAGGCTATCATGATTCAATGTGGCTCTCTCATATATGAGGATGGGGCATCACTTTTATGGACAATTTTTTTCTTGCTTTGAAAATCCATGCTCCAAACACAACTTTATTTTAGTGTGTTAGCGTGAAGGATGATGACAGGGCTACTCTAATTTCCTTTTTGTGAGCACATTCAGCCTTTAATTTTGTGAAAATTTAATAAGGTTTCGTCCCACGTATTAAGTTACAACTCTATCTCCAACTCTACAAGGTCTTCAATGCAAAAAGAGAGAGAGAGAGAGAGAGAGAGAGAGAGAGAGAGAGAGAGACAAAGTCTATGTGTGCATTGCAACATTCATTCAAACTTTTGAGAATGCTCAAGCTCATAAAATCAATACTTCTAAGAATACTCAAGATCCTTAAGTACACATGGGGACAACCAATATAATAAGTGCATAGAAAGTTTTCACTATTCTTAAAGACACTCTCAAAATTTTCAAATGGGAAACTGCCTTCAAATAGAGGCTTTGTTGGTGGTGATCCACTCGACATAACATCTTAGAAGGTGTTCTTGATTCATTTTATGTGTGCAATTTTGAAAATGTGCTTTGTGGACACTCTTTAGATATTTTATGGTAGACCAAAGATGACCATACACAACATCCACATAATCAAGGGCCATCACTTCCATTGCAATTGCCTCCATATCATCGGTGCTTGGAACATGCACCACCACCTTCCAAATCAAGCAAAATTATAGTCATTACATTGAATTAGAGTTGTCACCACGAATAGGTAAAATAGCGCAATGCAATTTATTTTCTTATCACGTACCTCTTCATCGAGCCTTTCAATGAACCTAGAGGGCTTTTTGATAGCCCTACATGACCTACTTGTTGTAGACATCTACACAAGGACAATTTTAAGGGTTTAGTATTTTGAATGTACATGCTTTCTTGAAATTACCAAGAGACATTTTTTTCACTTACATTCAAACGATTCCCATTGCCCACAGAAGCAAGAACTTGGTTGGACAGATCACTCAATGCCTATGTAGGATGAGACATATCAATAGTTCATTGTACATTCTTGCATAATTGGAGTTCAACACAACACATACCTTTCTTTCATTAATTGATTGTTTGTTTGTCCTCTTTTTCAAAGGCTTTTCTCTACCATTGTTCTATTCAAGAAAGGACACCCTATTGAGTATATGTCACACAATATATGTATCTAATCTTGTAGACATTCAAGGCATGAAACACATGGTGTTAGTGCTTACCGCCATCACACTACAAGAGGTACTTCACATTAGCGATGCTCGCAGTGCAACGTTTAAAAGTGAAAATTCAAGGCGTCGCTATAAGCGTTGCTAATTTATTTGTAACATAGCAACGCCCATATCGATGCCGACAGGGATAAAAAATAAACTGAGAGCGCCCAAAAACTCAGATCGGAGTTTTTGACACGCTCAAGCAAGCAAAGAGGTAACCCGCGCTCTCCCTCTCTCTCTCTTTCTTCTCCACACACACACACACACACACACACACACACACACACACACACACACACACACACATACATGAGAGGAAGGAGAGCCAGGTATGCTCCTTCCCTCTCCTCCTCCCATGTTCCCTTCCCATTTTTCTCTCTCTCTCCCTCTCTCTCTTTCTCTCTCTCTCTCTCTCACACACACACACACACACACACATTGTGCTTTTGAGAGAGAGAGAGAGAGAGAGAGCACATGCATAAACAAAAACACACACACACGCATACATGCATAAACAAAGAATGCATATACACACACACATTGAGAGAGGAAGAGAGAGAGAGAGAGAGAGAGAGAGAGAGAGAGAGAGAGGAGAAAACAAAGAGAAAGAGAGAGAGAATAAAAAACGAAAGAGAGAGAGAGAGAGGGAGAAGAGGAAAGAGAGAGATAAGGGGAGAAAACAAAGAGAGAAAGAGATTAGGTTAAAATTTAAATTAGATTAGGTTAGATTACATTTAAATTTATGTTTATGTTCAGTTTAAGATTAGTTTAGATTTAGATTTACGTTAGATTAGATTTAGGTTTATTTAGGTTAGATTAGATTAGATTTATGTTTATTTTGAGTTAGATTTACGTTAGATTAAATTACATTTAGGTTTATTTTGAGTTTAAGATTAAATTAGATCTAGATTTATGTTCGATGGACTAGCTATTTTTAAATTTAGGTTAGATTTTATTGCATGTCAATGAAGGTGCACTTTGCCCAAAGAGCAAACACTAGTTACACAACAATATGTATATTCCCATCAGAATCTGACACCTATTAACTCACATACTAACCATATTCAATTAGCCGCGAGTCACCACATGTTCAATTAGGTTAGATTTATGATTAGATTTTGGATTGAGTTTTTATATTAGAGTCTACTTTCGAGATTACGGTAAAAAAATTAGAGTTAGACGAATGGTGATCCCTCTCTTCCTCTCTACTGATGCGACCTTAAGATGGAAAGCTTTCAAGGGCATGATACTCCGATTGGAGGCCAACATGTAATGTGCTAAGTAATCCCTTAAACAAAGATCTATTGTGAAAAAATGTTAAGATGCTATGAAATGCTACAGCTAGAGAAGAGGCAAAGTGGTTTTCTCCACTGCATGCACTATCATGTAGATGTGGGTGTGTAGATTTTTTGTACCCACAAATATAGGCATTGACCAATAAAGACGAGATTATAACCCGGTGGTTCTGATCTCCGTGCACCTCTAGACCGAGGTTTGCAGGGATTGGACATGACTAGAGAATGTGAGGTAGTTTACAGTGTGAACAAAGAGAGAGAGAGAGAGAGAGAGAGAGAGAGAGAGAGAGAGAGAGAGAGAGAGAGAGAGAGAGATAAGACAAAGGATGCCAATAGAAGATTAAATTTATGTCCAGGTTATAAGGTTTTCACCTTCATTATGAGTATTGACGAGGATGTGGGGCCGTCCAACCGAAATACCTATCTCTCAACGAGGATCTTATGTCCTTGTAATCAATGTAAGCATGATGTGCGACGGACAAGACGCGTTTCTTAGCAGCACTTTCGCGAATTTGGCGAGTTCAATCCATCTATTATAGATTGATTTATTGCCCAATTATAACTCGTCGGACTCTGACGTCGGCCAACATGCAGCAATCTTGCAACCCAATAGACGTGTTCGAAGGTGCTTTGGTCAAGCAGCATATGTGAGGCCACAAGATGTAGTCCCTGACAGCTCGGGGGATGATCATGCAGACCACATTCCCAACAAGGCAATGTTTGAGCCTGAATCGATGAAATGATTGAGACGATCATGGATTCAGAAAGGCTTATCTATGATGATATAAAAAGTGAAGTCGATACGCCATTGTATGATGGAGCACGTGTGTCTAGATTTAAGGCCATTGAGGGATGTTTGTCTCTTGACGTCCGTAAAACATTCTACAAACTTGCAAAGTTGGTGCAATGGATCTCACAAAAGGAGATCAACATAGACTCCATACCATTTGCCAAACTAAACACTCTGGAGGTTGTGTGCATGTTTGAGAAACACTTTCCTACTACCATGCTAACCATTCAGATGCATCTTCTTGTTCACATAGTTGATGAGGTGGAAATAGTTGGAATGGTACATTCCAGATGGATGTTCTTTTTAGAACGTTTTACAAAAACGCTCAAGGGATATGTGCGTCAGAAGGCACGTCCAGAGGGTAGCATGGCAGAAGGTTGGCTGGTAACAGAGTCCCTAGAATACATTGGAGAGTGGCTAGACGGATTTGATAAAGCCCGGGACACGCTATGGAGAACCATAAATGATGAGTGCATATCTGGGATTTTCACGTGCAATCTCGGTGTTGAGAAGAAGATGATGGAATATCTAGAGGCTAAAATCAACCGATTTTGTATGCTTCATAATCCAGTGATGCAAAAGTGGATTTCACAATATGAGGATGCAAAGCAAAAATGACAAAGGGCACAAATCAAGTGGAGACGGGGAAGACGACCACCGATGCACTATCCGACGGGTCTGGAGAGCCTACCAACATTCATGAGCTTAAGATGGTTGCACAACCAATTGAAAAGTGCACAACAGTGCGGTGAAGAAGTGACTGCGGAGGAGTGGGAGTACTCTCGGGATTGCGCTACCAAGGTAAGTTTGCAATGTATCCTAGTGACTTTCTAGATGTTTGAACGGCCACTCATAATCTTTTTTGGTTGTAGTATAAGTCATACACAGCAGCATGATATAAAGGTCGACATTTTAGGATGAAATGGATCGATAAAAAGTGCTGTCGAGAAATTTGAGGTCTTGCCAGGAAAGCACCGGGCTTCTGGCTATTAGATTTTGTGAGAGAACTCCAAAAACTATATGAAAGAGTTAAACCATAGATGCCATGGAGTATAGGGTTTCGAAGGAAGTGCAATCAAAGAAGCTTCATTATTTCTCTCTTGTACTCACACAAACAAAAAAGAACACAAAAGAGAATATCGAAACAACACAAAAATGAAAACATCAAGGCTATGGTCATAACGTATCATAGGTAATATGAAAGGTTAACAGATGAGATAATGGCGTTCAATCTTTGCGGACCAAATAGGCTACGAATTGTTCTTTGGAAATGTAGTTTTGTGCTTACCATAATATATATATTTTGTCTAGTGATTGGGATTAATTGTGTGTACAAATCCTCTTGGTTCATAGCAAGATAACTACACTTACATCAAAAGAAAAATTATAGTCTATAAGAGGTAGTATGATGGGATCCGATGAAAGAAGTATTTCATTAAGCCTTTCTGTGCCAAAGAGAAACACTATACGTTGTTGAAAGTGTATTTTATGGCTGATCCATACGTTAATTCTAATCTCGAGGAGATCACCCAATAAAAATGTAACCTATCACGTGAGTTCAACAGAAGGGTATTTAAAGTTCTTGAAACTTACAAAAATATATATACAAAAGGACATTATTTTTTCAAAATTGAAAAAAACTTATAGGTTCTAAAAGAAGAGGGTACATTATATTCTTAACAAAATTCACATATAAGGGGTTTTACAAACATGTCTTGAACGCACGTGATATAGTAGTTTTACACATAGTGAACCCCCTGAGATTCTAATAGATCGCATAGAGTGGAAGCAATAGAAATTCTCATCATGAGGATTACTCATCTAAGATAGTACGTGAGAAATGTAGATATGAGAGAAGTGAAGAGATGAGAAGTTTCCCTCCCAAGCCGTATTCTTGCTCGTAGGCAATAAGGATACTGCGGGGAGAGATGTACCTATAGCAAGGAGAACCTAGAATTTATAGAGAGAATGAATTTTTAAGAGAGAGAGAGATAGGATTGGTTAAGGAGATGAGATTAGACATATATATGTTGGATTAGAGATGGAAAAGAGAACAAGAAGAAATCAACAAAATATCAATGTAGAACACATCTTACTTGTCAAACCCTTCGGCACCATTTCTGATGGAGAGAGAAGAAGAGGGAAGAATTCAACTTTGATTGATACACCAAATCCAAGACCTTCTTCGATTAAAGTTGATCTTCCAAGGAT
Source organism: Adiantum capillus-veneris (assembly GCF_014529385.1). NCBI lineage: Eukaryota > Viridiplantae > Streptophyta > Polypodiopsida > Polypodiales > Pteridaceae > Adiantum > Adiantum capillus-veneris. The sequence continues at coordinate 84,206,757 of NC_140944.1, forward strand.
AGCTTACAAGAATGGCTAGTCTTCCTCTAGGAGAAAGTGTAGGCTTAGGCTTATGTTAATGGCTAAGTACAATTAAGCATTACTAGTCACTCGCTCATGAATTTCTCTCATCAATGGCTTGAATGCTTCAATGGTTTTCAAGGAAGAAGAGGTCCCATTTTATAGGTGAAGGGAACCCCCAAGTGTTTACACAAGAAGAGAAGAGCCAGTGTGAACAGAAACTGGAAAAGTTGGAAATCAGCTGCCCTTGTATGATGTGGGAAGACTGGGGTCCAGTATTTTGATTATATCTCCTCAACCGTGGCTCCAAATAAAAAAATAAAAATATGGGTTAAAAATGCAGCTCATTAGCTATGACTCCCATTTTATATACTTTTTCCAATTGAGATTGGAACGTTGTGTAGAAAAATCATCAAAATAGGATACAATTTTGACAGCAAAAGTTTTCTTGTGGTCCCCTTAGCCTAGACTTTTATTTGATTCCAATGGATACCTCATGCCATATGAAAGCATGACATTAATCCTTGACAAAGTTTTGTAATCATGCGTGCAATAATGCATTAAAATAATTGTATCTTTGAAATCATTCCACCTAGTGTCCCACTAGGATTTCATTCCCTCCTAGGAGATATTTAAAAATAAATATAAGAAAAATACAAAAAATACGAAAAATACATAGAATATATATATATATATTGGAAGTTACCCTAGATATAGGATCTAGATAGGGTGTGAGGTAATAATGAGATAGTAGAAAGAAACAATCAATGATGTTTGCCCCAAGTTAAATAGGTGGAGCTATTGACGCTTTTCCCATGGTACTTTTTGACTGTAAAGTAGGAATACGTTACCCTTGAGATAGATAATAGGATGAGATAGAAAGCAGATTATTATACTTAAATATGCATATGTACATTATAGAAAATATAATTATGTATCTAAAAAGTTACAAGACAACTCTTGTAGCATGCGTTTCCACTATGTACATGTCACAGCACGACAGACACCCCCTCTAAACCTGTACATCCTCCAGTATGTGCCACATTCTCTCTTTGTAAGATTAGCCCTCTTGTACATCTTCCTTGCTTTGTTCTTCACTGGATGATTCCAAAGCTTCATCTTCACTTTGATCTTCACCTGTGTTTTGTTCTTCCTCCTCATCAACATCTTCAGGATCATTGTCTCCTCTTCTCTTAAACATTTTGATCCTTTTTCCTACAATGGGAACCTTTATTTCTGTACCATCTAGTTCAGACAAGCTGTAAGTAGCATATTTATGCACATGCTTTACAACAAACGGTGCAAACCATCTTTTTTAAAAAGTACGCATGACTATGTGTTGGTTATCAAGGCTACTATCATACACTAAAACCCAGTCACCTTTGTCAATTGCTTTGCTCCTAAGCCGATGCCGCTTATCAAAGTAGTCCTTTTTCTTCAACTTTGCATTTTTGAGTCGTTCTTTTGCAGCTTCAATGTCTCCATGTCTTCTCTCTAGTTGCCTTATGCGCAATGCAAGGAGACCTTCCCTCCTAAGCCCTCTTGCCAAGGTAGTACATTCCATGTGGGAATTGTATCTTCAATCGGCATCGCTAGCTTTTGACCATACATTAGCTCCGCAGGCATGTAGCTAGTTACTGAGCTATGTGTTGTACGATCAGTCCATAAAGCATGTGGTAATAGTTTTGGCCACTCACCAACTCTTCTTTCGCAAGCCTTGGCCAAAGCTTTGATGATACGAGGATGCCCTCTTTCACTCTTTCCATTGCCTTCAGGGTTGTAAGCTGTAGTAAGAGAAAGCTTGATTCCTAATCTGGAAAAGAACTCCCTTTCTTCCTCGGCATCCAACTCATCTCTATCTGCAGTGATCTTTCCCACACAACCATAACGGCAAATCATGTCATCAAGAAGGAATTTGCACACAGCTTCTGTGGTTTTGGCCCTTTATGCTCTTCCTTCAACCTGGTTAGTTAGGTCTTCTCGTGCAAGAACCAAGTATCTCATCTGCCAGAGTCCTAAAGGCATTGTGACTAGATCCACAACCCATTTATAGTGCATGGCTAGTGGATATGTAGGGTGCAATCCATCATGATGTTGAACATTTGAATACATTTCACTAGTTACACATGACTCTACAAATTGAGATACATCTTTATACATACCCTTCCACCATTATTTTTCTTTTATCTTTGAGAAGGTTGCCCACACACCGCTGTGTCCAGCCGATAGATTCTCATGAAAGTCTTCCATGAGCTTTACTTGAGTCTCTCTTTTACATATAACCCGTTGTGGTGTCACACCCTTTTGTTTAGGATTCTTCCACATGTAGCCATCCCTTAGAAGGTACCCATATGCTTTCCTGTGTATCGTCTTGAATTCTTGTTCATACCAATCATCTTGTTTTGCTAGAGTACTCAAGTAGCTTCCAATAAGAAGACAATCACCTTCATAAAGCTGTTTCAAGAATAATTAAAGTGGATTAGTCATGCAAACATTGTTACCTTTGACATCAGAGATAGAATAGAACTTTGTACCTACATCATGTCCCTCGTCAATCATATGTGACTCATCTTCATACGTGCCCTTCATAGCATATTTGCCACTGTATTGTCTTTACTTGCAATGTGCTTAAACTCAGGGTTTAAGGACTTAATGTAGGCAATCCACCGCAACATAGCAATGTTTGGCGTTGAGCAACTTGTAATCATCCCAAGAATAGACAATCTGTTTCTACAACCAGACATGTACCAATTAGGTACTCTTTCCCATTTTTCAAGGCTGTAACCATACCCCATAACTCTCTCTTTATCTGTGGATAGTTTCTTTGGCGAGCACTTAGTACCTTTGCTCCAAATCTCAACACATACCAGTGTCCTTCTTCATCATCTTGTCCTATTGCCCATCCATTCCCTGTAGGACTGGTGTCTACTATCACAATTACTGGCCTTTTACACTCATAGTCTACCTTTCTCAAAGTTGGTGTTGGCTGGAGCAACTCCTTTACCTTTTTCATGGATTTTACATGTGCTTCTGTCCATTTAAACTTTTGATTCTTTCTAAGTAGTTGATAAAGAGGATCAACTACATGTGCATAATGTGGGATCCAAATAACCTAGAAGACACATGCTCCAAAAAACCTAACCTTAGTGATGCTAGTGCATGTTTCTTTTATTCTTTGGATGACATCTACCTTTGCTGGAGAAGGTTTTCTACCATATGGCCCGCACATGTGCCCCATAATGAGCACTTCATTGACACCAAACATAGAATTTTTCCCTGACAATGTAAGATTCACTCCTTCCAACCTAAACAAAATTTTATCACAATCATTTATGTGATTTACCACAAACCTGCGACATCCCTTGAGATCCAAAGCTTCATCTTTGTCACTTTCTTCACATCCTTTGATAGGCAAATCATCAATGAAAGGCATTGTGATTTGAGGAATAAAGTCATGTAAGACCTTATTCATCCCATTCATCATATGTGCAACCGAGTTTGTTGCTCCCTATGGAAAGGTAAACATCGTTACAAAATCCAAAGGTGTCCTCATGGTTGTCAAGTCTCTGCTTTTGATTGCAAGCTGAAAGTGATCATACCCTGAGTAGAGATCTCTCATTGAGTAGATTGAACTCCTTGCAAACACCTGTGCAAACTCATCTTTAATTGGACCTGTAACTACATTTCTAATTGTCACCTTGCTCAGGGGTTGCATATCTTGGATGAAGCGTAGAGAACCATTCTTATTTGGAACTGTGAACCACCTGTTTGAGTATGGAGAACAATAAGGCTCCAAGATTCCCATTTTAATTCTCTCATTCAGTAGCTCTACTAAATTTGGCAAATGAGCCTTTGGAACCGGAATAGGCCTCAGATTCCAAGGCACATGAGGTATTGTGAAAATTACCATAGGAGCTACAATAGAAGGTTCAACACATCCTATCTCATGTGGCTCAATGCAAAAGCCTTACCATGCTTTGAAAACATTTCTTTGAAGCACTTTGTCTTCTCCTCTGTTAGAAACTCCTCGCGACCAATCTGCAACTCTTGGAAAGACTCCTATGTGAAGGTATGCCCAATCTTTTTAGGATTCCTCAAACTTGGTTGTAAAGAAACCTTCTCAATCTTTTCCCTATTGTTGGGTGGTAAGGGTGAAGCTACTGGTTTCATCTTCTTTGCTACACTCTTGTATTTAGTTTCAACATGGACTTCTGGGCCAGCGGTTTGGTTTTCTTTAAAGGTTTCTATTACTTGATACATTTCCATAGAGCAAACTTCCACAATTTCAGTTTCAAGATGCAAACTAGACCGCATTATAGCATCAAGCTCACCCATAGTATCTACAAAAGAAACTTGGTCACACAAACCCAAAACATTTTCAGTAGGCTCTAGCAACCCACTCTTTTTCATGCCTATTTGTACATTATGCATATATTGCCTCTCACATCTCTTCAAATCTTCAAGTTTTATAAAACATACTGATCCATTCCTTGTTACCAAGGAGCTCATTGAGAAATTTTCACCTATTTTTGGATCAAGTGAGACCCTTTTTCTTTCTGTACCACTGCAATCCCGCTTTAATAATGGACTTGGCCAGAACTCATCATTTCCCTATGGTCATGAAACTCTTTGCTCACCTTTGGTAGACTATGATCTCCGAGGTTGTCACGATTTCTTTCATGGTTTACACAAACTGTGAGAAATTGGATAGCACATTTACCATCTTTGTTGTGTATCCTAGCATATGCTGAACCACCGTCCATTACATTTGTTTCCATTCGAACTCCCACACTGTAGGGTTGTCCAAGCATGAGATGATATGAAGATGTATCCTGTACAAAGAAGTTTTGGTCAATCTTTACCTCACCTATTGTCACCTTCACACATGGACATGCTGCATACAATTCATCGGATGAATTGTTTGCTACTTTTACCATCCAGCCATGATCTGTATCCATCGGCCATTTGCACTTGTTGTAGGGACTCTTTGACATTATGTTTATTTCTGAACCATGGTTAATCAAGGCAACAAATGGCTCTTCAAGATCACCTACCTTGACCAAGGTTTTCGTGTAGCCCTTGCCCAGTGACTTCGTGAATAGTAGCTCCTAGGAATAGCTTCAACTTCTTCATCATCATTTGAGAAATGCACTTGCTTCACTTTCCCACTAGATTGGTAGCATCCTACCACAGCTCCATCATCCTCCTTATTTTGCAACTGCGTCCCTTGTGTCTTCAAGGTTTTCCCTTCAACCTGTGGATGAGAAACTTCAGCAAGGGTTTACCTCTTCCTCTTGATGATGTCAATGATCTACTCATGGAATTCACACTTCTCCCAGAGTAAATTCAATCTTGCTATTCAAGATCCTTTCCTCCAAGACTTTCTTTAATTCTGTAGCAACCTCAATATCAGATTGTAGTTTATAAGTTGGGCCTTTTGTCTTACCTTTTGTTGGCTCTTAATTATTTCCTGTTATAGATGCTCCTTGTGTCGAGGGTGTTTGAGAAGGCATTGAGTCACTTCATCGTCCACTTATAGAAGCTCTTTTTGATGGTCCTTCATCAGCATTATCATGTCTCCGATTTTCTTTTACAATAGCCTCATTTTGTTGGCATTTTGTAATGTAGGAATGCACTGACAATGAGTCCACTAGATCATTCCATCTTGTTTCTAGACGTATGCAATCACTTGCTTCATGTAGAATCTCTTTGGTAAGCTTTTCCTTTTTAGCTAATTGCATGACATTTGGCCAAATTTGACCATGATGGTCACTCACCTCTTTATCACTATGATGCTCAATTTTCACTCCATAAGTAGCTGCCTCAACTGAAGAGGTGGCATGGTTAGTTTCCATATCTTCAACTAAGGTTTGCATTCCCTCCTTCCCAAAGTTAGTTCTGAAGGGTAGACCTGTCTCTCTTAAGTGGATTTTACCATCCTTAAAAAAGACAACATTTGTTGACAAAGAATCACTAAAATCATCACAATTCCTTCTTACATGGTTTGTACTATCACACCAAATACAACCAGTAACAGACCCTTCTTTGGGCTGTTGTCTTTGCCTAGGAATTGGCCCTCATGATTGGCCTTTTGCTTCAAGCTTTGCAAGATTCACCTTCAAGTCACGAATTCCCTTCACAAGATCATCTAGCATGGACTCATCAAACTTAGGAGTGATAAAAGTAGGCTTTACCATTTTGTCAGTAGTTGAGGTGGAAGGACTTGTGGTGTTTACTACCATCTTGTCCCTTCTTCTTTGTCATTTGGCAAGCAGTCAGACAACACCTTCACAGTCGGTCTTTAGTCCTTGCTCAACATCTTTATCTTCAAGAAGAAGATCCCTCTTTATTTGCAGCTTGTAAGAAAAGATCTGTCTTCTCTACATCTAGTGTGGCCCTTTCTGTCCTGGTGAGTTGTGCATAGCGCTGCTCAAATTCCCTAACTTGTAGCTCTATTATTAATAGTCCTTGCTTTGGCTTGACTACCTATTCTAAGAATGTCCTTTTGGTCACTCTCTCAGAGTCCTCCATGAAATATTCCTCCTTTAAAACTACTTTGAGTTCTTTCCAATTTCTCCCATGCCCATCTTTAATTGCCCTAACATGTTCCCTAATTTCTGGAGCAAGGACTAGCTCAAAGCTTTGAATCATCTCAACTTCTGACACACGATGTAGCTCCATCTCATTCACATACTCGCGTGGGTTACATCTTTGCCATTGAACTGATCCATTCTGTTGACGATCGCTTGTATGGATTTGGTTGCTGAAATCTCCCTTCTTTTAGTGGCATGTTGTTGTTGCATGAACATCGCAAATGCTTGAAACATTTGCATTGTTGCTGGGTCAAAATGCATACCCTGTTGCTCAACATGATCACCCATGGTTACCTAAATACTCTCACCTTGGCAAATTCGCGTTGGGTTGACCAAAAATATGTCAAGTAATTTGCGGTCTTGCTAGGAAAGCACCGGGCTTCTTGCTGTGAGAGTGTGTGAGAGAACTCCAAAAACTATATGAAAGAGTTAAACCATAGATGCCATGAAGTATAGGGTTTCGAAGGAATTGCAATCAAAGAAGCTTCATTATTTGTCTCTTCTACTCACACTCACAAAGAAAGAACACAAAAGAGAATGTCAAAACAGCACAAAAATGAAAACATCAAGGCTATGGTCATAATGTATCATAGGTAATATGAAAGGATTAATAGATGAGTTAATGGCGTTCAATCTTTGTCGACCAAATAGGCTAAAAATTGTTCTTTGGAATTGTAGTTTTGTGCTTACTATAATATATATATTTTTTCTAGTGATTGGGATTAATTGTGTGTACAAGTCCTCTTGGTTCATAGCATGATAACTACACTTACGTCAAAAGAAAAGTTATAGTCTATAAGAGGTAGTATGATGGGATCCGTGAAAGAAGTATTTCATTGAGCCTTTCTGGGACAAAGAGAAACACTATACGTTGTTGAAAGTGTATTTTACGGCTGATCCATACGTTAATTCTAATAGATTGCACAGAGTGGAAGCAATAGAAATTCTCTTCATGTGGAATACTCATCTACGATAGTACGAGAGAAATGTAGATATGAGAGAAGTGAAGAAATGAGAAGTTTCCCTTCCAAGCCCTATTCTTGCCCATAGGCAATAAGATACTACGGGGAGAGATGTACATGTAGCAAGGAGAACCTAGAATTTATAGAGAGAATGAATTTTTAAGAGTGAGAGAGATAGGTTTGGTTAAGGAGATGAGATTAGATATATATGTTTTGGATTAGATATGGGAAAAAAAACAACAAGAAATCAACAAAATATCAATGTAGAACACATCTTACTTGTCAAACCCTTCGGCACCATTTCTGATGGAGAGAGAAGAAGAGGGAAGAATTTAGCTTTGATTGATACACCAAATCCAAGACCTTCTTCGATTAAAGTTGATCTTCCAAGGATAGCTTACAAGAATAGCTAGTCTTCCTCTAGGAGAAAGTGCAGGCTTAGGCTTATGTTAATGGCTAAGTATAATTAAGCATTACTACTCACTCCCTCATGAATTCCTCTCATCAATGGCTTGAATGCTTCAATGGTTTTCAAGGAAGAAGAGGTCCCCTTTTATAGGTGAAGGGAACCCACAAGGGTTTACACAAGAAGAGAAGAGCCAGTGTGAATAGAAACTGGAAAAGTTGGAAATGAGCCGTCCCTGCATGATGTGGGCAGACCAGGGTCCAGTATTTTGATTATATCTCCTCAACAGTGGCTCCAAATAAAAAAGTAAAATTATGGGCAAAAAATTTATCTCATTAGCTACGACTCCTATTTTATATACTTTTTCCAATTGGGATTGGAACCTTGTGTAAAACAATTATCAAAACAGGGTACAATTTTGATAGCAAAAGTCTTCTTGTGGTCCCCTTAGCATAGGTTATTTGATTCCAATGGACACCTCATGCCATATGAAAGCATGACATTGCTCTTTGAAAATGTTTTGTAATCATGCTTGCAATAATGCATTAAAATAAGTGTATCTTTTAAATCATGCCACCTAGTGTCCCACTAGGATTTGATTCCCTCCTAGTAGCTATTTAAGAAGAAATATAAGAAAAATACTTAGAATATATATATATATATATATATTGGAAATTACCCTAGATATAGGATCTGGCTAGGGTGTGAGATAATAATGATGATAGTAGAAAGAAAAAATCAATGATTTTTGCCCCAACTTAAAGAGGTGGAGCTATTGACACGTTTCCCATAGTAGTTTTTGACGGTAAACTAAGAATGCATTACCATTGAGATAGATAATAGGATGAGATAGAAAGAATATTATTATACTTAAATATGCATATGTACATTATAGGAAATATAATTATGTATCTAAAAAGTTACAAGATAACTCCTGTACCATGCGTTCCCACTATGTACATGTCAGAGCACGACATCCACCCCCTCTAACCGTGCACATCCTCCGGTATGTGCCACATTGTCTCTTTGTAAGATTAGCCCTCTTGTACATCTAACTTGATTTCTTCTTTACTGGATGATTGCAAAGCTTCATCTTCACTTTGATCTTCACCTGTGTCATTAGGCAAAATTTGGACTCACAAAGGGGCCCTTTAAGGAGTTTGACTTTACCTCTCTCTACCAAAACGGGCACATTGATAAATTTTTGCAAACAAACTCCAAAGTTGTAGGAGGTTTGACAGTTAGAATGCCCTCTTCAAGCTCTATCTATTGATATATAGCACGACATGAGATTCCTCATATTTTAGAAGATTCTTTTTTTGATTCACCTAGATTCCGACAAAGTTGTCACATCATAGGTGAATCAAAAAAAAAAATCTTCTAAAATATGAGGAATCTCATGGCGTGCTATATATCAGTAGATAGAGCTTGAAGAGGACATTCTAATTGTTAAACCTCCGCCAACTTTTAAGTTTGTTTGCAAAAATTTATCCATGTGCCCGTTTTGGTAGAGAGAGGTAAAGTCAAACTCCTTAAAGGGCCCCTTTGTGAGTCCAAATTTTGCCTAATGTTTGTTCTTCCTCCTCATCAACATCTTCTGGATCATTGTCTCCTCTTCTCTTAAACATTTTGATCCTTTTTCCTGCAATGGGAATCTTTACTTCTGTACCATCTAGTTCAAACAAGCTGTAAGTAGCATTTTTATGCACATGCTTTACAACATACGGTGCAAACCATCTTTTTGAAAACGTACGCATGACTATGTGTTGGATATCAAGGCTACTATCATACACTAAAATCCAGTCACCTTTGTCAATTGCTTTGCTTCTGAGTCAATGTTGCTTATCAAAGTAGTCCTTGTTTTTCAACCATGCATTTTTGAGTCGTTCTTTCGCAGCTTCAATGTCTCCAGGTCTTCTTTCTAGCTGCCTTATGTGCAATGCAAGGAGATCTTCCCTGCTAAGCCCATCTTGCCAAGGTAATATATTCCATGTGGGAATTGTATCTTCAATCAGCATCACTGGCTTTTCACTATACATTAGCTCCGTAGGCGTGTAGCTAGTTACTGAGCTATGTGTTGTACGATCAGTCCATAAAGCATTTGGTAACAGTTTTGGCCACTCACCAACTTTTCCTTCGCAAGCCTTGGCCAAAGCTTTGATGATAGGAGGATGCCCTCTTTCACTCTTTGCATTGCCTTCAAGGTTGTAAGCTGTAGTAAGAGAAAGCTTGATTCCTAATCTCGAAAATACCTCCCTTGCTTCCTCGGCATCCAACTCACCTCTGTCTGCAGTGATCTTTCCCACACAACCATAATGGCAAATCACCTCATTAAGAAGGAATTTGCACACAGCTTCTGTGGTTTTGGCCCTTAATGCTCTTTCTTCAACCTGGTTAGTTAGGTCTTCTTGTGCAAGAACCAAGTATCTCATCTGCCACATTCCTAAAGGCATTGTGACTAGATCCACAACCCATTTATAGTGCATGGCTAGTGTGGATATGTAGGGTGAAATCCATCACGATGTCGAACATTTGATTACATTTGACAAGTTACACATGACTCTACAAATTGAGATACATCTTTATACATACCCTTCCACCAGGATTTTTCTTTTATCTTCGAGAAGGTTGCCCACACACCCCTGTGTCAGGCCGATAGACTCTCATGAAACTCTTCCATGAGCTTTAATTGAGTCTCTTTTTTACATATAACCCGTTGTGGTGTCACACCCTTTTGTTTAGGATGCTTCCACAAGTAGCCATCCCTTAGAAAGTACCCATATGCTTTCCTGCATATCCTCTTGAATTCTTGTTCAGAGAAATCATTCTATTTGCTAGAGTACTCAAGTAGCTTCCAATAAGAAGCCAATCACCTTCATAAAGCTCTTTCAAGAATAATTCAAGTGGATTAGTCATGCAAACATTGTTACCTTTGACATGAGAGATAGAATAAAATTTTTTTCCTACATCATCTCCCTTGTCAATCATTTGTGACTCATCTTCATACCTTGCCCTTGATAGCATATCTGCCACTGTATTGTCTTTACCTTCAATGTTCTTAAACTCAGGGTTTCAGGACTTAATGTAGGCAATCCATCGCAACATAGCAATGTCTAGCGTTGAGCAACTTGTAATCATCCCAAGAATAGACAATCTGTTTCTACAACCACACATGCACCAATTAGGTACTCTTTCCCATTTTTCAAGGCTGTAACCATATCCCATAACTCTCTCTTTATCTATGGATAGTTTCTTTGGTGAGCACTTAGTACCTTTGCTCCAAATATCACCACATACCTGTGTCCTTCCTCATCATCTTGCCCTATTGGTCATCCAATCCCTGTAGGACTGGTGTCTACTATCATAATTACTAGCCTTTAACACTCATAGTCTACCTTTCTCAAATTTGGTGCTGGCTGGAGCAACTCCTTTAGCTTTTTCATGGATTTTACATGTGCTTCTGTCCATTTAAACTTTTGATTCTTTCTAAGAAGCTGATAAAGAGGATCAGCTACATGTGCATAATGTGGGATCCAAATAACATAGAAGACACATGCTCCCAGAAACCTTCTAACCTCAGTGATGCTAGTGCAAGTTCCTTGTATTCTTTGGATGGCATCTACCTTTGCTGGACAAGGTTTCCTACCATATGGCCCGCACATGTGCCGCACAATGACTTTTTCCTTAACAATGTAAGATTCACTTCTTCCAACCTAGATAAAATTTTATTACAATCATTTATGTGATTTAACACAAACCTGCGATATCCCTTGAGATCCAAATCTTCATCCTTGTCACTTTCTTCACAGCCTTTGATAGGAAAATAATCAATGAAGGGCATTGTGATTTGAGGAATAAAGTCACATAAGACCTTATTCATCCCATTCATCATATGTGCAACCGAGTTGGTTGCTCCCTGTAGCAAGGTACACATCCTTACCAAATCCAAAGGTGTCCTCATGGTTGTCAAGTCTCTGCTTTTGATTGCAAGCTGAAATTGATCATACCCTGAGTAGAGATCTCCCATTGAGTAGATTGACCTCCTTGCAAACACCGCTGCAAACTCATCCACAATTGGACCTATACCTACATTTCTAATTGTCACCTTGTTCATTGGTTGTATATCTTGGATGAAGTGTAGAGAACCATTCTTCTTTGGAAGTGTGAACCACTTGTTTGAGTATGGATCACAAGAAGGCTCCAAGATTCCCATTTTGATTTTCTCATTCAGTAGCTCTACTAACTTTGGCAAATGAGCCTTTGGGACCGGAATAGGTTTCACATTACAAGACACATGAGGTATTGTGAAAATTACCATGGGAGCTACAATAGAAGGATCAACAAATCCTATCTCATGTGGCTCAATGCAAAAGCCTTACCATGCTTTGAAAGCATTTTTATGAAGCACTTTGTCTCCTCCTATGTTAGAAACTCCTCGTGATCAATCTGCAACTCTTGGAAAAACTCCTTTGTAAAGGTATGCCCAATCTTTTTAGGATTCCTCAAACTTGGTTGTAAAGAAACCTGCTCAATCTTTTCCCTATTGTTGGGTGGTAAGGGTGAAGCTACTGGTTTCACCTTCTTTGCTACACTGTTGTATATAGTTTCAACATGGACTTCTGGGCCAACGGTTTGGTTTTGTTTAAAGGCTTCGATTACTTGATACATTTTCATAGAGCAAACTTCCACAATCTCATTTTCAAGATGCAAACTAGACCCCATTATAGCATCAAGCTCACCCATAGTATCTACAAAAGAAACTTGTTCACAGAAACCCAAAACATTTTCAGTAGGCTCTAGCAACCCACTCTTTTTCATGCCTATTTGTACATTATACACATATTTCCTCTCACATCTCTTCAAATCTTCAAGTTTAAAAAAATATATTGATCCATTCCTTGTTACCAAGGAGATCGTTGAGAAAGTTTCACCTATTTTTGGATCAAGTGAGACCCTTTTTCTTTGTGTACCACTGCAATCCTACGTTACAATGATACTTGGCCAAAACCCATCATTTCCCTATGGTCATGAAAAGTCTCTTTTCTCACCTTTGGTAGAGGATGATCTCTGAGGTTGTCACGATATCTTTCATGGTTTACACAAACTGAGAGAAATTGGACAACATGTTTACCATCTTTACTGCATATCCTAGAATATGTTGAACCATTGTCCGTTACCTTTGTTTCCATTGGAACTCCCACAATGTAGGGTTGTCCAAGGATGAGATGATATGAAGATGTATCATGTACAAAAAAGTTTTGGTCAATCTTTACATCACCTATTGTCACCTTCACACCTGGACAAGCTGCATACAGTTCACCGGATGAATTGTTTGCCACTTTTACCATCCAGCCATGATCTGTGTCCATCATCCATTTTCACTTTTTGTAGAGACTCTTTGAAATTATCTTTATTTCTAAACCATGGTCAATCAAGGCAACAAATATCACCTACCCTTGCCCAATGACTTCGTAGTTGTCCTTGCCCAATGAGTTCGTGAATAGTAGCTCCTAGGAATAGCTTCAACATCTTCATCATCAATTGAGAAATGCACTTGCTTCACTTTCCCACAAGATTGGTAGCATCCTACCACAACTCCTTCATCCTCCTTATTTTGCAACTGCGTCCCTTGTGTCTTCAAGGTTTCCCCTTCAACCTGTGGATGAGAAACTTCAGCAAGGGTTTACCTCTTCCTCTTGATGATGTCAATGATCTCCTCATGGAATTCACGCTTTGCAATGCCAAGAACTTCTCCGAGAGTAAATTCAATCTTTATATTCAAGATCCTTTCCTCCAAGACTTTCTTTAATTCTGTAGCAACGTCAATATCAGATTGTAGTTTATAAGTTGGGCCTTTTGTCTTACATTTTGTTGGCTCTTAATTCTTTCCTGTTGTAGACTCCTCCATGAGTACTTCAGTGAAGATGCTCCTTGTGTCGACGGTGTTTGAGAAGGCATAGAGTTGCTTCTTTCCCCACGTCTAGAAGCTCTTTTTGATGGTCCTTCATCAGCATTGTTACGTCTGCGATTCTCTTCTACAAAAGCTTCATTTTGTTGGCATTTTGTAATGTAGGCATGCACTGACAATGAGTCCATTGGATCATTCCATCCTGTTTCTAGACGTATGAAATCACCTGCTTCATGTAGAATCTCTTTTGTAAGCTTTATGTTTTTAGCTAATTGCATGACATTTGGCCAAATTTGACCATGATGGTCACTCACCTCTTCATCACTAAGATGCTCAATTTTCACTCCATAAGTAGCTGCCTCAACTGAAGAGGTGGCATGGTTAGTTGCCATATATTCAACTAAAGTTTGCATTCCCCCCTTCCCAAAGTTAGTTCTCAAGGGTAGACCTGTCTCGCTTAAGTAGATTTTACCATCCTTAAAAAAGACAACATCTTTTGACAAAGCATCACTAAAATCATCACAATCCCTTCGTACATGGTCTGTACTATCACACCAAATACATCTATAACAAACCCTTCTTTGGCCTATTGTCTTTGCCTAGGAAGTGGCCCTGATGATTGGCTTTTTTTCTTCAATCTTTGCAAGCTTCATCTTCAAGTCACGCATTCCCTTCACAAGATCATCTAGCATGGACTCATCAAACTTAGAAGCTATAAAAGTAGGCTTTACCATTTTGTCAGGAGTTGAGGTGAAAGGACTTGTAGTGTTTACTACCATCTTGTACCTTCTTCTTTGTCGTTTGGCAAGCAGTGAGACAACACCTTCAACCTCATTCCAGTCGGTCTTTACTCCTTGCTCAGCATCTTTATCTTCAAGAAGAAGTTCCAAATTTTCTTGAAACTCTTTATTTGAAGATTGTAAGAAAAGATTTGTCTTCTCTGGATCTAGTGTGGCCCTTTCTGTCCTGGTGAGTTGTGCATAACACCGCTCAAATTTCCTTTGTAGGTCTGTTATTGATAGTCCTTGCTTTGGCTTGACTACCCATTCTAAGAATGTCCTTTTGGTCACTCTCTCAGAGTCCTCAATGAAATATTTTTCCTTTAAAGCTACTTTGAGTTCTTTCCAATTTCTCCCATGCCCATCTTTAATTGCCCTAACATGTTCCCTACTTTCTGGAGCAAGGACTAGCTCAAAGCTTTGAATCATCTCAACTTCGGACACACGATGTAGCTCCATCTCATTCACATACTCGCGTGGGTTACATCTTTTCCATTGAACAGATCCATTCTGTTGACGATCGCTTGTATGGATTTGGTTGCTGAAATCTCCCTTCTTTTAGTGGCATGTTGTTGTTGCATGAACGTCGCAAATGCTTGAAACATTTGCATTGTTGCTGGGTCAAAATGCATACCCTATTGCTCAACATGATCACCCATGGTTACCTAAATACTCTCACCTTGGAAAATTCACGTTGGGTTGACCAAAAATATGTCAAGAAATTTGCGGTCTTGCCAGGAAAGCACCGGGCTTTTTGCTGTGAGAGTGTGTGAGAGAACTCCAAAAACTATATGAAAGAGTTAAACCATAGATTCCATGAAGTATAGGGTTTCGAAGTAAGTGCAATCAAAGAAGATTCATTATTTGTCTCTTGTACTCACACAAACAAAGAAAGAACACAAAAGAGAATATGAAAACAACACAAAAATGAAAACATCAAGGCTATGGTCATAACATATCATAGGTAATATGAAAGGGTTAATAGATGATTTAATGTCGTTCAATCTTTGCCAATCAAACAGGCTACGAACTATTCTTTGGCATTGTAGTTTTGTGCTTACCATAATATATATATTTTGTCTAGTGATTGGAATGAATTCTGTGTACAAATCCTCTTAGTTCATAGCAAGATAACTACACTTACGTCAAAAGAAAAGTTATAGTTTATAAGAGGTAGTATGATGGGATCCGGTTAAAGAAGTATTTCATTGAGCCTTTCTGGGCTAAAGAGAAACACTTTACGTTGTTGAAGGTGTATTTTACGGTTGATCCATATGTTAATTCTAATAGATCGCACAAAGTGGAAGCGATAGAAATTCTCATCATGTGGATTATTCATCTAGGATAGTACGTGAGAAATGTAGATATGAGAGAAGTGAAGAGATAAGAAGTTACCCTCCCAAGCCCTATTCTTGCCCGTAGGCAATAAGGATACTGCTGGGAGAGATGTACATGTAGCAAGGAGAACCCATAATTTATAGAGAGAATTAATTTCTAAGAGTGAGAGAGATGGGTTTGGTTAAGGAGATGAGATTAGATATATATATGTTGGATTAGAATGGAAAAGAAAACAACAAGAAATCAACAAAATATCAATGTAGAACACATCTTACTTGTCAAACCCTTCGGCACCATTTTTGATGGAGAGAGAAGAACAGGGAAGAATTCAAGTTTGATTGATACACCAAATCCAAGACCTTTTTGGATCAAAGTTGATCTTCCAAGGATAGCTTACAAGAATGGCTAGTCTTCCTCTAGGAGAAACTATAGGCTTACGCTTATGTTAATGGCTACAATTAAGCATTACTACTCACTCCCTCTTGAATTCCTCTCATCAATGGCTTGAATGATTCAATGGTTTTCAAGGAAGAAGAGGTCCCCTTTTACAGGTCAAGGGAACCCACAAGGGTTTACACAAGAAGAGAAGAGCCAGTGTGAACAGAAACTAGAAAAGTTGAAAATGAGCTGTCCCTGCATGATGTGGGCAGACCGGGGTCCAGTATTTTGATTACATCTCGTGGACCATGGCTCCAAATAAAAAAGTAAAAATATGGGCAAAAAATTCAATTCATTAGCTACGACTCCCATTTTATATACTTTTTCCAATTCGGATTGGAACCTTGTGTGAAAAAACATCAAAACAGGGTACATTTTTGACAGGAAAAGTCTTCTTGTGGTCCCCTTAGCATAGGTTATTTGATTCCAATGGACACCTCATGCCATATGAAAGCATGACATTGCTCCTTGACAAAGTTTTTTAATCATGCTTGCAATAATGCATTAAAATAAGTGTATCTATGAAATCATGCCACCTAGTGTCCCACTAGGATTTCATTCCCTCCTAGTAGCTATTTAAGAAGAAATATAATAAAAATATGAAAAATACATAGAATATATATATATATATATATATTGGAAGTTACCCTAGATATAGGATCTAGCTAGAGTGTAAGATAATAATGAGATAGTAGAAAGAAAAAATCAACGATTTGTGTCCCAAGTTAAAGAGGTGGAGCTATTGACGCTTTTCCAATAGTACTTTTTGACGATAAAGTAAGAATACATTATCCTTGAGATAGATAATAGGATGAGATAGAAAGCATATTATTATACTTAAATATACATATGTACATCATAGGAAATATAATTATGTACATATGCATACTTAAATATGCATATGTACATTATAGGAAATATAACTATGTATCTAAAAAGTTACAAGATAACTCTTGTATCATGCATTCCCACTATGTACATGTCACAGCACGACAGCGTTTTACTCAAGATTGTGGAATCATGGAAAAGTTTGAACAGTCTAGTCGACGACGGTCCTCTGATGCAGATCTTGTGGTGGCGAAACTCACTTACTTTGGCACGCTATAAGATATTTTGAGGATCGATTATAGAGGATTTTTTATCGACTTGTTACTAAGAAATGTAATGATCTAAGAGACACTTTCGTACTACCAACATGTAAGTATGTAAATAGTTAACATCCAATTTTAGAAGTTATGTGCTCGCAAGCTCTCATGTAAGTTATGTGGCTCTGGCAGGTCATATTTCATCCTACAAAGTTTGCATCAAACTGGTGGGACGTCATAGAGGTAGCCCCTCGTAGTGCACGGACGTATGAAGGCTACCATGTGCCAATCATAGCGGCATCAATGGAGGAGATGGGAGTAGATGCTCAGTCAGAAGCCGCTGGGGTGGTTCTAGACGAGAATCAATCTACTAGTCTCTATGGGGTGCATGCAGAGGATCTACAAAATGAAACGAAGGACATCTTTTTAAATGGTGAGCTTTATATAGATATACTCCCTTTATAATACTTAAGCTAAAGGTCAATAGGGTTAAGCCCACTAGAAAGCCCTAGTACATTTCACACAATGCTGCCTAAATCGGATTAAGAACCTAAGTAACCATTGCTTATTAGGAAGGCATTCCCCATGGTATTAAGAGAAGATTTCTAATATCTAGCTTGGTCAAACTAGTTTAGTCGGACTGCTTGATTTTTAAACCTAAACAAGTGATTATGACAAAACATTACATTGAATTAAATGTTTGATACTAAGAAAATGCACTGAATATTATGCTACCAATAACAATCAAAGCAGACAATCATAGATGCAAAAAGATAACGGCAATGCTAATGGACAAGAAACACCTGTTTGTGTTGATGGTCGTGCTTGATTTGAAGGTTCCATGAAGGTCCAAATCCTATCAATAGCAACACGCTCCTGTACACACTAGAAAACAAAAGGACTATCTCCAGGAGGCACATTAGTGGGAAAAGAGATCTTTGCTAATCACTCAACTCTAAAACAGAAACACTCCTATCGTACTAATCTTACCTACCCTCCATCACTCAAGTGATGAGGATCAAAGGTGTTTTATGGCATAGGTTTCTGTTTCACTGTACCAAATGTGACATGTGTAGGTCTGAGTCAATGTTTTGACTTTAATGTGCATACTCGTTTGCTAATTGCTCTTGCTCTCTTTTTTTTTTTTTTTGAGTATAAAGCTTTATATGTACATTCCCTAAGATTGGAATTGAGAGGTCAGGGAAAAAGGTTGAGAGGGAAACAAATGAATGATGACTGTCAGCAAACACTCCCCCCTTCCTTGGGTAGATCATACCGTTTGAAATGAGCTTGTCACCCTTTGAAACCAATTATTCCAGTTGGTAATAGGTGAGGATTTTTGCCAGTAGTTTTCTATTACCCTAGGTGCCTCATCAAGCTGCAAGGGTGGTAAGGTACTCTCCCAGGATCGAACTTGAAGTGGTTCATCAGGTGATTCTTGAACACTGGGAGGTGTGGATTCTTTTGTAGCTTCATGGAGGTCCACTACTATAGATGGAGGATGTGTAGAAGCTTTTACCTCTATGGATGTATTACATGAGGAGCTAGAATCTTCATGGGACTCCCCCCTTCCTGAGCTAGGTGGAACAAATCGTTCTTTCTTTGGTACCCAAACTAGCTCGGGAGCGGGTGTGTAGCATTCTGTGATTTTTTTCGTTCCACGATCATTGATTCGTTTTGGAGCTACGGGATTGGGCTCACTTGGGTCAGGTGATAGGTAAGAGCACAATCTACGTTTTGGCACCCAGATTTGATCATTTCCTTGATAGTAGCCTTGGGCTTCCAATAGTCGTTTAGGGATCCATCGCAACATTTTCTTACTTTTCTTGGAGCGAGTGGTACGTTTCTTACGAGGCTTCTGTTTTTTAGCACTAGCTATGGTCACTAAAGAAGCTTTAGGGACCCACTTGTATGTTTTCTTCGTTACATTAGGATGAGTCTTGTCGGAAGCGATATGCATTGCTTGTAGCATATTTAAGGGTACATGCATTTCATCCCCCTCAGGTGTTACCCAGGTCGTCCCACTATTTCCCCAAGTGTCTATGGTTGATGCTAGGTGGACCCAATCCACATTGTCTGATTCCGTCATACCCGGTAACACATCAATGTAAGGAGAATCTTGGCCAATGTCTATATCCTTCTTACAAGTGTAACAATATTTTAGTGGGGCCGAGTGAACCGTGGTGTCAGAGCGATGATCAATAATGGTTTTACTCCCTAAGGGGTGTACCTTACCAGTCACCAAATCCACTCTAAGGACAGAGTCTTGGAATTGCAAATAGACATGATTTTGAGACCAATCATGAACCATTTGTGCTTCCCTCATGAATGGTTGTCCTAAAATCATTTCATATGACATAAGGTGTTTAGAGAAATCCATTACAATGAATGTATGTCGTACCTTGTGTCCTAGAACTTTGATCTTAAGATCCTTGAGCATCCCCATAGGTTTGGCTATGGTACCATTTGCCATCTTTACCACAATGTTAGTAACACTGAGGCGGGGTTTTCCCATGGATTTCCAACAATCTTTTGTAACGATGCTAACTCCCGCACCACCATCAAGAATTCCCTTTATAGTTAATCCCTTGGTAGTGATGGGTAGGGTCGCATTAGACTAGTCGCCTTCAAAATACTGCCCTAATTCGTTAATGGGTACCTCAATCACAGACTCGTGTCCATCTAAGTCAAGTGATTGCACATGATTTTCCTCATCAATCATAATCGAGTCAGGCCTATTTGGTTGCGCAAACTGCGGTAATCCCGTTTGTAGCTCTCTGTTAAGGAATGCTCGAAGTGCAAAGACTAACTCAGGATCTCCATACAGCTCTTCTATGATCGTGGTTCGGACCTCAGAAGACATGAAGTCCACTAGTTTGACAACATTCATTGGAATTTTGCAGGGTGTAGGTCCTTGACTAGGAACTGGTGAGGATGGAATCTCATATTCCTCAATGGGATCAGGTATTCCTTCGTTAAACATCCTTTCCAACAAGAAAGGTGTATGCTCACTTTCTGATGTCCCGTCCTCACTCCCTTCTTGGATGATACTAGGTATGGCTAATGGTCTATGGTTCAAGTGGGGTGGATGAACTTGCGTGGGAAACACTATGTCATGAATTTTGACATGCATGGGTTCTGGTTCTAGTTTCCTTTGAGTCTCCTCCACTAAACCTCTTAGATGTTTCACCTGCTCAATGTCGTCTATTGGGTTTGGGTACGTCCCAATCTTCTTTTTACGATTCTTCCCTTTTTGCCCCTGCGGTTTATCTTGGGGGTCTTGGATTGGATTTGGAAACACTTGTGGTGTTTTCAGAGGCTCTTTATGGTTTTCTCTCATTCGGTTTTCATTTGGTTCCATGTTACGGTTTTCTTTGTCGATCTTTCCCTTTGTGGTATTGATTCTAGTCTCCATTGTCTCGACTGAATCTGAATCATCCTCGAGGTTATTCATATACACGGGGTCATCTCCTGTTCCTATGTTTGTTTTGGAACTTGGCTTTGAATTTTCCGTATTCTGCGACTTCTTCCTTCGTGTCTTCTTTTTCTTTGCTTGGATAACTGACGCGGTATCTCTCTCTTCGAGGATATGTCCTGGCCCTTGAAGCATGGACCGTGTAATCGCATAAGCGGGTGCGACGGGTGGTATTGGCGACGTCACACTAGCAATTTGGACCAAATTCAGGGGTGTGATTTTAGGCGCATTTGGGTTATAGGGACATTGGGCAATCAAGTGATCTATGCCACAATGATTACATGTGAGTATTGGCATTGCAGACGTGCTCCCTTGATTCATTTGCATCTGTGCAGCATTCTTTTGCAGCCTAATAGGGCACTCCGCTACTCGATGTGGTCCACCACACTCGTAGCATTGAAGAGGTGGCCTCCTAGCCTGGGTGTTGATATTTTGACCTCTAAATGCGAGAGCAGCAGCTTGATAAACCGGCTTGACTTTTCCCCAACAATCTTCCATGTAGTATATAGGACATTCTTCCAATGTATCAAGTCCGTAGGCAATACTAGTGTCTATTTCCTCCTCACAGCCATCTGGATAAGCATTTGATGGCTCGCAACCCACTTGGTTCATAGGGGCGACTCTTGGATGCGGGGGCTGCGGTCCTAGCACAGGAGGTGGTAGCGGTGTAGCTTGTACAACATTTTGAGATCTAGGGACCATGTGTTGCGGTAGTTGCTCAATAGGTGGAGCAGGCATCAATACAGGAGCTCGAGGCCCATCCGTCCAGGCTACAGGTGGTCTATTTGCCATCATACGTTTGATCATTAAACAATCCTTAGCTTGGTGACCATACCTACCACATGCGTTGCAAGTTCCATTAAATTTTACTCTAAACGTAGGGCACTCACTAGTGCTATGTGGACCTAAGCAAATGGAACACCATTGTTGCTCCCTTCTTGGATACATGTGACTATTTTGAGGGGGTCGATTATCCTTAAGAGACTCTTGGATTGCCTTGGTGAGGTCTGTCAAGAATGTCTCAAATACCTTTGGCTCATTGGCAATGGGCTTTGCAGTCATGGGTTCATACTCAATGGCTTGTGAGCTAGTGGATCTCGTGTCAGTAGACACCCTCATGCCTTCTATCATCAAGTTGTCCTCTAGTTGGATTGCATTGGCAGTGACATCTTCCCAGGTTGTGATACCTCTAATCACTACTCCATTATAGATTCCTTCATTCCTCAACCCTCGAATGAATCGATCAAGCAATTGGTTATTGTTGAAGCGCTCATTTACAGGGCAACAAGAGTTTAAGTGCTTTAGACGACTAATGAAGTCCCTTACTGACTCTCCTTCCTTACGTTCGGCCTTCTGTAGCTGAGATGCTACACCCCAAAGCACACCTTCTCGTATGTACTCCTTTAGAAACAACCTTCGAAGGGTAGGGTAGATTGTTTTCTCGTCCACCCTTAGGGTCCTATACCAATCTCCAGCCTTCCCACTTAATGTCAAGCTTAAGGCATTGCACTTATGTAGTTCGTTGCGTTCCCCTAAGGAATCACATACTTGTTCAAACACTTCAATGTGTTTCCTAGCATCTTCGTCCCCATTGAATTTTTGCGTGAGTTTGGCAATTTGTACTGCCTTACTTCTAGGCTCTCTATCAGATGCATGACGCATATTTTCCGCGATAGATCGACCTATGGTTTGAGCAAACGCTGCGAAGTCACCTATGTGAGGAGGCAGGGCCGGTGGAGGTACTCTTGGAATCATATGTGGGAGAGGAACGGGTACCGGTCTTGGCATATGTGTGGATGATGCAGGATATGGAACATAACCGGGCATAGGTCCACTCAGATAAGATCTAGGGAGCGGCACTCGAGGAGCATAAGCAAGTGGTACAATTGGAGGTGTGGGGGCCATGTGTGCATAAGGGGCTAGAGGCACATATGGTCGAGGCCCCATATTAGGTACTACGACACTAGGTAGTGGCACTGCGCTAACCGTAGATGTCATCGGTACATTCTCTGTCAGGCTTATCCCTGGAGTGAGCACTGTGTTTTCCTTAATAGAGGGTTGAGCAAGTTAGGGAAGCTAAAGTTTTCGCTCGGAGGCTCAGATTGCATAGAGACCCCAGGTGAAACGACGTAAGATGGGTCCATGGGACTCATTAGAGGAGTCTCCATTTGTGATAGAGTAGGCTGTTGAGCCTTGCTCGTATCCAAAAATCTCATGGGGCCAGTTGAGAGTATATTTACCCCTCGATTTTGCCTTTCTGATTGAATAATGCCATGGATAACATTACAAATTATTTTCTGTTGATCTTCGATGCTCGTGGCACTAGAGGTGGATTGTACAATCTCTATCCATCCTACATGGTAGGCGTGGCCAGAGTGTAGATCCGTCAACACCTCAGTGTGGAGGTCGTATGTCCAATGATCATTAATGAACAATCCTTCTAGAGTCGACGTGTTAATGGTTTCTTGTGAGGTAGAAGCAATGTTGCTCCCCGTGGTTTTACTTGTCAGCAACGGTACTCTAGAGGGAACTTCTGAAGGAGGCAGCTCAACAGGGCCTTCTTGGTAAGAAGTTGGCAGGATATCCACATGGACACTCTTTGGGGGTGTGGGGTCCACGTGCGATGTGAAAGGAGAGTCCACTTCCCCACCCCCTTCGTGTGCTTCATTTGCATCAGGTTTCGAGCGAGTAGCTCTACCTAATGTTTCCATGAAACGGCTAAACATACTAGTACTAGGCTGTGGAGCTTCGGGAGGTGCATGGCCTTCTCTCTCAGTGTTTTGGGTAGGGTATGCTTCCATGATTTCTGAGTCGGAGGAGGAATCACTAGCGGCTATTTTAGGGTCTTGGGTGGTGCTACCTTGTGTCCCCGCTGAGGGTCTAGAGCTTATCGTGGATGGGTAATGGGTGTCCGTATGAACAGAGGCACCACCAATATGATCGTGTTCTAGCACCCGCCCAGAGCGTAAGTGCATGTGCTTTTGATACCCTAAGGTGTCAAAAAGATGCTCTAGGAGGCCTTGTGACTAGTTTTTAGCGTGTTTTTTGTTTGTTTTTTTGCTAGATTTTTTAGAGCGTGTCGTGGAATGGGCCGTGTGATAGCTCGAAACGAGCGTATCGGTCAGAGGGTCGTGCCGTGCTTTACAGCCCTCCGTTTGGTCACTCTATGCCCTCGGAATCCCTAAAACTGTCAATTTCCAGTAGGGAACTAGGCCCAAACTAGAAAGTCTAAGGGTGCAAGTGGGAAGAGAAAGGAAGAGAGTGGAGGACTTGTCCCACATGCTCTCATTCTCTCTTGAGGGAGTAGGGTATATATATAAGAGTGAGTTTAGTATATATCATAAGACTAAGGACTGAGGCTTGGGCTTGGGAAAATGATCCCGATCCCGATCTATCTTTTATACAAACCAACCCGTCCGTTTTAAGAGTCACGATTTAGCCGCCCGCTCGCTCGCGTTTTTGATTTTATTTTTTATTTTTTTTATTTTTTTTTTAGATTTTTTTTTCCAAAAAAAACTTTTTTTTTTCAGATATCTGCGTTTTTTCAATTTTGCAGTTGAAAAAACGCAGAAATTGAAAAAACGCAGATATGCAGAAAATTGGAAAACGCAGAAATGCAGAAATTGCAAGAAATTGCAGAAATTGCAGAAAAAACGCAGAAATTGCAGAAAATGCAGATATGCAGAAAATTAAAAAAACGCAGAAATGCAGAAAATTGCAGAAATTGGAAACGCCGAACTTGAAAATGCAGAAATTGAAAAAACGCAGACAATAGCAGAAATTGAAACTTGATAGCAAATGCAGAAAACGCAAAAAACAGAAATCTCCACACACTCCTTCCCTGCCTTTCCTATGATAGAAATTGCACCACAAGGAAGCGTAAAGTGTTAACCGAGCTTAGTGTAGGGCATATCCCCGGCAGCGGCGCCAAAAATGTGCGCTCCTTGCCGCACTGTCGAAGCAAGGGACTTGCCAATACACCGTGGGCGAGCCACAAACGGCTCGAAGCACACAACAAGCCTAAACTAGCAAGCTCAAGAAAACAAAGGGTGTGTCACTCACCGCTCTACGCTCGCCTTCGTGGTGGATTCCTCACCGCGATGAAGAAGAAGCTGCAGTCGTGCCGCGCTCAACCGCTTCGCCGCCGTCGTGCCTTCGTAATGCTCGATCGCACACACACTCTCCATCTCTCTCTCTCTCTCTCACACACACACACAAGGAGGTGAAGAAGAAGAAGATGGAGATGGAGCAAGAGCACTCTTCAATTGCACAAATGAGAGAATGAGTAAAAATTAGGTTTAGTTGGCTTTTATAGGAGCTCACCCCATTCACACTTGGGCGCCCATGCTTAGCCAACTAATCCCTTGAATGTCCCAGTTAAAGTGCGCCTCTCATCGGCGATCACTCTACCTTTCCCTATTGGTCCGACAAGCCCGGTACCTGACTCTAAATAATACATAATACACGTCCATCGTAGGCGATAGGGTGTCCGTGTGCCGTGAGGGTTAACATGGAGACACCTGATGTTCGTACCCCCATCGACACGCCACTAGAGACCCCTGTCGGGACACCCAGGTGCATGCATCACTGGCAAGAGGGCTTGCCTTACTCCGTCGACTTCAGTGGCGGCATCATCTTGGATGATGAAGGCAAGAAGGTGATCTTGCACATGGGCGGTCTTTGCTCTCAGGTGTTTAGACACTACATACTAAACACCCGGAGTGAAGTACAGGGTGATTTAAAAGACAGAGTCATCAGCATGCTGCATGACGAGTTTCTCATTTCAACATGGGATGACTGCTTCAATGAAGACTTGATGAAGGTTCGAATCCACGAATACTGCAAGAATAAGCGTTCCGAAGTGCAAAAATCAATTAAGCATGGGTGGAACATACCAGATTGGCTGGCCAAAGAAGATTGAAAGAATGCGAAGAAAGTAGTGCACGAGGATCCCGACAAGTGGAAGCAACAAAAGGAGGCAGCCAAATGCGCGAGTCGAGGCAGGGAGCTCGCACCACTTGGGGAGCGGCGGGTGGGCATCATTTGAGGCCGATTTTGTAAGTGTTTTCGCATTGCTCTTTAGGTTTGATAGTTTAGGATTTAGGGGTTTTTAAATTCTAACATAATGGATTATTTGTATGTTTTGACAGTGGTTGATGATAGAACGTGACCCCACACCGTACAAGCGCGAGTACGCAAGCAGGAAGGGCTTAAACGCCCTGATGGGCATTTTGAGGTCTCGCGACGGCATGATTCGTATTAGGGTTTACTCTTTTCTATTTGTTGGATTGTTTTATAAATTATATGTTTATACTTTCAGAAAGCTATCTTATATGTATTTTTTTGCAGAATTCGATAGATACGCCACGTGGACGCAATGAGAGGTTTGATTAGACAACGTCAGTTTAGCCGTAGCTAGATAGCATTAGTTTCCTTTTGTCATAACATATGTATCATGAGATGACGTTTATACGTCTTTTTGTAACTATTGAAAAACCATGTATATTTTTCCAATAATGACAATGGTGTTGTAACTATTACATTTGCAAAGTTTAACAATCAAGTGATTTTGCCTATGATGTGTACAATTGTTATTGATTTACTTTCATCAATTTACTTTTGTCAATTTTGTATCTTTATTCTGAAAACAATACTATGGATGATGGAGTTAATGGTTATATTGTCTTGTCGGTGACTACTTTGGGTCTATATCTAAGCTTGTGGTTTCTTTCAAAGGTGAATCTGTGCTTATCTTGGATTCATCTAGGTTTACTCAATTATTGAAACATTCAATATGGTTGAAGGGTGGCAGGGCATTGAACCAATTTTTTTTTCTCTTGGACGTCGCTATTAGCATCGCTATATAAGGCTCTGCAACGTTGTTATGAACGTCACTATGTGTGGCTTGTAAACGTCTCTATGATCATCACTATAGGCATCTCTATATAGTGGCACCTATAGCGACGCATATAGCGATGCTCATAGCGTTAGAAGTACAACAATTAAACTTTTAATAGGTTACATGGCTCGTGAAATTCACCAAGAGGGGCACATGTGACACTATCTAAAGGATAGGGCCCCAAGAAAACAATAAGAGTAGGTCTCACAAACGTTTTTTTTGGGTTGAATTAAAGGAAATAAAAGGAGATGCTCCGTTGGGAATGAAGGTAAAAGAGAAAAGGAAATGAAATTGCTTGGCAGATGTCGCATGGTGGAAGGCATTAAAAAAATATTTGTCTATTTTGAGCCTACAAGAGAAAATGCAACAAATGCGGTGTCTGGCTTGTTGCAAAACATTTTTGATGCTCGTAGGCCTCCAAGGGAAAAGTCTAGAGGGTGGCATGTGGAGAGAGAGAGAGAGAGAGAGAGAGAGAGACAGAGGTTTGCAGTGAGTGAAGCGCACCGTTGTGGTGGGGGGGGGGACAGAAGGAAGCCTTGGAGCCACTTTGGGTTGCCCTCATGTGGCCGCACTGCAACGGTTCTGCAAGTGGGGAGGGGAGATGGCATGTAATGGTGATAGCACGGATGCGCAAAGGAACAGAGAAAGAGGTTGAGTGACGTGAGAGAGGGACCACGATGGGAGACATGGTGGCAACAGGCCTGTGCAGAGTAAAAGAAATGGGGGAGAGTTGAGTCCATGACGAGCTTCTTGGAGAGTGAGAGGTAGAGATGTGAGGCCATGGTCGGAACAGGGCTACGCAAAGGCGGCAGGGGAGAGGGAGATTGGCATAGCTGTGATGGTGATGCGACTTTCTCTTTCCAATTCACAAATTCAAGGGAATCTAGCGAACAAATTAATGTGTTCACTTCAAAGTGGACCGAGTAGTAGACAAAGTGTAAAGTCTATATTGAGAGTTTAGTTAAAACCACCCCACCCCCCAAAACACCCCCACCCCCCCCCCCCCCCCCCCCCCCCCCCCCCCCCCCCAAAAAAAAAAAAAAAAAACAAAAACCCCACATACAAACAAAACAAAAAGCAACAAATTGGATTTGGCTAAGTAAAGTCTATTGAGAATATACTTTTTAAAACACGTGAAAATGTAAAGGTATCTAGATCTATCATGACTTCCATAGATTTCAAAAGACCTTTGACTGTTTTCACACATTAAACACTATATAATAAAGTGTAGTGAGTCATAATACATTCGTTTACAGAGTAAAATCGATAGGAAATTATAACATTCTGTTTTAATCCTTCACATGTGATGTGTCATTAGACCCAATATTAAAGACATCATGTTGATTTGAGCTACCTCTCGTAAGGTCTATAGTTGGGCCTTTTTTCGACCACTCACAAGATTCGTATCAAAAGACAATTCCTATCAAATGATAAACAATATAAAAAGTATGAGTGGATGGGCTATGGCATGAAAATAAACTAAGACATTAGACTTGCTAGTACTTTATAACTTACTAGGTTTGTTTGAGTACTGCGCTCCTCTTGATAGCCATCATTGAAATTGAATTTATTATTGATGGAAAAGGGAAAAACTTCATAGCCGTTATCTTCTATCCAAGCCTCCTTGATAGAACCTTCTATCCAAGCCGTTTTAGACAATTTATTGAAACATTCTAAGAGTATATTATCAATATTTAGTTAAAGAATACCTCATCATCTTTGAGGTTTATTGAACCTTGCACGAGGCTTGTGAAGTACGGTGTTTGAGGGCGTCGTAGATCCTCCTTGGACGAGGATGTGCATCCATTGATACTACCATTGCCTTTGGTGGCAATAAAAGGGGGGGGGGGGGGGGGGAGATGTGTCCACAAGTGTCTCATCCTAGAATGAGAGACAATTAAATAGAGCTTGTAATTAGAACAAGGAGGCAAGTGATGTAAGTACTAACAAGAAAAAAATGTATTTATTACCGTTTGAAATTTCGTGGGGTTTTGTCCAATGCTTTGGTCGACGCCTCTTTGTCTCAATCGCAGCACCCTTGCCACATTTCCTTATATAATTTTTATGCTCTAAGACCTTTGCATACAGATCCTCAACTCTCCATGGCAAGGTTCTCTTCTTGCCAAACTCCAACGGCATTATATGCTTCATATTTCCTTTTATGAAATCAAGAATTTCATTTGATTTGTCTTTACTATTTTGAAGATTGATAGAAAAGAAATCCACTTTGTCTAAGCCACAAAACCCCTCGTTGAACCAACCTCTAATGGTTTCCATGTTTTTGTTAAAAAACACCCGCAGTTGACTATAGTGCTTCTTTAAAAAGGCTTTCTCAATGATCGCGTACATTCCCTTAACCTTTCTTGGATAGAACACCCTATCATAGGTAATGGGATATGCATCATTATCTGCCTCTACATCATTCGACGTAGACTCTTAATGGGACTATTCCCAATCAGAGCTTCAGGAAGGTTGGTGAGAGTCCACCGGTCCTTCACATCGCGAGTTTGTGCCCACAAGGTGTGACCTGAAGAGATAAGTTGAAGCTTGGTAACCTAAAACCAAAGTTTGTCCACTTTGTAGCACTTGTTTAGACCAACCCAAGGCATGCGATGATCCAAGGGTGTGGCTATAGGGCCTCAGTGGGGAGGAGTAGGAGTTGTGGCAGCTGGGTTCGATAGATTATGACAATTATACGGCATGGAGAAGAGTTCATAGATGGAGGAAGGCTCACTGAAAATGAGATGGAGGAGATTTACTATTGCAAGGAGCTTAATAATTGAAGAGGAAGAGCGCCACGCCGTTCGTAATGAGCTGCGAGAAGCATGGGTGGATCCGTATTATATTTTTGGCTACTAATTTGAGCTCCCATGCTAGTGTGGCGACAGAGCCCCAGCAGGAGTCGGACTGTCGGATCACTAGTAGGAGAACCAGGCTTCAGCTATGAGCAGCGCCAAGCTGAGATGAGAATCCACGGCCTCATCACTGCCCCAGATATGCGCGCGTTGTAGCTTGTACTGACCATGGGCCTCCCAGCGGTCCCACACGTAGTGGGCATGAGTGAGGGAGAGTAACCACTTGCCAGTGTTTGCAATCTTGACTCTTGGCAGGTAATTACAGGAAGGGAAAATTACATAAATACCCCTCTAATTTGTGGAAATTCCCAAAAGACCCCTCAAATTTCTAAAAATCCAAAAATACCCTTGTAACCATGTTGGTTGGATTGTTGAAGATTTTCTAATATTCTTTTTTGACAATTGAGATCCTTTTTTTAGTGCTTAGCATGTAATTGGTCTCAAATTACCTCGCAAAAGAGGGCAGTTATGTTTAAATATAATGAAGCAATTCATCTCCGAAGCGTACAAAACCAACTCAAATTCTAGCTTTAGCATCTTGTATTGATAGACAATTAGTCTTCTTATGAAAAGTTACAAACTAGCTTTTTTATGTTTGGAGAAATTTAATATCACAACCAGGGGTATTTAGGGAATTTTGGAAAATTTGAGGGGCATTTTGGGAATTTATGACAAAAAATTGGGGGTATATTGGGAATTTTTAAAATTTGAGGGGTATTTTGGAATTTTCACAAATTGGTACACATATAATTGGATATATATCTAAAATATGGATACCTAAAATATGTATCTCTATGTCTATATTGTATGTGATCATCAACTATAGAAAGCTAAAATATGTATCTCTATGTCTATGTATGTCATATTGTTAGCAATGCACAGTGATACCTGTCGATATCTAAGCACACTTCTAAATTTAGCTTTCAAATGTATGATTTGTTTCTACTTCTCAGAGGCTTTGAGCATCTTAAGTGTATAGCTTGTATATTTTGAGCTAGGATATAGGTCGATATCCATTTGACAAGATATAGATAGTAGAATATTACCCCTAGAGAAGTTTTGTGCTTGGAGAATATTAGACGACAATGCCAATAATAGCTAGCAATGCTTATCTGCCAAAGTATTTTCTACTATCTTTGAATCTATATATGTAGCTATCAAGTAGCTACAATATAATATGTATCCAATATGTGATTATTATATATATCCATGGCTGCATATTATCCCTTGAATGATGATATTGATAATGTGACTCTAATGCTACTCTATATGAATATCAGTTATATAACTCGATATCTATTATAATCATAGTCCTGGATGCATATATAATATTACCCGCTAGACAAGTTTTGAACTGCAAGAATTTCGACGACAATGCCAATCATAGCTAGCAGCACCTTATAGATATAAGTAAATTATAATTGGTACACATCCACGATATTTTATGATATACATAACAAGATATAGATACTAATAATGTAACGAATATCATATATATAATTGGATACCTACTATTATATATATCCATGGATGCATAATACCCCTTGAATGATGATATTAATAAATATGTGACGTTACTCTATATGAATATCACTTATATAACTCGATATCTATTATAATTAGAGTCATGGATGCATATATAATATTACCCGCTAGATTGAACTGCAAGAATTTTCGATGACAATGCCAATCATAGCTAGCAGCGGCTTATATATATAAGTAAATTATAATTGGTACACATGGACACTATATATATGATATATATAATGTCAAGATATTAATAATGTAACTCTAATAATGTAACTCTAATAATGTGACTCTATACGAATATCATATATATAATTGGATACCTCTTATTATATATATCCATGGATGCATAATACCCATTGAATGATGATATTGATAAATATGTGACTCTAATGTTACTCTATATGAATATCACTTATATAACTCGATATCTATTATTATATCCATATTGGATTCATATTACCTCTAGAGAAATTTTGTGCCTGGAAAATATCAAACGACAATGCCAATAATAGCTAGCAATGCTTATTTGCCAAAGTATTTTCTGCTATGTATCTTTGAATCTATATATGTAGCTATCAAGTAGGATGACGGATATAAGAAGCTAAGAGATGATTCTCTTTGTCGATATTGTATGTCGTCATGATCAACTATAGGTACCTAAAATATGTATGTCTATCTATCTCTATGTATAACTTGTATATCTTGAGCTAGGATATTGGTTGATATCCATTTGAGAGGATATAGATAGTAAAATATAATTGGTGCATGTATCTATCATCCACTATATATGGTATATATGACAGCATATATATATTAGTAATGTAACTCTAATAATGTGCCTCTATATGAATAGGGTATGGATATCACTCATATAATTGAATATCTATTATTATATCTATCTATGGCTGCATTTTACCCCCTGAATGATGATATTAATAATGTG
The DNA here is from genome assembly GCF_014529385.1 of Adiantum capillus-veneris. NCBI lineage: Eukaryota > Viridiplantae > Streptophyta > Polypodiopsida > Polypodiales > Pteridaceae > Adiantum > Adiantum capillus-veneris. Next base: position 84,238,968 of record NC_140944.1, read on the forward strand.
ACTCTAATGTTTCTCTGTATGAATGTCAGTATAACTCGATATCTATCATTATATTCATGGATTCATATATAATATTACCTGTATATGAGTTTTGAACTTTAAAAATTTCACACGACAATGCCAATAATTGATAGCAGTGCTTGCCTGCCAAAGTATCTTCTGCTATCTTTGAGTCTATATATATAGCTATCAAGTAGGATGACTGATATAAGGAACTAAGAGATGTTTCTCTTTGTCTATATTGTATGTTGTCATCAACTAAAGATACCTAATATATAAATCTTTTTGTCTATATTGAATGTTGTCATCAACTATAGCTACCTAATATATGTATCTTTTTGTCTATATTGAATATTTTCATCAACTATTGATACCTAAAATATGTATCTGTATGTCTATATTGTATGCCATATTGTGTGTCACTCCTTGAATGATGATACCCATGCCATCCACTCTCAACAATGCATATTGATTGAGAGGCCACATGAATGTTTAAGCTTCTATATGAACAAGATCTCACGTTCAAATTTAAAATAAAGGGGTAAATTGTGTGGAATTGCACTAAACGTAGGCCTTTTTGAGTCATGCTTTTTGAGGGTATCATTTACTGTGGCATGCTATGATGAATTGATACCATATGAGTTCTTCAAGCAAGAAGGAAGTTTCAAACTTTGAGAATATCAGATGATGATGCCAATAGTACATACCACTAGCATTTTCATTTCAGAGGCCACGTCGACACATGTACATCTCTAACTATCTATCTAGGAGAGTACCAATATCTATCTATTTATATAATCTATCTGCCAAGTATCTTTTGCTATATTTGACTCTACATATGTAGCTATCTAGTAGGACGACATATATAGATATAAGTAAAATATAGTTGGTACACATATTTGTTATCCATTATATATGATATATATAATTAACAAGATATAAATATTAATAATGTATACGTAACTCTAATAATGTGACTATATACGAATACCAATTATATAATTGGAGATCTATTGTTATATATATCCATAGATGCATAATACCCCTTGAATGATGATATTAATATATATGTGACTCCAATGTTACTCTGTATGAATATCACTTATATAACTCGATATCTATTATTATATTCAAGGATGCATATTACCCCTAGAGAAGTTTTTTTCTTGGAGAATATCAAACGACAATGCCTACAATAGATAGCAATGCTTATCTGCCAAAGTATTTTCTACTATTTAGCTTTGAATCTATAGATGTAGCTATCAAGTAGGATGATGGATATAAGCAACTAAGAGACATTTCTCTTTGTCTATATATTGTATGTCGTCATGACGAACCATAAATACCTAAAATATGTACGTCTATCTATCTCTATGTATAACTTGTATATCTTGAGCAAGGATATTTAGGTCGTTATCCACTTGACAAGATGTAGATAGTAAAATATAATTGGTGCATGTATCTAATATCCACTATATATGATATATATGACAAGATATAAATATTAATAATGTAACTCTAATAATGTGACTCTATATGAATAGGGTGTGAATATCACTCTTATAAATGGATATATATATATGATGGATCCATATCACACCTTGAATGATGATATTAATAATGTGACGTACTCTAATGTTACTCTATATGAATATCACTTATATAACTCGATATTTACTATCATATTCATGGATGCATATATAGTATTACACCTAGATAAGTTTTGAACTTCAAGAATTTCAAAGGACAATGCCAACAATAGCTAGCAATGCTTACCTACCAAAGTATCTTATGCTATCATTGAATATATATATGTAGCTATCAAGTAGGATGACGTATATAAGGAGCTAAGAGATGTTTATCTTTGTCTATATTGTATGTTGTTATCAACTATACATACCTAAAATATGTATCTCTATGTCTATATTGTATGTCACCCCTTGAATGATCATACCCATGCCATCCTCTCTCAACAATGCATACCGTTGAGAGGCCACATGAATGTTTAGGCATTTATATGAACAAGATCTCACGTTCAAATTTAAAATTAAGATGTAAATTGTGTAGAATTTCACTAAACCTAGGTCTTTCTTGAGTCATTCTTTTTGAGGGTAGTATGAGTTCTTTGAGCGAGATGGAAGTTTCAAACTTTGAGAATATTGGATGCCGATGCCAATAGTACATACCGCCTTTTCAGTTCAGATGCCACATTGACGTATGTACATCTCTATGTCTATGTATGCTATATATTGTCATCACTATCTATGTAAGGGTCGAGAGACGAAGCCTGTACTAATTGTCTTCATCGGTTAGGAAATTTAAAATGTATTTTGCAAGCCCTAGTAGAGAGTAATAGACTTGTGGAATGAAATCCTCCCTCTTGGCCAATACCAAAAAGCGGAATGTCTATATATTGTCATCAAGTTTTCATATAGTGTTTGCAGAAAACCAACCTTTGGCGTATTTTTAAAGGACAAAAATTGAAAATTTCCTGCCAATTTGGACTCTGGAGGGTCACCTTGATGGAAACTGGGTAAATTTGGAGGAATTTAGTGCACAAACCGATAAAACCTCCAAAATTTTCACTAAAACCTGGGAGAATTCCAATGTTGTCCTTTTTTCCATTAATTGCTACAAGCTTTTGGTAAGCAGTCTTTGGATGCTTTGTATTTTAACCACATATGTGTTTTTAAGAAGTCGTTCCACCTCGATTCTCTAGCTGCCGGGAACGTGCACATGCTAGCTAGCTTTCAAACACATCTTCTTGCTCCCACCCTACAGCTAGCCCGCCTCAACCAGCTACACGACAAAGTCATGCACGCCAGTTTGTATCATCATTACTAGGGGCACTGACGTTGACCATGAATACGTGTTGACGTGCCATTTCCATTGCACCAGACCCCCCTCCCCTCCCGTGTCCTAACTCCCTCCCCCTCCCTCGTGTGAGCTAGCAACTGCAAGGGGCTGGGCGCAGGTGCAGACATGAAAGTTTTCTCTCTCTCTCTCTCTCTCTCTCTCTCTCTCTCTCTCTCTCTCTCTCTCTCTCTCTCTCTCTCTCTCTCTCTCTCTCTCTCTCTCTCTCTCTCTCTCGTGAGGACCATATTGCTTAGCTTCTGCTCCAGCTCCCCTCCATGGACACTGGAGGACAGTGGATAGTGAAGTCGCTCCCACTGCAAGCTGCTGAAGATGGACATTCCCTTCTTTTGCTCGTTATCGTTCTCCATGATCAGCTGCTGATCTAATTGGTTGGGGTCCTAATTTTAGTCCACATTGGTTTGCCTCTGCATGCAAGACTTGAATCCTGATCAGGTGCACTATTTTCTTGAATGTCTCTTTCGATTATATTATAGAAAGAGAGAGAGAGAGAGAGAGAGAGAGAGAGAGAGAGAGAGAGAGAGAGAGAGAGAGAGAGAGAGAGAGTTGTGCATGTGTACCTTCCCATGGGTCGCCTTCCTTGCACGTTATTCCACCTTGCACATCCCATCTTCCCTAGTGCTGAGGCTACACTACAAGAGGTTACTTTAATTCCGGTGCCACATCACCGGCATCACTGGCGGGCGTCGGTACATGTGTGTGCATTTATGGAGGGAGCTAAGGTTTTTTTTAAAATTTCATTTTCAAATTTTCGACGCCTCTTCCGACACATATTCCGACGGCACCCCTGTCGTGCTGTGGCAATGCATCATGTGAAACTAAATTATCTACCTCACTCTCATTGCTTTTGCTATGCGGGACCAAATGCTATCATGTACATAGTGTGATATATGTGAAAATAGATGCCACGGTTGCAGCTCTGTATATACCTTGCGGGGACAGCGAGGCCCTCGACTTGGCACTATGGCATGTTTTTTTACATAAATATACACCTATTTTGTTTTAGAAATGTACAAATGTCAAGTGTATCGAAGTGGCACGCTCATTTTGCCTCGAAAGCTCAATGCGGGCGATCTCGGCCAAAAATAACTAGTTTCATGCGGGAACGGAAGAGATGCATCTAGTGTGCTTGGAAAGTGGTAAAATGAGGTTCAAGATGAAATTTAAGCCCAATGGGATTTTTCCACAATTGTAGGGATTTTTCCCAGCTCGTTTGGGCTTTTTATGGGCAAAAAAGGGCATTTAGGGCTAAAAATGACAAAAAATGGCTTAAAATGCCACATTACTCACGGTTCCGTAACTATGAGAAGTAAGGGATCATCTTAGAACATCAAGATCAGCACTACAAGCTCCTATGTGAAGGGATACAAAGCATGCACCTAAGGTATGCTAGTGCAGTCCCGTGTTGTTCCAACCCTGTATTCGAGGCTGTGAGGCCACAAATTAGGGTTTCTCATCTTCAAATAACCACTTGGTAATGAAGAATGAAGTTTTGAACCTTATATTAAATGGCTACGATGGAGAATTGAAGCATTTGTGTAGGGTTTTTATTAGGAAGAAAGAGCACTGCAACTGTGTAATGGGCAGTGAGGCTACACCAAATCATCACACACACAAGAGTTTTGAGTTGATCTTGGTTCTTTTCCAAAAAGAAGATTTCATGGCTGGAGTTTTGTTCTTTTTAAGTGTGTTTTTTTCTTAAAATCATCTACGCCTTGCTTGATTGTGTTGAGAACTCTCACAGTTAGAGGCCCGACGCTTTCCTAGCTGCACTCCGCACTTCTTGACACAAGTTTGGTGAACCCTACGTGAAGTAGGCTAGGGTGAGGGTTCAAAAGATTAATTGAAGCTATCAAAACAAAGGTTTAAAGCTATGGAGCAACAAGAGCAAAAGGGGGTTCGGTTTGATCCTTGTCACAATGCAAATGTTTCAAGATTTTGCGGTGTTTATGCAGCAGCAGCAAGCTACGGAAAGGAGGGAGCTTTCCTCAACTAAAGCTCTTCAATATGTGGTGAAGAAAATGGAAAAATTTAAAGGTGAAGATGTAACAAATTATCTTTGTGGATATTTAAATGAGATGGAGCTTCATCGAGTGCCCGAAGCAGAGATGGTGCAAAGTTTTGAACTAGCTGTGGTTCCCGAGATCAGAAAGCATGTAAGGGGAATTAGAAATGAGCATGGGGCAACTTGGGAAGCATTCAAATTAGCATTGAAAGAAGAGTATTTAATGGAAGACTCCAAAATGGTGACAAAGAGGACTTTTCTAGAGTGGGTTATTTGGCGAAAAGAGGGACTTTCACCTACCGAACTACTAAGGGAATTTGAACGCCGCTATGATCAACTTTCAAGGACTGAGAAGGCTACCCTAAACTCAAAGAAGACAGAGCTCTTTTTGCAAACTACAAGCAAAGAGAGTAAAGAGAAGTTAGAGTTACTACTTGAGGAGTTTGGTGTGAATGAAGTTCTTATTGTAGGACATATGTGTGGGACATATGGTAGAAGGCCTTGTCGTGCAAAGATTGATGCAATTCAAAGAATGAAAGAGAAATGTATAAATGTCACTGACGTTCGAAGGTTCTTGGGTGCATGCATGTTTTATGTTATCTCGATCCCGCATTATGCACATGTAGCAGAGCCTTTGTATCAACTTTTTAGAAAGAACAAAAGTTTCAATGGGAATAAATGCATACCCATGCCATGAAAAAATTAAAGAAGTTGTTGCTTATGTCTCCAACTTTGAGGAAAGCAAACTATGAATGCGGAAGATATGTAATTGTGACAGTGGATACTAGCCCCACATGAATTGGATGGGTGATTGGGCAAGATGATGATGATGGCAAGCGATATGTGGTGAGTTTTGGAGCAAAAGCCCTAAGTTCTCGTCAACGCAACTTATCCACAGGTAAAAAGAGAGTTATGGGGAGTAGTCACAGCCTTGAAGTGTGACAAAGAGTATTTGATAGGAGCAAATGTAATAGTGGAGACTGATTGTCTACCCCTTCTTGGAATGATCACAAGCTGCTCAACTCCCGACATTGCTATGTTGAGATGGATTGCCTACATAAAGTCCTTGAATCCAAAATTTTAAGCATATTGCAAGGAAAGATAATCCAGTTGCAGATATGCTTTCAAGAGCAAGGTATGAAAATGAACAAGACATGGTTGTCTAGGGCGATGATGTAGGCACACAGTTCTATAGTATCTCTCATGCCAAGGGTGATCATGTTTGCATGTCAAATGCACTTGAGTCATTTACAAAGGACCTATATCAAGGTGACAGGTTACTCATTGGACGTTATCTGAGCACTTTGACATGGTGTCGTGCCGCTCCGCTTCCATGATGGAAAAAAGAGTAAAGAGAAGCAGAAGAAGTCTATTTGAAACTCACACATTTATTGAGCAGTGACCAGGGCTCGAGAACAAGTAAGGAGATCCAGAAAGTGTATGCTTTATGTGGTTATGAAGGCCTAAGCGTAGAGATTTTATGCTTGAAGAAAAGGTTTTACATGTGAAAGAGCTCTTAGGACATATAAGGCAACTTGGGTAGAGGAAAACATGTGGTCAGTGGTAAAAAAGAAAGTGTGTGGGAGACTTCCCATCTCTATATGAGGGAGGCCGAAAAAGTCCTATTTGGAATTTTTTTGTAAAGGGGCATTTTGAGCATTTTTGCCTCTCACGCACAGAGGCTAATTCTACACCGATTAGGAGATATTCAAGTTTTTGTGCTTTGCTGTATTAGCGGGGAGGAATCCATAAGCTTTGAGCACTCTAATCCTAAGCCAAGCTTCCATAGCCCACTCTCATCCAAGCTTCCATAGACAATCTAATCAAAGACACCACCAGCCACTCTAATCCAAGATTCCAAGCCACTCTAATCATGGAAGGAGTTTAAATAATGTAAGCAATGGTACTGTTAATGATAATCAAGCTTCAGGATATTGTTCAAGTTGTTTGTTTCAAGCTTTGTCTACATTCATTGTGTCTGCTGCAACTGTCTTCCTCACACCTCTCACAGTCAGAGGCCCTGCGCCTTCCCGCCTCAGCTTTCGAACACAAATCCCCTGACATTCTTGGTGAATCCGACGCGAAATGATATGGGGTGAGCATTGTGGTGGAAGAAGATGTCCACACCGCAAGAGGCTGCCATGCAGCAAATGATGCAGCAGTTTGCTGCTTATATGCAATAACAACAGGCTGCCCAACAACAGTACAATTTGCAAGAAAGGATCCGTAAAGCTCAGCACATGGTTACCGAGAAATTGCATTGATTTGAAGGTCGGGATATTAGAAAATTTTGCAATATCTACGAGCAGGCAATGGAAGAGAATGGTATTGATGATGAGAATGCAGTCGAAGGGTTTCATTTGATTGCGGAGCCGGAACTTAGGAGTCGAATTAAAGAAATTCAGGCGATTCAAGGCCCGAATTGGCAAGATTTCAAGAAGGCGCTTCAGGAGGAATACTTCTTTGAGGATTCACAAAGAGTAACAAGGCAAAGCTTTATGAAGTGGGTGCAGAAAAAGAACAAAAATTTGCCTGCACGAGAATTATTACGGGAATTTGAGAAGAAGTTCGAGCAACTGTCCTCGACGGAGCAACGTTCGATGAGGGATCAGAAGGTTGAGTTATTCATTCAGGCTGCTGACTCTCGACTTCAGAAGAGTCTAGTGCAATTGTTGGAGGATTCAACAGGAGAATTGGGCTTAACATCCGATTGGAAGTTAGTCACTGAAGCAGTCAACATGATCGTTAAACGACAGATGAGAGTCGACAAGCTGATCGTGGCTAACATCATGGATGTTGCGGAAGAGGAACCTAAAGAGAAAACAACTTCGGCAATACCCAGAGTGGAGGAGCCAGTTCTTTGACAAATTGGTGAAAGGTATTCAAGAATTAAATTTGAATTTTAAAGCTGTTAAATTTGATGGACTAGATGCAAAGGGGTCTACATTTGAGCCTAAACAGCAGCCACCACGCCGATGCATGTGGTGTGACAGTGAAGACCACAAGTACGTGAAAGAATGCGATGATTTTGACGAAGCTTATAAAAGGAACGTGGTGTTCTGGAAGGACAAGAAGATACACCTTAGGGCAACAGGTGAGATGCTCCACCCGAATTTCGGAAGGGGCGGCATGAAGAAGATAGTTGAAGAGATCCAGCATAATGTTGCTCTTGTGGAAGAAGCTACATATGGGCTGCAAGTCTACGGGAAGGGTGATGATGATGGTGCAGGTACCAAGGGTCAATTATGGCCTTATGCTTTGAAGACAGTAGAAGCAGGACATGTAACTTATGGGAAGCTGCGGCAAGTAGGGAATTCAATTCGAGAAACCACAGGGTGGACTGATCCAGTGGATTCCCTCTCGGTGTATGCATTCATTGCAAAGTCTCAAGCTATTGAGGCTATGGTGGAGGAAAAGCGGAAAAGAGATGAAGAAGCTCCTGGGACATCGAAAAGGACAACGAGGTTCAAGAGCAAGCAAGAAGAAGGTCCTGCTCCTAAGACCGCTCCTGAAGTGGTGATGGAGGAGGCACCCAAGGACAAAAAGCAAGGTAAACCCAGGGGACCCTCATATAAGCTTAAGTCTGACATTGAATTAGCTACAGATTTAAAGAAATTTTTTGAAGAGCGCATTCTGAATAGCAAAGTGGAGCTCACATTGGGTGATATTTTGGGCATTGCCAAACGTGAGTTTCATGAGGAGATAATTGACATCATAAAAAGAAAGCGGCAGATACCAACTGAACAAGAGCCGGAATCAGTGAAGAGCCAGGCGGTACGCCACATTGAAGCAATTTTGGACGACTATGAAGAGTATTTGGCGAATCTTGAAGAAGAAGAAGAGTCGAGGTTTGTGGTGGTGTCAAATCCAACCGTACCTGAGGTAAGGCATGTTCATTTCAATGAAGATGAAGATAATGAAAGTATACCAAGGAGTCACTTTTCAAGGACTTATTAGCCAAGAGCAACAACCGAAACTATTGTGAAGCTTGGCGACATCGAAGAACCGGTCTTAGCACTCATAGATCATGGATCGGAGATCAATTTGATGGCTAAAATCTTGCACAAAAAGGGGAAATGGCCTATTGATGTGGACCATGGTTGGCGGATTCGAGCTGCCAATATGCTTCCAGGCGACCTCTATGGTGCTTGTGCCAATGTTAAGGTAACTGTAGGGGATGTCTGTGATGAGCAAAATTTCTTTATACAGGAGCATTCCTCTTATCCTTTAATTCTGGGGCAACCATACATTACGGCTGTGCGAATGGAAACCAAAGTGTTGGATGATGGCTCAGCCTATGCCAGGGTTCGGATCCGTGATGGTAAGAAAGCAATACAATTCTTGACGTATGTGTTGATCATGCCAGGAATAAGGACAGTCTACGTGATCATCCAATGCCGAAGATACGCAAGGAGTTTAGAGAACACAGGTTTGCACATGATTTTCTCGGAGTGCCATTATAAAGCGGGACTATGGTGGTACAAGTGAGGAGAAGTTCTCGCAAAGAGAAGCTTTCTCTTCGGGGTTTTTGGGGTTAACATCTGAAGGTTCAGTCTCTTTCAGAAAATTTAATGATTTGCCAAAGTGGGAAAAACAGTATGTTTTAGGTATTCAAAGTGAGTTGCAGGGTTGTGATGTGCTTGAATCCGATGATGTGATTTCAGGAGTCTTTGAAGAGGTATCTTATGTAGATACTATGTCAGAGCTTGAAGAGATCAGGCAAAACAAATTACAAAGCGGAACTGAAGTGGTCAAGGTCCATTCAATGGACATGTATGATGAGTTAAGTATATATGAAGCCCTTATGCATATTGAAGATGATTCAGGTGAAACTGTTGAAGCACAGGTAGAGACAAAATACAAAACTCTTGCAAAGAAAGTGAGGCCAGTGGCTACACCGATGCCAGAAGGAAGTGATGGGATGATCAAGGAGGCTTCTCGACAACCTATACTCAGAGATCCAAAGAACATAGGACATAAGTTTACTAAGGAGACACTGCAACAACTAAAGGTTGGAGAAGACGGTTTCCTCAATGAAGAGGAGATCAAATGTTTTCAAGGTATGCTCGAAAAACATGGTAAAACTTTCTCTTTTGAGCCAAGTGAGATTGGGTGTGTGGATCCGAGTGTTGTTTCACCAATGGCTATTTTCACTGTTCCACATATGCCATGGAGCTTGCATCCTATTCCAGTTCCTAATGCTCACTTGCCAAAGCTTATCAATTTGCTTAATGAAAAGATTCAAATGGGAATTTTGGAGCCATCATGTGCTCCATATTCTAATCGATGGTTTACTGTTCCGAAGAAAAATGGGACATTAAGGTTCATTCAGGATATGCAACCAGTTAACAAGGTAGCAATCCGCAATGTGGGTACTGGCCCAATTGTGGATGAATTTGCTGAGGCCTTTGCAGGTAGATCTATTTACTCCATGGGTGATCTTTATTCAGGGTATGATCAATTTCAGTTAGCTTTGGAGAGCAGGGATCTTACTACAATGCGTACTCCTCTTGGTTTGGTAAGGATGTGCACTCTGCCATAGGGTGCTACTAATTCCGTAGCTCATATGATGAACTGCATGAATAAGGTATTAAGGGACTTTATCCCACATGTTACTATGCCTTTCATTGATGATCTACCAATTAAGGGCTGTGAAGAAAGCTCAAAAGATGAAGCAAAGGACTAGAGGGGGTGCCGACAGTTTGTTGCTCAACATATTTCTGACTGTGATGCTATACTAACGAGGCTTGAAGAAGTTAACTTAACACTTTCAGGTCAAAAATCAACTTTTGGTGCTAAGGAGGTCTTAATTGTGGGACATATGTGCAGCTCTGAAGGGAGAAGGCCAAGTCCAACAAAAGTCGAAGCAATCCAAAAGATGAAGGAAACATGTTCTTCAGTTACTGAGGCTCGTCGATTCTTAGGCGCATGTGTATTCTATCGTATTTGGCTGCCACACTTTGCTCATGTTGCAGAGGTGCTGTATCAATTGCTACGAAAAGGTAAGAGGTTTGTTTGGGAAGAAGTTCACACACAAGCTATTAAGAAATTAAAGAAGATGCTTCTTGAGGCTCCGACCTTGAGGAAAGTTGATTATAAATGCGACAGGCCAGTTGTTTTAACAGTTGACAATAGCCCGATAGGTATTGGATGGGCTATAGGTCAAGATGATGCTGAAGGACACAAGTATGCAGTGAGATTTGGATCCAAGGTGCTCAATGCTCGTCAACGAGGATATCCACAGGTTAAGAGGGAACTTTGGGGCGTTGCTACCGCTCTAAGGACCGATAAAGAATACTTTATTGGAGCTTCTATTGTGGTAGAGACAGATTGCTTGCCATTGATAGGGATGATTGCAAACTGCTCTACTCCGGACATTGCCATGCTACGATGTATAGCCTATATTAAGTCTCTTAACCCTGAATTTTTTCATATTGCAGGTAGAGATAACCCTATTGCAGATATGTTATCAAGAGCCAGGTTTGAAGATGAAGAAGAGATGTTGATCACAAGTGATGATGTTGGTTTGAAGTTGTACACGTCCTCTTATCTACATGCCAATTGTGAAAGTATTGCTCATGTTTTTGAAGTCTTTTCTGAAGAGTTTTATGATGGAGAGTGGCTTATGATTGGTCACTACCTAAGTACTCTCACTAAACAAGAAGGATGGAGTGATCAGGAATTCAAGAAGATCAGGAAAAAGGCATATGGCTATTTCCTGAAATATGGACATTTATGGAAACAACCGAAGCGCTCAGGATGGGTACCACAACGAATTATTTGTGACAAAGCAACTCAACAGCAGGTAATTAAAGACTTTCACGAAAGTCTATGGGCTGGACACAGAGGAGTCTGGGCAACCTTTGTCAAGATTAAAGACCGATATTGGTGGAGAGGTATGTACAAAGATGTGGTTCAATTTGTGGAATCATGCTTAATATGTCAACAGTACTCTAATGCGCGACATAGAGATGGATTGCATCCCACCTATCCGTTGGCTATGCACTACAAGTGGGTGGTGGACCTTATTACAATGCCAGTAGGAGTGTGGCAGATGAGATATATTGTTCTAGCCAGGGAAGATCTTACTAATCAGGTTGAAGGCAGAGCTTTGCGCACCAAAGCTACCAGTTCAGTATGCAAGTTCTTGCTTGAAGATGTTATCTCCATGTATGGATGTGTTGGCAGGATTACTGCAGATAGAGGCGAGCTAGATGCAGATGAAGCTCGAGAGTTTTTTGCTCGTATGGGTATTAAACTCGCTCTCACTACATCATATAATCCAGAAGGTAACGGAAAAAGTGAAAGAGGACATCCGCCTATTGTTAAAGCTTTAGCAAAGGCGTGTGAAGGACATATTGGTGATTGGCCTAAACTCTTGCCATTTGCTTTATGGGCTGATCGCACTACACACAGTTCTGTTACAGGATTTATGCCGTTCGAATTGATGCATGGGCAAAAACCCATTATGCCTATAGAGGAAGCAGTTATGACTTGGACCATAATGCCATGGGAAGAAGGTATGTCTACTGAAGACTTGCTTGCTCTACGTATTCGCCAGCTTGAGAGCCGTCAAGAGGACATTGAACAGGCTAAAGAGAATCTTAAAGAAGCAAGATTAAAGAATAAGGCAGCATTTGATGGTAAGCATAGATTACGACCACATGCTATCAAAGACGGTGACTGGGTACTTGTCTATGACAGTAGCTTGGAGAACCAATACACTGCTATGTGAAAAATGGTTAAATGGTGGTTTGGACCATATGTGGTTCTACATGTTTTTGATAATGCAACATATCAATTATGTGAACTTGATGGCACTATGCTCAAAGTGCCTATTGCACGGAAACGGATCAAGCTATTCAAAAAGCGAAAAGGCGAGATTGTTCTTGAAGATTCCCATTCAAATCCACCTTCAGAGGATCATGTTATGTATACATTAGATGATATGTCTGATGATGATTTTAATGAAGTTGATTAAGTGCAATTGGCACAAACCGGAGGCTGTGCAAGTTTAGAGGGGGTGAATGTCGTGCCGCTCCGCTTCCATGATGGAAAAAAGAGTAAAGAGAAGCAGAAGAAGTCTATTTGAAACTCACACATTTATTGAGCAGTGACCAGGGCTCGAGAACAAGTAAGGAGATCTAGAAAGTGTATGCTTTATGTGGTTATGAAGGCCTAAGCATAGAGATTTTATGCTTGAAGAAAAGGTTTTACATGTGAAAGAGCTTTTAGGACATATAAGGCAACTTGGGTAGAGGAAGACATGTGGTCAGTGGTAAAAAAGAAAGTGTGTGGGAGACTTCCCATCTCTGTATGAGGGAGGCCGAAAAAGTCCTATTCTGGATTTTTTTTTAAAAACAGGTTTTTGGACAAAACAGCCCGCTATAGCAGAAGGAAAGGGGCGTTTTGAGCATTTTGCCCTCTCACGCACAGAGACTAATTCTGCACCGATTAGGAGATATTCAAGTTTTCGTGCTCTGTTGTATTAGCAGGGAGGAAGCCATAAGCTTTGAGCACTCTAATCCTAAGCCAAGCTTCCATAGCCCACTCTCATCCAAGCTTCCATAGCTAATCTAATCAAAGACACCACCAGCCACTCTAATCCAAGCTTCCAAGCCACTCTAATCATGGAAGGAATTTAAATAATGTAAGGAGCGGTACTGTTAATGATAATCAAGCTTCAGGATCTTGTTCAGGTTGTTTGTTTCAAGCTTTGTCTACATTCATTGTGTCTGCTGCAACTGTCTTCCTCACACCTCTCACAGCCAGAGGCCCTGCGCCTTCCCGGCTCAGCTTTCGAACACAAATCCCCTGACAACGGCAAGAAGGGTGGACTGATCAAGAGTTCAAAAGAATACGGAGAAAGGACTATGGATACTTTTTGAAAGATGGGTACTTATGGAAGCATCCAAAACAAAGAAATGGAATGCCAATGAGAGTCGTGAATGATAAGGACACTCAAAATGAGCTGATACAAAAGTTTCATGAGAGTCTTTGTGCTGGACATAAAAGTGTATGGCTACCTTTACTAAAATGGAAGAGAGGTATTGGTGGAAAGGTATGTATAAAGATGTATCTCACTTTGTGGAGTCCTGTGAAACCTGTCAAATGTATTCAAATGTGTGTCATCGTGATGGGTTGCACCCTACTTACCCATTGGCCATGCAATACAAGTGTCTAGTAGATTTGGTTACAATGCCATTGGGTTTATGGCAAATGAGATACATAGTGCTTGCACGAGAAGACTTAATTAATCAGGTTGAAGGTCGTTTTCTAAGAACAAAAATCACAGAAGGGATATGTAAGTTCCTCTTGGATGATGTAATTAGCCGTTATGACTGTGTTGGTAAAATAACAACGAATAGGGGTGACTTGGATGCTGACAAAGCAAGGGATTTTTTCTCTAGATTGGGCATTAAACTCGCTCTCACTACTGCATACAATTCTGAAGGAAGTGGTAAATAAGAATGTGGGCATCCTCCTATCATTAAAGCTTTGGCTAAGGCTTGCAAAGGTAAAATGGGAGAGTGGCCTAGGTTATTGCCTTATTCTTTATGGGCTGATCGCACAACTCATAGCTCTGTAACTGGTTATATGCCTTTTGAGTTTATGTATGGTCATAAACCTATAATGCCAATTGTGGATGTAATTTCCACATGGAATGTAGTGCCTTGGGAAGATAAAATGAGTAGGGAAGACTTTCTTGCTTTGCGCATAAAACAACTAGAAAGAAGGACTCGAGATATTGAGAGTGCAATAGCACGATTAAAAGACGCAAGGTTGAAGAATAAGGACAGATTTGATAAAAGGCACATGCTCAAACTTAGAGCTATCGAGGAAGGTGATTGGATGTTGGTGTATGACAGTAGTCTTGATAACCAATATTCAGTGATAAGAAAGCTTTCAAAGAGATGGTTTGACCCTTATGTGGTTAAGCATGCACATGGAAATGAAACTTATACCTTGCATGAGTTGGATGGTATAGAAATGAACATTTTCATTGCAGGAAAAAGAATTAAATTATTCAAAAGAAGAGATGATACAGATCCTTTTATTTCACAAGAAAGTCAAAGTGAAGGCTCTAATGTACAAGTTATGGATGAGGATGAAGAAAGAGATGATGATGCATTGGAATTCGCTACAAGTGATGATGAAATCGATATATATGTTGACTTAAATGAGGACTGAACGTGCAAAAGCTATGAGTGGCACATGCCGGAGGATATGCAGGTTTAGAGGGGGTGGATGTCGTGTCGTGTCACGTGCATCATGTGAAACTAAATTATCTACCTCACTCTCATTGCTTTTTCTATGTGGGACCAAATGCTATTATGTACATAGTGTGATAATGTGAAAATAGATGCCACGGTTGCAGCTCTGTATATACCTTGCAGGGACAGCGAGGCCCTCAACATGGCACTATGGCATTTTTTTTAACATAAATATATGCCTATTTTTCTTTACAAATGTACAAATGTCAAGTGTATCGAAGTGGCACGCTCGTTTTGCCTAGTAAGTTCAATACGGGCGATCTCGGCCAAAAATAGCTGGTTTCATGCGTGGGCAGAAGAGATGCATCTAGGGTGCTTGCCAAGTGGTAAAATGAGGTTCAAGATGAAATTTAAGCCAATGGATTTTTCCACATTTTTAGGGATTTTTCCCACCTTGTTTGGGCTTTTTACGAGCAAAAAAGGGCATTTTTGGGCTAAAAATGACCAAAAATGGTCATAAAATGGTAAAAAATGATCCAAAAATGGTAAAAAATGGCTCAAGATGCCACATCATTCACGGTTCCGTGACTATGATAAGTAATGGAGAATTTTATAACATCAAGATCAGCACTACAAGCTCCTCTGTGAAGGGATACAAAGCCTGCACCTAAGGTATGCTAGTGCAGTCCCGAGCTGTTCCAACCCTGTATTCAAGGCTGTGAGGCCACCAATTAGGGTTTCCCCTCTTCAAAAAACCACTTGGGAATGAAGAATGAAGTTTTTAAGCTTCAATAAAATGGCTACGATGGAGAATTGAAGCGTTTGTGTAGGGTTTTTATCAGGGCGAAAGAGCACTGCAACTGTGTAATTGGCAGTGAGGCTACACCAAATCATCACACACACAAGAGTTTTGAGTTGATCTTGGTTCTTTTCCAAAGAGAAGCTTTCATGGCTGGAGTTATGTTCTTTTTTAGTGTGTTTTTTTCTTCAAATCATCTACGCCTTGCTTGATTTTGTTGAACTCTCACAGTTAGAGGCCCGACGCTGTCCTAGCCGCACTCTGCACTTCTTGACAATGCGCATACCGGCACCTCTTTCAATGACTGTATCGACGGTTGTATCGATAGTTGTACCAACGGCACCTACAAAAATTGAAACCGCGGGCTTTCTCTGCACATTTCTCTTAGTTCTGGCGCTTTTTCTCAAGCTCTCCTCTTCACCATTTCTCACAGATCTACTGCGATACACGCCGTCGGAGGTGCTAATCTTACTTGTGGGTTAGTGCATAACACTAAGGCTATTTAAGAACGAGCCTCGATGTATCTGCTTTGGTCTGGCAATGGACGGAGTAAACCCATTCGGATTACAGAGTTCGTCATGGAGCACGTGGCCTATTTGTCTGGTTAGTTATAATCTTCAACCATGGCTCGCTATCAAGAAGGGCTATCTATTGTTGTCATTGATCATCCCAAGAAAGTACAAAGCAAAGAACATGGACGTCTATCTGGCACCACTTATATAAGAGATTCAAATCTTGTGGATAGGAATCAATGTGATTTATATATCCCAACCAATCGGACGACGGAATGTACATGTGCAAGGCATTCTCATGTGGACCATGCACAATTGGCCAGGCTTCGGTGAGTGCTCAAGTAAGTGCCTTTAAAACCCTCACACGCATGTGATTCATGGCTATGTCAATGCTTTTAAATAGTAATATGTGATGTTTCAGGCTTGAGTTACTCGGGCAATCATGCATGTTCGAAATGTGGTCCTCGACTTGGCTTCAACCGATCTGAGCATTTGAGCAAGACAGTTTACGAGGAGCATGGTAGATTTTTGCCTGAAGGACATGAGCTACATGATAACATGCATCCACTGAAAGCGAGCGATTGAAAAAACATGTGGCTGGAGAGGAGAGATTGGATGCCACCTAGAATGAAAAGACTTTCTATTTTCCATGATCTCCCGTACTAGAGTGACCTGCTGATTAATCATTTTCTCGACCCAATGCACATCTTCAAGAATGTGGGGGAGATCATCTGGAAGACCATCACTGGAAAAAGGGAGAGCAAGGCCCAAAGAGATGACCTGCAGGCTGTGGGTCAAATGCCAGAGATGTGGCCTTGATTTAAACCCAATGGAAAGTGGTCTATACCAAAAGGTCCATGGGTTTTGAGTTACGCAGAAGAGCAACAAGTGAAGAAGACTATATCTTCATTCAAGACTCCCACAGGATGCATGCGATGTTTGAAAACGGCTTTTACGAGAGATGAAAATCTCAATGGTCTTAAGTCCCACGATTGGTAGAAATTTTTATAGTTCATCTTACTAATTTTCATAAAGGGTTGTTTGACAGATGACATTAGAAGAACAATCTACAAAATTAGTGAGTTGGTACACTGGATCAGTTCAAAAGAGATAAGAGAAGACATCATCGATGCAACACGCTTAAATTCTATTGAAGTAGTGTGCATGGTGGATAAGTACTTTCCAACAAATTCTTACCATCCAAATGCATGTACTTGTGCATGTGGTCGATGAAGTTGCAGTTGCTGGGGTGGTCCATAGCAGGTGGATGTTCTTCTTGGAGAGATTTATGAAGACTTTAAAGGGGTTTTCTCATCAAAGGGCTCACCCCGAGGGTAGCATGGCCAAAAGATAGCTTGTACAAGAGTCTCTTGTCCTCGTTATGGTTATGGTTTTACAGTTTTTGACCATGTTTAATTATGTTAGCAGGTTATGTTATTCTTACAATTTTGCTAATTGCCATACACTCGCTCTTTAGCGTTAGCTTGTAGGTGGAGTGCGGTTGCTTGTGCACTCTTCCTTTGGGTAGAGAGGGTTGTTTTCTTTTGTTGTAGTACCTGTAGCATTAGTTCCCAGTCCTCTTTGCCCAAAAACATTTTGCAGGTTTTGGTCGTCGGCACAGGTGACGGTATCACCATCGGCAGTGACAACGGAATGAGCATCAAAATTTAAAATATTAATACCGGTGCTTATTACGTTTCATACTCCGACGCCTATTTAAAGGCCTATTCCGACGTCCGCTAAACCGATGGTCATACCGACGCTACGATACCGACGTCTCTTACGAGGCTTATTTCAACGCTTTTCGGTTTAAAAATTAGCGCTATTTCGTCAGTACCTGCGCTGACTTCTGCGCGACGTCTTGTAATGATAGCTATCGTGTTACTACAATCTACTCATCCACAAAGTGCCCGTGTGTAGGGCTGTGTGCTTGGCTTTGCTTTTCCGCCATTTGCGTTGTTCAATCCCCAACACACAACTGTGTTTGCAGCTATCCTGACAGCCCCCACCTTCCGGCCTATAGTTTATGTCTTGGCAATCACGATAAACTCCATGTGCCTCTAGTCCAGTGTTACAAACATAAAAAATCTCTTTCCTTGATCTTGTCAATAGGAGATTTTTAAAAATTAGGATATTTTTTCGGGGTTTTACACTATTTTTCTCTATTTTGGGATGGAATTTCTCCTTTCCCCCTTGCACTCAACCGGCATTTTTGTAATTGAAAATGGCACTATATTAAGTTGAGACACATTTTCCCTGAACACTGCTCTAGTCTTCGCTCCTAGCAAAGAGGATGCTCATGAGCCACAAGGAAACACTTAGGTGAGTTACTTGTGATTTTTTCTAAGTTTGAAGAATCCCTTCTTTGAATGTTCCTACTTAATGAGTTTATTGTGTATGCAGGTATGTAGCTTCGAGCAGTTTATTGATTGTGGTTACAAACTACTGGAACTAAGATTGGTTTGTATGCAGCATTAACATAGTGAGAGTTATTTGCAATTGCTAGATGACACCTACAACTTGTACTTGAATCATGTTATTTCATACTATTTTGAGCCAATATGTGTGTACGTTGAATCTCAGCAAGATTTATAAATGTGTAAGATCTTATGGGGGTTCTCATGTCATCAGTTTTGTACGTTTTGTTCACATGCTTTTATTGCAAGCTATCTAGTATAGGAGAGGTAGAACTTTTGATTGACATCATATATTTTAGTAGATGAAAAAGATCTATCTTAATGAGTAAAGAGGACGAGAAATATATTTCAAAACAAGTTACGTGATTTGAAATCTTGTGACTTAAGAATTTGAAGTTTTTTCATGGTGCATGCAACTCTTTTCATTCAAATTAGCAACACCAACATTACTACAGACTCATTGCAACTCATTAGGAATTTCAAAGGAACGTTGTGCTTTTTGAAGGAACCATAACTGAAATATAATCAGATAAACAAAACAATTATCATCAATCTTTTGTCAAACTCACTATAGACAATGAAACACGTGTGAGCTAGTCCTATCATGTCCAAACATTAAAATTGCGTCAATAACAATTTTGGACAATACTAATTATGGAAAGGATAGCTGAGTAAAATGAACTCATCAGTTGATCAGTTGCAAGGATCCTTTATCTCTAATTTTTTAAAAATGGAGCACTGTGAAATTTTTTGTGTAAAACGTAACATTGTATGGTACATATCATACATAAATCTGTTAGAATTAGGGTTGCAAAGAAACGCACACAGCTTGGAGAAGACGAAGGAAGCTCAAGGCACACAATAGAGAGTGTGTTACTTAGTGTGCAATGGAAAGATAGATAGCCCTAGAGTGATGGGCATATATACAATGCTCGGGGGAAAAAACCTCCTAAAGAGGAAAAAAAGGCCCCGGAGGTCGTAATGTGTTCACACACATCACTACCACATGTATATGGTAACAAATCCCCCCTGGAGTGATGCGGTGAAGGAGAGCTGGCACATGAGTAAAGGGAAGTGCCATGCCCTGAGGACATGATCAGTCCACAAAGGGGAGTAAGCCCAAAGATTTGTGGGAAGATTCAAGCTTCTCACGAGACAATGCCTTTGTGAAAAGATCTGCAAGGTTGTCCTGTGCTGGCACATAAGCAAAGCTGATCTCTCCTGCTGAGAGACTCTCCCTGAGATAGTGGTAATGCACCTCAATGTGCTTTGTACGAGCATGCAAAACTGGGTTCCTCGCAACTGCCAATGCGCTCCGACTGTCAGTGTAGATAGTGTTGGCAGTGTCCTGTCCAACACCCAAATCGTCCATAAGGCGTCTGAGCCATACACACTCAACCGTAACTGTGAAGACTGCACTGTACTCAGCCTCACAACTCGAAGGCCATAGTAGGTTGCTTCTTGCTCAACCACGATATACATGAACTGTCAAGCATGAAGTAAAAACCACTTGTGGACACTTGCGTGTCAAAACAACCAGCCCAATCTGAGTCCAAAAAAGCATGTAAGTCTGGCGACAATGATCCCCCCTTGGGATAAAACAAGCCAAGATGTAAAGTTCCACTAAGGTAGCAAAAATTCTCTTGACAGCCTGCCAATGCTTAAACCCTAGGCTTTGCATAAATCTGTTGACCTGTGAGACTCCAAACTGAATATCTGGCCGGCCTCGTACTGCATACATAAATGAGGCAGCCAACAATAGTTTAGTAAAGAGTGACATCAGCAGGATCACCAGCATCATGTAGAATCAACTTCAAACCTGTTTCTATGGGGGTGGCAATAGATTTGCAATTCTCAAGTCCAAACTTACATAGCAATGTCTCTATGTAACTTTTCTAACAAAAGGCAATACCACCATCACACTGCTTAAACTGTATACCCAAGTAATGATGCAACAGCCCCAAATCTTTCATCTTGAAAGTAGCATTCAAATCACCCTTAAATTCAGTAATATGTCTCTCATTTGGTCCAATGATCATCAAATCATTGACATAAAGAACCACAATGAGAAGTACATCACCCTCACGCTTTACATACAATGTGCTTTCTGTTGGAGTGTTATGAAAGCCTCGTTTAACCAAATGAGTGTCAGCTTTCTCATACTAAGCACGAGAAGATTTGCTTCAACCCATACAAAGCCTTCTTACATCTGCACACTTTGTCCTCTTGTCCTTTTATAACAAAACCGCGAGGCTGTGTTACATAAACTTCCTCAAATATGTCACCATTCAAGAAAGCAGTAACAATGTCTGATTGATGTACATCCCAACCAAAATGAGTTGTCAATGCACATAGAAAAGGCACAGTAGTCATACAACAAGTGGGAGCAAAAGTCTCTTCATAATCTATGCCTTTTTGCTGTGCATACCCCTTTGCAACAAGTCGAGCCTTATGGCGATCAATCTCACCATCCGGCTTGCGTTTCAACTTGTAAACCCACTTCGTACCAATGGCCTTTTTGCCAGAAGGCAAATCACATAAAGTCCATGTGTCATTTTCCATAAGTGCATCATATTCTGATTGCATGACAGCCATCCAGTTTTTTGAATTCTGTGCTTCATCAAAAGACAGAGGCTCCTCAACATCATGTAAGCTAGACACTTCCAAAGCATAACAATCTGATGCATAATATGCATGACGAGATACTGAACGAGTACGACTAGACAAAGGTGCATCCAGTTTACTGTCACGCAAAGTGTGCACCAGCCATTTTGGCATACCTCTAGCCTACTCATTTTCAGCCCTTTCCTCATCAAGTACATCATGTACATTTGCATTAGTAATAGGCTGATCTGTAACATTTTCAAAAACCTCCATAGGCTGTACATTTGCCTCGTTGGAACTTACGTTCATATTTCCACCACTGAAAAGAGGCAACAAAGTGTCATAAATGTCCTGTGAGCTTACATTACTGTCTCTAGTACATGACAACAAGGGCTGAACAGAATCTTCCACAAACACTACATCCCGTGAAACCAAATTATGTTTTGTTTGCGGATGATACAGCCTGTAACCTTGCTTTCAGCACTATAACCAACAAAAATACATTTGATAGCCTTATCATCCAATTTTATGTTCTGTGTTTGTGGCACCAAAGCATATGCCAAACAGCCAAAAACACGAATGTGCTCAATAGAAGTCTTTCTATCATGCCATGCTTCATATGGAGTAATAGACTGCAAAGCTTTTGTAGGACACCTGTTAAGTACATAAGTGGCACACATGATGGCCTCAAGCCAAAAAGAATGCGGAAAAGCTTGACTTTTCACCATACATCGTGCCATTTCCGTAAGTGACCTGTTTTTCCTCTCAGCAACACCATTTTGCTGAGGTGTATAAGGCACTGTACATTGGTGTTTTATCCCACGACTAGCCAAAAATGCATTAAATTCATGAGACATATACTCCCCCCCTCGATCGGAACGGAGGGTGCCCATAGTACATTTTGAGACATTTTCAGCCATAGCCAGAAATTGCTTGAAGCACATAAAATTTTCGGACTTCGCTTTAAGTGGAAATACCCATGCATGCCTGGAGTAATCATCAATGAAAGTCACGAAGTACAGGTAATTGCCCAAGGACGGAGTTTGCATGGGCCCACAAACATCACTATGTACAAGCTGCAACCTGCATGTGGCTCGAAATGAACCATCCTTTGGAAACTTAGAACGCTGCATCTTACCCAAAATATAGCCCTCACAAACATGTTTGACAGGTGCTTCAAGAGGCGGCAAAGAAGCAACCATATCAGATTTCTGCAAACGCAGCAAACTGGAAAAATTCAGATGACCAAAACGTGCATGCCAAAGTTTTGCATATGAAATAGCCCTTGAATCTGCAACAGCATTTGCAAAATTTTGTCCACACTTTTCATACAAAGTGAGTTTATAGAGCCCACGGCACAAAAGGCCAGATGCAACAATTTCATCACCAAAACTGAGATCATGAACTGTACATCTATGGACAACACGATTGTAAGTGCACTCTGCGCTAAAAGCCCATTCTGCATCAACATCAACAACATAGTCTCCTTTCACAGAAGACTCAACAATGGCCGCATTTGTAGTGGAACCAACATTTGCAGTGGAACCACCCTCTTTCTTCTTAGCCTCTTTGGCCTTCAACTTAGGACATGACTTGATCAAGTGACCGTTAGCTTTACAATAATGGCAACGCATCTTCTTTTTGCCCTTATCACCAAAATTTCCAGACGAATTGTTGCTAGCAAAAGCATTAGGAACAAAAATTTTCCACTCGCAGTAGAACCATAAGAAGTGGTTGCATTGCTGTTAGCACCCTTTCTTTGAGAAGCAATAAAAGCCTGTTCAACTGCACGCTGCCTAGTCCTGTTTTTTTTGGAAAGTGACTCTTGCAACAGCAATGTGCATAATGCATCAAACTTGACAACTTTAGGAGTTTCTTGGGTCCTAAGTCTCCAAGTACTAGCAAAAGTCTGGTAAGAATCTGGTAAGGCATCAAGAACAGTCTGCACAAGGGAACTGTCTGAAATGACTTCACCTGCAGAAATAAGGTACTCATTGATATCCTTGACACCAGCAAGAAAAGTGTCCATATCATCTTTCTCATGCATAATCTTCGACTCCAGCTCTTTACGTAGCAAAGCAATTTTAGCCTCATTGCGGCTTGCATAAAGACCAGCCAAAATATCCCAAGCCCGTTTTGCAGATTTTGTTGAACGGATGTGAGGAACAATGGTGCGCTTCACAGACAACGCAATCAATGCATGAGCTTGCGCATCCTTTACATCCCAACGAGCTTGTTCTGCCGTAGGCAAAACAACTCTAATAGCTGCAATCCTTGCAACAAGACCTGCAACATCCTCAACATCGCCTACATCCTCAAAACCAGGACGTACATCAATGCCCTGCACAATATTCCAGACGCTCTTTGACACAAGAACGTGTTGCATTATATAAGCCCACATAGAGTAATTGTCTCGATCCAACCTGTCCTCAGCAGCAAACATCTTGAACACATCTGTGTTGTTGTTGTCAGCCATGGTAAGTGATGCACCTGATGTGAAAACTGCCCGAAAATAGGAGAAACGGAGCTGGAACAACACGTGCTATAAAGCACAAACCGTAGAAGACTATGAGGCACCTGCTATGTAGAAAACGGCACTGACAAAAATTCTGCACAAAATGACGAAATAGCATGTGGAGTACTGCTTGTAGTGGAAACGGAGGCCGAAATGAGCCCGAATCAAAAATCTGAGCAAACTTAGCTCTACGATCTCACCCGAAATATTTGTCGACCTATGAACGCTTGCCAAAGCTCACTGAAATCGGAGAAAGTAAGCAGGCGTATGCTGCAACAGCTGACGACTAAGCCCAAGAGGACGCAACCTGCTCTAATACCAATTTTTGGAATTAGGGTTGCAGAGAAACGCACACAGCTTGGAGAAGACGAAGGAAGCTCAAGGCACACAATAGAGAGTGTGTTACTTAGTGTGCAATGGAAAGATAGATAGCCCTAGAGTGATGGACGTATATATAATGCTCGGGGGAAAAAACCTCCTAAAGAGGAAAAAAATGCTCCTACGGTCCTAATGTGTTCACACACATCACTACCACATGTATATGGTAACAAAATCGTACATTTTGAAGTTGGCATCGTATATTTTCATGTGGAAATGATTTTTTTGTCCTCCAATTTTTAATGTGGGGTTTTTTCCCCAAAATAGAGGGTATAAATTCCTAGGTAAGAAAAACTTCCATGTGCATTTCCATGTGGGAAATGAAGTTTTTCTTACTTGAAAATTGTTTTGCGAAGTGGGAAAATTTTTCATATTCATTTTTGTTTTCTACAAGTAGAATAAATCTTTCTCATGTGAGAAAAAAGTTCTCCAACCGAAACAAATACATTTCTCAAAAGGTAAAATGTATTCCCAAGTAAAAAAACCATGTATTCCATGATGAATACGTTCTTCTTTCATGGAAATGATGACGGAATTTTTACTCCACATAGAAAATGCATCAAGAAAAATGTTACGAAGTTCTTGTGAATTCCTTAACGTCAGCCTCCCCACCAGCCTCTTTCTTTCTCATCTCCAACACCTCTACCTCTCCGACAACTTGCTCGATGGGTTGCTACCACACTCCTTTGCAAAAATCTGTCCGCCCTGCTTACACTTGACTTGAGCCTTAATTACTTTGTTGGTGACATTCCACCATCCTTGGGTCAGTGCAAGGATCTACGGAGGCTTTACCTAGTGGAGACCGGCTCTCTCTAGATATCGGACTCTCGAGGATGTGGCACCCTTGAGAGTTGTCCAAATGGCGTGTGTGTTGACTTGCTAGGCCGAATCAGCAGGTCAATTTCGACACTTAGTTTTTTTCCCAAGCGCCTTGGTTTGCACAAAAGGCCAAATGCTCAGTCCAAAAAGGTGATTGAACGTCAGGAAGGTTTGAACTCGAGCGCCCGCAACAAGAGGCGCAATGGTCAACCACTAGCATAGCCACCATGGTTCCCAAACCGTGTTCAAACAGATATGTGGTTTAAACCATAGGGGGGCGGGGGCGGGGTGTTTAATCCTTTTTAAAAGGGGTCGGTTGCCGGTGGATGGACCTCCCTGCCACATCGGCACAGAGTCCGATATCTAGGACGAGCCGTGGAGACCGGCCTTAGTGGGAGGATTCCATCAGAAATTTGGCAGCTTCGGCTCTAATTGTGCTCAAATGGGATTCAGTGCTTCTCGAAGCATCTTTGCCAGAGAAATTCCCCAGCTGCCCTACCATCAGGGCTCTGGCGCTTAGCAATGTCATTGCTAGAGGGTCAGCCTTCCCCGCCTATCTGGGCCAGTGCAAGCAGTTACGGGATTTGTTTCTTGATGTAATTGGTCTTGAGGGTGTCATTCCTCCAGAATTTTGGCAGCTACCTTTGCTGCAAAGGCTGGTGGTGCAGGACTCAGAAGTATCAGCTTCCATAGACAACTCTAATGGGAGGCCATTCAAGCTTCACGGGTCGTTGCCGTCCAGCTTTTCCTGCTGTCCACCCATTACAATGCTAGCTATCGACGGAGTTAACCTCACAGGTGCGATACCTTCTTCCTTAGGCTAATAGACTTGTCCCATGGTAGCCTTCACGGTGCCATACCAATCTTGAAGCGCTTGTTCTTCAAAGCAACATGCTCACAGGGACAATACCCAAAGAGCTCTTCCAAAATTCAGGGTTGTCCCTAGACAACAGAGAATTGACTGGAGCCATTCCTAGGGAGGTGGGGGGGCTCACACAACTCGAGCATCTCTCTTTGCATACAACATCTCTTTTGGGACCTGTACCAGAGGAGCTTCGCGCATTGGCCCAGCTTGTAGTTCTTGACCTCTCCAAAAACCGCCTGGATGGGCATGTTCCCACCACATCTCTTGAGAATTGCACCAATCTCAAAACTTTACGTCTCTCCGACAACCATTTTCATGGCAACATGCCAACCACAGTCATCCATCTTGACTACTGCAAGCAAGATCAAAGCAACAACTCAAAACAAACCACACTCTATGAGGAAGTACCCCAAACCATCAAGGGAAACTATCAGATTCTCCCTCACATACTCAACACTAGAATTTCCTTTGACATCTCTATGAACTACTTAAAGGGGGAAATTGCAGAAAGCTTTGGTGAGCTTGTTGGCCTCACTCATCTCAACCTTTCACATAACCACATTCAAGGCAAAATTCCAAAGAGTCTTGGAAAACTCCAAATGTAGAGGCACTAGACCTCTCTTATAAAAACCTCACAGGAAACATTCTTGAAGAGCTTGGACGATAGGGGGACTCTCCGTGGTACAATTGTCACACAACCAGTTGCAAGGGACCATTCCCACAACAAACAACTTCAACACCAGGTTCAACTACACCTAGTTTGAAGGTAACTCACGCTTGTGTGGAACCCCCCTGCCAGTAACTTGCTCAAGTAATAAGCCTCCCCTTACAGACAACGGATCGAAACCATATGTTGACGAGCGACATACTTGGTCATTTATAGATTGGGTAGGTAGCTTTGCATCCTTTTGGGCCTTGCTTATAGGATATCCCATTGGACTTGTTTTGGGGTTTTACTTTCTATACCACTCTCGAATCATACCTAGATATTTTTAACATACTAAGCCTTGATTATTATGTATCTCAAAAAATGTAATCATCATATGTCGTATATAGATATATGGTACCCACCATGGCAGCATAAACCCAAGTCTTGCACCAATCGGTTCCCTTGCACATCATGTAGGCACCCACTAGGCACAATACAACACCTCTAACACACTCAATCTCTCTCTTGAACTTTGAAATGGCACATGAGCAGGTCCTCGAGTAGTTATGCATTGTGGGAATGGGAGCGTAACCTTTACCCACACACCTCTCTTCTTGCCACACCTCTCTAGGTTGGAGAAGTCGTTTTGCACTTGCCAAAAGCTCATTTATTTTCACCCCTACATGTCTTATTGTGTGAATCTAGCATTGTTTATACCCTAGGAGGAGGCGCCCAGAGAGCCAATGAAACCAATATATATATATATATATATATATATATGGAGAGGTAGAGAGAGAGAGAGTTTTATCTTCCTCAAAGGTTATAGTATGACCTGTGGACCAAATCAAACATGTCAAATGCTCTATGTTGAGATGATCAGCAACTTGATGCTTGAATTTTTTGGATATGAGGATGGAAATTGAGCATCCATGAAGTAGCCACAAGAAGGTTAGAAATGTGACGGAAGCAACTTCAAACGTGATTAAAGTGGAGCACTCAAGTAGGGTATGAAGTTAAGACTACCGATCGCAAAGGAGCAAAGTGTGCTACAATGGAGAAGACTTCCCAAATGTCCCAATGTCATGTCTCACAGCAAAGGGGGTGGTGCTAAGATGGATCACTGCCAAGGTGCAAAGTGAGGATGGGGATATATGTTCAAGCATCTATGGGTGAGTTGAGTACATCATCTCTTAGAGATTAGCATGCTCTTACAATTAATGGCAATGTGGTAATTTGGATCGTTACTAGTTGTCATAACTCCACTCTTTGAACTCTTCAATCATCACCATCGCGTCATTAAGGCCCTAGCATGACTCTCTCATGTGTGGAGATGGGGCATCACTTTTATGGACAATTTTTTTCTTGGTATGAAAATTAATTCTCCAAAGACATGGATCTCCTACTTCATTTTAGTTTGTTGGCATGAAGGGATGACGATGGGACTACTGCTCTTCCTTCTTGCCAGCACATTTACCCATAAATTTTGTGAAATTTAATAAGTTTTGGTCCCACCCACTAAGTTACAACTTTATCTCTAATTTTGCAAGGTCTCCACGTTTGCGTTTGCGTTTGTGTGTGTGTGTGTGTGTGTGTGTGTGTGTGTGTGTGTGTGTGTGTGTGTGTGTGTGTGTGTGTGTGTGTGTGTGTGTGTGTGTGTGTGTGTGTGTGTGTGTGTGTGTGAGAGAGAGAGAGAGAGAGAGAGAGAGAGAGAGAGAGAGAGAGAGAGAGAGAGAGAGAGTCTCTAGGCATGCGTTTATGATTCGTTACCTAACAACAATTTGACATGCAAAAACTGTTGACCACACTGAACTAGATCATATGTATGTACAAAAAAAGAGAATTA
This sequence comes from Adiantum capillus-veneris, assembly GCF_014529385.1. Taxonomy (NCBI): domain Eukaryota; kingdom Viridiplantae; phylum Streptophyta; class Polypodiopsida; order Polypodiales; family Pteridaceae; genus Adiantum; species Adiantum capillus-veneris. The sequence continues at coordinate 84,267,462 of NC_140944.1, forward strand.
AACTTTGCAAAAAGATACAAAATATACTTTATAGATCGAAAAATTATATTCATTGAGTTTTTAAACAATTACCATCGAAGATAAATAAATTTAAAGGACATTCCCATCGGTGTTTTTTTGTTGGGCTAAATATCACTAATTTGGCTAAAAGCACAATGTGAACCCAGGGTTTTGGTTATAACTAGGAGTAAAATTTTATATATTATCGCCAAAAATATGAGCATTAGGTAAGATGTATAAACTTTTATAGCCAATTCGTAATATTTTATCTAGAGAACATATTGTAAATTAGAAAAAGTATACTAAGATTTAGAAAATTACCTCTTATAAATGAAAATCATACCACAACGTATTAATCATTTTGACTTAAATTGTGTTTGAGAAGCTAATTTTGTTTCTAATGCTATTATAAGCCTTGAAAAAAAATTGACAATTTTTCTCAAAAACTTATAGTTTATCGCCAAACAGTTGAGCAAAAATCATAGGGTCTGCCCCAAAAAAAGTACAATGATTCCCATAATGTCGCGAATCAAAATCCATTTATGAATGATGACCTGTTTCTACTGATGCAGTTGCCATTGTAATCACAAGGAAGGAGACTCTTACCTATCACCATCCATTAAGAAACACAAGCACATTAGTACTAGCATTACTTAGGAAGATATGTTTCAATGACCCCTTCCCCTTGTTATCGATGTCAAAAATTACAAAGAGAATAACAAATCACGAGAGATCAAGTAAACTTATGATTAGACACTATGTGTGTACACATACCAAATCTCAAAAATTCTGTCAGCATTTTGTTTATGTTCAGATCATGTTTTCAAGTAATCCCACACAATAAAAGGGCACAAGATATCCTCATATTGAAGGTTGAAGGTAAACATGTTTTTTGCTGAAAAGTTCTCTATGATTAGACTATTAGTCCATGTTATCACAAGAAAGCATAAAAAGCATGTAGTTATGTTAAGAAATCCAAGCAAGGTAGAAACCATACTACTCAAGATCTTTCATTCACCAAACCACTACTATGGTTAGTATAACAAACATGTTAATATTGATGCTAACAAATCCCGAATGAGGTCTACCATAACCTTACTCCAGAAGTGGATGTTGAAGTGTGTCTATAAAATCAGAACGAAAAGCAAGTAATTCTTTAAGAAATCAAAACAAAGGGTAGTAGCATGCTGCTCAAGATCTTGTATCCACCGAGCTCGCCACCAAGTATAGGATTTCAAGGAAAAATTGGATAGTGATAAGCAGTTTCTATACCATTATCTAGATTGTTTATTGATCAAAACAAAGCTAGATCCTTGGAATATCAACCTTAAGGAAATTGTACCTGTTCAACCTAAAACAACATATTTCAACAAGTATGAATTCTCAAAAGAGCTAGCTAGCTTCTAGCCCAAAATCAAGATCTATAGTCTTTTAAAGAATCACTCATATTCAAATATAGGTCATTCAACATGGAGAATGGCCTCCGTTAAAAAGAGGTCATTACTCACATTAGAGCCAGCCAAGCATAGCATGCTATGTTTATGTAAATGAATAACCATGCCTTTCTTACTGAGAGAGTTTCATTATCTTCAACACATGGCAACTAGAAAATGCATCAGATAAGCATTGTTTCAAAAAAGACCTATTTTGGAATTTTGGAAAAGATGTACAATTTTGGGACAATTTTTGTTAGTTGAGAAGTTAGAGATTTCATCACGTCTTGAAACTAGGAGTGGAGAGATTTTAAGCTAAAGTAATTTCATAGCTTGCTTGAAACTTAGAGTTGAAAATGGGGTGCTGTAGCAGCCGTTCCCACTTGTGCTGGTTTGGTGGATGCTATTTCTTGCTTTGGTTATCCTTAGGGACATCTTCTTCGTTGAAAATATCACAATTGTCTCCTAAGTCGATAGCATCTGACACACACTCTTCTAGAATCATATGCTTCTTTCTATACATTATAGCAGGAAGTTCTTTGTTTAACAGTCCCTCTAGAAACAATGATACTAGTCTTTCTTCTGTAGGTATCTCTAGCTCTGGGCATCTTGCAATATATTGCTTCATCCTAGTTGCACAGTCCCTAACAGACTCACCCTGTTTCTGTTTGAAGCTGTAAATTTGAGCTACCACCCGTTTTGGAACATGCAGCTACAAATCCTTGAGCTTATGTGTTTAAGTCCATGATTGACATTGGTGGAATGTTTTGGAACCATGTAAGTTCTTTTCCTTCTTACATCATTCCAAATCCCTCTAATTGAGCATGGAAATCAAATATGCGTTCCGCTCTTTGCACTTGCTTAAATCTTGCCAAATGGTCATATAGATCCCCAAATCCACTGTATTTTCTGACCCATTTTTGCAAATCAGCTGGTCTGACGTGTCTATTTGGTTCAACTCCCGAACTCCTGGCAGTTGGATCTATTTCGAGTCCTTCAAACCAGTCTGTTGAAAATAGTGACTTATGTAACCCTGGACTGGCTTTAGTGTCACCCAATTTTTATCGTGATGAGGTGGTTTATGGTTTCTTAACATTACTCTTAGAAGATCTCTCACGGAGTTCTTCTTGTGGAATAGTTTCTGGTCCTTGGCCCAATATCCAATCCCTTCTGGAGTACCCTTGGTATTTGGTTTGTTCCACCTTTTTAAGAATCATCACAAGAAAGTTATTGTTATAACAATCCCTAAATAGGTAGGCTAGTAGGTCTGTTGGACCCTTGTCTTTGATTTTGAAGATATAGATTATCTTCACGGGGTTCAACTATCCTGATTTGGTATGAGAAGTCCAGAGAAGATCTTTGACGTTTCTATCCTCCCAACAATAGACTCCGATCCTAGGATTATCCGTGGTAAGCCATTTTAAAGGCTTCAAATTAACTTGATCGTATCCCTCAAATTATAAAGTCGGTGGTACTTATTTTGCTGCCATATCCGGAATGAGTGTATTCACCTCTAATCCCCATTTTTTGATCACATCAAGGTTTCCAACTTTTAAGTATTGAGTTTTCTATTCATGTACATTTTTTGCTCGTATTTTCTCTTCAAAATTTATTTCGTGGTCATCAATGCAAATATCATACTCTTCATTAGGATTCAAGTAAACCTGAGCTCCATGTTTATTAGTCTTATAGAATGTGAGTATATGCTTATACCGTTCTGAGCAGGATGGAAACACACACAACGCCTCTATAATCACCCGACACACACTCTTGGGATGATACACACACACACACACACACACACACACACACACACACACACACACACACACACACACACACACAATATGGGACACCACTCGGCTTACATAACCCACTTGGCCGAGACAGGGAACACACCGATGGAGTGAGAGGAGAGAGAGTACCCAATTTTCCACTCAACACATAGACACACACATACACACACACCCAAAAAAATCAGCTCAAAAAGAGGAGAATTTCTGATGTTTATATACAATTGAGCTTGGGCCAGCACCAATGGGGCAAAGAGCTCACACAATATGGGTAAAATGTGACAGATACAATCACAAATTGGAACAGAGGCTTTGCTCATAGAAGAAACTTACACAGCCCAAAAAACAGAAAAACAGTGAGTAATTTGGCAAAATGGACAGCACCATCGCGTCCGGAATGGGCCAAAACCCTAGTTTACAATTTCAAAGTGCACAAATCCGACCTCGGATGAGCAGTTTATGGCCAAAATAGGCTCCACGTAACCACCTGGGTCTGGAAAATGGCCAATCCTTTATTTGATGCACCATGCATGTGTATGTACATATGCACAATCACTTCTTCCAAAAAACTCCTGACATAATTTGCCCATCCCCTAGCCTTCTCGATCATTCATGATCAGCAGCAGCAAAAAGAGATATGAGACTCGTCGCGTCACAGGTCTCCTCATCCCTCACCAGCATTACTTGCTCCACAGACAGTTCATCTTGCTCCACCATCATTAACCTGGCATGATATAATTTAGGATGCAATCCATTTACCCTTGGCTTATGTAGGATTCCATCAAGGTTAGCCAGCTTATATGTATCATTTGGGAAACTCTCGACCACCTTAAAAGGGCCTTCCCACTTAATTTGAAACTTCTTTTGGAAGGTGTTGTCCAGCTTACTGTTGTAGAGCAAAACCAAGTCATGCTTCTTGATACCCTTACTTTTGATCTTTTCATTTATCTTTGCCAAAGCCTTATCCTGCATCTGCCCATAATGTTCCAATGCGCTCATCCTATCCAGCTAAACCTCTTGTAATTGTAAGAGCCTCTCTTTGAATGCATCACAGGACTGCCCAAAAAACTTTTCTAACATCTTGACCATAGGCAAATCTACTTCCACAGGCAATAGTGCTTCCTTTCTATATACCAAATGAAATGGAGTAAACCTTGTACCTGTCTTCACTGAAATATGGTAAGCCCATAATGCACTAGACAATTCCAAATCCCAATTCTTTCCTTGGTGCTCTGTCACTTTTGAAAGAATTGGTACCAACTCACCATTGACTCTTTCATCTTAGCCATTACATTGTGGATAATCAGGAGTCGTATACTGGTTCCTAATCTTCATCTTCTTGCATAAGAAGTCTAATAGTTTAGCTCTAAATCCTGCCCCCTTATCCGAAAGTAGATCCAATGGCACCCCTAACTTGCAACATATGTCATCATACACAAATTTTTCCACATCCTTTGCAACGATTTGTTTTATTTCTATAGCCTCTGCCCATCTAGAGAGATAGTCCACTGTAGTCAAAATATAGCTTTTGCCCCTTCTTATGATAGGTAACGGGCCTATTGCATCAATCCCCCCACTTTTCAAACACATCAAACGCCATAATGGTTTTTCGTAGCTCTGGCTTCAACACTCTCTTCCCAAATGCTTGACATCTATTGCAAGACCTACACCAATGGTGAACATCCTTGTGCAAACTAGGCCATACACACCCCTCTTGCAATATCTTATGCAAGGTGATCTTTAGAGAAAAATGTCCGCCACATACGCCTTCATGATTCTCTTCCAACACTCTATAAAGCTCCTCCCTCCAAGGTACACGTCTCAACACGAGATCATTCCCTTTCATGTATAAGACATCACCAATCAATTTATACCTGTATGCTCTACGCACAAAACCGTACTTCTTAGACTTCCGAATGTCCTTCAGAATGATTCCTGTTAGCAAAAACTCCTCTTCTTGAGCCAAAATTTCCTGGCCATGATAAAGGGGTAAATTGGTCCTCAACACAAATAGCTCCCGAATCATGCTTTGAGCTGCTTCATGTGCCTCTCCATTTAGAGCATGTTCAATGTGTCTGATGCTAGATGCTTCAAAATTTTTTAACAGGCCTTTAATTCTGAAACACATTTCCTTCAATGAGGTGTTCTTGCTCTTCCACACACCTAACACTTGCTTCACAACCAACAAGGCATCATCTTTTATGCTCAACCTTTAATCCCATGCTTCAAACAAATGTGTAATCCGGCTTCCAATGTAGCATATTCAGACTCATTGTTACTATGAGCATCCAATTTGAACCCTCTCTTGCATACTAGGTTCCCCTCTGGATCGTAAAGTGCTATACCCCCTGAAGCCGTTGTTGGGCAAAAGGAAAACTGGGACACCTCTATAGCTTGATAGCCCAAGAGCGTTCAAACTTCATCCTTATAACCAAAAAACTATACCAAAACAAATATTCATAACCCCCAACCAAAATTCCTATGCTCCCTTGGGAATCTACAAGCACACGCCCACCCAACGGACCATAGAGCATAGGAGCAAAACCCTGTCAAAGCATGGATTTACAACACACATCGACCAATGCATATGAAGATAAGAGATTACCCTTTCCCAAATTAACACCAAAAACCCACAAATTCAACCTCAACTTCACAATTCATAGAAACAAGCCCTCCCAATCTGCCCACATACAGTTTTCCTCCAGGCTGCCATAGTCGTAACCCTGCAGAGAACTAGTCATAGCTTGAAGAGCACAACTCCAATTGGGACACTTTAAAGCTTGGAAAAAATATTGAAAAATATATGGAGAGAAAGATGAATATGACCAAAATGGATTCCATACACCAGGATGATCAAAATTGACGCAAATAGAAAGCTGTCCCAGCACGACTACACATAGAGAAGGCTAGTCGGGGCAAAAAAATGCATCAAAAAGCACCTAAGAGGCACAACGAGCTAAAACCTGACAATTTATGATGTTTGGTTGAACGTCTTCAGGTTTGTACATGAGCTTAAGTTATATACAAGTTTCACTTCAAAAAACTCACTCACGGGCACTTACAGTAGCCCGACAACTGTCACTAGTCTAGCGACTTGCAGTGCATCTACATGTGCTTGCTAAAGCAAGCTAAAAAACCCAAAAAAATAATTCCCATACCCCCTTTTGACATCGTGCTTCATGTCCATATGTAAAAATTTACAAAACATGGGGTGTCAGAAATGCGCCCCACATAGTTTGCCACACCCCAACCTGCTAGATCATTTATGATCAGCAACACAAAAGAGATCCTGTAAACCACATGAGGGAGTCTTCACTTCATCTTCATCATTAGCCACATGATCAGAAAATTCTTCAAAAGAAGGCTCATCGTCAATCACAGCCATCAACCTTGCAACACACTTCTTCAACCTGTAGCCATTCACATGCGCTTTATATGGGGTACCATCCAAGTCATTAAGCTGATATGTGCCATTTGGAAACCTATGTAAGACCAAGAATGAACCTTGCCACTTGATTTGAAAATTATTTTGAAAAGTGCTATCAAGCTTACTATTGTAATGAAGCACCATGTCACCCTTCTTGATCTCCTTGTCCTTCACTTTCTCATTTGCCTTTGCTTGATTCTGCCTCAAGACCTGCTCATAATGCTCAAATGCCAATATCTTATCCAATTGTACACATTGCAAGTATAAAATCCTTTCCTTGAATGCATCATTGGGCTCTTATTCAAGCTTTAGCATCATCTTCAAAGCTAGTATCTCCACCTCAATAGGAAGTAAAGCCTCTTTGCCAAAACCTATATGGAAGGGAGAGAAACCAGTACCTGATTTGATGGCAGTCCTGTAAGCCCATAGAGCACAAGGTAGCTCTAAATACCAAGTCTTCACATTGTTTCTTGTCACCTTTGTAAGCATCCTTATGAGCTCTCCATTAAACCTTTCACTCATGCCATTGCATTGGGGATAATATGGAGTAGTAAACCTGCAATGCACATGAAGCTTCTCACATGAAACTCTTCTTCCATCTCTAAAGATTCCCTTCCCAAATAAAGAGTAGAATCAGCCCTTATCACATACAATTGCTCAATTGAAGCTTGCGCTGCACCATGTGCTTCTTCATTTTGACACTTGTCCACATGCCTTAAACTCCAAGCTTCAAAATGCTTAAGCAGATTCTTCACTTGAAAACACATATTTTTCAGCCTTGGATTCTTACTTTTCCACACCCTAAGTACTTGCTTAACCACCAAAAGAGCATCACCTCTTACCCTCACACGGCGGATGCCAAGCTCAAGGAAAAGGTTGAGACCTTTCTCCAAAGTAGCATACTCAGCTTCATTGTTTCTTTGTGCTGTAAGCTTCAAACTCATTTTAGCTACCAAAGCACCTTGAGGATCATAAATTAAAACACCTCCTGAAGCTTCACCATGCACTTTCCTCTAAGATCCATCAAAAAACAATAGATAGGCATTGTCACTATCAGGAGCTTCCATGTGTTGCTTCTTCACTGCATCCTCCTTAAGAAGAAGAGGGCTTTCCTTATAAGTAAGCAAATCAGCCAATGTAGCCCTTGTACACTCCTCAACAAGAAAAGAGAATTGGAATTCTTGTAGCTCCACAATCCACTTCATGAGCCTCTTTGACAAAGTAGGGCTATTCACCAGTTGAGGTAGAAGAGTGTAGCTAGTGAGGAATGTGAATGGTTTAGGGAGAAGGTAGTGCCTAAACCTTCTACATGCATAAATTACACTCACCATGATGAGATCCACCTTGGTATAGCTTCTTTCCACCTCTAGCTTCACCTTGCTAGCACAATAGATAGGCTTGATGTAGTGGGAATTGTTACCTCGTTGAAGAAGCATAGCTCCAATAGCATCCTCACATACTGATGGATTCACATAAAACTCCTTATCCCAATTAGGAGCTTTCATATCATGAAGAGAACCAAGAATCTCTTTGATACCTTGAAATACCTCTTCACATTCATTTGTCCATTGTAGAGGATCCAACCTTGCTACTTGTTGTAGAGGATAAAGAAGTTGAGAGGACAAAGGAATGAACCTTGCCATATACTTGACCTTTTGAATGAAAGTAGAAAGTTTCTTTGTATCTTTAGGTGATGGGAGGAGCACCAAAGCCTTCACTTTGTTAGGATCCGCTTCAATCCCATTCTCTGAGATCATATGCCCCGAAAACTTTACTCTTGGTTGAGCAAGATGACATTTATTTGGGTTGAGTTGACCTCCACTTTCATCATATTGCTTCAATGCCATCCCAAGCTTTACACAATGATCCTTTCTAGAGCTATAAACACAAGTCATCAATAAGATCCTTCACAAACTTGCCAAGAAAGGGACAGATTACCTTGTTGACACGCTTTTGATACCACACACAACCATTCATAAGACCAAAAGGAAGCACACAATAACAAAAGCATCCCCATGGTGTGATAAATTTGGTCTTCTTTTAATCTTCTAAAGCCAAGGTGAGCTGAAAATATCCAGAGAATCCATCACATACGCTATACCTCTCATGCCCTGCAATAGAATCAAGTATGTCATCTATGAAAGGAAGTGGGTATGGATCCCTCTTCATGACTGCGTTTAGGGGCTTAAAATCAACACATATCCTCAACTTTCCATCCTTCTTGGGTGTGACAACAACAAGACTCACCCATTATGCAGTACTCACAGGACATATGAAACCTACTTCAAGAAGCTTGTGTACCTCTTCCTTTAAAGCATTAAGTTGTACCTGACCCATTCTCCTTAGCTTTTGGCGTATAGGCTGAGATCCTTCCTTGATTGGAATGTGAATTTACTCTCCCTTAAAGCCTCTAATTTACTCATAAGAAGTGATGAATAAATGGGGAAATTGTTGTATCATATGTAGGTACTCACCCTTCTCATGACTAGTCAAGTCGAGAGACAACATACCTTGTATCAGCTCCTATTTGACATTAGGTTGAAATTTGGGTTGCATCAGCTCTTCAATTTTCTCATAAGGACCAGAGATATCCTCATTCTCCATAAGGCCAATAAATCTTTGTTTCTCATCATGCTCTTCTTCAAGAAACAAGGAAGAAACATCTAGATCGCTATCGCTGCTATCTTCCACTTCACTGCCATCATCCCCATTGTTTTCTTCTTCACTTTAGTACTCTTCTTCATCACTTTTCTCATCAAAATCAGCGTCCAAATATTTCTTTCTAGCCATGTCAAACCTCTTCTTATCACCCCTTCTATTGTAGAGAGTGTGGTACCACGTCCCCAATCCTGTACAGCTTTGGTTGCCTGTAATCATGGTCTTCCAAGGATGAGAGGGAAAGCATCAATACCTGCGGGCATTACATGGCAATTGACCAGCACTTTAACATCAAATACATCCACCTCCAAGTCGTTTATAACTCCCAAGCACGTCACCCTTGATTGGTTGGCAAGCTTTATGCGAAAACTTGAATTCTTCACCATGTTGAGTTCCAACTTTGAAACACAAGCTTGTGTAATAACACATACCTGTGCACCTCCATCAATATAAGCCTCTCCAATGCACTTCCTTTTATGCCATGCATCCATAGTAGGACATATATCAGGTAAATCATTCAAAGACATGACTCTCACTGACCCCCTTGCAGGCTCCTTCTTCATGGGGTTGACTACATGCTTCCATTGCCTCTTTAACTTGGGACACATCTCCATGAGTTTCCCAAAGGTAACATCAGCCTTTCTACCCACCAAATCATCCCTTAAACTATAATTTGGTTTCCCTTCTCCCAAAGGAAATTCGGATGCATTGTAATGTTGTCTGGGTTTTCTCTTCTTCTTCTCTTTACCTGGACCTGTTTCAACGTGTTTCCCTCTTTTATGGCTGGGACTTGCATCACTCATATCATGATCTCTCATAACCCTCTTAACTATAGGCATGACAATAGCTCCCAAATCATCCTCTTTCTTATCCAAACGGATTATGCTTACCACTTTTGTTTTGCCCTTCTCTTCAGCTGTCAAACCACTTGGTCCTGCTTCCCCTTTAATCTCAATACCATAATCTTGAGTTCGAGAAGGAATTTGTGGAGGAAGAGGAAACATGTCACCGCCCATTCTCTTTGGCTTGTCTTATTGAGGGATTTCATGACCCCATTCACCACAATTGTAACATTGAAACATATCCCCTCTTCCAGCCATGCCTCTTCCGCTACCACCTGTATAACCCTCATTGCTTCCATAACCACGTCCATATCCATAGCTTTGACCTCTTCCACCTCCCATAATATGCACGCTAAGATTATTCACAAGACCTACAACCTCTTGCATCTCCTTTCGAAAAGAATTCACATCATGAGAAGCTTGTTGATCATAACCTGGCTCCCTGATGAGGATCCTTGGTTGCTCTACCGCTTTCACTTCAACCTTTGGCTCGACATTGATTCCAAATTGATGAAGACGCTCTGCTTTTCACTCTTTATTCTTTGCAATTTCAACTGCCTCCTCAAAGGTCCTTGGCTGCTTAAGCTCTACCTTCAAGCATAGGTTACTCCTCAAGCTTGCAAGAAACCTGTCCTTTTTCAGCATGGCTGGAGGAATTTCAGCCCCCAAAGATGTACACCATTTTTCCCATAACGCATTGAATGCCATCACAAAGTCTTCTATGGTCTGGCCTTCACCCTGTACCAAGCCTTGAATAGACTGCCATACCGTTTGTGGGTCTTCCACCTGTTGAAAGTGTGTAAGAAAAGCATGCCTTACCATTTCATAAGTCATAACTTGAGGAGGTTGGGCTGATTGTAGCTTCTTTTCGTAGCCTTCCAAACCATTCCCTAGCATCTCCCTTCAAACAAAAATAGAAGATTCGCAGCACCAACGCTAGGTCTTGCTTGTCAGCAAGAAGGCAAGCAAACTCCATTCTCTCAATGAAACCTTCAGAACTTTCATTTGATTTCCCACTAGACTCTGGAAAATTAAACACCATGTCTCCCAAAACGTGTAACTGAAGGTAACTTGAAGCGATTCCTTTGGTGGGCACCAAAACACTGTTGGGCAAAAGGAAAACTGGGACACCTGTATAGCTTGATATACCAAGAGCGTTCAAACTTCATCCTCAGAACCAAAAACTATACCAAAAAGAATCTTCATAACCCCCAACCAAAAGGCCTTTTCTCCCTTGGGAATTTACAAGCACACGCCCACCCAACAGACCATAGAGCATAGGAGCAAAACCCTGTCAAAGCACGGATTTACAACACACGCCGACCAATGCATATGAAGACAAGAGCTTCCCCTTTCCCAAATGAACACCACAAACCCACAACTTCGACCTCATCTTCACAATTCATAGAAACAAGCCCTCCCAATCTGCCCACATATAATTTTCCACCAGGCTGCCATAGTCGTAACCTTGCAGAGAACTAGTCATAGCCTGAAGAGCACAACTCCAATTAAAACACTTTAAAGCTTGAAAAAAATATTATAAAATGACTGGCGAGAAATTTGAAGATGACCAAAATTGATTCCATACGCCACCATGAGAAAAATTGACGCGAACAGAAAGCTGTCCCAGCACGACTATACGTAGAGAAGGCTAGTCGGGGCAAAAACCTGCATCAAAAAGAACCAAAGAGGCACAACGAGCTAAAACCTGTAAATTTATGATGTTTGGCTGAAATTTTTCAGGTTTGTACATGAGCTTAAGTTATATACAAGTCTCACTTCAAAAAACACACTCACGGGCACTTACAGTAGCCCGACAGTTGTCACTAGACTAGCGACTTGCAGTGCATGTACATGTGCTTGCTAAAACAAGCTAAAAAACCCAAAAAAAGAAATCGCATACCCCCTTTTGACATCAGGCATCATGTCCGTATGTACAAATTTATAAAAAACGGGGTGTCAGAAATGCGCCCCACATCGCATCATGGCTCTTTCTATATGAGCCATCAAAGAACAACACATGTGCATTGCTGATCTGTGGCACTTCTTCAACTACCTTTCTCACCACCTCTTCCTTAACAAGAAGGGGATTCTCCTTGTAAGTCAACAAATCATCTAGGGTAGCCCTTGTACTATCTTCCACTAAAAAAGAGAACTCAAACTCTTGTAGCTCAATTACCCATTTCCTGACTACATTTGACATGTTAGTTCCATTAATTAACTATGGCAAAAAAGCATAACTCTTGAAGAAAAAAAAAGGTCGTGGTAGCAAGTAATGACAAAATAGTCGACAAGCAAATATTATACTAGCCATCACTTGCTCTACTTTCGAGAATTTTCTCTCTGCTACCAGCTTCACTCGGCTTGCACAATACAGTCACCTCGTATAATGGTTGCCCTTCCCCTTTTTCAATAGCATGGCTCCAATGGCATCATCCCCTACTGATAGATTTACATTAAAAACTTTCTCCCAATTAGGAGCGTGCATGGCTGACAGCCCCCCCCTAACACCTCTTTCACCTCTTGAAACACTTCTTCACACTTGTCATCCCATTGCAATGGATCATGCTTTTCCACTTGCTATAATGGATAAAGAATCTGTGAAGAAAATGGAATAAACCGCGCCATGTACTTTACTTTGTGTATAAAGGTTTCCAATTTACTTTGTGATGGAAGAAGAATAATAGACTTAACCTTGTCTGGATCAGCCTCAATGCCATTTTTGGACACCATATGACCCAATAACTTCACCCTTGGCTATGCTAGATGACATTTCTTTGGATTTAGTTGTCCTCCACATTCATCATATCGATCCAATACCATCTGTAGCTTCTCATGGTGTTCAACCCTATTGCTGTAGACACAGAAGTCGTCCATAAAAGCTTTAACACAACTACCAATGAATGGTTCCAATACCCAATTTGCTTTCTCTTGATAGAAAGATGGTCCACTTGACAACCCAAATGGCAATATGGTGTAGCAATAACAAACCCCTGGCGTAATGAAAGTTGTCTTCGTTCGGTCTTTAAGAACAATCTTCAATTGAAAATAGCTTGAAAAACCATCACACACACTGTGACGGGAGCAAAGCAAACCCCGAACCCTGACGGCCTCTAAAACACCGGGGACCGAATGGCGCGCCTTGAGCCTGTCATGGTAAGGCAAACAGGGGCACCACCTAGCTTCAGCGGCTAGGACGCAAACAACACACCACCATAACAAAGTTTTCATCCAAGAGAGATGGATGCTTGGGAGTAATGATGAAGAGGAAAGGGAATGAGATCAAGTGAGAGAGTGAGTGAGTGAGAGAGAGAGAGAGAGAGAGAGAGAGAGAGAGAGAGAGAGAGAGAGAGAGAGAGAGAGAGAGAGAGTGAGGGAGGGGGTATAGCGGCTTAGTACTTAGGCACCACAAAAGGACGGAGAATCCGCACACCCTTCACACATACACAAGCTCACTCCAAACACAAGATTAGGTGGCGATTCCACACACCTCACATGGGCAAAACATTGCAAGAAAACATACTCACAAAACCTCAAGCTTTATTTAGAGAATAAGGCGATGAAGTGGGGAGCATAGGGTAGGGGAATGAGAAGGGAGAGAGTGGTAGAGCACATGGCGGATAGGTGGGAGTTGATGGCGAAGACTCGCACGAGGGTTATGGCCATCATCCTTCATTTAGTTGCCCTTCATCTTCCATAGCCAAGGGTGTAAAGGTCATGCTCAAGACAAGCATGGTGATTGCGGTGATGGTGATGGTGTGTGTGTGTGTGTGTGTGTGCACTAGGCACACATAGTGCATAGTGTGTTCTTTGGTGATGTTGTGTGTCCTTAGTGTGATGGTGACCCCTCTTTATATAGGGGAGGAGGGGGGAGAAATTCTAGAATTTAGAAATGAAGAAATCATTATCTATATAGGCCATGTGACTATGGGCCCCGCTTGTCTGGCTGTGTGTATATGTGCCAGAACAACAGCCTTATGAGAGAGAGACTAAGAGAGAGAGATGGGTTGATGAAAAAAAGTGAGAGGTGACATGGAGAATAAAGTAATTACAAGAGGGGAGAGAGGGAAGTGTGTTCAGAGGTGAATCTGTGTGCAAATGTGTGTGAACACAAGAAAAATCAGGTAACCACCGGGTGGGGATGGGTCTGTGGGCACCTTTTTCAGTGAAACTGAGTGTGTGTGAGTGTGGGGGAGGTTATTTAGCTACAAGACAAGAGACATGGCGCCCTTTAGAGAGAGAGGGGGGTATTTGGGTCATGGGATATGTTAGGAGAGAGAAAGAGGGGGTGGGGTATACTATTTTGGAAGATAGGGTAAGTTGCATGTGAGTTAGGGTGCATTATTGGTGAGTTATAGTGCATTATTGGTGAGAGGTGGGGTAGCTTGAGGAGAGAGAGAAAGGAGAAAGGACAAGGGGAAGAGAGAGGGGGTTGACCTTTTGAGTGGAGGAGAGGAAAAGGGACACACGGCGGGGCAACAGTGAAGAAAAAGGAGGCAAGGTGGGGATGGGCTACGCCGCAGGCATGAGGTGACCTATTTTACATTTCTTATATATTTACATAATCATACTTTATTTTTTTCTTACTTTTTCCAATGCCTTTTATCACTCCCTCCCTAAGAGGGGGTTTTCATGGGGTGGGGACGAGAGAAGGGGGGTATGGGAGCTTGGCTTGTGAAAAGCCCCCATCATTAGCCCTCCCCTTTTGGCTAGAGGCATTCATGTCTCTAGCTCATCTGTTTGATCATTATCGTTGGAGGTGGCGGCTGATGGTGTGTCCTCATCTGGAATGTCAATTGGTGGAGCCTGGTCAAATCGAAGAAAATAAGGTTTAAGTCGCCAACCATTTACCCTGGTTTTATGAAGTTTTCCATCAGACTCCATAAGCTGGTAGCTTCCATTGGCATACTTTTTCCTGACGATGAAAGGACCTTCCCACCGGAGTAGGAGTTTCTTATCCTTGCGTGTGTCGAAGCGATTGTCGTAGCGGAGCACCAACATTCCTTTCTTCAATTCTTTTTTCCGGAGATGCTCGTTAAAACTAAGCCGTCTATGCTCTGCTTGTGCTGCATAATAATTTATTGCTTCTTCTCTGTCCAGCTGCAGTCTTTCCAAGTTGATGATGTGATCTCTCAAATGCATGTTGGGCTGTTGAAGCTGGCTTGCCATTACTCTGAGACTTTGTAGTTGCACTTCAATGGGCAAGATTGCTTCCTTACCAAATACTAGATGATACGGTGTGAATCCCAAGGATGTACGAAATGAAGTTTTGTAGGCCCATAAAGCTGGTAGTAGATACTTATCCCAGTCTCCAGGATGATTGTTTACCTGCTTGGTAATAATTTTAGAAACCATTCCATTTACCTTTTCAACTAGGCCATTACATTGAGGGTAATATGGTGAAGAGTGCCTCCTTGTAATGCCCAGTTTTTGCATTAATTCTCCTACCAAGTCTGCTCTGAAACCTGGCCCTCTATCAGAGATGATCTCTAAAGGTGTGCCAAACCTACAGCATATGTGCTCGTAGATAAATTTAGCTACCTCTACCGCTGTGATTCTAGTGGTGGCTGTAGCCTCTGCCCATCTAGTCATGTAGTCGACCCCCATGATAATGTAGAATTTTCCTGAGTTGGCCCTAGGTAATGGCCCAATGGCATCGATACCCCATTTTTCAAATGGGCCATATGAGAGAATAGGTGTCTGTGGTTCAGGCATAAGTGACCTAGTGCCGGCCTTTTGACACAATTTACACGTTTTGCACCAGTGGTGTACATCACGGTTGAGGCTAGGCCATATGAAGCCTGCCTGCAAGATTTTCCTACTTGCTATGTCTAGGGCAAAGTGACCACCACAAACCCCATTGTGACAACTAGCAATTACCCCCGTGATTTCCTGAGAGAGAGGGACCTTCCTGAGTATTTGGTCCTTACCCTTACAATACAAACAGTCATTGATGAGTCGATACCTTGTGGCCTTCTGCGTTAGCCATTGCTTCTGTCCCTTTGTTAAATCTGATGGGCATTCCCCTGTTTCCAAAAAATGCATGATGTCAGGCAAGGCATCACTTCCTTGAAATAGAGGGAGCTTTAATTTTATTGCTCCAACCACCACTTCCTGTAGTCTTTCACTTGCTAGGGCATTTGCTTCTTGGTTTTGAGCCCTTGGGATATGGTGTATTTGAACTTCTTCAAACTTACCCAACAAGGTTTTTACACCACTTAAGTGAGTCCTTAAACTAGAATTCTTGCATGTCCATGCTCCATTTACTTGCCTTATCAGAAGTAGAGCATCCCCAAATACATTAAGGCGTTGTACACCTTGCGAGACGCACCATTGTAGACCCTTGGTTAGTGCTGCATACTCAGCTTCATTGTTAGAATGTGAATCTAACAATTGGCCCAACGAAAATACCTTTGTCCCTTTGTCATCAAAGACCACTATGCCTGCAGCTGCTTTGTCGGACGCTCGCTTGTAGGCTCCATCAAAGTAGAGAGTGTATGCTCCTTCTACCATCGGTGGTACTGGAGGTAATCGGACTTCTCCTTCCTTAGATTGCTTCTCCTTCCCTTCAAAGACTTGGTAGGTCATGAGTCCACCCAAACTTGCCCTTGTCGTGCTTTCTACCTGTACCGTGTAGTCAAACTCTTGCAGACAAACTAGCCATTTAGTAATTCTAGCAGACACATCCATGTGTTGTACAACATAGGGAAATATTTCATCCGTGGTTAGAATCACAAATTGCTTAGGCAGCAAATATGACCTAAACTTTGTAGTTGCAAATCTAAGATCTAGGACTAACTGTTCCACATGGGTGAAACCTTTCTCTCTTGCTGTCATCATTCGACTAGAGAAGTAGATTGGCCTCATGAAAGATGTCGTCGTATCCTTTTGGAGTAGCACAGCCCCCAATGAGTCATCACCAACACTTGAGGTGACATAGAATTTTTCATCCCACTTAGGTGGTGAGATAGTTGGCAGAGTGGCTAAGACCTCCTTTACCTTGTTATAGTGATGTTCTCTTTCCTCGTCCCAAGTGAAAGTTGATCTTTGAGTGAGTTTTTGCAATGGTAGAACAAGTTGTGATAGTAGATGTATGAATCTACTTAAGTACCTCACCTTCTGTAGAAAAGAGACCAGTTGACGTGCGGTCGTTGGTGAAGGTAGGGCTATGAGTGCGGACACCTTACTTGGGTCGGCGTTGATACCTCTTGCTGAAATTTCATGGCCTAGTAGAATGATTTTACTCTCCCCAATGTGACATTTATCCACATTAAGCTGCCCACCTAGGCTCTGCAACCTGGCCAAACCTTCAGTTACCTTTTCTAAATGTGAAATACGGGAGCTATATATACAAAAATCATCAATGAACACTCTTATGGATGTTCCAAAGAACGGTTGAAAAACATATGTGACATATCTTTGGAATGTGGCAGGTGCATTTGTGAGACCAAATGGCATAACCCTGTATGCAAAACAACCCCATGGCGTGATAAAAGTGGTTTTTAGCTGATCTTCCAAGGCTATGGGTATTTGAAAGTATCCTGAATAACCATCACAGATGGTATAGCATTCAAAACCCGCTACTTCATTCAGAATTTCATCCAAGAAAGGGAGAGGAAAGTGGTCTCTCTTTGTAGCTGTATTTAGTGGTTTGTAGTCAACACAGACCCTTCACTTACCATTCTTTTTAGGCGTCACCACTACGGGTGACACCCATTCTGAGTTTTCTATAGGATAGATGAATCCCGCCTCCAGCAGTTTCCTTACCTCGGCCAAGAGTGCCTTTTCTTGTATGACCCCCAATCGTCGTAGCTTTTGCACAACTGGTTTTACCCCTTCCTTCAGCTTAATATGATGTTCCACCACTGTAATGCCTGTGATTCTTTCATAGTTGTCAATGAGCAGGTTATGAAATCCCATCAACATTTGCAAAAAACTATCTTTCTCCTCAAGTGTTAATTCCGTAGACAACATACCCTTCAACCTACTTCCTCCTAGGCCAGGTGATTTTCTCTCCTCTTCATTGGGTTTCCCTTTTGGTGATGGATCACCAGTTATGCTTACCCTTTGTGGATCCTTCATAATGATACCCATCACATCAATGGAACTGTCACTTTCGTTGGTGGATGTGGTCTCCTCCTCAGAACTGGAAGATTCTCTAGTGGTTTCATCTGCCGATGTTTCCAGATTCATTTGCTTCTACTTGCCAATCCTCACGTCGTAGTAGATTGTCTCCCCTTTCTTACCGGTCATGTGTAGAAGGCCAGTACCCTAGTCCTGTTTTGCCTTCATGGCCATCAACCATGGCCTTCCCAAACTTAGTGGATAGCCCTCCCCCTTAGTAGGCATTACAAAAACAGCTACCTCTACCTCAGTGTTGAAAGCTTTTATTTTCACGGCACTTACCACACCCACACACTTTACTTTTGCGTTGTTTGCCATTTTTGCCCTGCATGGAGAAGGCCTGTCAACCTCGAGTCCTAATCGAAGCATCATAGCTTCGCTCATTACACAGATTTGTGCACCTCCATCAATGTAGGTGTTTCCAACCCTCTTTCCTTTTATGTTTACGTCGACATTGGAAGGATGTCATCCATGTTGCATCCCGAAATTGCTCCGGCTACCTTTGTTTTGGAGCGTCTTGTACTTACCATTTTAGACCATTGTCGCCTTACTTTTGGTGCAAGATGTAGCAGCTGTGGCCATGTAATCTTCGGTCCTTGCTCTGCCACATCCAATGTTAGATCATAGGGCTTAGAACTTTCCCCTAGCTAGAAGTCGGTGATGCCCAATTTCCGTCGTGGCCTGGATGGCCTCTTGCTAGTTTCTCCTCTCATGCTTCTCTCATCATCTGATTGTGTAGCTTTCTCCCTCCTAGATCTTTTCACAGTCATGGCTTCAAGTGGTTCTAAAAAGGTTACCTTCTCCTTACCCTTGTCCCTCTCTTTTACTCTGGGTGGATCCACTACTACGGCTTTTCCTTTCTCTTCTAGCCTTATGATGTTTACAGGGCGATCAGGTGGTGGGGCTGGTGGAAGAGGTGGGATGGATGCTTGTAGTGGTGTCTGGGGTGGACATAGAATTTGTGTTGGTGGGAATGGTGCTCGGGGTGGGGGTGTTCTTTCTCTAGGGGGTGACAATTGGTTCCTCCTACCTCCTCTATTATAGTTTTGTCGTGGTTTGGGACAGTAGTACATACCGTGACCGTCTTCTCCGCAGTTGTAGCAATGATACTCCCTGTTTTGTCGTCGTGCTCTTCCAAGGTCTTGATCTCTTTCTTGACTCCTCCCTTGTTGTATTAAGTGGACAGACAAATTCTGCAGTTGGTCAGTAATATGGGCCAACATATCTTGTTGGTCATCTCTTACCCCAAGAGCCGGTGGTGGTGGTATGGTGTTTGTCGTAGTTGCTGGTCGACACGATGTTCCTGCTTCTGTTGACTCGGTTTCTTTGGCTTTCATTCGCAGCTTCTTGTCCTTAAGGCGAGCAATCTCAACGGCTAACTCGTACGTAGCCGGGAATCTACCTTTTACCTTCTCCTTGAGAAGCGGCCATAAGCCATGCGTGAACCGATCTTTTTTTAGGAAATCGGGTGCGGCTTCTCCCTTTGCCAGTGACTCAACCCACCGTTCCCACATATCCACAAATTTGGACTCATAGGTGGCATATTCTAAAAGACCCTCCTTCTTCAAGTCTCTCAACTTGTCCCACAACTTTTTTGAAGTGGTACCTCCCCCAAAGCGCCTCTTGAAAGCGGTTTTTAAGGGTTCCCAGTCATCCTTGGTTGCTTGTGGAAGTGCATTGTACCATGATCCAGCTTCTAGCTTCATAAGATGCTTAAAGATTCTAACCCGGGATTCATCTGTATCTTTGTTGCTCACTACACATGCTACTTCAAAGTCATCTAGGAAGTCTGTTACCAAATCCTCCCCCTTCTTTCCTTTAAATGTTGGAAATGCTACACTTGCCATGATTACTGAGAGAGAGCTAGAAAGACACACTGCTTAACTTGCAAAAGTTTTTTCTTCTTTACAAGGAGGCGTGTATACCCTCTTATACTAGGACATAGATTAAAACTTCAAACGGTACATTGCCTTGTACCAAAGGTAAGACAAATTGTTGATCTGATGCTAGAACCTCAAAAAATCGCTCCCCACCCAGCATGGTGTCAATGACGTGCTGGTAGTGAGCCTTCAAATCCAGTATTACCTTGATTGAGCATACACGTGTTGCTATGTGTGATCTGTCTTGAGGTAGGTTGTATTGATTCATGTGAAGCTTAGAGGTGCTTAGTCACTGTCCAAGCTTGTGGGAGAGGGTGGTGTTCTTTCCTGAAACAAACTCAGTAGATCCCTAGTTTCTCTAGTGAGAGTGTGAGCCAATGATTCCGTTATCTGTGCTACAGCATCAGGTGCGATTTGAAAGCTGACTGTGATAATTACCTCGGTGACTTGAGTTATCCGATTCTCAAAGTAGAATAGTGTTGATTCTCTATTGTGTAGAGCTCCTTCCATTTTGTTGTTGTGGGTTGGTTGTAGGTTGCGGACATGGTTTCGACCTTCTCCTTCTTCTTCTTGGCACTTGGCCTATGTATATCCACTGGGTTTGGTGTGTTGGTTGACTCTCCCACTGCAAATCAATTACCGTTACGCCTGGCACTCGAGCTTCGATGGAGATGTGGAGTTCGTCTAGTTGTGCTTGGAGCTCTTCTTCTTCTGTCGTCCAATTAGCAAATCCTGCAAGCCATTCATCCATTCACAATAGTTTAGGGGTTTCAGTCTTGTAAACTGAAGGGTTTCATGAAAAGATCCTCAGTGGGGGCACCAAATGACGGGAGCAAAGCGAACCCCGAACCCCGACGGCCTCTAAAACACCACGGACCGAATGGCGCGCCTCGAGCCTGTCATGGTAAAGCAAACAGGGGCACCACCTAGCTTCAGCGGCTAGGACGCAAACAACACACCACCATAACAAAGTTTTCATCCAAGAGAGATGGATGCTTGGGAGTAATGATGAAGAGGAAAGGGAATGAGATAGATAGAGAGAGAGAGAGAGAGAGAGAGAGAGAGAGAGTGAGGGAGGGGGTATAGCGGCTTAGTACTTAGGCACCACAAAAGGATGGAGAATCCGCACACCCTTCATACATACACAAGCTCACTCCAAACACAAGATTAGGTGGCTATTCTGCACACCTCACATGGGCAAAACATTGCAAGAAAACATACTCACAAAACCTCAAGATTTATTTAGAGAATAAGGCGATGAAATGGGGAGCATAGGGTAGGGGAATGAGAAGGGAGAGAGTGGTAGAGCACATGGCGGATAGGTGGGAGTTGATGGCGAAGACTCGCACGAGGGTTATGGCCATCATCCTTCATTTATTTGCCCTTCATCTTCCATAGCCAAGGGTGTAAAGGTCATGCTCAAGACAAGCATGGTGATTGCGATGATGGTGATGGTGTGGGTGTGTGTGTGTGCACTAGGCACACACAGTGCATAGTGTGTTCTTTGGTGATGTTGTGTGTCCTTAGTGTGATGGTGACCCCTCTTTATATAGGGGAGGAGGGGGGAGAAATTCTAGAATTTAGAAATGAAGAAATCATTATCTACATAGGCCATGTGACTGTGGGCCCCACTTGTCTGGCTGTGTGTATATGTGCCAGAACAGCAGTCTCATGAGAGAGAGAGATGGGTTGATGAAAAAAAGTGAGAGGTGACATGGAGAATAAAGTAATTACAAGAGGGGAGAGAGGGGAGTGTGTTCAGAGGTGAATCTGTGTGCAGATGTGTGTGAACACAAGAAAAATCAGGTAGCGACCGGGTGGGGATGGGTGTGTGGGCACCTTTTTCAGTGAAACTGAGTGTGTGTGAGTGTGGGGGAGGTTATTTAGCTACAAGACAAGAGACATGGCGCCCTTTAGAGAGAGAGAGGGGGGTATTTGGGTCATGGGATATGATAGGAGAGAGAAAGTGGGGGTGGGGTGTACTATTTTGGAAGATAGGGTAAGTTGCATGTGAGTTAAGGTGCATTATTGGTGAGTTATAATGCATTATTGGTGAGAGGTGGGGTAGCTTGAGGGGAGAGAGAAAGGAGAAAGGACAAGGGGAAGAGAGAGGGGGTTGACCTTTTGAGTGGAGGAGAGGAAAAGGGACACACGGCGGGGCAACAGTGAAGAAAAAGGAGGCAAGGTGGGGATGGGCTTCCCCACACGCATGAGGTGGCCTATTTTACCTTTCTTATATATTTACATAATCATACTTTATTTTTTTATTACTTTTTCCAATGCCTTTTATCACTCCCTCCCTAAGAGGGGGTTTTCATGGGGTGGGGACGAGAGAAGGGGGGTATGGGAGCTTGGCTTGTGAAAAGCCCCCATCAACTGTACCTCTCATAACCTGCCACCACTGAATCCAAGATCTGATCGATGTATGGGAGAGGATATGGGTTCTTTTTAGTGGCTACATTTAAGGGTTTAAAATCTACACAAATCCTCCACTTTCCATCCTTCTTTGGGCTGACTACTACTGGACTCACCCATTCTGTGGTTTCCACTGGGACTATAAACCCTGCCTTCAATAACTTGTCCAACTCTTCCCTCAAGGCTTCCATATGCTCTTTACCCATCCTTCTTAGCCTTTGCCGCATTGGCTTAGGACCCTCTTTTAGCTCTGTATGCATCTCTTCATATGAAGTAATGAATAAATCAGGAAAACTAGCCAGCACGTGCAAATATATCTCCTTCTCCAAAGCTGAGAGGCCTCCACTGATCATTTGTGTCATCAATTCATGCTTCTTTGACAATTCAACCTTTGTTTGCATCAGCACTTCAATCACTTCATAAGGCCCTTCACTTTCATCTTCAATCTCATTTGCAAATATAACTAAACCAAACTCCTGGATTTATTTATCTATCAAAAGAAATGCAACATCAACATCCTCATAACTGCTGGTAGTACTATCATTGTCCTCATCAGACACTGTGGCATAGTATTCATCACTAGAGTCAGCCTCATCTTCATAAAGCTCCTCCAATCGTTTCCTTGTGTCCATATTATATAGCTCCTTGGCACCTATCTTTACATAGAGGCTAATCGTACCACGTCTCCAATCTTGAGCAGCTCCCACTGCACGTAACCATGGTCTGCCCAGTATAATAGGATATGCTCCCAACCCCACTGGCATCACATGAAAATCAACCACTGCCTTTGCATTATACGCCTCCCCTTTTAAGCTCTTTACAACACCCAAACATTTTACTTTCTGATGGTTTGCCAATCTGATCTGAAAGCCTGACACCCTAGTCACTGTAAGACCCATCTTCTCAACGCATGAGTGTATTATGACACATATTTGGGCTCCACCATCCACATAACCTTGTCCCATATTTTTTCTTTTATGCCACACATCTACTATTGGGCAAATGTCTAGTAGCTCGTCCATTGCCAACACCTTTACTGAACCTCTCTTTGGCTCTTTCTCCATTGGGTTAACAATCCTCTTCCACTGTCGCTTTAGCTTAGACACCATCTGTATAATCTACCAAACATCAACATTGGCTTTCCTGCTCGTCATATCCTCCTTCAAGTCATAGCTTAATTGCCCATCCCCTAGTGAAAAATCTAAAACATGAAACTTGCGACGAGCCCTCCTTTTCCTCTTGGACTTGACATCCTCTCCTTCATGGCTCTTTCCCTTCTTCTTACTAGGAGTTGGGGCACTTCTTCCTTCCTTTTACTCTGTGGTCCTCGTCCCAATAGGCATCACTTATGTATCCTCCAGCTTTGCTGCCTCCTCCAAGGCGACCACACTTATCACTTTTGTCTTTCCCTTTTCCTCTTGGGTTAATCCACTAGATCCTTCTTCTCCCTTAATCTCAATGCCATAATCATTTGACCTAGTTAGCACATGTCTTGGCAATGGATACATATCTCCCCCCATCCTTGGTGGCTTATCACATTGCGGGTTGATGTGTCCCAACTCTCCACAATTATAACATGTGGGCATCTGCCTCCAAACTCTACCATTGCTTTGTCTAACACCATTCCTGGGTTTTTCTTCACCTCGTGGCTGATTTGCAAACCTCCCCCGACCTCTATTATTTCCCACATTACCTAGCATGTTGAGGCTAAGATTCTTCATTAAATCTACCACTTGACTCATGTCTTGCCTTAGCCCATCATCTTGCACTGCTGTAGTATTCACTGCTGGCATAACCTGAGGAGTAACAGAAACCACTAGTTCATGATGAACCCCTGGTATGTGACCTTGTAAAGAGTCCATAGGATGAAACTTAGACCTCCTCGGCAAAGACTCCACCCCTAGCTGGCTCATTTTCCTCATCTTCCACTCTTTGTTCCTTACCACCTCCAATGCATCTTCATATGTTCTAGGCTTCTTTAGCTCCACTCTCCAACATATATTCTCCCAAAGACCAGCCATGAATTTGTCCTTCTTCATCATGTCAGGTGGGGGTACTTGTGGTGCTAAGGCTTTGCACATCCACTCCCATGCCAGTGAAAACTTACGTATGTATGCATCTACTAGCTCACCTTCCTTTTGCACTAAACCCTGTACTTATTGCCACACTTTGTCAGGATCTTATGTCTTCACAAAATCCACTTCCAATCCATGCCTTAGATTGTCCCAACTTAATCTTACAGGTGGATTAGCCACACGCAACTCCTCTTCAACTGCTTTGGACCAAACTCGTGCATCACTCTTCAAACAAATCTGGAGAAGACGTAACATCTGTGCAGGATCATGCATCTGATTGCTAATGCAGGAAACCTCCATCTTTTCCAAAAAGTCTTTCACATCTTCATCACTTCTTCCATGAGACTCCGGATAAGAGAAATCCATGGCTACTCACGTTTCGATGCTTTGAGAAACTCTTCTAACACACGTGCAAGAACCCAAAACTTTTGATTGACTCAATCCCCAGAAACTTCAATGGCGCTCAAGCTTTAGATAAGGACAACACATGAACATCAAATGAGTTTTCATAGTTAATCATTGGAATTACAACAGACAAAGGACATTCCAGTATCTCTCTTAATCGTCTTGGCCCAAACATAAAGACTATGCGGTGCTGGAAAAAAACTTCCTGGACACATGAACATTTATCTAGATTCTTTGAGTTAAATGAAAAGGAGTGAATTGAGGTCCATTTTGATCACCCATTAAAGCCAAGCATGCAGATTCCAAGAAGGCACACCTGACTTATCCTCTAATTTTGCCAGAATTTCAACAACATAACAACATAAATTGCTCAAAAGGCCAAAAAACCAGCCATCAACTTGGAAAAACTTTGGCAGAGTTTCCCAAGAAGTAGAGCAGTAAGAACCCAAAATATAGACTCTATATGTATGCATAACATGTCAACAATAGAACCCGAGCATCAAGTAGGAATCATTAGTACATAGCCTATGGCAAGGTCACAAAAAGGGTGCTCCAGTCACCTGTATCACCAAAAGTATCTCACATTTGAGAATCCCCCAGTTCAATAAAACCTCACGCTATTGACCCTCTCACGAAAGCTTATGCAAATATCATATAGTCAAGTCTCCGAGATGACTATCATCCAGACCAAGTCTCAGAAATGATTAGGACTGCCAAATAAAACCAAGCATGGCTCCACAAAGGCGTACAATGGCAGAATCCACAAGTAACGTACAATACAAGACAATGCACTCAAACAGGCGCCAAAGGATGCATACCCATGACAACTGTAAGTGACTTCCACTACGAGTGTATCACTCTACTCTAGCAACCTATACCTATATGAACCACCTGTACCTCTACTTGCCCCTGTAACCTGTAACTTGTAATTTGCAACCTGTAATCCCGAAGCTGAAGGCACTCGAAGAAGATCCTCCGTGGGGGCACCAAAAGAATGTGAGCGAGATGGAAAGACACACAAAGCCTCTGTAATCACCCGACACACACTCTTGGGATAATACACACACACACACACACTATGGGTCACCACTCGGCTTACATAACCCACCTGACCAAGATAGGGAACACACCGATGGAGTGAGAGAAGAGAGACTATCCATTTACCCACTCAACACAGAGACACACACACATACACACCCAAAAAACTCAGCTCAAAAGAGGAGAATTTCTGATGTTTAGATACAATTGAGCTTGGGCCAACACTAATGGGGCAAATAGCTCACACAATATGGGTAAAATATGATAGATACAATCATAAATTCGAGTAGAGGCTTCGCTCATAGGAGAAACTTATGCAGCCAAAATAGTGAGGAATTTGGAAAAATTTATAGCACCATCACGTCTGGAATGGTCCAAAACCCCAGTCTACAATGTCAAAGTGCTTAAATCGGACCTCAGATGAGCGGTTTATGGTCAAAACAGGCTTCAAAAACAGCAAAAACTCAGTTGCGGCTGTTCCTCGTCTTCTCATCATGTTTTTTTGGTCTTCTCTCAGGTTTTTTAGTTCTCACACTTATCTTTATTACTTGGGAACCTTTGGCCTTTTAATTGACCTCAAACGGACCCCGAACATACCAAAAAGTGGCCTCGCAGTGCATAGTTGTCACCCTGCTGCATCCATCCGCACACATGGCCTTCAACTTTTTCCAATAATGTATACCGTCACCAAGTGAAGTGGCCCCAAAATATGGTCTTCGTACTGACCTTTTTCATAATTCATCACAAAAAAAAACCCACGTTGTGTCCGTACTTATCCACGTGCAAGTCTTGACCCCATTCGACCTCTTGACGCCACTAGATGCCATCTGACGTACCTGCTTACCTCATGTCGTCTAGCTTCCTTGAGAAGTTTTACGCACTACCAACTCCTCGTTATTATAGAAAAAACACAATGGTACTGGTGATAGTGAAAATCGATGCACTATGTACACCCTGTCCTACCTGTACACATGTGGGCCCCACGTAACCACCTGGCTCTAGAAAATGGGCAATCCTTTATTCGATGCACCATGCATGTGTATGTACATATGCACAATCACTTCTTCCAAAAAACTCTTAACACCGCATTGTTGTTCCAGTTCCAGAATGAGTCGAATAGGAAGACATTTCAGATGTTGAATCTAGAAAAGTGTATGAGACTTCTTCTAAGATAGTTTCCAAGTGGTTACCTTGGTTCCCACTTTCTTCGGTGGATACTCTACTAGCGGTCTCTCCAAATATGCCTTGGTTTGCTAGTATATGACCATATCTAAGGTTCATATAGACCTGTGAAGCCCTAGATAGAGTACTTATTTCCGGATTGACTTGTTGTCAACTTTTTTTTACTTTACTTGATTGCAACTTCTGTCAAGCTTTTGATTCCTTGCCTGCAACCTGATTCCTATATCAGTTTTAATCAAGTTAGCTATTCCTTCACAAAGACTATACAATTCTTGCTAACTATTGTGACTGGTCAATATAAATCAAGCTCGGTGAGTCAACAGTTGAGACTTTTAGAGTCTATTTTTTCCAAAATCCACAAGACTAATCTGCAACCTGCAATCTGAGGTGAATATGTACCAATTTGGATCTGATTGAACCAGAAACTGCCCAGTGTCCTTGTATTACGTTGGACTAACACTGTACAAGTTTAAAAGTCAAAGTGGTGTCTCTGTGTAGCAGTAGTAAATAATTGTGATTATTTACTTTTGTCAGTTTTCGGCACTTTTTTTGCTTGATTTTCAAAGTATGCAGCCTATTAAGGTCTTTGGACAAGTTTCACTACGATTGGACAAAGTTTGTTCAAGTTTGTCAGCTGTTTCGTATCGGGGCAGACTCAGTTTTCAAGAATCTGGCTTAAGTCTCAGTTTTGTGATCAAAATTTGAGGTCTACTTGATGTGCTTGACCTTCTGGTATACTCAAATATGCAAGAATATCAATTTTTGTAGCAGATGTAAATAATCACAATTATTTACTTCAGCTATTTTCTGTAAGTTTTTGTCCCAATCTTGACATAGATCTGTTAAGCAGCTTAACTTAAGCTCCCTAGCCAAGTTTCATCAAGTTTGGATGATTTTTGTTCAAATGGTCATTAGGTTTTTGTCCATAGACTGACTTTGCAAATTTGGCCACAATTTTCAATCCAATGATCCAAATCTTACCAAATTTGATTTGTAGGCTTAGTATAACATGCTAAAACTAGTGGTATGTTGACTTGGTCAAAAAATTTGAGAAATGGGACAGATGTAAATAATCACGATATTTACTTCTAGCAACTTTTTGCATCTTTTTGGTCAAGTGAGCATGTACACATGTCTATCACATCAATTTAAGCCTATCAATCAAGTTTCATTGAGTTTGAGCAAAATTTTCCCCGATTTACACTCAAGCTTCCGAAAGTCAGTACAGAATTTAGTTTTTACCCAGTATTTTGTCAGTTTGGTGATCCAAATTCTATGGTCCTTTACAAAAGTTGTTTGTACACATGCAATGAGTCACTGGTATCAACCTTGGTTAGTTTTGAGCTCAAAATAAATAATCTTGCAATCACGTGAAGTGGACCCCAAATATAGCTCTCATGATGACCTTTCTGCATAATTCATCACAAGAAAACACTCCTGTTGTGTCCTCGCTTACCACGTGCAAGTATTGACCCCATTCGACCTCCTGACGCCACTAGATGCCACTCACGCACCTGCTTACTTCATGCGTCGTCCCGGTGATAGCTTCTTGGATAAGCTTTACGCTCCACCAACTTCTCATTATCATAGAAAAACACACTGATACTGGTGATAATGAAAATTGATGTATTATGTACACGTTGTTTTCATAGAGGTCCGCTTCCATGAAGGGAAAAAGAGCCAAGAAATGCAAGCTAAACTTATTTGAAGCCTACACATTTAGTGATCAGTGATGAGGGCTTGTTAATAGTCCAAGTTTAATGATTAATGTATGCCATATGCGGCTTAAAAGGGCCAACAGATGCCTTAATGATGCCAAAAATGAGTATGATTGAAGTGATCATAGATGGGAGATTATGATCTACAACTGTTGTGCTTGAAGTGCTCTACCGGTCTGTCTTTACGGCTCGTTGATTGGAGCTATGGAGATAAAGTTATGGCAGTTTGAAGCTTGAGTCTATTTCAGATCCGCACTGGATTGGGCAACTGTAGCTGAGGTGACAGAAATGAAATGAATGCATGAACTTGAAGCGCTCACTTTGTGGAGCGTGTCAGTCTTTTCAGATTAGTGATTGGAGTTTTGATCGCCAAGATATTGGCCGTTAAAGATGCATCGGAGGCCGGTTCCGTACCAGTTCGCGATCGGCTTGGTCGGAGTGCTATCTGGGAATTTTTGAGCTTCATCTAGGTTTTGAAATGCAGGAGCAGTAAGGGCTTGAGGAGTATCGTGTTCGGAATGTCATCTCTTGGAATGCAATGATTGCGGGATAAACCCAACAGAGGCAGGGCCAGGAAGTTGGACAAATGCAAGATGGGACAACTCTCCAAATGCAATTACGTATGCTTGTATCTTGAAGGAAAGTGGCACCATGCAAGATGATATGGGCATCAAATTCACGATGATATTGTTAGTCAATGGCTACTAGAGAAAGGGTGTCATGCAAGGCATTGCCTTGGCTGATATATATGCCATGTGTGGTGCCCAAGTGTAGTGCCCAAGGGCCATAATCTAAAGGCCGCCCACATGAATTAAATGGCCACCCAAAGGTGTTTAAATAAGAGATTTTGTGTGTGAAAGAAAGAAACTCATGGCGGGCAAGGAGCGAGCAGCAAGGGCGAAGACAGGCGGGGAGGAGATCGCGTTGGCTTGTGGGGAGCTCGGATAAGCTTGCACCAGAAGAGAAAAAGATGCACCATGCCCTGGCACTGCAGTTCAGTAGCATCCCGGGCGGATTTTGCGCTGATCGACTCCTTTACCTACCATGTCATATGGCTCGATTCTACATCATGTCCTCAATGATGCCGTCATTGCAAGCTTGGGGTAAGTGAGACGGGGTTCTTTAGGGCAAGGTAACGAAAGGAGTAATAGGGTAACAATAGCATAAGGCAAAGAGGTGACAAAGGAGGCAAGGCAGGGCAACATGGGCAAGGGAAGGGCTACGAGGGGAGGAGGGCTCGGAGCAAGAAAAGCTCCCTCTCTCTCGTTCTCATCCTTGGTAAGGAGCAAAAGCAAAGCTCTCTCGCTCTCCCACTCTCTCTCTTTCTTGATCTAGTTCTCAGCAAGCAAGAAGCATCAAAGAAGAAGGGTAACGAACAAGGGCAAGGCGAGGTGGAGAAGAGAAGATGGGAAGGTGAACAAGGGAAAGCAGTCTCTCTTGGCTCGTTCTCGGCCTAGCAAAGTAAGGAGGAGTGGTGGTGTAGAGTGCTGTGATGGAGAAGGGAGTTCTAAGGAAGAACGAACAAAGGAGGATAATAGATAAATACTGAAGCTTGATGATTGAGGCAGTGAGCAGGATTAAAGCTGCAAAATCCACGAGGTATTTGAAGCAGATAAAGCAACACGAGGAAATTTCCATAATCATCATCAGCTAGAGATTGAATTAACATTTTTTTAAAGTCTAGTGTCGTTAACGGCTCGGTTAATCCTATATACGGGAGCTTAAACTCCTAGTTTAGCAGATGATCCAAGGGACGGTGTTGGTAACAACCCACCTTGGCTAAGGATTAAGTTGTACTCAAGTATTATTCAATTAATTAACAATTACAATGACTACCAGATTTTTCATTGTCTGCTATTCTCTCTCTCCCACAGCCAGAGGCCCGTCTGTCCGCTCCAGCCCGGCTCACGTTTCGAACACATATCCCCCAGCATCTTTTGTAAACCCGACGTGAAACAATCCGGGGTGGGAGGTAAAGATGAAGATGCCAGAACAATTGAAGCAGTTTTTTGACAATTTTAGTGCCAATGGTTTTGATAAAAATCTAGCAGTTGCAAATTTTTCAAAGATGATGGAATTAGTTCAGGGATGTCTATAGGAAGCAAGAGCCCTGCACTAATCAAGTTCTCATTACAATCTATGAAGAATATGTGCAAGAGAAAATTGTTCACTCTTGCATGGGGAGGGATTGAACCTAGTGCTTGTGTATTTCTTTTCTCCTCTTCTCTCTCCTCTCTCACCATGCCAATGTCGCACTCTGCTCTAGGAGGTGCACCTGTACGTGATCTCTCTCTCTCTCTCTCTCTCTCTCTCTCTCTCTATATATATATATATATATATATATATATATATATCTGCTCTCTCTCTCTCTCCCTGTCTCTGTCTCTCTTTGATCACATAAGGTCTTGAATATGCGCTATGCCAAGTATGCAAATTTGTAGGTTTAATAGCTTTTAGTATGTTTTTTTAGTGTTTTTTAGGTTTGTCCATCCTCCCACTCGTAGCATGTGTTACATGACAAATGTACTCAAATGTACGTCATTGAGATGGACTACATCCTACTTATCCCTTGGCCGTGCATTACAAGCGGGTGGTGGATTTGGTCACAATGTCTTTGGTGATTTGGAAAATGAGATACGTGGTTCCTGCACAAGAGGACTTGTCTAATCATGTTGAAGGAAGGGCATTAAGAACTAAAACTATAGAAGCAGTATGTAGGTTCATCTTAGAAGATGTAATTTGTAGATATGGATGTGTTGAGAAGATCACTGCAGATAGAGGTGAGCTAGATAATGATGATGCAAAGAAATTCTTCAAAAAATTTGGCATTAGAATTTCTCTCACATCTGCTTACAACCCTGAACGGAGTGAAAAGTGAACAAGGCCATCCCCCAATCATCAAGGTGTTAGCAAAGGCTTGCAGAGGTAGAGCTCATGAATGGCTGAGGCTATTACCATATGCTTTGTGGGCCAATTGTATAACACATAGTTCAGCCACAGGTTACATTTCTGCTGAATCAATGTACGATCAAAAAACCTATGATGCCTATAGAGGATGTGGTTCCCACATGGAATGTGCTACCTTGGGAAGAAAACGTGACTATAGAAGATCGTCTTGCATTACGAACTCACCAACTTCAAAGAAGATCAGAGGACAATGAAACATCATTACCAAGATTGAAGGAAGCAAGATTAAAGAACAAAGAAAGAATGACAGGAAACACAAGCTTCGACCAAAACACATTGAAAAAGGTGATTGGGTGCTAATGTATGATAACAGTCTAGACAATCAACATATTGTCATGAAAAAGTTTGTTAAGATATGGTTTGACACATATCTTGTCAAGCATGTGGATGACAACTCATTTACACCTTAAGTGAGCTTGATGGGACACAAATAAAGGTTCTTGTTTCTAGAAAGAGGATCAAATTATTCAAAAGAAGGGATGAGAATGCAGCATTTGATGAAGATAAAATCTCAAAATAACCAAAAGAAAGAGAAGTTGAAGATGTAGATGAAGCAGAAAATGAACCTTCTTGAGGATTGAACCACCGAACTGCAAGTATGGCACATACCGACGAAGCATGTGCAGGTTTAGAGGGGGTGGATGTCGTGCAATAGACGTCCATAATAGGAGCAGGTGACAAATACCATGATGCATGTATTTAGATGCATGGGAACATTCTCTATAAATGTACATGTACATGCACAATAAATAAGGTAAAATTATCTACCTTATCTAATAAATTATTTTGAGAGTCATTTTTTTACCTCAACTTAATTTTTTAAAGATAGTTTATTAGGAAATTTGGGAGGTCATTTGGAGGGCCTTCTAAGAAAATACAAATTTTTGCCTTCTCTCTCTTGAAAGTTGGTGTGGTAAAAGAAACGGTGTCATCATCAACCGTTTAAGAGTGTACTATGAAGTGAATTATTTCAACAGAGTCATAATGATGGTAATCATTGATGGAATGTCCCTTTTCAATTATATTGAATGCACCTCGTCATATGGAGAAAATTTATTTTATATACGGTGTATGCAGTAGGGAGTCTAGGGAGTAATGGTGATATACTCTTTTGTTTTTTGATTTTCTTGACTGTGTATTAATGGATTCTTCATCCACCCCATCAAACCTTCTCACTAAACAACATAAATATCATCTACACATTGATTTGAATCCTGAACATGAGCCTTTATGCAAGCGAAGTAAAAATAGAATAGTAACAACTAGGGAGAACGAAAGACCCAGAGTAGAGGGCGCAAAACACATAGATTTATGGACAAATTGCTCACTCTATTTTTTGAATATTATGAAGAATGCCTCCCTTGCATTTGCAAATCCCACTTCTTTATTGACCTTGCAGGTGACAAACATAATGGTTTACTTGGCTACTACAAAGCTCTAACTGGGAAATTAGAAATTAAAAGAAATCATGGTTCACCATCAAGCAAATGAGATTATACAAATTTCTAATTTGCATTGTGAGGACCCAAAAACCCTTTTGCAGTGCACACAAGAGATATATTGCATTGCAAAAAAAAGTGTGGAGCTTACAAAGGAAAGATACAAGCATACATGCTTGTGTGCGAAAGAAGAGACTACGGAATCTTGAAACCATGAAGGTTGGCTCAGGAGGTCTCAAGAAAACAATCCAAGCATTGAGGTCAAGATTGTGAATATTTTAGTTTATTTCACCTATACATTGTTTTTCCTTATGTTTGTTATATTTTCTATGTAAAGAAAGAAGACCACGGAATTTTATACTAGGTGTTCCATCAAACCCCTATCCTTGATATCATTGATAAACAAATGAGTCAAGGAAAGGTGTTGGTTGTGAATGGGAGGGGAGACTTTCAAGTACAATGGAATCTTGCAGTTAACCTTAAAACAATGAAGTGTATGTATAATTGTGGAATGGGTCCTACGATAAAGGCTCCATGCTTGTATTGCATGGAGCCTGAAAAGATGATGGACCTAAAATGGTGGAGAAAGGCTCCTACTGACCACAATGAGGATCCTAATTTCCACCCAGTTCTAGATATTCCATTTTTCAATGTCCACATTTGTACAATGTATGCTCTTTGCAGAATTGTGGATAAGTTGGTGTATCTATACATTGGGTTTACTTGTAAAATTAAGAACTCAAAATAACAGAAGGTTGCAATAGAGGCACTTGAACTGGTTTTTTCAGACATGGGTCTCCATGGAGGCAATGTGAAAATCCAACGGGACGAGAAAAGGTCAACCAATGATAAAGATGTGGGCCTTGAAACCATTTAATGGTGGAGTCAAGGCACGTCAGCATGAAAGATAAGAAAATAACCAAGCATGGAAGGATATATCAGTCCAATTTTTGTTTTTTGACAGAACAATTGAAGCAATTTTTTGACAGTTTCAGTACCAATGGTTTTGATAAAAATCTCGCAGTTGCGAATTTTCCAAAAATGATGAAATTAGTTCACGGATGTCTACAGGAAGCAAGAGCCCTGCACCACTGAAGTTCTCATTACAAGCTAGGAAGAATATGTGCAAGAGAAAATTGTTCACTCTTGCATGGGGAAGGATTGAGCCTAGTGCTTGTGTATTTCTTTTCTCCTCTTCTCTCTCCTCTCTCACCATGCCACAGTAGCACTCCGCTCTAGGAGGTGCACCTGTATGTGATCTCTCTCTCTCTCTATATATATATCTATCTATGTATCAATGTATCTTCGCTCTCTCTCTCTCTCTGTCCCTCTCTGTATCTCTCTCTCTATCTCCCTATCTCTGTCTCTCTTTGATCACATGAAATCTTGAATATGCGCTATGCCAAGTATGCAAATTTGTAGGTTTCATAGCTTGTAGTATTTTTTTCTAGTGTTTTTTAGGTTTGTCCATCCTCCCATTTGTAGCATGTGTTACATGCCAAATGTATTCAAATGTACGTCATTGTTTGGCATGTAATCAAATGTACGTCATTGAGATGGACTACATCCTACTTATCCCTTGGCCGTGCATTACAAGTGGGTGGTGGATATGGTCACAATGCCTTTGGGGATTTGGAAAATGAGATACGTGGTTCCTGCACAAGAGGACTTGTCTAATCATGCTATAGGAAGGGCATTAAGAACTAAAACTATAGAAGCAGTATGTAGGTTCATCTTAGAAGATGTAATTTGTAGATATGGATGTGTTGAGAAGATCACTGCAGATAGAGGTGAGCTAGACAATGATGATGCAAGGAAATTCTTCAAAAATTTGGGCATTAGAATTTCTCTCACATATTTTTACAACCCTGAAGGTAATGGAAATGTGAACAAGCCATCCCCCAATCATCAAGTGTTAGCAAAGGCTTGCAGAGGTAGAGCTCGTGAATGGCCGAGGCTATTACCATATGCTTTGTGGGCCGATTGTATAACACATAGTTCAACCACAGGTTACATTCCTGCTAAATCAATGTACAATTAAAAAACCTATGATGCCTATATAGGATGTGGTTCCCACATGGAATGTGCTACCTTGGGAAGAAAACGTGACTATCTTGCATTACGGACTCACCAACTTGAAAGAAGATCAGAGGACAATGAAACATCATTACCAAGATTTGAGGAAGCAAGATTAAATACCAAATAAATAATGACAGGAAACACAATCTTGGACCAAAACACATTGGAAAAGGTGATTGGATGCTAATGTATGATAATAGTCTAGACAATCAACATATTGTCATGAAAAAGTTTGTTAAGATATGGTTTGGCCATACCTTGTCAAGCATGTGGATGACAACTCTGATTACACCTTAAGTGAGCTTGATGGGACACAAATAACGGTTCTTGTTGCTAGAAAGAGGATCAAAGTATTCAAACGAAGGGATGACACTGCAGCATTTGATGAAGATAAAATCTCAAAATCACCAAAAGAAAGAGAAGATGAAGATGTAGAAGAAGCAGAAAATGAACCTTCATGAGGATTGAACCACCGAACTTCAAGTATGACACATATCGACGGAGCATGTGCAGGTTTAGAGGGGGTGGATGTCGTGCAATAGACCTCCATAATAGGAGCAGGTGACAAATACCACGATGCACGGGAACATTCTCTATAAATGTACATATACATGCACAATAAATAAGGTAAAATTATCTGCCTTATCTAATAAATTATTTTGAGAGTCATTGTTCTAC
Organism: Adiantum capillus-veneris; assembly: GCF_014529385.1. Lineage (NCBI taxonomy): Eukaryota > Viridiplantae > Streptophyta > Polypodiopsida > Polypodiales > Pteridaceae > Adiantum > Adiantum capillus-veneris. The sequence goes on from NC_140944.1 coordinate 84,303,615, forward strand.
CTCACCTTAATTTTTTAAAGATAGTTTATTAGGGAATTTGGGAGGTCATTTGGAGGGCCTTCTAAGAAAATACAAATTTTTTCCTTCTCTCTCTTGAAAGTTGGTGTGGTAAAAGAAACCGTGTCATTATCAACCGTTCAAGAGTGTACTATGAAGTGAATTCTTTCAACAAAGTCATAATGACGGTAATCATTGATGGAATGTCCCTTTTCAATTATATTGAATGCACCTCGTCATATGGAGAAAATTTATTTTATATACGGTGTATGCAGTAGGGAGTCTAGGGAGTAATGGTGACATACTCTTTTGTTTTTTGATTTTCTTGACTGTGTATTAATGGCTTCTTCATCCACCCCATCATACCTTCTCACTAAACAACATAAATATCATCTACACATTGATTTGACTCTTGAATATGAGCCTTTATGCAAGCGAAGTAAAAATAGAATAGTAACACCTAGGGAGAACGAAAGACCCAGAGTAGAGGGCACAAAACACATAGATTTATGGACAAATGGCGCACTCTATTCTTTGAATATTATGAAGAATGCCTCCCTTGCATTTGCAAATCCCACTATTTTATTGACCTTTGCAGGTGACAAACATAATAGGTTACTTGGCTACTACAAAGCTCTAACTAGGAAATTAGAAATTCAAAAAAGTCATGGTTCACCATCAAGAAAATGAGATTATACAAATTTCTAATTTTCATTGTGAGAACCAAAAAAGCCTTTTGCAGTGCACACAAGAGATACATGTATTGCAAAAAAAAGTGTGGAGCTTACAAAGGAAAGATATAGGCATACGTGCTTGTGTGCGAAAGAAGAGACTACGGAATCTTGAAACCATGAAGGTTGGCTCTAGAGGTCTCAAGAAAACAATCCAAGCATTGAGGTCAGGATTGTGAAACTTTGAGTTTATTTCACCTATACATTGTTTTTCCTTATGTTTGTTATATTTTCTATGGAAAGAGAGAAGACCACGACATTTTATATTGGGTGTTCCATCAAACCCCTATCCTTGATATCATTCATAAATGAATGAATCAAAGAAAGGTGTTGGTTGTGAATGGGAGGGGAGACTTTCAAGTACAATGGAATCTTGCAGCTAACCTTAAAACACTGAAGTGTATGTATAATTGTGGAATGAGTCCTACGATAAAGGCTCCATGCTTGTATTGCATGGAGCCTGAAAAGACGATGGACCCAAAATGGTGGAGAAAGGCTCCTACTCACCACAATGAGGATCCTAATTTCCACCCAGTTCTAGATATTCCATTTTCCAATGTCCACATTTGTACAATGCATGCTCCTTGCAGAGTTGTGGATAAGTTGGTGTATCTATACATTGGGTTTACTTGTAAAATTAAGAACTCAAAATAACAAAAGGTTGCAATAGAGGCGCTTGAACTGGTTTTGTCAGACATGGGTCTCCATGGGGGCAATGTGAAAATCCAACGGGACGAGAAAAGGTCAACCAATGATAAAGATGTGGACCTTGAAACCATTTAATGGTGGAGTCAAGGCACGTCAGCATGAAAGATAAGAAAATAACCAAGCATGGAAGGATATATCAGTCCAATTATGGTAGCAAAATTGAGTTTCAACAATGGAAAATCTCCATATGGCAGTGCAAGACCAGGAACCCACAACTCGCAATGACAAGGGTGAAGTGTGGCGTTCCATTGATGTGCTATGTCAGATGTGTGGACACAAAATAATCTAGACAAGTCTAAGAAGAACCTTCAGCTACTAAAGAAAGCATTTAGGACAGCATGGACTGAAACTCAGATTACTCAGTACATAATATTGTTAAAGCACACTTTTAAATGATAAGGGCTAAAAAGTTGTTTAAAATTCCTGAAAACTTGTTTTATTTGCACCACATCATTTTCAATCACTTACCATACTTCATTCAAAAGTATGAAAACCCAGGCATATGGAACACTCAAGTCTTGGAAAAGTTCATTACATGGCCAGGAATGCATATTTCAGACAAACACTACATGGTGGCTCTTGAGATAAGGCAAACAGTTTGAAAGAGTTGTTTCAATGGTTTTATTGCATTATCCTTCATCGGCTGCAGAAAAAACATGTATTGGACTGTTCGGCAATAGCACAAGCAATTAGGAATTTGCAACAAAGGAAAAGAAAACGACTAGAGGCATTGAACAACTCCAATTCTCGTGAAGGCCAAAGAAAGTGGAGAGAGAAAATGCAATATGTTAACCATAGGTGGATCAAAAGATTTTGATTTTAGGTCAAACATGTACAAGAGATACCTAATGATATAATAGATACACTACAAGTCACATGTCTCTCAACTTGATGACAGATAGTGGATATCTTTTGGCTTATTACCCTTGTATTGGATCATTAAATATTTTCCATAATCTAAGTGTTCATTTCGGTTTTGGTTCCTGAAAGTGAGTGCTATTGCTATGTATGTGTAATGATAAGCTGCACGACCACCAATGTACCCTGGGCAGTATCCAAAACATTCTGTAGCAAAAACTTTGTCAATGAGAATAACTCTATCTTCATTTTGTTGTAGCATTGGTCCACCTAGGAAGCATGAGAGCATCTTGAGGTTGAATTTTGCAGTAATTACCGCTTGGGATATTCCATTGTGAAAGACTAGTATGGGTGCCTCAGAGATTCTGGCAAGGTATTGCCCTAGTGCTGCATCCCTTCCACAATATTCTCTTGTCCGATGGTGATGGAAGTCATCCTTTTCAGTAATCCATTACTGTACACAAAAGGATGAGTTAGAGATGGCATTGGTCCACCTAGGAAGCGTGAGAGCATCTTGAGGGCGAATGTTGTAGTACTTTCCTCTTGGGACATTCCATTGTGAAAGACTAGTATGGGTGCCTCAAGGTATTGTCCTAGTGTTGTATCCCTTCCACGATACTCTCTTGTATGACGGTGAAGGAAGTCATCTTTTTCAATAATCCATGATTTTACACAAAAGGATGAGTTAGAGAAAGACAATGACAACTAGAAATGGGGGGGGGGGGGGGGGGGGGGGGGGGGGGGGGGGGGGGGGGGGTACCATGTAGCTCTCATCTTGCGAATATAAGTCATCCTTCCATAGGTCCATTGACCTCGTGGACCCTTGTGCAAGATGCATAAATGAGACCTCTACTTCCTGAGTACTGGCTGATGGCCTGAAGTTGTTTATGATAGCTTAGAAGGTAGCCTCATCTGGGAGTGTCTCTCTATGCTTTACTACCTTGTCAAAACAGAGTTTGAGTCACTCCATTGGGTTACTCGAGGTTTCCATTTCCTCATCGTCACTACTATCATCAGATACAGAATCACTCCTCCCCTCTTGAAACTTGGAGATGGTGGCAAGTGAAAAGTCCTCCATTGAATAAAATATACTCTGAATTTCATGGAGGAAAATGTATGATCTCTCACCAAATTTGAACTCTGGCAGTCCAGGAAGCATTAATGTGGCTTGCTTCTCATTAAAGCCAGACACAACTAAAGGTAGTTTGATGTCAAATGTTTTAATTGTAAGTATTTTTCTTTGCTACATCTCTTTAGCCTCTACCTCAAGATTAATATCCTCCTCAATCTTGGGAACCTCATTGGACTCCATGTCTCATCGGGTGGTAGATCCTCCTCATCCATTACTGTAGAGCAATGCATATACTACAAAGCTTTTTTTTCACTAAAGCCATTCATGTCAAAGGTATGCATTTTGCACAATATTACTTATAACATTGTGACAGTTTGGACAAACATGTGTCTCAATTCCTTTTTGTTTTCGTTTTGTCTTTTGCAGAGTGCATTGGAGAAGTACATTGTAGAGTATTTCCACCGATACCATGCCACCCTAATCAAGCATCTGTTTGCAATTTCACATGCCATGAGAATGGATGCAAAGCAGACCCTATTGGATGACCACATTGTAGAGTTAAAGATGACTAATGAGGGACAACAACAAACAGATTTCATAAGGACAGCTAAGAAAGGATAGAAGCAAGAGGAGGGAGGAACTCATGAGAAGAGAAATGATGCAGAGGGAGAGTTTGACAAAAAGAAAATTTCAAATGAGGGGAAGCCCACAAGCAATATCACACTAATTGAGGGGCTAACAAATAAATAAATGTTGAACCTCCCAATGCGCTCAGAGGGTTTCAGACGGAAGAAGTTTATGCAAAGGGAGGGGCTGAGAAAGAACACTCTAACCCTCAAGTAGAGCATACCTCTGCCACAAATCCACCTATTGAGATTGAAAATCAAGATTCATTTATGCCTGACACACAAATAGATCATAGCACATTAGAAGCTAATTCAGATGCAATGGAGCCCTCAACACTGGAGACACAAGAGTCACGACTAGCAGAAGAACAAGAGAAGAAGCTCGAGGATGTAACCACTCGACAAGACAACCTCAACGGCAGGCAAACCGAGTATGGACCTTTTCTAGACATTGACATGATTGTTCTGGTAATAGTCAATATCAAGGAATATGAAAGTCACCAACCTATTGTCTAGCTACTTATTTGTCTACAAAATGTTTGTAGAGACTAATTATTCGGGACGTCAATGGTGCATTGTTGTTGTTTCGAGAGCCATATGATCCCCATTTAGAAATTATTAACCTGTACACCCTCAGGATAGGCGATCGCAGAGCCATTGTGCCTCCAAGAATCAAGGAATTTATACAGTTTCTAATTCTAAGGTTCCGGGTTGTGATATGGTCCTCTATGCTGCAGAGAAACCTCAATCCCCTTGTAAATATGGTTGAAAACGTAGTGGGAATTGAACATTTGCAATTTGATTTTTTGTATTCATTGAAGGAGTGTGTTTACATTGACGGCTCCTACCACCCTACCAAACCAAATGTATTCCTATACTATAAACCTTTTTTTTTCAAATTTATGTCCCATATGATGATATCAACACTCTGTTGATAGATGACACACCCCATAAGGGCTTTCTAAATCCACAGAGAACCACTCTCACCCCACCCTCATTTGAAGTTCATGATCATGACTTTTATCTAGAGGACATTCTAATCCCTTGTCTCCATAATATGTATTTCAACCCATTGACTGTTTCAAAATTTGTACTTACAAATACTCTCTGAAATGCTAACTATCTACATTAATATTATTCTTTGTACTTCTCAATGTGGTTCCATGGAAATGTGTGTGTGTGTGTGTGTGTGTGTGTGTGTGTGTGTGAGAGAGAGAGAGAGAGAGAGAGAGAGAGAGAGAGAGAGAGAGAGAGAGAGATTTTACATCAAACTCTGCATATGTTGTTGAAAATATACAGTGATCACACTTCTAGCTAACAAAGGGACAGAGGTAGTGAGACAGTTTCATCTTACAATTGAAATAAAGATATAACCAAATTGGAGTCTTAGCATAAACCGAGAAAACTTTACCAAGCAAATAGAAAACCTGAAAGGAAATATAACAACATGAATAGGATCAGATTTAGTAAGTTGGGCTTGCAAACCTTAAAACGGCAAAGTCAAGGACTATAATAGCCGTGAGCAGGAGACCAAAAAAATAGTCTAAGAGGGATCACCTAACACCAGTCAACCAACTAGGGGATTATAGACTGTGGGTCAAACCTAGAACTAAGTCTCCAAAATAGTTTCCATAGCCAGCATCCCGGTTTTTCCAGAGAGAAAAAACCTTATGTATAGTATGTGTGTGTAGTTGTTTTACCATGAATAATATGACATAATTGAACTTCTAAATTCAAAAGACAGCTGGCTTTGGAAGAAATGAAATGATAAGTACGAAAACAATTCAATCTTAGAATTATTTTGTACAATGTTTGTAAGAATGAAGCCTCATTCCAGTTATACAAAGTGGAAGAAGAACTTCCCAAGCAGTAAGTGAAAGTGTAATCCAGTGTAGGACAGCTTGCCAAAGCTAAAAAAATCTTCCAAGATAAGATAGAGTCCTTACTTGCATCCATCCAAACAAGACAACAATTCAGTTAGCCTTGGATATGTATTACAGGTATCAATGGACCATACCAGTTGTTATCCATGTCCATCTTACAAGCTTTTTTTAAAACCTTACCAAGCTAGGTGCAAAAAATGTTAATTTCTATCCCCCATTTAAGAAAAAAACCATAGTTATTTTTATAAAAAATATCATTTTGATTAGAAGGCAATCACCCCTGCAAGTGTTTAAATTCACCATCATCTTGAAGTAATATAGTTCCTAAAAACCTAATCAAGTGTAATATAAATGAGAAGTTTTTCTCAAATTTAATCCAAGTTCTCAAACTTTAGTAGTGAATAAAATTGGTCAATAGTCCATTGTGGTAGAATGATCTCTGAAAAAACCATAACCATATCACCATCTTTTCTCATTCATCTGAAAAATATACCCCATATGTCATGTAATTCACCATGTCTATACATACCTTGGTACTTAAAGTTTATGAGATAAGCAACATTAACCTAAGTACATATATCCAAACTGAATTCAGTATAGTCCTTAGTGAGGCCAAGGTAAAAGTAGCCCAACATTTTTTTACAGAAACGAACTACAGATTTTATTAATCCATGTAGTATGTTGACACCTTTTTAGGCCATCGTGGTATGCTTAGTACCCCTCAACAAAATAGAGTCAGGTTCAACAGAATGGGAGAAAAAAGGCAGAAAAACCTCATGCGTTAAGCAAGTAGTAAACACCTTTATCATTAACAGTGTCCGCAACTTACCATAGTCACCATGACATGGCATGATTAGCAATATATGCTTCTCATCAAGGAGTATCACAACCAGGTATTAAAGCAAGATCAACATGCTTAGTAAAAGAACACCCTCAACAATAGTTACTTCAAAACAATGCTTCCCTTTTCATTTTTTATAAAAAAAACCTACAACAAAAAACATATCGCTAAGGAAGTAGACCTGTGTGCTAGTAGTAGTGAGCTCCATGCTTCAATGTCAAAACAAAACACAGATTTTTCTGGGCAAGGAAACAACCAAAAAGCTAAGTGAGGGCCAGAGAAGTGCCCTCACCTCTTTATATAGAGGAAGGAGGGAGGCGGCCCACCAGATCGTAGTCATGAGTAGAATCGCCATGAGTGTACCGACTCCATTACGTGACAATGAGGCTGCCCATGGTTGCAAAGAGAAATCCCCTGTGCCTTCACGGCAAGTATTGGTATTAGGGTAGTAAACCAGTAAGTAAAAACCTACTTGCAGGTACTAGATGGTAAACGGTCCACAATAGCATGGTGAACATTTAGCAACATTTTCCATCTTCAAACTTTCTCAATGCTCCGGAACCTTGAGGAAAACCATGTCTCCTTCTTCGAAAGTAGCAAGACGATGATGCTCATCTTCATACTTATTGTGAAGATCTTGAGCTTGCTTAACATTCTATTGAGCAACTTGAAGCATGTCAAAATGGTCTTGGAGAAAATCCTTCGCTTGTTGTATTTTCTCCTTAGCCAACCCCATCGTAATGGGTGACCTAGGTTGAAAACCTTACAAAAGCATAAATGGACTAAACCATGTAGTCACATTCTTGGAATTATTATAAGCAAATTCCAATATAGGTAAGTCCTCTTCCCCATTGGTTTTCTTCTTGTTAACGTATGCTTGTAGCATATCCTCTAGCACTTGATTAACTCTTTCGGTTTGACCATCTGTTTTTCGATGACCAGTCGTACTAAGATTTAGTTTAGTTTCCAATATTTGAAACATAGCTCTCTAGAAGTGATTATCCAACTTCCAATATATGTCACTAATGATACTAGCTGGAAGATCATACAGCCTATATATATGCTCTACAAATAGCCATGCTAATTTCAATGTCTTAACCATAGTCTTAGTGGGAATGAATTGACCCATCTTTGTTAGACGGTCTACAATTACCCATATGGAATCATCGCCACAATTTGTACTAGGTAGTCCTACTACAAAATCCATATAGATACTCTCCCACTTACCTTATGGAATCTCTAAAGGATGTAAAAGGCCACCTACCTTGAGGCGCTCTGCCTTATTAACTTGGAACTGCTAATAGTTTAGTACATACTCTTGAACATCATGGTGTAAGCCTGGCCAATAAAATTTCCATTGAACTAAGGCATACGTCTTACAAATACCTGGATGACCAGCACTTGGACTATCATGACACGCTAATAATATTTGGCACCTAGTGTATGAGTCCTTTGGCACACATAATCTTCCCTTGTGGAGTAAGTAGCCATCATCAATGGAAAAATTCTTCCATCGCTTAAGCTCTTCCTGAGTAGGGGTGGAGCTCTGTGTGTTGGAGTTTTTATCTGCGCGTGCAGAGACATGTGAGTGTGAGGGATCCCTTTTTAAAACTTCACTCCACACTTTAGCATATGATTGATCCTGTGCACACTTTCCATGTAATGACTCCAAAAACCCACTCTTTAATTATGTGAAAGAAAGTGAATTGATTTGAGGCATCCGCATAAGTGCATCCGCTACTACATTGTATTGAACTTTGCGATATCGTAGCTTACAATCATAATCTTAAGGGATCTTCTCCCATCTAGCTTTACGACCCTTCAAGCGTGTTTGACTAGTAAGCAATTTTATACTCTCATGGTCAAAAACTACTTCAAACTCCACACCATATAAGTAGTGTCACCACTTTCATAAAGTGTGAATTATGGCATAGAGCTCTCTCTCATAGACATAATAATTTTGTTGAGATCTATCTAGATTTTTACTTTCAAAGTCTATAGGTATTCCCTCCTTGAGAACTAACTCACCAATTGCTTTATCACTAGCACCAGCCTCTACCACAAACGGCTTAAGTGGGTCAATGATTGCTACGATGAGAGCAGTTGCTATAGCTACCTTGAGTTGTTTAAAATTGCATTTTTGGGCTTCTTCCCAAGAAAATATATTACCTTGTGCTTTAAGATGATCCGTCATAGGAACAACAATTTTGGAATAATCACGGATATACTCTCAATAAAATCTAGCCATGCCTAAGAAGATTTGAAGCTCCTCAACCGTGTTGGGATGTGGCCATCGAAGAATGGTAGCGAACTTGTCAGTGTCTATATTCTTGATGCCAGAATAAGAGATCACATGACCAAGGTAATGTATCTCTTTTTTAAATAAATCACACTTGCTTTGCTTAGCATATAGAGCATGAGTTTATAACTGTTCAAACACTAATTGTAAGTGTTCGATGTGCTTATCTTAAAACTTAATGTAAATGAGAATGTTATTAAGGAAAACCACAACAAATTTTCCAAGATAGGGACGTAAGACACTATCCATGAGTGTCATAAATGTAGTTGGAGCATTGCTTAAACCAAAAGGCATAACCAAAAATTCAAAATGCCTGAACCGTGTTCTAAAGGTAGTTTTGGAGATATCTTGTAAAAGGATACACACCTGGTGGTATCCTAAACGAAGATCTATCTTTGTATAGTATCGTGTCCCATGGAGTTGATCAAACAACTCATCCACTTGAGGTGGATGATACTTGTTCTTGATGGTTATGGAGTTTAATCTTTGATAATTTACACACATAATTCTTTTGATGTGAATGTGGTTATTTTATTATGAATCAAGAGGATTTGTACTCACAACTAATCCCAATCTCTAGACAAAACATATACATTATAGTAAGCACAAAGCTACAGTTCCAAAGAGCAATCCGTAGCTTATTTGGACAACAAAGATTAAATATCATTAACTCATCCATTAACCCTTTTATCCTACCCATGATACGATATGATCGTAATCTCGATGTTTTCATTTTTGTTTTGTTCTGACTATCTTTCATGAGTTCTCTCCATCACGTGTGTGTTTGTAAGGAAAAGTGAGCGGCTTATTTGGCTACATTTCTTGTTTAGCTCTAGAAGCTATGTTATCTACATCTTAGCTCTTTCTCATAACCCTTGAGCTTCCTCACAAACTCTCACAGCAAGAGGCCCGGTGCCTTCCTGACAAGACCGCCTACTTCTCGACATATTTTTGGTGAACCCGACCTGAAACTGCCAGGGTGAGAGTTTGTGCGTAACCATGGGTGATCATGTTGAGCAATAGGGTATGCATTTTGACCCAACAACAATGCAAATGTTTCAAGCATTTGCAATGTTCATGCAACAACAACATGCTTCTGAAATAAGGGAGATTTCTGCAATGAAGTCCATACAAGCGGTCGTCAACAGAATGGATCAGTTCAATGGGAAAGATGTAACCAAGTACTTACGCGAGTATGTGAAAGAGATGGAGCTGCATCGCGTGTCAAAAGGTGAGATGATTCAAAGCTTTGAGCTAGTTGTTGCTCCTGAAATTAGGGAGCATGTTAGGGCAATTAAAGATGGGCATGGGAGAAATTGGGAAGAGCTCAAAGTAGCTTTAAAGGAGGAATATTTCATGGAGGACTCGGAGAGTAACCAAAAGGACATTCTTAGAATGGGTAGTCAAGCCAAAGCAAGGACTATCAATAATAGAGCTACTTAGGGAATTTGAGCGGCGCTATGCACAACTCACAAGGACAGAAAGGGCCACACTAGATGCAAAAAAAAAGATGGATCTTTTCTTACAAGTTGTAGGTAAAGAGTTTCAAGAAAACTTAGAGCTTCTTCTTGAAGATAAAGATGATGAGCAAGGACTAAAGACCGACTGGAATGAAGTTGAAGGTGCTGTCTCGTTGCTTGCCAAACGACAAAGAAGAAGGGACAAGATGGTAGTAAACACTACAAGTCCTTCAACCTCAACTTCTTAAAAATGGTAAAGCCTACTTTTATCGCTCCTAAGTTTGATGAGTCCATGCTAAATGAGCTTGTGAAGGGAATGCGTGACTTGAAGGTGAAGCTTGCAAAGCTTGAAGAAAAAGGCCAACTATCAGGGCCACTTCCTAGGCAAAGACAACAGCCCAAAGAAGGGTTTGTTATAGATGTATTTGGTGTGATAGTACAGACCATGTACGAAGGGATTGTGATGATTTTAGTGATGCTTTGTCAAAAGATGTTGTCTTTTTTAAGGATGGTAAAATCTACTTAAGCGAGACAAGTCTACCCTTGAGAACTAACTTTGGGAAGGGGGGAATGGAAACCTTAGTTGAAGATATGGCAACTAACCGTGTCAGCTCTTCAATTGAGGCAGCTACTTATGGAGTAAAAATTGAGCATTTTTTTGATGAAGAGGTGATTGACCATCATGGTCAAATTTTGCCAAATGTCATGCAATTAGCTAAAAAGGGAAATCTTACAAAAGAGATTCTACATGAAGCACGTGATTGCATACTTCTAGAAACAGGATGGAATGATCCAGTGGACTCATTGTCAATGCCTGCCTACATTACAAAATTCCAACAAAATGAGGCAATTGTAGAAGAGAAGCGCAGACATTGTGACCGGGATGAAAACACACACAATGCCTCTATAATGACCCGACACACACTCTTGGAAGGATATACACACACACTATGGGGCACCACTCGGCTTACACAACACACCTAGCCGAGACAGGGAACACACCTCTGGAGTGAGAGAAGAGAGACTATCCACTTGCCCACTCCACACACACACAGACACACCCCCAAAAAACTCAGCTCAAAAGAGGAGAATTTCTAATGTTTAGATACAATTGAGCTTGGGCCAACACCAATGGGGAAAATAGCTCACACAATATGGGTAAAAGAAGCCAAATACAATCACAAACTAGAGCAGAAACTTCGCTCATAGGAGAAACTTACACAGAAAAACAGCAGGAAAAGAGTGAGAAATTTGGAAAAATGGACAGCACCATCGCGTCCGGAACTGCCCAAAACCCCAGTCTACAATGTCAAAGTGCTCAAATCCGACCTCGGATGAGCAGTTTACGGCCAAAACAAGCTCCAAAATGAGCAAAAACACATCTGCGGCTGTTCCTCCTCTCTTCTCCACGTTTTTTTTGGTCTTCTCTCTGTTTTTTCAGTTCCCACAATTAGCTTTATTACTTGGGCACCCTTGGCCTTTTAGATGACCTCAAACTGACCCCGAACAGGCCAAAAACTGACCTCGTAGTGCATAGTTGTCACCTTTCTGCATCATCCGCACACCTGGCACTTAGCTTTTTTTAATAATGCATCCCGCCACCATGTGAAGTGGCCCCAGAATATGGTCCTCATGATGACCTTTCTGCATAATTATCACAAGAAAACATCCACGTTGTGTCCATACTCATCCATGTGCAAGTATTGACCCCATTCGGCCTCCTGACGCCACTAGATGCCATCCGACGCACCTGCTTACCTCATGTCGTCGGCCCACGGATAGATTCCTCGAGAAGTTTTACGCGCTACCAAATCCTCCTTATTGTAGGAAAAACACACTAGTACTGATAATAGTGAAAATCGCTGCACTATGTACACCCTGTCCTACCTGTACACACGTGGGCCCCACGTAACCACCTGGCTATGGAAATTGGGTAATCCTTTATTCGATGCACCATGCATGTGTATGTACATATGCGCAATCCCTTGCTCAGAAAAACTCCTCACATAATTTGCCCATCCCCTAGCCTGCTAGATCAGTCATGATCAGGAGCATCAAAGAGAGATATGAGACTCGCCGCATCACAGGTCTCCTCATCCTTCACCAACATTGCTTGCTCCACAGACAGCTCATCTTGATCCACCATCATCAATCTAGCATGATACAATTTAAGACGCAATCCATTTACCCTTGACTTATGTAGAACACCATCTAGGTTAGCCAGCTGATATGTGCCATTTGGAAAACACTCCACTACCTTGAAAGGGCCTTCTCACTTAATTTGAAACTTCTTTTGGAAGGTGTTGTCCAGCTTACTGTTGTAGCGCAAAACCAAGTCATGCTTCTTGATACCCTTACTTTTGACCTTTTCATTTATCTTTGCCAAAGCCTTATCCTGCATCTGCCCATAATGCTCCAATGCGCTCATCCTATCCAACTGGACCTCTTGTAACTGCATAAGTCTCTCTTTGAATACATCACTAGGCGGCCCAAGAAACTTCTCTAACATCTTGACCGCAGACCGCAGGCAACTCTACCTCCACAGGCAATAGTGCTTTCTTTCCATACACCAAATGAAATGGAGTAAACCCTGTACCTGTCTTCACCGAAGTACGGTAAGCCCATAATGCACTAGGCACTTCCAAATCCCAATTCTTTCCTTGGTGCTCTGTCACTTTTGAAAGAATTTGTACCAACTCACCATTGAATCTTTCATTTAAGCCATTACACTGTGGGTAATGAGGAGTGGTATGCTGGTGCCTAATCTTCATCTTTGCACATAAAAAATCTAGCAGTTTAGCTCTAAAGCCAGGCCCCTTATCTGAAAGTAGCTCCAGTGGCACCCCAAACTTGCAACATATTTCATCATACACAAATTTTGCCACATCCTTTGCAGTGATTTGTTTTACTGCTATAGCCTCTGCCCATCTAGAAAGATAGTCCACTGCCGTCAAAATATAGCTTTTGCCCCTGCTTGTGATAGGTAACGGGCCTATTGCATCAATCCCCCACTTTTCAAACGCCATAATGGTTTTTCGTAGCTTTGGCTTCAACACTCTCTTCCCAAATGCTTGACACCTATTGCAAGACCTACACCAATGGTGAACATCCTTGTGCAAACTAGGCCATACATACCCCTCTTGCAAAATCTTATGCAAGGTGATCTTTAGAGAAAAATGGCCACCACATGCGCATTCATGATTCTCTTCCAACACTCTGTAAAGCTCCTCCCGCCAAGGTACACGTCTCAACACGAGATCAACCCCTTTCATGTATAAGAAATCACCAATCAATTTGTACCTGTATGCTCTACGCACAAAGCCATACTTCTTAGACTTCTGAATCTCCTTTGGAATGATTCGTGTTAGCAAAAACTCCTCTTCTTGAGCCAAACTTTCCCGGCCATGATAAAGAGGTAAAGTGGTCCTCAACACAAATAGCTCCCCAATCATGCTTTGAGCTGCTTCATGTGCCTCTCCATTTAGAGCACGTTCAATGTGTCTGATGCTCCATGCTTCAAACTTTTTTAACAGGCCTTTAATTCTGAAGCACATTTCCTTCAATGAGGTGTTCTTGCTCTTCCACACACCCATCACTTGCTTCACCACTAACAAGGCATCACCTTTTATGCTCAACCTTCGAACCCCATGCTTCAAACAAATGTGTAATCCGGCTTCCAGAGTAGCATATTCAGCCTCATTGTTACTATGAGCATCCAATTTGAACCCTCTCTTGCATACTAGCTTTCCCTCTGGATCATAAAGTGCTATACCCTCTGAAGCTGCATCATGGCTCTTTCTGTATGAACCATCAAAGAACAACACATGTGCATTGCTGATCTGTGGCACTTCTTCAACTACCACCTCTTCCTTAACAATAAGGGGATTCTCCTTGTAGGTCAACAAATCAGCTAGGGTAGCCCTTGTACTATCTTCCACTATAAAAGAGAACTCAAACTCTTGCAGCTCAATTACCCATTTCTTCACCACATTTGACATGTTAGTACCATTAATTAACTGTGGAAAAAAGGCATAACTCGTCAAGAAAACAAAAGGCCGTGGTAGCAAGTAATGATGAAATCGTCGACAAGCAAATATTACACTGGCCATCACTAGCTCTACATCCGAGAATTTTCTCTTTGCTACCAGCTTCACACGGCTTGCACAATACACTGGCCTCATATAATGGCTGCCCTTCCCCTTTTGCAATAGCATGGCTCCAATGGCATCCTCCCCTACTGATGGATTTACATAAAACACTTTCTCCCAATTAGGAGCCTGCATGGCTGACAACCCCCCTAACACCTCTTTCACCTCTTGAAACACTTCTTCACAGTTTTCATCCCATTGCAATGGATTATGCTTTGCCACTTGTTGTAATGGATAAAGAATCTGAGAAGACAATGGAATAAACCTTGCCATGTACTTCACTTTGTGTATAAAGGTTGCCAATTGCTTCGTACTTGTAGGTGATGGAAGAAGAATAATAGACTTAACCTTGTCTGGATCAGCCTCAATGCCATTTTCTGACACCATGTGGCCCAATAACTTCACCCTTGGCTGTGCTAGATGACATTTCTTTGGATTTAGTTGTCCTCCACATTCATCATATCGAGCCAATACCATCTGCAG
The DNA here is from genome assembly GCF_014529385.1 of Adiantum capillus-veneris. Taxonomy (NCBI): domain Eukaryota; kingdom Viridiplantae; phylum Streptophyta; class Polypodiopsida; order Polypodiales; family Pteridaceae; genus Adiantum; species Adiantum capillus-veneris. The sequence goes on from NC_140944.1 coordinate 84,318,721, forward strand.
CTTCTCATGGTGTTCAGCCCTACTGCTATAAACACAGAAGTCATCCATAAAAGCTTTAACACAACTACCAATGAATGGTTCCAACACCCAATTTGCTCTCTCTTGATAGAAGGAAGGTCCATTTGACAACCCAAATGGCAATATTGTGTAGCAATAGCAGCCCCATGGCGTAATAAAAGTTGTCTTTGTGCGGTCTTTAAGAGCAATCTTCAATTGAAAATAGCCTAAAAAACCATTACACACACTGTACCTCTCATAACCTACCACTGAATCCAAGATCTGATCAATGAATGGAAGAGGATATGGGTTCTTCTTAGTGGCTGCGTTTAAGGGTTTAAAATCTACACAAATTCTCCACTTCCCATCCTTCTTTGGACTGACTACAATTGGACTCACCCATTCTGTGGTCTCCACTGGGACTATGAACCCTGCCTTCAATAACTTATCCACCTCTTCTCGCAAGGCTTCCATTTTCTCTTGACCCATCTTTCTTAGCCTTTGCCACACTGTCTTAGCACCTTCTTTCAGCTCTATATGCATCTCTTCGCCCTTGAACCCTCTGATCTCTTCATATGTAGTAATGAACAAATCAAGAAAACTAGCCAACATGTGCAAATATATATCCTTCTCCATAGCTGAGAGGTCTCCACTGATCATTTGTGTCATGAATTCCTGCTTCTTTGACAACTCAACCTTGGTTTGCATCAGCCCTTCAATCACTTCATAAGGCCCTTCACTTTCATCTTCAACCTCATTCGCAAATGTAACTAAACCAAACTCCTGGATTTCTTTGTCCATCAAAAGAAATGCAACATCAGCATCCTCATCACTGCTGGTAGTGCTATCACTGTCCTCATCTGTCGCCGGGGAAGAGTCTTCATCACTAGAATCATCCTCATCTTCATAAAGCTCCTCTAATCGTTTCCTTGTGTCCATATTATAAAGCTTCTTGGTACCCGTCTTTCCATAGAGGCTAATCGTACCATGTCGCCAATCTTGAACAGCTCCCACTGCACGTAACCATGGTCTGCCCATTATAATAGGATATGCTCCCAACCCTGCTGGCATCACATGAAAATCAACCACTGCCTTTGCATCATATGCCTCCACTTCTAAGCTCTTTAGAACACCCAAGCATTTTACTTTTTGATGGTTTGCCAATCTGATCCGAAACCCTGACACCCCAGCCACTGTGAGACCCATCTTCTCAATGCATGAGTGTGTTATGACACATATTTGGTCTCCGCCATCCACATAACCTTGTCCCAAATTTTTCCTTTTATGCCACACATCTACTATTGGACAAATGTCTGGTAGCTCATCCATTGCCAACACCTTTACTGAACCTCGCTCTGGCTCTTTCTTCATAGGGTTAACCATCCTCTTCCACTGTCGCTTTAGCTTAGGCACCATCTCTATAAGCTGCCCAAAAGTAACATCTGCCTTCCTGCTCGTCCGATCCTCCTTCAAGTCATAGCTTAATTACCCATCCCCTAGTGGAAAATCTGAAACATGAAACTTTCGACGAGCTCTCCTTTTTCTCTTGGCCTTGACATCCTCGCCTTCATGGCTCTTTCCTTTCTTCTTACTAGGACCTGAGGCACTTCTTCCTTCCTTATCCTCTGTGGTCCTCTTCCCAATAGGCATCACTAATGTATTCTCTAGCTTTGATGCCTTCTCCAAGGTGACTACACTTAGCACTTTTGTCTTTCCCTTTTCCTCCTTGGTCAGTCCACTGGTTCCTTCGTCTCCCTTAATTTCGATGCCATAATCATTTGACCTAGTTAGCACCTGTCTTGGCAATGGATACATGTCTCCCCCCATCCTTGGTGGCTTATCACATTGCGGGCTGATGTGACCCAACTCTCCACAATTATAACATGTGGGTGTCTGCCTCCAGTACCTACCATTGCTTTGTCCAACACCATTCCTAGGCCTTTCTTCACCTCCTGGATGATTTGCAAAACTCCCTCGACCTCGATTATTTCCCACTTGACCTAGCATGTTTAGGCTGAGATTCTTCATGAAATCTACCACTTGCCTCATGTCTTGCCTTAGCCCATCATCTTGCACCGATGTAGTGACCACTGTTGGCATAACCTGAATAGTAACAGGAACCACTGGTTCATGATGAACCCCTGACATGCGACCTTGTAAAGAATCTATAGGTTGAAATTCAGACCTCATTGGCAAAGACTCCACCCCTAACTGACTCATTTTCCTCAGCTTCCACTCTTTGTTCCTTGCTACCTCTAGTGCATCTTCATATGTCCTAGGCTTTTTTAGCTCCACTCTCCAACGTATATTCTCCCAAAGACCAGCCAAGAACCTGTCCTTCTTCATCATGTCAGGCGGGGTTACCTGTGGTGCTAAGGCCTTGCACATCCGCTCCCATGCCAATGAGAACTTACGTATGTAAGCATCTACTGGCTCACCTTCCTTTTGCACCAAACCTTGTACTTCTTGCCACACTTTGTCAAGATCTTCTATCTTCACAAACTCCACTTCCAACCCATGCCTTAGATTGTCCCAACTCAATCTTACACGTGGATCCACTACACGCAACTCTTCTTCAAATGTTTTGGACCAGACTCGTGCATCACTCTTCAAACAAATTTGGAGAAGACGTAACATCTGCGCAGGGTCATGAATCTGGTTGGTAATGCAGGCAACCTCCATCTTTTCCAAAAAATCTTCCACATCTTCATCACTTCTTCCATGAAACTCCGGATAAGAGAAAGCCATGGCTACCCAAGTTACAATGCTTTGAGAACCCCTTTGAAAACACATGCAAGAACCCAAAACTTTTGACTACCCAATCCCCAGAAACTTCAATGGAGCTCAACTTTAGATAAGGACAAACACATGCACATGAAATGATTTTTCATAGTTGATCATCGGAATTACAACAGGCAAAGGACATTCCAAGATCTCTCATAATCTTCTTGGCCCAAACATATAGACTATGCGCTGCTGGAAAAAAATCTTCCTGGACACATGAACATTTATCTGGATTCTTTGAGTTAAATGAAATGGAGTGAATTGAGGGCCATTTTGATCATCCATTAAAACCAACCATGAAGCTCCCAAGAAGGCACACCTGACTTAACCTCTGATTTTGCCAAAATTTTAGCAGCATAACAGCATAAATGGCTCAAAAGACCAAAAAACCAGCCATCATAACTTGGGAAAATTTCGACAGAGTTTCCCCAGAAGTAGAGCAGTAGGAACCCAAAATATAGACTGTCTCAAGTAGGACTCACTAGTACATAGCCTATGGAGAGGTCACAAAAAGGGTGCTCCAGCTACCTGTATCACCGAAAGAATCTCCACATTTGAGAATCCCCCAGCTCAATAAAAACCTCACGCTATCGACCCTCACACGAAGGCTAATGCAAATCGCGTATTGTCAAGTCTCAAAAATGACTATCTTCTAGACCAAGTCTCAGAAATGGCTGGGACTGCCAAATACAACCAAGTATGGCTCCACAAATGCGTACAATGGCAGTTTCCACAAGTAACGTACAATCCAGCAGACAATGCACTCAAATAGGCGCCAAGTGATGCATACCCACAACCACTACAAGTGACATCACTGCTAGTATATCACTGTACTCCAGCTACCTGTACCTGTGTGAATCACCTGTACCTGTATCTGTCCATGTAACCTGTAACCTGTAACCTGTAGTCTGCAACCTGCAACGTGTAATCCCAAATCTTGAAGCTTGAAGCTCGAAGCAGAAGGTACTCCAAGAAGATCCTCAGTGGGGGCACCAAAAGAATGTGAGCGGGATGAAAACACACACAGTGCCTCTATAACGACCCGACACACACTCTTGGAAGGATATACACACACACTATGGGGCACCACTCGGCTTACACAACACACTTGGCCGAGACAGGGAACACACCTCTGGAGTGAGAGAAGAGAGACTATCCACTTGCCCACTCCACACACACACACACACACCCAAAAAACTCAGCTCAAAAGAGGAGAATTTTTGATGTTTAGATACAATTGAGCTTGGGCCAACACCAATGGGGAAAATAGCTCACACAATATGGGTAAAAGAAGCCAAATACAATCACAAACTAGAGCAGAAACCTCGCTCATAGGAGAAACTTACACAAAAAAATAGCAGGAAACGAATGAGGAATTTGGAAAAATGGACAGCACCATCGTGTCTGGAACGGCCCAAAACCCCAGTCTACAATGTCAAAGTGCTCAAATCCGACCTCGGATGAGCAGTTTACGGCCAAAACAAGCTCCAAAATGAGCAAAAACACACCTACGGCTGTTCCTCCTCTCTTCTCCACGTTTTTTCTGGTCTTCTCTCTGTTTTTTTAGTTCCCACAATTAGCTTTATTACTTGGGCACCCTTGGCCTTTTAGATGACCTCAAACTGATCCCGAACAGGCCAAAAATTGACCTCGTAGTGCATAGTTGTCACCTTTTTGCATCATCTGCACACCTGGCACTCAGCTTTTTTCAATAATGCATCCCGCCACCATGTGAAGTGGCCCTAGAATATGGTCCTCATGATGACCTTTCTGCATAATTATCATAAGAAAACAACCACATTGTGTCCATACTCATCCACGTGCAAGTATTGACCCAATTCGGCCTCCTGACGCCACTAGATGCCATCCGACCCACCTGCTTACCTCATGTCGTCGGCCCGCGGATAGCTTCCTTGAGAAGTTTTATGCGCTACCAAATCCTCCTTATTGTAGGAAAAACACACTAGTACTGATAATAGTGAAAATCGCTGCACTATGTACACCCTGTCCTATCTGTACACACGTGGGCCCCACGTAACCACCTGGCTATGGAAATTGGGTAATCCTTTATTCGATGCACCATGCATGTGTATGTACATATGCGCAATCCCTTGCTCAGAAAAACTCCTGACAAGGTGAGAATGCTGATGAAGGACCATCAAAAAGAGCTTCTAGAAGTGGGGGAAGAAGCGACTCAAAGCCTTCTCAAACACCCTCGACGCAAGGAGCATCTCCACCTGAAGTACTCATGGAGGAGTCTACAACAGGAAAGAAGAAAGAGCCAACAACAGGTAAGAAAAAAGGCCCAACTTATAAACTACAATCTGATATTGAGGTTGCTACAGATTTAAAGAAAGTCTTGGAGGAAAGGATCTTGAATAGCAAGATTGAGTTTACTTTGGGAGAAGTTCTTGGCATTGCAAAGCGTGAATTCCATGAGGAGATCATTGACATCATCAAGAGGAAGAGGAAAACCCTTGCTGAAGTTTCTTGTCCACAGGTTGAAGGGGAAACCTCGAAGACACAAGGGATGCAGCTGCTAAATAAGGAGGATGATGGAGTTGTGGTAGGATGCTACCAATCTGGTGGGAGAGTGAAGCAAGTGCATTTCTCAAATGATGATGAAGAAGTTGAAGATATTCCTAGGAGCTACTATTCACGAAGTCACTGGGCAAGGGCTACTACAGAAACTTTGGTCAAGGTAGGTGATCTTGAAGAGCCATTTGTTGCCTTGATTAACCATGGTTCAGAAATAAACATAATGTCAAAGAGTCTCTACAACAAGTGCAAATGGCCGATGGACACAAATCATGGCTGGATGGTAAAAGTGGCAAACAATTCATCCGGTGAATTGTATGCAGCATGTCCAGGTGTGAAGGTGTATGATAGTAGCCTTGATAACCAGCACACAGTGATGCGCAAGTTCTCAAAAAGATGGTTTGGACCGTATGTTGCAAAGCATGTGCATGAAAATGCTACTTACAACTTGTCTTAACTAGATGGTACAGAAGTAAAGATTCCCATTGCAGGAAAAAGGATTAAAATGTTTAAGAGAAGAGGAGACAATGATCTAGAAGATGTTGAAGAGGAAGAAGAGCAAAACACAGGTGAAGATCAAAGTGAACATGAAGCTATGGAATCATCCAGTGAAGAAGAAAGAAAGGAAGATGTACAAGAGGGCTGATCTTACAAAGAGACAATATGGCACATACCGGAGGATGTGCAGGTTTAGAGGGGGTGAATGTGGTGCTGTGGCAAGTATATAGTGGGAACGGGCATTAAACGATTTATCTTGTGACTTTTTGACGCATAATTATACTTCATATAATACTCATATGCATAAATAAAAGCTTTCTATCACACCTTAGTATTACCTGAAGTAATATTAATGTACATTACTATTAGAAAGTACTGCAAGAGAAGTATCAATGATTGTGCCTCTTTTTGTCTGGGGGAAAATCATTTGTATATTTCTTCTAATATCTCAGCTATACCCTACCATATATAAATTATTTTCTTCTTTTCACATTTATCTAATAATATAACCCTTCAATAATGCATACCTTCTTGGATACATACAAGAGGGAAGGGCCTACTAGAAGACTTTATGAAAAGGAATATCCAAAGCTTCTTGAACCACCCCAATTTGGAAATCCCGACCTAAGGGAGTGAAGAAAAGGCCAAAATCAAGTCAAGCTCTTTTAGTAGACCAATTTTGCCTTTTGAAGCATGTCAATCCGAGTTAGAGGTCAAAAGTTACAGGGAAACCAATGAAAAATCCTCTCACAACTACACTGCAAGAAGGGATGGTAAACAGGTGAATCAAGTGAAAAGAGGTAATCTTGGTCTTTTTTCATAAAATAAGATATTTGGAGGATAAAAGACATAAGTATGTGAATGTGACACCTCAAATATGCCTTGAAGGACAAGACACACAAGTTGGGACCCCCTGCTGGAGCCACACAGAAGATGCCTATGTGGGGCCCACATACATCATGCACCCACATGGAGCCTTAGCGACCAAAAATTCTGAATTTCATGATATTTTGAGTCCTAATATTGCCCATTTAAAGAAATATCCAAAGAACATTTGATTTGGGCTAACTCTTTAGCCTAATCAAGTGATTATGCAAAACATGGCTCCCTCACCTATAAAAAGGGAAACCTTCTCTTCATTGAGGCAAGTTATGAGTGAGTGAGAATAGCTCAATTCCATAGTGACACACTCATCTTAGTGCCACACTTTCTCTTCAACAAAGGCTGAAGTCTTGCCTCATCTTCTCTCTCCATTAAGGTGGTGGCGATTGCTCTCATGTAAGATATGTGTTGCTAGTTTTACTTTCATTTTCATATCTAGTCCAATACTTGTCTCTAACTCTATCTCTACCTCTCTTTATCTATCTTTAATACCACCACTACACTTAGATCTATCTCTAATTCTATCTTACTCCTCCTTTGATCTCTCTTGTTGTGTCCTAATTGTTTCATTGGAAGGTATTCAAGCAGCAACCTTGTCAATGTAATGAGTACAACCTTCTTGCGTGAAACAATTATGAGCACAAGGTTAGTGTTGGGGTATAAAGCCCAATGTGGTCGCCCAGGTAAGTGGGCGGGCCGCCAGGTATGTACACATATTCTTTTGTAAAAACCTAATAAGAACTCACTATGCTCTACACATTACAGTAGAGCGAGTTCACCATATCGTCGTTCTCTTCCTCTCGCACTCTCTCTCGCGTCGCACTTCCGCTCGTACTCCTTCAACTGGTATCAGAGCTCAGATCGAGGCTCAGGGCAGCATTGTAGGAGGCTAGAGTCACCAGCTCAAATTGGAGTGAAATTCGACAGGCAAAGACACGGCCCCAAATCCTGTGGGAAGGGCCAAAGGGCTCGATGTTCTCAGAATTTCATTTTGAGGTCATCTCGGCCACCGTTCGGCTTCGACAAAGGTTTGCGCAGGCCATTTTTGACTACGTGGTCTCGGCGGGTGCAGATCCGACTCTGCAAATTTGGGGTTTTCGGCCTACGACTGCAAGTGCTGAGGATATCGACACTCCCAGAGTGTTGATTTGTGGCTGTCTACACATCGAAGGACGGCTCACAGTTCTTGGAGGCGTGTCACATACGACACGGGCGCATCTACACATAGACTATAGGCGACATCCACTAGTTCATCAGGTTGCTTGTGTTTGCTGCTTGATATTCCAGATTTCATCCTGACATTGCAGGTACTTCCACATGGGATGTATTGTCAGAGATGATGTATGTTTGTTGAGGGTTTGCTAGCTGTGAGTCATGTAGCAAACAACCGTTTGGCAGTTACAGCATACAGTGGGAAATTTGTGGATGTATGACTTTGTGGGAAGTCTATGTACTGTCAGATTTACTGCAGCCTTTGTTGAGGGTCGAGTGAGGTTGTATTGAGTTGGGGGATTCTCGAATGTTGAGATCCTTTCGGTGATACAGGTCTTGGAGCGATCCCTCGAGCACCCTTAGATAGGCAGCTAGGATGTATTGACTTTGAGTTAGATAGTTGGGATTGCATCTTTGCTTTACTGCCGTTGAGGCATTGTCGCAGTCTATGCTTATGGGACAGGGAGAGACAGTACAGGTGCAGGACAGGTTTACCCGCAGCTTACAGTGTCAGAGAGACAGTGTTTTTTGAGCTGTTTTTTGGTCTGTTTTTAGTACACCAGAGCCATTTTACAAAGGAGACTCTGCCAAAATTTTTGCAGAATCTGAAGCTTTCTTGGTTCATTTGACAGGTTGATATTGGTTCAGAGGTCAGTTTACAGGGGAAACTCTGCCGAATTTTTCCCAGAAAAGTAAACTACTGTGAAGCGTAGCTATGACTGGATCACAGGACACTGCTCTTTACAATATCAAGAAGCTGGATGGAAAAAATTTCCCATTGTGGAAGAAGCAAATTTGGCACGTGTTGGTACAAAAGAAGCAGATAAAACCTATAAAGCTCAAGGGGATAAAACCAGAAGATATGGACGAAGATGAATGGAGCGAAATGGATGAATTAGCACTTTCTACCATTATGCTGACTTTGGCAGAAAGCGTTTACTTCAATGTAGCAGACGAGATGTCGGCTTATCAACCATGGTTAAAGCTGAATGATCTTTATGAGAAGCAGAGTGCAGCTTCACAGGTATACTGGCTTAAGAAGCTTGTTGACTTGAAGATGAAAGAAGGGACACCTATGTCCAATCATTTGAATGAATTCAACACAATCTATAGTCAGTTGTCAGCTCAAGGTGTCAAGTTTGATGAACCTGTTAGAGCTATGTTCCTGTTGATCACATTGTCGGAAAGTTGGGACACTTTTCTCACAGCTTTGAGTAATTCTGCACCTCCATATGGTTTGAACATAGCAGGTGTAGAAGGAAGTCTTCTTACTGAAGAAACCAATAGAAAGACAATGGACAAAGGCAAAGGAACAGCCTTAGTTGTCAGGGGAAGGACCAAAGAAAAGTACAAAGGTGGAAAGAGGAATCAGTCTCGTAGCAAGTCCCGCAGTGCTAAAGGCAAGAGTGACATAGAATGCTACCATTGTGGCAAGAAGGGTCACATGAAAAGAGATTGCTGAGAATGGAAAGCAGAAAAAGGCAAAGAGAAAGCTGAAGACCATGGTGAGAAGAACAAGTCCTCAGTGAAGATTCAAGAAATAAATGTGACAAACACTGTTGCAGAGGATGAGAGTCTAGTGTGAGGAGACATCTACTTCTTGAAGAATACAATGGACTCAGCTCTTCTTACAGCATCTGATGGAAATGCACTGAGTGACTGGATTATAGACTCAGGGGAGACATCTACTTCTTGAAGAATACAATGGACTCAGCTCTTCTTACAGCATCTGATGGAAATGCACTGAGTGACTGGATTATAGACTCAGGGGCATCACTTCATGTGTCTCCAAACAAGGAGTGGTTTACTTCTTATGTGACCACTAAAGATCATGTTTGGCTAGGCAATGGGCAGACATGTGAGATCTTAGGTGTTGGAGATGTTCAATTGAAGTTTCAGAATGGCTCTTCTTTCACGCTAAAGAATGTGAGACATGTTCCCGCAATTACAAAGAGCTTGATCAACACAGGTTTACTTGATGATGCTGGCTACGTCACCATTTTTGGACAGAACATGTGGAAGATATCCAAGGGTTCTATGACAGTAGCACATGGAGTAAAGTCTGGAGGACTTTACATGATTTATGTATCAAATGTCTCTAAAAATGTAATCAATGTAACCGAGCAGCCGAACGTTTCTTTGTGGCATAGCTGGTTAGGACATATGTCCAAGAAGGGAATGGAAATCTTGTCTCGTTCTGGTTATTTGCCTGGCTTTTCATTTAATGATTTTGAATTCTGTGAACATTGTCTGTATGGTAATCAAACACAGCAGCCACATAAGCATAGAAGCAGTAGAAGAGATACACAGTTGGCACTTGTTCATAGTGATTTGTGCGGACCTATGCCTAACCTATCTCTAGGGGGAGCTTCTTACTTTATGACATTTATAGATGATTACTCGAGGAAAGTATGGGTTTACTTTCTCAAGCACAAGGATGAAGAATTTAGTGTTTTCAAAACGTTTGTGACACTTGTGGAGAATCAGAGTGGCAAGAAGCTTAAATGCTTACGAACTGACAATGGTGGAGAGTATGTTTCAAAGGCCTTTCAGGACTTTTGTGAGTCAAAAGGTATAAAACGTGAACTTACTGCTCCTTACAATCCTCCTCAAAATGGTGTTGCTGAGAGGATAAATAGGACCATACAAGAGAAGGTCAGAAGTATGTTGTCTAATGCACAACTGCCAAATGGGTTTTGGACTGAAGCTGTATCAACAGCTGTTCATCTTGTAAATAGATCTCCTAGCAAGGTTTTGCAGAAGGATTCAGTGCCAGAGATGGTATGGTCAGGAAAAATGCCCTCATACAAGCATCTCAGAGTCTTTGGCTGTGAGTGGTAATTCTGGTGAGATGGGGTACAGACTTTGGGATCCCGAATCTTGAAAGGTTGTCCGCAGCAATGATGTTCACTTTAATGAATCCAAATATTATTCTAAACCAGAGAGGGTTGAGGAGATTAGAAGAGTTGTCTTCCAAGAAGATGGACCTGCACGTGCAAGACAAAATGTCAGGGCTCAAGAGGAGCAAGGACAGGATAGAGTGGAACCACAAGTTGTGGCTGAGCTTGAGCCACCTATTGTGCGTAGATCTGGACGTGTCACGCGACCTCCTGATAGGTTTGTTCCATCTATGATTTATGTCATGTTGACTGATTGCAATGAGCCTTCATGTTACAAGGAAGATTGGGTATGCCAGTTGTTAAAGAGTCTTTATGGCTTAAAACAATCACCGAGGGCATGGTACCATAAATTCCCAAGTTTATGCTTTCTCAAGGCTACAAACGTAGTGAGTTCAATCACTGTCTATATACGAAGAAGGCTAAGGATGGCAGTTGGCTGATCCTTATTTTGTATGTGGATGACATGTTGATTGCTGGCAAGCACTTGGAAGAAATTTCAGCTTTGAAGTCAAAGATGGCAAAATCGTTTGACATGAAAGACATGGGTGAGGCAAGTCATATACTTGGTATGCGCATTGAGAGAGACAAATCAAAGAAGTTGATTTGGTTATCTCAAACAGAGTATATTGACAAGGTTTTTCAACGTTTCAATATGGAGAAGGGAAAGGCATTGAGTGTTCCATTGCCACCATATGTGAAACTTAGCAAACAAGATTGTCCTGTGTCTGAGGAAGAACAGGATGAAATGGATAAGATTCCATATGCGTCTGCAGTGGGTAGTTTGATGTATGCAATGATTGCTACTTGCCCAGACATTGCATTTGCAGTGGGAGTAGTAAGTCGATACATGTCAAACCCAGGCAAGAAACATTGGGAGGCAGTGAAAGGAATATTGAGATACCTGAAAGATACAAAGAGTATACGTATATGCTATGGGAGTCAGGAGCTAAGTGTAAAGGGTTTTATAGACTCAGATTATGCAGGTGACTTAGACAACCGAAGGTCTACGTCAGGGTATGTCTTTACATTGGCTGGTGGAGCAGTATCATGGCGTTCTAGATTACAAGATTGTGTTACTTAGTCTACTACAGAGGCTGAATATGTTGCAGCATCAAAGGCATGCAAAGAATCAATTTGGCTTAATCGACTAGTAATAGATTTGGGAATCAAAGAAGAGATGCCTGTGTTATATTGTGATAGTCAAAGTGCTATACAATTGGCTCGCAATCCAGTTTATCACTCAAAGACAAAGCATGTGGATGTGAAGTATCATTTCATCAGGGAAATGCTCGAGGATAAGCAACTTCAGCTTGTCAAAGTTCACACCACAAAAAATCCTGCTGATCTACTTACAAAAGGACTTCCCTCAGAGAGCTTTGCGCATTTTTGCAAACAGTTAGGTGTAGGGTAGTACATCACTTCTCTACATCTCTTGTATATTAGCTTGTATAGTAGCTTCTCTCACACTTAAAGTACCACATTGGACTTTAAGTGGGAGGTTGTTGGGGTATAAAGCCCAATGTGGTCGCCCAGGTAAGTGGGCGGGCCGCCAGGTATGTACACATATTCTTTTGTAAAAACCTAATAAGAACTCACTATGATCTACACATTACAGTAGAGCGAGTTCACCATATCGTCGTGCTCTTCTTCTCGCACTCTCTCTCGCGTCGCACTTCCGCTCGTACTCCTTCAGTTAGTAACCATATCTTCATCTTCCACAAGAATCTCTCTCTCTTAAGGCTCTAGAATCTCCTTGCTACAGGTACTTCTCTCCCTGCAGTATCCTTATTGCCTAAGGGCAACAATAGGGCTTGGGAGAGAAACTCTCTTCTTCTTCTCCTTTCACTTCTTTCACACCTTTATCTTTAAACATACTAAGTATATCATTGATGAATAACCATAATCCACATAGAGGTAATTTCTTTCAATTTCATTCAGTGCAATCTATTAGGGTCAACATTTGGATTAGTCGAAAGATTCAATTTCAACAACGCATAGTGTTTCTATTTGGTCCTGAAAGGCTCAACGAAATACTTCTCTCACTAGATCCCATCATACTACCTATTATTTACTATGACTTCTCGTTTGATGTGAATGTGGTTATTTTATTATGAATCAAGAGGATTTGTACTCACAACTAATCCCAATCGCTAGACAAAACATATACATTATAGTAAGCACAAAGCTACAGTTCCAAAGAGCAATCCGTAGCTTATTTGGACAACAAAGATTAAATATCATTAACTCATCCATTAACCCTTTTATCCTACCCATGATACGATATGATCCTAATCTCGATGTTTTCATTTTTGTTTTGTTCTGACTATCTTTCATGAGTTCTCTCCATCACGTGTGTGTTTGTAAGGAAAAGTGAGCGGCTTCTTTGGCTACATTTCTTGTTTAGCTCTAGAAGCTATGTTATCTACATCTTAGCTCTTTCTCATAACCCTTGAGCTTCCTCACAAACTCTTATAGCAAGAGGCCCGGTGCCTTCTTGGCAAGACCGCCTACTTCTTGACACCGTAAGTAAAATTCATAGCACTTTTCTCTTGAGAATTCACAAGACTTGGAGACAATCAATAACACAAAAAGACTTTATCTATTTAATTTGATTTCTATAAAATAGAAAGCTCGGTTGTACATATAAGCGGTGAAAACGGTATATTTTTCTCACCAAGCAAAAGCACATGTTTACCATTGTCCATAAAGGATAAGAAGTTGTGTTTATAACTAGTGTGCAATGTGTTTCCTAAACCATGTAGCCACTCCCGTCCTAAAACCACATCATCATGGTCCATGTTCATAACTTGAAAGTCAAGGGTCATTGTGTGATCTTGAGCAATAAGCTCAACCCCTTGAACTGCTGTGTCCCATACTTCTTTATCATTACCATACATCTACTCTACCACATACTTGTGAGAGTAGGGAGTTTGTGCAAGCTTCAATTTATTGACTAGTGAGGGCGAGCCTTTTGAAATGGGGCCTCTAAACCCAAACCAATGGGCCGTCCCTTACAAAATTTTAGTAAAGAGGTACGCACACTACTTGGGGCACCACCTTCTTTTGGGAGTGGAGAAGGAAACCAATCAAAAATAACACTTGCACTCACCCACTCAAGAAACACACTTTGAAAATCCCCTTACCCTATATACACTTTGGACACTTGAACACCATCAACGATTATGCAACCCAATGCCGTGCATCAAAAATGAAATATGCAATTTGTGGAATAGCATTCACCTTCTCCCCATAAGAATACCCATAATACATCCAAACTCTTCCTCTCTCAAGCACTCATCAAAAAAATCATGCGCACAAGACTTGCCTCTCCAACACACAAGAGAATCACTTACATCAAACTAACACACTTTGCATAGAGAGCTCATCTCCATCTATGCAATGCCATGACACAAATAAAATCACCATGAGAGGTAGCCACATGCATATGTAATGAAGCAAAAGAGAGTTGGAGTGAGAAATTTCTTTAGACCAATTGAATAAGTGTGGAGAAACAAACCAATGGTAAATTGAGAATAGAACACTTACTTGATTTCTCGCACACCTTTTAAGGGGAGGACAGACGCTGGCTAACCATCACGAATTGTGACACTTGAAAGTTTTGAAGATGATTTCATGATCATTAACATAACCATGAGAGAGATCATGATGTATTTACAAGTTATTGAGGTGCTACAAATGATTTATTGGGTTGATGGAGTAAGAGATTGTAGAATGGAAAGAGTGGAGAATAGAGTTGCACTTCCTCCAAAGAGGAGGGTTAGGAGGGAGGATGTGAAAGAGGGAGAGTTGGGGTTTTCTCTACTATTGATCAAGAAACAACATGAAGTTGAAAATATAGGTGTGTGTCCTTGAGTCTCTCCAAGGGGAGCTATTTATAGTTGTGTAGGAGTGGGATTATGCTACACTTAATTAGAGTAAGTGATTAGACCTAATCAAGTGTCCTTTGACCACTCATTGAATACTGGACATAAAAGGGACTATTTATTCACCAAAAATATCATTTTAGACCGTGAAGGCTCCATAGGGGTGCATAATGTAGGTGGGCCCCACCATGAGGCCTTACGGGTGGCTCCTATGGGGTATCTCAACTTGTCTGTCTTGGCATTTAGAAAGCATCTTTAGGTTGGTCCCATCACATGCAAGTGACCTTGAACACTCATTGCTCTTCTAGAAGATGAGTAGGGGAAAAATAAGATCTCACCCTCTTGATTTACTTGATTTACAGTTCCTTTTTGCTGCGAATCTGACAGATTTACACTATTTTGACCATAACTTTTTACCTGTAGCTCGGAATGACATGCTTCAAAAGGAAAAATTGACCTTCTCAACATGTTTGATATGAATTTGGACTATTCTTCACGCCCATGCACCAAGGAATTCGGTTTGGAAGGTCCACACTAGGCTAGGGAACCTTTTGCTTCCAAGTCTTCTTGTATGGACCCTTTGCTTGTATGCATCCAAGGAGAATCATGCTTTTTCAAAAGGCTATGATGCTTAAACAAATAGAGGAGGGCCGAATATTATTTTCTTGTGAAAAGAATATACAATTGGAGTCTTTTTGAAAGGAGAGAAACTATATGTATATTCTTAAGAGATATTGGGCCACCTATGTAGGGGGCATAGAAGACTTGTAGAGAGGGACCATAATCTTTGGTAAAGACAAGTGGAGAGTTGATTTCCATGGGAATTTATCTATATGGGGTGGAAGATGGATATATTATTTTTCTACTACTAATTCACAAGAGGTAAGAAAGTTTGGGGGTATATAGTTGGTTATTGTATGCCTATTCTATTTACAAAGCAAAAAAGAAAAGGGTGCTAATATAAATATATGACTAAGGTGACATTTTTGGGAAGAGTATAATGTATGTGTCGCCACAAAGGTTAAACGAAAAGGGGGAATTTACTCTAGATAACTTAATAGCGTAGAAAAATATATACACATATGAGGAAGAGGACGTTGAGTAGGCTGACAAATGTTGTAAAAAGATGGTTACCATTTTATGCCACTCACTAGTTTATAGTTCAGGAAGTTATGAGTCGCACCATCATCCACTAAAATATGAACATGTTGATTGTTAATAGTTCCATGCATGTGAATCAACTCATGCGGCCCAAAGCTTTAAGAGACAGACTTGTTTCCACCACAGCCGTCTTTATATCCGGGGAGTGTCTCAACCTATGAATGTCACTCCATTTGTGTAAGAATGTATTGACCGCATCCTTGTTGCGATCACGCTCTTCCTAGTCAAACTCAAGAATGGTGATATTCTTAAGCAATGCATTTCTACCTTCTACATCTTCTAAAGCACTTGTCTCTTGGGCTCCTTGAGTCATGCGATCTTGGTTTCCTTCAACCGTTCTAGTTGTGGCTCCTTGAGCCGTCTGTCAATTCATAAATTTCACAAGTAGCTCAGTAAGATTTGAAACATTTGCATTGAGTGCAGAGAGGTTGCGTTCAAGTACACTTTGGTAATTTTCCAAATTCTTGAAAGCAACCATGTCTACAAGTCCATGATCTCCTAGATCATCATCGTAATGCATATTAGTGTCGACAGCACCCGTGGTGCCCTGATTTTGATATACGTGCTCAAAATCAAAAGTGTACGTAGGTGGAATATCCTCACTAGCCTTAGTAAATGCACTCTATAAAGAGAGAAACAAAACATCAACTTTTGCCTTGTAAACCTTGAATTCTTGGTTTGTGTTATGCTCAATGACTTTTGCATTGCATGCAAACATCGTGTTCGTTGTAAGAATATCTTTGTTGATTCTTCACAAAAAAAGCGTCGTTTTTGTGAAGGCTTTTCTTCACATGTGAGGCTTCCTCCTTGAGGAAAAATGAGTTTTGGAGAAAAACTTGCCTTCCACTAAGAAATGAAAAGGAATGGTGAAACTATTTCCTTGAAGTTTGAAGCTTTCCCTTTCCTTCTAACTTTCTTGTCAACACAAGTATACTATTTTTCGTTGTTATACACAACAAGGCTCAATAGCTTGATGGTAAAGTGTTGGCCTCTCACCCTCATGGGGTGGGTACAACCCTTCTTTGTGCAAAGTTTTAGGGGGTCTTCCTATGCGCGCAGTCAAGGGAGCTCAGTGTCGTAGAGTTGTTGGTTAAGTTTTCCTTGGTCGCCCGCTTTGGAGGGCACAGGTGAGGGTGGTAGCGGCTGGCTATCGCTATTTGTCTTTGCACGCTGCACACAGAAAAGTTTCCATGTCTTCTTTTGCTGTAAAGCGAAGACATTGTTGTCTACAAATTATGGGAGAGAAGCAGCACGTCTCATGCACATGCAACCCGCTTTTCCCCTTTCCCTAAATAGCTCTCATACCAAAGACCATATTAGGTATTATGGTAAAAGTCCCTCATTATGGGAATCTCCAAATTGACTAAATTCATGTAATTTGGGAATTTTCCATGTAAAGTGGGAAAAATGTTGATATACTTGCTGATGGGGTAGAGTGAAATCTTAAAGAATTGTGGTGTTGATAAACACCAAAATTTGAGGATGCACAAAGCATGAATTTGAATAAATACTAGTCATGAAATAAAAGAAAGAAAGGTCACTACAATCAAAGGTCTTGTTTACAACCATTATAGTAACAATAGAAGCTCTGTATAATCTACTCCAAATTGGATGCCATGTCCAAACTTTGGTCCAAGTGAGGTTGATGATGTGCACGAGTAAGGCCAATTTTATCTTTTAGAGCATGGCTTTATAGAATCTTAATCCTTGAAAATGGACCTTCTTTGTTGGGTCTCCAAGACCAAACAATCGCATCTACAGATTCCCACACTTGCGGGTCCTTATGATTGACAGCCCAAAAACCCTTCCAACAATTAGTGTAAGCTTGAGTATCTGTCATCCCACTCTTTCTTGCACAAGGTGCCCAATATTGAATCAAAACTTTTCCGTAGTCTGGTGATGTAGGCTTGTTGTCAATGTTTGATAAAGCCATTGCAAGACAAATTGGATAGATATCCATGTCACTCGAAAGTAGCATAACAAAGTCACCTTGGTGCACATCGGATAGAGGGTCAAACTCTTCCCTTGGTCTATCTCATTGAGGACCACAAAAATGATCATTTATATCTTCAAGACCTAGTAATCTTTCGACTCCTTGTTGTAAGCTCATTGTGTTGCACTGTTCATGACGAGATTCTTGTGTTTTTGGCCAAAATTGTTTGTACAAGACTCCCTCTGATATGATTGCTCTTCCAAGCTTGTCAATTACCTTAGTCCAATAATCTATCACTGGGCCTATAATATCGTGGCACACTTGAACCATTTTCTAAGTTTTGCCAAAACTTAATATAATTCTTTAACCCTGAAAACACTTCTTCAGGGGCCTTGACATCTCTGCCTTGGTACCAAAGATGGATCTCCATGTGGTAACATTGGATTTCCTTCTATGTCAGTTTTCCAAAGGCGAATACTTCCACTCCAATTTGATACACCTACATGTGCCTTATAATGCACCATGGGTGTCTCATCTTGCATAAAAAACCTAAATTGAAGAGGTTTGGAATGGACAACAAGTATGTCTTCTCCATCACAAAGATAGCCATCACAACATTGCTTGAAATCAGGGACCTTTGTGAGTAAATGGAGTTGGATATGAAGATGAGCTATTCCTTAGTGTATCCATCAAATGAGGCAAAGTATAAGTTTTTGTAACTCTCAACTTCTATGAAAACTTACTGAACATTGCATCTATGTCCTCGTGTGTATGCCCAACCATCAAAAATCCTAGCTGAATGGTTTTGAAAATGCCCCTTGCAACAAGCATGGACAAATAGGCAAGTAAGTATCGATTTTTGTTCTCCCCTGCACAATTATCTAATTGTAGTAACAAGTTCTCTGGTAACTTGCAAAATGATGACCCCAATTCGTCTTCTGTAAATTCTGATGTCTGCACAATGGGCTCTTTTCCGTCACTCATGTTGTGGTAGTCCAAAGCATCCCTTGAGTTCAAAGCATTTAGTAGTGAGATAGAGCTCCTTGGTAGTCCGTTGGTTGCTAGATCACCAAGAGGATGCTTATCTATCCTGTCTAGGTTATGTAAACAATTAGCAATTTCACCACTTACTATATTACAATATAGCTTGGACAAGTGGTGGACCTAGTTCTAATGTCATCACTAAACAACTATAGATCTTGCATTTCAATGTCCAAGTAATCCTTAATTATTTCAATGGAAGCAACGTTTGAGAAGTGATGCATATTGGCTCAAGAACCCCCTCCCTATTTAAGTGGCATAGCTTGGACAAGTGTTGGACCTAGTTTTAGGGTTTAGGGTACAAGGTGAACTAGTGCATGACTCTGCTTCCTAGTGTCTAAGTATTCATTGACCCAAACCATCCATGGTAGTAAACATAGTAGCTACACTCCGTTCACATGTCGACCTTCAAACAATAGAGATAGATTCTTTCAATAGAGATAGCTTGGGAAAGTGGTGGACCTCTGCTCCAAACCTCCATAATAGAATGTTTAGTAGGTTGGACAAGTGGTGGACCTCTGCATTAAACCATCCATGGTAGTAAACATAGTAGCTCCACTCCATTATTTCACTGACCTTGAAATAATAGAGATAGCTTCTTTCAATATATCTAGCTTGGACATGTGGTGGACCTTCAATAAACCACCTTGGGTTAAATACTCCATAACACAATGGATAGTAGGTTGGATAAGTGGTGGACCTCTACTTGAAACCTTCCATATTAATAGACATAGTAGCTACACTCCATTTACACATTGACCTTGAAACAATAGAGATAGATTGTTTCATTAGAGCTACATTGGACAGGTGGTGGACCTTCAAACCATCTTGGGCTAAAGCGTCCTTGACATAGTGGATAGTAGGTTGGACAAGTGGTGGAACCTTGCTTCAAACCATCCACACATTGACCTTGAAACAATAGAGATAGCTTGTTTTAGTAGATCTAGCTTGGACATGTGTTGGAACTTCAAACCACCTTGTGCTAAAGCCTCCATGACACAATGGATAGTAGGTTGGACAAGTGGTGGACCTATGCCCCAAGCCATCCATGGTAGTAAACATAGTAGCAACACTCCATTGATACAGTGACCTTCAAACAATAGAGATAGCTTCTTTCAATAGAGCTATCTTGGAGAGGTGGTGGACCTTAAAACCACCTAGGGCTAAAGACTCCATAAGATAACGGGTAGTAGGTTGGACCTAGTTCTAATGTAGTAAACATAGAAGCTACACTCCATTGATACATTGACCTTGAAACAATAGAGATAGCTTCTTTCAATAGAGCTAGCTTGGAGAGGTGGTGGATCTTAAAACCACCTAGGGCTAGAGACTCCATAAGATAACAGGTAGTATGTTGGACCTAGTTCTAATGTAATCACTAAACTACTATAGAACGTGCATCTCAATGTCCAAGTAGTCCTTAATTCTTTCAATGGAAGCAAGGTTTGAGAAGTGGTGGATATTGTCTCAAGAACCCCTTCCTATTTTAGTGACATAGCTTGGAAAAGTGGTGGACCTAGTTTTAAAGCTCATTGTCCAAGGTGAACTAGTGCAAGAACATGCTTCCTAGTGTCCAAGTAGTCATTGCTTCTGAAAATGTAAGCAAGGTTGGACAAGTGGTGGACCTACTTTTAATGAGCGATTTCAATTTCCAATCTCCAAGTAGCCCTTGTTGAAGCTGAACTACTAATGAAAGAACAAAGTGGCTGGTGGTGGATAGTAGACTACGGTTACTATGTTCAAGCATAGCTTGGACAAGTGCTAGACCTAGCTTTAATGGCCAATGACTAAGGTGAAATATTAATGCAAACGCAAAATGGTTCGCAAGAAGACCAAGTGGTGGAAAGTGGATGAGGCCTACCAAGAGTATAGCCTGGTCAAGTGGTGGACTAGTCTTAATGGCCAATGCCAATGGTGAACTACAAATGCAAGAAGGAGTTGGTTGGTGGACCAAGTGGTGGATAGTGGACCAGTTTTACTATCTAGTGTTAATGGCCAATTCCAAAGGTGAAATATTAATGCAAAAACAAAGTGGTTGGACAATTGGCGGGGTGGAACACAGTTGCAGATAGTGTTATTTTAGAGTAGTCCAACTTGGAGAAGTGACGAACCTAGTTTTAATTGCCCTTGACCAAGGTGAACTACTAATGCAAAAACAAAGTGGTTGGCGAGCAGAACAAGTGGTGGAAGTGGAGGAGGCCTACTAGAAGTATAGCTTGGACAAGTGGTGGACCGGATTATAATGGCCAATGTCGAAGGTGAATTATTAATGCAAGAACAAAATGGTTGGACAATTAGTGCTAAGTTAGAGTAGTACAACTTGGACAAGTGGTGGACCTAGTTTTAATGGTGCATGACTAAGATGAACTACTAATGCAAAAACAAAGTGGTTGGCCGGGAAAACAAGTGGTGGAAATCGATACGGTGTTGCCATAGTATAGCTTGGACAAGTGGTGGACTTAGTTTTAATGGCCAATGATGAAGGTAAAATACTAATGCAATAACAAACTGGTTGGAAAATTGACGATGGGTCCCGGTGGCAGATAGTGGACTAGGCATACTATGTTAGACTACATGTTGAACAAGTGATTCTTGTAGGTTTTGGGCTAAGATCTTGCTTCTCGATGTTAAGGGCCAGAAAGAAATAGCAGCAGTCATGGAAAAGTCTAAGACCTGTTTAATAACGTGACTTGTCTCTATTTTGATTACCCTTTTCTCCAAGAAGTTATATGCTATAGGAAGGTCTAACAGTGGTGCTGCTTCCACCACTTCCCTGACCATTCATCTTTTCATCACATCGTTACTAGATTGGTTTTCAAGTGAATCCATGTGATAGCTTTAGGGAATATGAACATTTGAGGTAGCCTTTGAAACTGATATGAAACTTGTGTCTCTCTAGACTTTTTAGGGTAAGGATGCTTAAGCTGGGTACCCCAAAAGTTTTAACTTGGAAAAGGTATAAAGAAACGCCTTTAAAACCAAAACCTAGCCCTTGCGGTGTGTACATTATCTCGCAAGCTTTCATCCTAGCCCTTGGTTGCTATATTCTAAGCTCTGAGTCAAAAGTTATGATAGAACAGGCAACTTGGACTTGAAATAGGATAATAAAACTCAAAATAGGCTATATTTGAAGTTTAGGTCCCATATGTGCGATGAGGCACAAACCACGATTTAGGTCATTATCCTTCTAATCTTAAAGGCCGTGTTCGCTGCTTACATGGCATTCACACACAAAAAACACAAACCTAGGGTCACTTTCATGCACAAAATGAAATAGGTATTGCTGCAGAGGTTGTCATCAGAGGAACCGATCGTTATTGCCATTTCCAAGCAGATCGCCATCGTAGAGCAGGTCACTATTGCAAACCACATTGCTATTGTAGGTGGTATCGCCATCACAGAACACCTCAACACCACAAAACAGTTTGCCATCACCATTTGAGGAAATCAGGTTGCTATTGCCATCGCAGAGCAGGTTGCACTATCACATAGCAGGTCGCTATTGCAAAGCAGGTCGTTATTGTAGAGCAGGTTGCTATTGTGGAACACTTTGACAGAGCAAAACAGGTCGACACAGCAGAACAGGTACATCTTTCTCTCTCTCTCTCTCCCTCTCTCCCACTCTCTCTCATCAGTTCTCTGTCATTCTTTTTTTCAAAGAGACATAATTTATGTTTTTAGGTTTTAGGGTTTAGTATTGTTATTATGAAAATACACATATTTCAAACTTATAGAGATATGAAAATCTATTCTTTGTGTAATATTAAATACATAGTGTATTAATAGTAAACATGAATGACAAGTCGACTTACTTGTGTCAATTGCTTAAATCTTGGTTTGGCCAAATGATTGGTCTTTGTTGAGTTCCTGATGGCTACTTTCTTTTTCTGTTCTTTTTGAAATGGCTGAAATAAGAAATATTTGAGCTAGAATTTTGGTGGATGTATAATGTTGAGGTTTTTCTTGGTGTTACTGGTTGGGCAAGTGGTGGACCTTGTTTGGCTATACATGCAAAAAATGTGATTCAACAAGGGCGGATTTGAATTTAGGCGGGACAAAGACATCCTTTTAATTGAAATTGCTTTCAAATTTGAATCTAGATAGGAAAATCTGAATTTAAGCGAGACGGTAGAGTTGATTTAGGTGGGATTATTTAAATTTGAGCGGCTTGATTGAATTTAGGCGGGATCATTTAAATTTAGGCAGTTTAATCCAAATTTAGATGAGATTATTTAGAGTTAGACAGTTTCATTTAAAATGAGCTAGCTTGGACAAATGGTGGACCTTAAAAGAAAAAACAATGGATAATAGGTTGGACAAGTGGTGGACCTCTTCCCCACACCGTCCATGGGGGTAAATATGGTAGTTACACTCCATTCACACATTGACCTTCAAAAAATAGAGATAGCTTCTTTCAATCGAGCTAGCTTGGACAAGTGGTGGACCTTCAAACCAACTTGGGCTAAAACCTTTATAACACAAGTAATAGTAGGTTGGACACGTGGTGGACCTCTATCCAAAAATCATCCATTCACACATTGACCTTCAAACAACAAAGATAGGACTATTGAATAGAAGTAATTTGGACAAGTGGTGGACCTTCAAACCACCTTGGGCTAAAACCTCCATAACACAATGGATAGTAGGTTGGACAAGTGTTGGACTTCTAACCAAAACCATCCATGCTATCACAGTAGAGATAGGACTATTCAGTAGAGCTAGCTTGGACAAGTGGTGGACCTTAAAACCACCTTGGGCTAAAACCTCCATAACACAATGGTTAGTAGGTTGGACAAGTGGTGGACCTTTACCCAGACCATCCTTGGTAGTAAACATATAGTAGCTACACTCCATGCACACATTGACCTTCAAACAATAGTGATAGGACTATTCAATAGATCTAGCTTGGACAAGTAGTGGACCTTCAAACCACCTTGGGCCAAGACCTTCATAATGCAATGGATAGTAGGTTGGACAAGTGTTGGACCTCTACCCAAAACCATCCATGCTATCCTAGTAGAGATAGGACTATTGAATACAACTAGGCTGGATAGGTGATGGACCTTCAAACCACCTTGGGCTAAAACCTCCATAACACAATGGTTAGTAGGTTGAACAAGTGGTGGATCTCTACGCCAAACCATACATAGTAGTAAACATAGTAGCTACACTCCATGCACACATTGACCTTCAAAAAATAGATATAGATTCTTTCAATAGAGCTAGCTTGGCTAAATGGTGGACCTTCAAACAACCTTGGGCTGAAACCTGCATAACACAATGGTAAGTAGGTTCTACAAGTGGTGAAACTCTACCCCAAACTATCCATGGTATTAAACATAGTAGCTACACTCCATTCACAAATTAACCTTTAAACAATGGAGATAGATTCTTTTAGTAGATCTAGCTTTGAGAGGTGGTGAACCTTCAAACCACCTTGGGCTAAAACCTCCATAACACAATGGTTAGTAGGTTGGAAAAGTGATGGACCTATGTCCCAAACCATCCATGGTAGTAAACATAGTAGCTACAGTCCATGCTAACATTGATCTTTAAACAATAGAGATAGCTTCTTTAAAAAGATCTAGCTTGTATAGGTGGTGGAGCTTCAAACAACCTTGGGCAAAAACCTGCATAACACAATGGTTAGTAGGTTGGACAAGTGGTGGACCTTTGCCTGAAACCATCCCTGGTAGTAATCATAGTAGACACTCCATTCACACATTGACCTTCAAACAATAGAGATAGCTACTTTTAACAGATCTAGCTTGGACATGACCTTTAAACAATAGAGATAGCTACTTTTAACAAATCTAGCTTAGACATGACCTTCAAGCAATAGAGATAGCTTCTTTCAATACATCTAGCTTGGACAGGTGGTGGACCTTCAAACCACATTGGGCTAACACCTTTATAGCACAAGAAATAGTAAATTGGACAAGTGATTTAAATCTACCCAGAACCAGACACGCTATTAGAGTAGAGATAGGATTATTCAATAGAGCTCTCTTGAACAGGTGGTGGACCGTCAAACCACCTTGGGTGAAAACCTCCATAACACAATGGTTAGTAGTTTGGACAAGTGATGGACCTCTGTCCCAAACCCTCCATGGTAGTAAACATAGTAGCTACACTCCATGCACACATTGATCTTCAAATTAAAGAGAAAGCTTCTTTCATTAGATCAAACGTGGAAGGGTGGCGAACCTTCAAACCACCTTGGGCTAAAACCTCAATAACACAATGGATAGTAGGTTGGAAAAGTGTTGGACCTCTACCCCAAACCATCAACATGATCAGACTAGAGATAGGACTATTGAATAGTGCTGGCTTGGACATGTGGTGGACCTTCAAACCACCTTGGGCTAAAACCTCCATAAAAAAATGATTAGTAGGCTGGACAAGTTCTGGACCTCTCTCCAAACCATCCATGGTAGTAAACATAGTAGTTACACTCCATTCACAGATTGACCTTAAAACCACCTAGGGCTAAAACCTCCATAACAGAATGGATAGTAGCTTATACAAGTGGTGGCCCTATACTCTAAACTATACATGGTAGTAGACATAGTAGCTACACGTCATCCACACATTGACCTTGAAATAATAGAGATAGCTTCTTTGGATATAGCTATCTTGGCCAGATGGTAGACCTTCATACAACCTTGGGCTAAAACCTCTATAACACAATGGTAAGTAGGTTGGACAAGTGGTGAACCTCTACCCTAAACCATCCATGGTATTAAACATAGTAGCTACACTCCATTCACAAATTGACCTTCAAACAATACAGATAGATTCTTTAAGTAGATCTAGCTTTGACAGGTGGTGGACCTTCAAACCACCTTGTTCAAAACCCTCGATATCACAATGGATAGTGGGTTGGACCAGTGTTGGACCTCTATCCGAAACCATCCACGATATTAGAGTAGAGATAGGACTATTCAATAGAGATAGCTTGGATAGATGGTGGACCTTCAACCACCTTGAGATAAAACCTCCACAACACAATGGTTAGTAGGTTGGACAAGTGATGGACCTATATCCCAAACTATCCATGGTAGTAAACATAGTAGCTACACTCCATGCACACATTGATCTTCAAACAATAGAGATAGCTTGTTTTAAAAGAGCTAGCTTGTACAGGTGGTAGACCTTCAAACAACCTTGGGCTAGAACGTACATAACACAATGGTTAATAGGTGTGACAAGTGGTGGACCTCTTACCCAAACCATTCCTGGTAGTACACATAGTAGACACTCCATTCACACATTGACCTTCAAACAATTGAGATAGATGCTTTCAATAGATCTAGCTTGGACATGACCTTCAAACAATAGAGATACCTTCTTTCAATACATCTAGCTTGGACACGTGGTGGACCTTCAAACCACTGATAGCCATTTTTCGGCTTTTCATAATTGCCATAGTAAGCTACCTCACCTTATGAAATCATCCAAACACTGTGGCTATCCCTACCATTTCACTGTATATAGGTGTGTGTGAGTTAGGGGACTTTCCCCATATTTTCTTAAAAACCCTCAATTAGCTAGTCACTGGGCTAGTTAAGCGAAAAAAATAAATAAAATAAAAAAATAAAAAATATTATCGCCCATTTGTGTATAAATATTTCATTGTATATAGGGCCTAAATAAAAGGATTTTTCATAATTATTTTGGTATTTATTTAAATATTTCTACCTATGGTGTGTTATTTATGCTATGTACATTGACTCACAATTACCATATTTTTTCTTACCATTTTGCATACTCTTTATTCCATATAAAAGTAATTTCATGAAATCTTCTCTTATTTTTGGTGTAACTCCATCCCAACAAAAATCCAAAAAACTAGTTTATTTATGTGTATATTTTTTCAGTATTGTCATTTTTCCCTTCCTACATCTATTCTCTATTACTCTCATAAATTAGACCAAAAAAAATATTCATCTTTTTATGGTAGACTTATAATGAGAGAGATTTATTTTGACCCCTTTATATTTTTTCCACCTATATTATTTATATTTGACATGTATATATTTTTTTAGACCCCTCAATATTTGATTTTCTTAGTTGTACTATTCACTTATATCATGATCTCAACAATATCTTCAATTATAGACCTACCAAATAAGGTCAAGGGTATGTGGCATGCATGCATGCACCATGGGGAGCTCACTCTTGGAGGTATTCAAAAGAATCATCCAAAGAAGGACCTCACAAGGAGCTTGTGCAGTGGAAAAAACAATTGGTTTTGCTAAATTTTTTAAGATCACATGCACCCTCTACTAGAGTAGGCCCTCCCAAATTATTCACTCAATCCCTCTCTCCTTTCATCCTCAATAATTCTCTTCCCTTGAGCCCACATCCATGACTCAAAGGACAAGAGAGACCCACCCTCATTAAATAAAAATAAAAATATGCATAATCTTTTATTCCTTCAAATAAACTTGATTAGGCCTAATCCTAATCGGGGCTTCTAAAACCTATAAATAGAGCCCTTCTCTCCCTTGTAAATGATCACATGATCACACTACACCACACCATTCTCAACACATAACACACCACTCTTCAAGCCTAGTTGTGTAGAGTGTGTGCATTGTGAGTGCTCTATTCCATCACTACACATAGGTGCATGGAGAAGCTTGAAGTTATCTATGCCATCTAGAGGAGTGGAGTGATACTATACTCTGCAATCACACTTGTAGCCTACTCTTGTCCATAAATAAGATTCATAGTTTTGGGTGCAATTGTATGCTGCAACTATGACTCTTCTCTCCAAATTGACTTGATAAGTTGGCTCATCAGGTGGTTGAAGGTATATTGTCCTTGAAGTTTGTTGTGCCATTTCATGCTTGGTGGTTTGAGGGCTTGTTGAATTGTTTGCCTAAAAGGTCAAATTGTAAGAGGGTGCTCGGTGAGAGGGCTCCCGTGACCCTAAGACAATTTGTGTATTGGCAACAAGGTCAAGTTTTGTGTTGTCTCTCTATTTCTCATCAAGCTTTGTGTGCATCTAGTCTTTAAGGCTAAGACTGAGTTGCTCAAGTTGATTTGTGCTCTTTACCTCTCTCTGGCGTGGTGAATGTTTGTGTCTGGTGTGTGTGGCTATCTTGCATTCCCCTCTCTTTGTGTGTTTGAGTACAAGGAAATATCGCGTGCGTCCTAGTTCGCATCTACAGCTAGGTGGTGCCCCTTTTCTTGTTTGGTTTCTGGTTGTGGGTTGTTGTTGTCTCTGATTGTGCTTGCCCCGGCCCCAATTGAGCAGCACAGGAGCCTCGAAGGGTGTTTAGAGGCAACTCTTCTTCTTGCCCGCCCCTGACCGCCTCACCACCTTGGGCTAACACCTTTATAGCACAAGAAATAGTAAATTGGACAAGTGATTGACCTCTACCCAGAACCATCCATGCTATTAGAGTAGAGATATGATTATTTAATAGAGCTAGCTTGGACAGGTGGTAGACCTTCAAACCTTCTTGGGCTAAGACCTCCATAACACAATAGTTAGTAGGTTGGACAAGTGATGGACCTCTGTCCCAAACCCTCCATGGTAGTAAAAATAGTAGCTACACTCCATGCACACACTAATCGTCAAACAAAAGACATAGCTTCTTTCAATAGATCAAACTTGGACATGTGGTGAACCTTCGAACCACCTTGGGCTAAAAACTCAATAACACAATGGATATTGGGTTGGAAAAGAGTTGGACCTCTATCGCAAACTATCAACAGGATCAGACTAGAGATAGAACTATTCAATAGAGCTAGCTTGGACAAGTGGTGGACCTTCAAACCACCTTGGATTAAAAACTCCATAAAAAAATGATTAGTAGGTTGTACAAGTTGTGGAGATCTATTCGAAACCATCCATGGTAGTAAACATAGTAGTTACACTCCATTCACACATTGACCCTGAAACCACCTAGGGCTAAAACCTCCATAACACAATGGATAGTAGGTTGGACAAGCGGTGGACCTCTACCCCAAACCATCCATGGTAGTACACATAGTAGCTACACTCTATTCACAAATTTACCTTCACACAATAGAGATAGCTTCTTTGAATAGGGCTAGCTTGGGCACGTGGTGGACCTTCAAACCACCTTGGGCTAAAAACTTTATAACACAACGTATAGTAGGTTGGACAAATGGTGAACCTCTGCCCCAAACCATTCCTGGTAGTAAACATAGTAGATACTCCATTCACACATTGACCTTCAAATAATAGAGATAAATTATTTCAATAGATCTAGCTTGGACATCACCCTTAAAAAAAAGAGATAGCTTCTTTCAATACATTTACCTTGGACATGTGGTGGACCTTCAAACTACCTTGGGCTAAAACCTTTATAACAGAAGAAATAGTAAATTGGACAAGTGATTGACCTCTACTTTGACCTCTACTCAGAACCATCCACGCTATTAGAGTAGAGATAGGATTATTCAATAGAGCTAGCTTGGACAGGTGGTGGACCTTCAAAGCTCCTTGGGCGAAAACATCCATAACACAATGGTTAGTAGGTTGGACAAGTGACGGACCTCTGTCCCAAAACCCTCCTTGGTAGTATACATAGTAGCTACACTCCATGCACACATTGATCTTCAAACAAAAGAGATAGCTTCTTTCAATAGATCAAACTTGGATAGGTGGTGAACCTTCAAATCACCTTGGCCTAAAACCTCAATAACACAAAGGATAGTAGGTTGGAAAAGTGTTGGAACTCTATCCCAAACCATCGACATGATCAGACTAGAGATAGGACTATTCAATAGAGCTAGCTTGGACAGGGGGTGGACCTTCAAACCACCTTGGGCTAAAAAATCAATAAAAAATGGTTACTAGTTTAGGCAAGTTTTGTATCTCTGTTCTAAACCATGCATGGTAGTAAACATAGTAGTTACACTCCATTCAAAGATTGACCTGCAAACCACCTAGGTTTAAAACCTCCATGACACAATGTATACTAGGCTGGACAAGTGATGGACCTCTACTCCAAACAATACATGGTAGTAAAGATAGTAGCTACACCTCATTTACACATTGACCTTCAAACAATAGAGATAGCTTCTTTCAATAGAGCTATCTCTATTGACCTTCAAACAATAGAGATAGCTTCTTTTAATAGAGCTATCTTGGCCAGATGGTGGACCTTCAAAGAACCTTAGGCAAAAACCTCTGTAACACAATGGTAAGTAGGTTGGACTAGTGGTGAACGTCTACCCCAAACCCTCCATGGTATTAGACATAGTAGCTACACTCCATTCACAAATTGACCTTCAAACAATAGAGATAGATTCTTTCAGTAGATCTAGCATTGACAGGTGGTGGACCTTCAAACCACCTTGTTCTAAATCCTCGATAACACAATGTATAGTGGGTTGGACTAGTGTTAGACCTCTACCCAAACCATCCATGCTATTAGAGTAGAGATATGACTATTCAATAGAGATATCTTGGATAGGTGGTGGACCATAAAATCACCTTGGGCTAAAACCTCCATAACACAATGAGTAGGTTGTACAAGTGATGGACCTAAGTCCCAAACCATTCACATTAGGCAAAATTTGGACTCATAAAGGGGCCCTTTAAGAAGTTTGACTTTACCACTCTCTACCAAAACGGGCACATGGATAAATTTTTGCAAACAAACTCCAAAGTTGGCGTAGGTTTGACAATTAGAATGTCCTCTTCAATCTCTATCTACTGATAGATAGCACGCTATGAGATTCCTCATATTTTAGAAGATTCTTTTTTTGATTCACCCATGATTCGACAACTCTGTCGGAATCTAAGTGAATCAAAAAAATAATCTTTTAAAATATGAGGAATCTCATGGCGTGCTATATATCAATAGATAGAGCTTGAAGAGGACATTCTAACTGTCAAACCTCCACCAACTTTGGAGTTTGTTTGCAAAAATTTAACCATGCACCCGTTTTGGTAGAGAGAGGTAAAGTCAAACTCCTTAAAGGGACCCTTTGTGAGTCCAAATTTTGCCTAATGTGACAGTAGTAAACATAGTAGCTACACTCCATGCACACATTGATCTTCAAACATTAGAGATAGCTTCTTTAAAAAGATCTAGCTTGTACAAGTGGTGGACCTTCAAACAACATTGGGCTAAAACGTGCATAACACAATGGTTAGTAGGTTGGACAAGTGGTCAACCTCTACCCAAACCATCCCTAGTAGTAAACATAGTAGACACTCCATTCACACATTGACCTTCAAACAGTTGAGATAGATGCTTTCAATAGATCTATATTGGACATGACCTTCAATCAATAGAGATATCTTCTTCCAATACATCTAGCTTGGACAAGTGGTGGACCTTCAAACCACCTTTGGCTAAAACCTTTATAACACAAGAAATAGTAAATTGGACAAGTGATTGACCTCTAACTAGAACCATCCACCCTATTAGTGTAGAGATAGGATTATTCAATACAGCTAACTTTGATAGGTGGTGGACCTTCAACCCACCTTGGGATAAAACCTCCATAACACAATGGTTAGTAGGTTGGACAAGTGATGGACCTCTATCCGAAACCCTCCTTGGTAGTAAACATAGTAGCTACACTACATGCACACATTGATCTTCAAACAAAAGAGATAGCTTCTTTCAAAAGATCAAACTTAGACAGGTGGTGAACCTACAAACCACCTTGGGCTAAAATCTCAATAACACAATGGATAGTAGGTTGGGAAAGTGTTGGACATCTACCCCAAACCACAAACATGATCAGACTAGAGATAGGACTATTCAATAGAGCTACCTTGGACAGGGGGTGGACCTTCAAAACACCTTGGGCTAAAACCTCCATAAAAAAATGGTTAGTAGTTTGGGCAAGTTGTGGACCTCTGTCCTAAACCATCCATGGTGGTAAACATAGTAGTTACACTCCATTCAAAGATTGACCTTCAAACCACCTAGGGCTAAAACCTCCATGACACAATGGATAGTAGGCTGGACAAGTGATGGACCTCTACTCCCAACAATACATGGTAGTAAAGATAGTAGCTATACCTCATTTACACATTGACCTTCAAACAATAGAGATAGCTTCTTTCAATAGAGCTAGCTTGTCCAGATGGTGGACCTTCAAACAACCTTGGCCTAAAACCTCTGTAACACAATGGTAAGTAGGTTGGAGAAGTGGTGAACCTCTGCCCCAAACCATCCATGGTATTAGACATGGTAGCTACACTCCATTCACAAATTGACCTTAAAACAATAGAGATAGATTCTTTCAATAGATCTAGATTTTACAGGTGGTGGACCTTCAAACCACCTTGTTCTAAACCCTTGATAACAAAATAGATAGTGGGTTGAACTAGTGTTGGACCTCTACCCAAACCATCCACGCTATTAGACTATAGATATGACTATTCAATAGGGATATCTTGAATAGGTGGTGGACCTTGAAACCACCTTGGGCTAAAACCTCCATATAATAGTGGTTAGTAGGTTGGACAAGTGATGGACCTATGCCCCAAACCATCCACGGTAGTAACCATAGTAGCTACACTCCATGCACACATTGATCTTCAAACGTTAGAGATAGATTCTTTTAAAATATTCAGCTTGTACAACTGGTGGACCTTCAAATAGCCTTTGGCTAAAACCTGAATAACACAATAGTTACTAGGTCGGACAAGTGGTGGACCTCTTACCCAAACCATCCCTGGTAGTACACATAATAGACACTCCATTCACACATTGACCTTCAAACAATTGAGATAGATGCTTTCAATAGATCTAGCTTGGACACGACCTTCAGGCAATAGAGATATCTTCTTTCAATACATCTAGCTTGGACAGGTGGTGGAGCTTCAAACCACCTTGGGCTAAAACCTTTATAACACAACAAATAGTAAATTGGACAATTGATTGACCTCTACCCAGAACCATCCACATTATTAGAGTGGAGATAGGATTATTCAATAGAGCTAGCTTTGACAGGTGGTGGACCTTCAAACCACCTTAAGATAAAACCTCCATAACACAATGGTTAGTAGTTTGGACAAGTGATGGACCTCTGTCCCAAACCCTCCTTGGTAGTAAACATAGTAGCTACACTCCATGCACACATTGATTTTCAAACAAAAGGGATAGCTTCTTTCAAAACATTAAACTTGGACAGGTGGTGAACTTTCAAAACAACCTTGGGCTAACACAATGGATAGTAGGTTGGGAAAGTGTTGGACATCTACCCCAAACCATAAACATGATCAGACTAGAGATATGACTATTCAATAGAGCTAGCTTGGAGAGGGGGTGGACCTTCAAACCACCTTGGGCTAAAACCTCCATAAAAAAATGGTTACTAGTTTGGACAAGTTGTGGACCTCTGTCCTAAACCATCCATGGTAGTAAACATAGTAGCTACACTCCATTCATAGATTGACCTTCAAACCACCTAGGTCTAAAACCTCCATGACACAATGGATAGTAGGTTGGACAAGTGATGGACCTCTGCTCCAAACAATACATGGTAGTAAAGATAGTAGCTACACCTCATTTACACATTGACCTTCAAGCAATAGAGATAGCTTCTTTCAATAGAGCTAGATTGGCCATATGGTGGACCTTCAAAACACCTTGGGCTAAAACCTCTGTAACAAAATGGTAAGTAGGTTGGACAAGTGGTTAACCTCTAACCCAAACTATCCATTGTATTAGACATAGTAGCTACACTCCATTCACAAATTGACCTTTAAACAATAGAGATAGTTTCTTTCAGTAGGATATAGCTTTGACACGTGGTGGACCTTCAAACCACGCTCTTCTAAACCGTCAATAACAAAATGGATAGTGGGTTGGACCAGTGCTGCACATGTACCCAAACCATGCATGGTATCAGAGTAGAGATATGGTTATTCAATAGAGATAGCTTGGCTAAGTGGAGGACTTTAAAACCACCTTGGGCTAAAACCTCCATAACACACAGGTTAGTAGGTTGGACAAGTGATGGACCTATACCCCAAACCATCCACGGTACTAAACATAGTAGCTACACTCCATGCACACATTGATCTTCAAACATTAGAGATAGCTTCTTTTAAACGATCTAGCTTGTACATGTGGTGGACCTTCAAATAACCTTGGGCTAAAACGTGCATAACACAATGGCTAGTAGGTTGTACAAGTGGTGGACCTATGTCCCAAACCATCCCTGGTAGTAAACATAGTAGACACTCCGTTCACACATTGACCTTCAAACAATTGAGATACATGCTTTCAATAGATAGAACTTGGACATGACCTTCAAGCAATAGAGATAGATTCTTCAATACATCTAGCTTGGACATGTGTTGGACCTTCAAACCACCTTGGCCTAAAACCTTTATAACACAAGAAATAGTAAATTTGACAAGTGATTGACCTCTACCCAGAACCATCCCCGCTATTAGAGTAGAGATAGGATTATTCAATACACCTGTTTTGACAGGTGGTGGACCTTCAAACCAGCTTGGGATAAAACCTCCATAACACAATGGTTAGTAGGTTGGACAAGTGATGGACCTCTATCTGAAACCCTCCTTGGTAGTAAACATAGTAGCTACAATCCATGCACACATTGATCTTCAAACAAAAGAGATAGCTTCTTTCAAAATATCAAACTTGGATAGTTGGTGAACCTTCAAACCACCTTGGGCTAAAATCTCAATAACACAATGAATAGTAGTATGGGAAAGTGTTGGACCTATATCCCAAACCATAAACATGATCAAACTAGAGATAGGACTATTCAATAGAGCTAGCTTGGATAGGGGGTGGACCTTCAAACCACCTTGGGCTAAAACCTCCATAAAACAATGCTTACTAGTTTGCGCAAGTTGTTGACCTCTGTCCTAAAATATCCATGGTAGTAAGCATAGTAGTTACACTCCATTCACAAATTGACCTTCAAACCACCTAGCGCTAAAATCTCCATGACACAATGGATAGTAGGCTGGACAAGTAATGGACCTCTACTCCAAATAATACATGGTAGTAAAGATAGTAGCTACACCTCATTGACACATGTACCTTCAAACAATAGATATACCTTCTTTCAATAGAGCTATCTTGGCCAGATGGTGGACCTTCAAACAAGCTTGGGCTAAAACCTTTGTAATACAATGGTAAGTAGGTTGGACAAGTGGTGAACCTCTGCCCCAAACCCTCCATGGTATTAGACATAGTAGCTACACTCCATTCACAAACTGAAACAATAGAGATAGATTCTTTCAGTAGATCTAGATTTGACAGGTGGTGGACCTTCAAGATACCTTGTTCTAAACCCTCGATAACGCAATGGATAGTGGGTTGTACCAGTGGTTGACCTCTACCCAAACCATCCACGCTATCAGAGTAGAGATATGACTATTCAATAGAGATAGCTTGAATAAGTGGTGAACCTTGAAACCACCTTGGGCTAAAACCTCCATAACACAATGGCTAGTAGGTTGGACAAGTGATGGACCTGTGCCCCAAACCATTTACGGTAGTAAACATAGTAGCTACACTCCATGCACACATTGATCTTCAAACTTTAGAGACAGATTCTTTAAATCGATCTAGCTTGTATAAGTGGTGGATGTCCAAACAACCTTGGGCTAAAACGTGCATAACAAAATGGTTAGTAGGTTGGACAAGTGGTGGACCTCTACCCCAAACCATCCCTGGTAGAAAACATAGTAGACAATCCATGCACACATTGACCTTCAAACAAATGATGTAGATGCTTTCAATAGATCTAGCTTCGACATGACCTTCAAGCAATAGAGATAGCTTCTTTCAATACATCTAGCTTGGAAAGGTTGTGGACCTTCATACCACCTTGGGCTAAAACCTTTATAACACAAGAAATAGTAAATTGGACAAGTGATTGATATCTATCCATAACCATCCACGCTATTAGAGTAGAGATCGGATTATTCAATAGAGCTAGCTTTGACACGTGGTGGACCTTCAAACAAAATTGGGATAAAATTTCCATAACACAATGGTTAGTAGGATGGACAAGTGATGGACCTCTCTCCGAAACCCTCCTTGATAGTAAACATAGTAGCTACACTCTATGCACACATTGATCTTCAAACTTTAGATATAGCTTCTTTTAAAAGATCTAGCTTGTACAAGTGGTGGACCTTCAAACAACCTTGGGCTAAAACATGCATAACACAATGGTTAGTAGTTTGGACAAGTGGTGGACCTCTGCCCAAAATTATTCCTGGTAGTAAACATAGTAAACACTCGATTCACACATTGACCTTCAAACAATTGAGATAGATGCTTTCAATAGATGAAGCTTGGACATGACTTTCAAGAAATAGAGATAGCTTCTTTCAATACATCTAGCTTCGACAGGTCGTGTACCTCCATACCACCTTGGGCTAAAACCTTTAAAACACAAGAAATAGTAAATTGGACAAGTGATTGATCTCTACCTAGAACCATCCCTGCTATTAGAGTAGAGATAGGATTATTTAATAGAGCTAGCTTTGACAGGTGGTGGACCTTCAAACCAAATCGGGATAAAACCTCCATAACACAGTGGTTAGTAGGTTGGACAAGTGATGGACCTCTGTCCGAAACCCTCTTTGGCAGTAAACATAGTAGCTACACTCCATACACACATTGATCTTCAAACAAAAGACATAGCTTCCTTCAAAAGATCAAATTTGGACAGGTGGTGAGCCTTTAAACCACCTTGGGCTAAAATCTTAATAACCCAATGGATAGTAGGTTGCGAAAGTGTTGTACGTGGACCCCAAACCATAAACATGATCAGACTAGAGATAGGACTATTCAATAGAGCTAGCTTGGACAGGGGGTGGACCTTCAAACCACCTTGGGCTAAAACCTTCATAAAAACTGGTTACTAGTTTGGGCAAGTTGTGGACCTCTATCCTAAGCCATCCACGTTAGTAAACATAGTAGTTACACTCCATTCATAGACTCACCTTCAAACCACCTAGGGCTAAAACCTCCATGACACAATGCATAGTAGGGTAGACAAGTGATGGACCTCTACTCCAAACAATACATGGTAGTAAAGATAGTAGCTACACCTCATTTACACATTGATCTTCAAACAATAGAGATAGCTTCTTTCAATAGAGCTAGCTTGGCCACATGGTGGACCTTCAAAAAACCTTGTGCTAAAACCTTTGTAACACAATGGTAAGTAGGTTGGACAAGTGGTGAACCTCTACCCCAAACCCTCCATGGTATTAGACATAGTAGCTACACTCCATTCACAAATGGACCTTCAAAAAATAGAGATATATTCTTTCAGTAGATCTAGATTTGACAGGTGGTGGACCTTCTAACCACCTTGTTCTAAACCCTCGATAACACAATGGATAGTGGGTTGGACCAGTGTTGGACCTCTACCCAAACCATCCACGCTATCAGAGTAGAGATATGACTATTCAATAGAGATAGCTTGGATAGGTGGTGGACCTTAAAACCAACTTGGGCTTAAATCTCCATAAGAGCATGGTTAGTAGGTTGGACAAGTGATTGACCTATGTCCCAATCCATCCACGGTAGTAAACAAAGTAGCTACACTCCATGCACACATGGATCTTCAAACATTAGAGCTAACTTTTTTTAAAAGATCTAGCTTGTACAAGTGGTGGACCTTAAAACAAGCTTGGGCTAAAATGTGCATAACACAATGGCTAGTAGTTTAGACAAGTGGTGGACCTCTGCCCCAAAGCATCCCTGGAAGTAAACATAGTAGACGCTCCATTCACACATTGACCTTCCAACAATTCAGATATATCCTTTCAACAAATCTAGCTTAGACATGACCTCAAGCAATAAAGATAGTTTCTTTCAATACATCTAGCTTGGACAGGCTGTGGACCTTCAAACCACCTTGGGCTAAAACCTTTATAACACAATAAATAGTAAATTGAACAAGTGATTGACGTCTACCCAGAACCATCCACGCTATTACAATAGAGATAGGATTATTCAATAGAGCTAGCTTTGACAGGTGGTGGACCTTTAATCCACCTTGGGATAAAACCTCCATAACACAATAGTTAGTAGGTTGGACAAGTGATGGACCTCTGTCTGAAACCCTCCTTTTTAGTAAAAATAGTAGCTACACTCCATGCACACATTGATATTCAAACAAAAGAGATGACTTCTTTCAAAGGATCAAAGTTGGACAAGTGGTGAACCCTCAAACCACCTTAGGCTAAAATCTCAATAACACAATGGATAGTAGGTTGGGAAAGTGTTGGACCTCTCCCAAACCATAAACATGATCAGACTAGAGATAGGACTATTCAATAGAGCTAGCTTGGACGGGGGGTGGACCTTCAAACCACCTTGGGCTAAAACCTCCATAAAAAAATGGTTAGTAGTTTGGGCAAGTTGTGGACCTCTGTCCTAAACCATCCATGGTGGTAAACATAGTAGTTACACTCCATTCACAGGTTGACCTTCAAACCACCTAGGGCTAAAACCTCCATGACACAATGGATAGTAGGCTGGACAAGTGATGGACCTCTACTCCCAACAATACATGGTAGTAAAGATAGTAGCTATACCTCATTTACACATTGACCTTCAAACAATAGAGATAGCTTCTTTCAATAGAGCTAGCTTGTCCAGATGGTGGACCTTCAAACAACCTTGGCCTAAAACCTCTGTAACACAATGGTAAGTAGGTTGGAGAAGTGGTGAACCTCTGCCCCAAACCATCCATGGTATTAGACATGGTAGCTACACTCCATTCACAAATTGACCTTAAAACAATAGAGATAGATTCTTTCAATAGATCTAGATTTTACAGGTGGTGGACCTTCAAACCACCTTGTTCTAAACCCTTGATAACAAAATAGATAGTGGGTTGAACTAGTGTTGGACCTCTACCCAAACCATCCACGCTATCAGAGTAGAGATATGAATATTCAATAGAGATAGATTGGATAGGTGGTGGACCTTCAAACCACATTGGGCTAAAACCTCCATAACACAATGGTTAGTAGGTTGGACAATTGATGGACCTATGCGCAAAACCATCCATGGTAGTAAACATAGTAGCTACACTCCATGCACACATTGATCTTCAAACATTAGACATAGCTTCATTAAAAATATCTAGCTTGTACAAGTGGTGGATCTTCAAACAACCTTGGGCTAAAACGTGCATAACACAATGGTTAGTAGGTTGCACAAGTGGTGGACCTCTGCCCCAAACAATCCCTGGTGGTAAACATAGTAGACACTCCATTCACACATTGACCTTCAAACAATTGAGATAGATGCTTTCAATAGATCTAGGTTGGACATGATCTTCAAGCAATAGAGATAGCTTCTTTCAATTCATCTAGCCTGGACAAGTGGTGGACCTTCAAACCACCTTGTGCTAAAACCTTTATAGCACAAGAAATAGTAAATTTGACAAGTGATTGACCTCTACCATGAACCATCCGTGCTATAAGAGTAGAGATAGGATTATTCAATAGAGTTAGCTTTGACAGGTGGTGGACCGTCAAACCACCTTGGGATAAAGCCTCCATAACAAAATGGTTAGTAGGCTAGACAAGTCATGGACCTCTTTCCGAAAGCCTCCTTGTTACTAAACATAGTAGCTACACTCCATGCACTCATTGATCTTCAAACAAAAGAAGTAGCTTCTTTCATAGATCAAACTTGGATAGGCTGTGAACCTTCAAACCACCTTGGGGTAAAATCTCAATAACACAATGGATAGTAGGTTGGAAAAGTGTTGGACCTCTACCCCAAACCATCAACATGATTAGACTAGAGATAGGACTATTCAATAGCGCTAGCTTGGACAGGGGGTGGACTTTCAAACCACCTAGGGTTAAAACCTTCATTAAAAAATGGTTACTAGTTTGGGCAATTTGTGGACCTCTGTCCTAAACCATCCACGGTAGTAAACATAG
The DNA here is from genome assembly GCF_014529385.1 of Adiantum capillus-veneris. Taxonomy (NCBI): domain Eukaryota; kingdom Viridiplantae; phylum Streptophyta; class Polypodiopsida; order Polypodiales; family Pteridaceae; genus Adiantum; species Adiantum capillus-veneris. The sequence goes on from NC_140944.1 coordinate 84,358,471, forward strand.
TAGTTACACCCCATTCACAGATTGACCTTCAAACCACCTAAGGCTGAAACCTCCATGGCACAATGGATAGTAGGTTGGACAAGTGATGGACTTCTAATCCAAACAATACATGGTAGTAAAGATAGCAGCTACACCTCATTGACACCTTGGCCTTCAAACAATAGAGATAGATTCTTTCAATAGAGCTAGCTTGGCCAGATGGTGGACCTTCAAACAACCTTGGGCTAAAACCTCTGTAACACAATGGTAAGTAGGTTGGACAAGTGGTGAACCTCTACCCCGACCATCCATGGTATTAGACATAGTAGCTACACTCCATTCACAAATTGACCTTCAAACAATAGGGAAAGATTCTATCAGTAGATCTAGCTTTGAAAAGTGGTGGACCTTCAAACCACCTTGTTCTAAACCCTCGATAACACAATGGATAGTGGGTTGGACTAGTGTTGGACCTCTACCCAAACCATCCACGCAATCAGAGTAGAGATATGACTATTCAATAGAGATAGCTTGAATAGGTGGTGGACATGTCCAAGCTTGAGATAAAACCTCCATAACACAATGGTTAGTAGGCTGGACAAGTGATGGACCTATGCCCCAAACCATCCACGGTAGTAAACATAGTAGCTACACTCCATGCACACATTCATATTCAAACATTAGACATAGCTTCATTAAAAATATCTAGCTTGTACAAGTGGTGGACCTTCAAACAACCTTGGGCTAAAACGTGCATAACACAATGGTTAGTAGGTTGCACAAGTGGTGGACCTCTGCCCCAAACCATCCCTCGTAGTAAACATAGTAGACACTGCATTCACAAATTGACCTTCAAACAATTGAGATGGATTCCTTCAATAGATCTAGCTTGGACATGACCTTCAAGCAATAGAGATAGCTTCTTTCAATACATCTAGCTGGGACAAGTGGTGGACCTTCAAACCACCTCGTGTTGAAACCTTTATAACAAGAAATAGTAAATTTGACAAGTGATTGACCTCTACCTAGAACCATCCACGCTATTAGAGTAGAGATAGAATTATTCAATAGAGCTAGCTTTGACAGGTGGTGGACCGTCAAATAACCTTGGGATATAGCCTCCATAACAAAATGGTTAGTAGGCTGGACAAGTGATGGACCTCTTTCCGAAACCCTCCTTGGTAGTAAACATAGTAGCTACACTCCATGCACACGTTGATCTTCAAACAAAAGAGGTAGCTTCTTTCAAAAGATCAAACTTGGACAGGTGTTGAACCTTCAAACCACCTTGGGGTAAAATCTCAATAACACAATGGATAGTAGGTTGGAAAAGTCTTGGACCTCTACCCCAAACCATCAACATGATCATACTAGAGATATGACTAATCAATAGAGCTAGCTTGGAGAGGTGCTGGACCTTCAAACAACCTAGGACTAAAACCTCCATAAAAAAGTTGTTAGTAGGTTGGACAAGTTGTGGACCTTTGTACCAAACCATCCCTGCTAGTAAACATAATAGTTTTACTCCATTCACAGATTGACCTTGAAACCACCTAGGGATAAAACCTCCATAACACAATGGATAGTAGGCTGGACAAGTGCTCGATCGCTTTTCCAAACCATACATGGTAGTAAACATAGTAGCTACACTTCATTCACAAATTGACCTTCAAACAATAGAGATAGCTTCTTTCAATAGAGCTAGCTTGGCCACATGGTAGACCTTCAAACAACCTTGGGCTAAAACCTCTGTAACACATTGGTAAGTAGGTTGGACAAGTGGTGAACCTCTACCCCAAACCATCCATGGTATTAAACATAGTAGCTACACTCCATTAACAAATTGACCTTCAAACAATAGAGATAGATTATTTCAGTAGATCTAGTTTTGACAGGTGGTGGACCTTCAAACCACCTTGCTCTAGACCTTCGATAACACATTGGATAGTGGGTTGCACCAGTGTTGGACCTCTACCCCAAACCAACCATGCTATCAGAGTAGAGATAGGACTATTCAATAGAGATAGCTTTGATAGGTGGTGGACCTTTAAGCCACCTTGGGCTAAAACCTCCATAACACAATTGTTAGTAGGTTGGACAAGTGATGGACCTATGCCCTGAACCATCCATGGTAATAAACATAGTAGCTACACTCCTTGTACACATTGATCTTCAAGCAATAGATATAGCTTCTTTAAAAAGAGCTAGCTTGTACAGGTGGTGGACCTTCAAACAATCTTGGGCTAAAACCTGCATAACACAATGGTTAGTAGGTTAGACAAGTGGTGGACCTCCGCCCTAAACCATCCCTCGTAGTAAACACAGTAGACACTCCATTCACACATTGACCTTCAAACAATAGAGATAGATGCTTTCAATAGATCTAGGTTGGATGCGACCTTCAAGAAATAGAGATAGCTTCTTTCAATCCATATAGCTTGGAGAGGTGGTGGACCTTCAAACCACCTTGGGCTAAAACCTTTATAACAGAAGAAATAGCAAATTGGACAAGTGATTGACCTCTACCCAGAACCACCCACGCCATTAGAGCAGAGATAGGATTATTCAATAGAGCTAGCTTTGACAGATGGTGGACCTTCAAACCACTTTGGGCTAAAACCTCCATAGCACAATGTTTAGTAGGTTGGACAAGTGATGGTCCTCTATCCCAAACCCTGCATTGTAGTTAACATAGTAGCTACACTACATACACACATTGATACTCAAACAAAATAGATAGCTTCTTTCATTAGATCAAACTTAGAAACGTGGTGAACCTTCAAATCACCTTCGGCTAAAAACCCAATAACACAATGGATAGTAGGTTGGAAAAGTGTTGGACCTCTACCCCAAACCATCAACATGATGAGACGAGAGATAGGACTATTCAATAGAGCTAGCTTGGAGAGGTGGTGGACCTTCAAACCACCTTGGGATAAAACCTCCATAATAAAATAACTAGTAGGTTGGACAAGTTGTGGACCTCTGTCCCAAACATCCATGGTAGTAAACATAGTAGTTACAATCCATTCACAGATTGAACTTCAAACCACCTAGGGCTAGAACCTCCATAACACACTGGATAGTAGGTTGGATAAGCGGTGGACCTCTACCCAAATCATCCATATTAGTACACATAGTAGATACACTCCATTCACACATTGACCTTCAAACAATAGAGATAGCGTCTTTCAATAGGGCTAGCTTGGGTTGGTGGTGCACCTTCAAACAACCTTGGGCTAAAAACTTTATAACACAACAAGATAGTAGGTTGGACAAGTGGTGGACCTCTGCCCCAAACAATCCATGGCAGTAAACATAGTAGCTACACTCCATTCACGTATTGATCTTCAAACAATAGAGATAGGAATATTGAATAGTGCTAGCTTAGACAGGTGGTGGACCTTCAAACCACCTTGGGCCAAACCCACCATAACACAAGGGATAGTAGGTTGGACAAGTGGTGGACCTTTTTCCCAAACCATCCATGGTAATAGAGATAGGATTTACACTCCATTGACACATTGACCTTGAAATAATATAGATAGCTTGAACAGGTGGGCCACCTTCACACCACCGTGGGCTAAAACCTCCATAACACAGTGGATAGTAGGTTGAACAAGTGGTGGACCTTTGTCCCATACTATCCATGGGAATAAACATAGTAGTTACACTTCATTCACACATTGACCTTCAAATAATAGAGATAGCTTCTTTCAGTAGAGCTAGCTTGAAACCACCTTGTGCTAAAGCCTCCATGACAAAATGGATAGTAGGTTGGACATGTGAAAAATCGGGGAGTGAAGGGATGGATCTTTGTGCTAAGATATGTGTGAGAATGACAAGTGTTTAAATGAAATATATGAGAAAGACAATGATATACTGAAAGGAATATCTTTATTAATGATGAATCTTCCTTGAGATACAATATTGGTACTTGCAAACTACCAATGCAGGTACTGCAGACTACAAATACAGGTACTGTGACACAGTCTTAACAATACTAATAACAGAGAGTATATAGTACCAAACAGACAGTTATGGTACTCTGGAATTACCTAGACAAGTACTCGGAAAGTACCAATGGTACACAGTATAGGTACTTCTATGAGACTGAATGGTTGATCCCCAAACCCAAGCTAGAGGTTAAAGTCCCAAGTATAATGAGCGTGTTTTCCCAGATAAAAACACTCTATACAAGATGATCTAAGCCTCACAAGGTCTCTTAGATCTCTCTCTGTGTTCTCTGTCTCTCTCTGTTCTCTGTCTTTCTGTTGAACTAGTGTACTGGTACATCTTTATATATCTGTATCTCTCAATGCTGAGCATAAGTCGTGGATCCCTTTGGTAGATAGATGCATCATTATATGGGGAACATATCTCCTTCATATTCCAAGAAGAGATCATGGATGTATCTCCAAATAGGTAGCTCCCAAGTTGGTAGGTTACCCTCTGTGTGCAGTCTGCAACTCTGCAGGCAGCCAACTTGGCACCTTCACCAAATATGGTAGAAGCTGAATTAGGATAAACTCTCTGATAGGATTATATTCCACATGGAGTAGAACAATTTCTCTTTGTATTTCTCCACGAGATCATAGTTGTAGGTGGCTATTTTCATCCCTACAAATCTACCTGCTGCACCTCCTGAATCTGCTCCTACCTTTTAGGTACTTTTCCACCTAACTGCTTGGTGGTTGTTGTAGATGCTTCAACGTGTATAGCTGATGATGCAAGGGTTATTGACCATCCAAAATGATGTCAAGTCATCATCCTAAGCTACCATGCCATCATGCTACCATAGCATCATGCTTAAGCGTTTATTCCCACCTTATTCAAGTAGATGTGTTGGACTTGTAACTTTAACACCTTCCCTCAAGTCCATAAGCATCTTGAAAAGAGTAAAACCTGAAATCAAAAACAACTAAAGAAAACCAAACATTAAATTGTTGAAGGCTTTGTTGTGATGCCTTTCCTTATTGCTTGATCTTGCATGAAGAGCCTTCCCTTATTCTTCAATTCCTTCCCTTAAGGGAAGCTCCATCATGCCAAGTGCTGATCTATGCTTGAAGAAAAGCTCCTTCCCTAGAGCTTTGGTAAAGATATCAGCAACATTCTCCATGGTGTTGCAATGGTGTAAGACTATGTCTGCAATTTGCACCTTCTCCCTGATGAAGTGCTCTTTGACTTCAATGTGCTTGGTCCTTTGATGTAGCACTGGATTCTTTGCTAAAGATTCAGCTGAGGTGTTGTCACACATGATAGGTGTAGCTTGGCCACTTCCATAGAAACCAAGTTTCTGCAAACATCTTTGCAACCAAATAGCTTCACAAGATGCTATAGTAAGAGCTTTATATTCAGCCTCTGTTGATGAAAGGCTGATGGTGTTTTGTTTATTGAATCTCCATGAGATGGCTCCTCCACCTAGAAAGAAATCATTGCCACTAATGCTCTTCCTATCCACCAAGTCTGCTGCATAATCAGAGTCACTAAAACCATATAGATTCATCTTGTCTCCTCCATACAAAATACCTAAGGAAGGAGTACCTTTCAAGTACCGAAGTACTCTCTTGGCTGCATTCCAATGAGATATCTTTGGGGCTTGCATGTATTGATCAAGTGAGTGGACAACAAAGCAAATATCAGGCCTAGTGATAGTTAAGTAGATAAGGGAACCTATGAGCTTTCTATAGAGTGTAGCATCATAGGGAATACCATGTTCATCCTTAGTGAGTCTAAGACTAGACTCAATAGGTGTAGAAATAGGCTTTGAGCTGATCATTCCAAATCTATCAAGAATGGAGTGGAGGTACTTTTGTTGAGGGATAAAGATGTCTCCCTTCTTCAACCTAGAGACTTCAATACCAAGGATGTAGTGTAAATATCCAAGGTCCTTCATCTCAAACTCCTTGGAGAGTTGAGATTGAACATCCTCCACCATAGATTCATTGCTACCTGTCAAGATAAGATCATCCACATAGATGATAACAAGAATAATATCCTTGCCTTGTACATTATAGTAAAGAGTGTGATCAGCATGGCTTCTCTGAAATCCTTGAGATTGGAGGTGATCATCAATCCTCCCATACCAAGCTCTTGAAGCTTGCTTCAATCCATATAAACTCTTGTTGAGCTTACATACCATGTCCTCTTTCCCTGCAACAACATATCCCTCTGGTTGCTGCATATAGACTTCCTCCTCAAGTAGCCCATTGAGAAAGGCATTGTTGACATCCATTTGCTTAAGCTTCCACTTTAAGATATAAGCTAAAGAAATTAACAACCTAATAGAGCTCATCTTGGCTACAGGAGCATAGGTTTCATCATAGTCCAAACCATATTGTTGAGCAAAGACTTTGGCTACCAATCTTGCTTTGTGCCTATCAATCTTCCCTTCCTTGTTGAACTTCAGCTCGTAAAGCCACTTGCATCCAATGGCTTTCTTGTTGGGGGGTAATGGACATAGATCCCATGTCTCATTCTTGTGGAGAGCATCCATCTGCTTTTCCATAGCTTGGTTCCATTCCTTCTTGGTACTAGCTACCTTATATGTGGTAGGTTCTTCATGCTGTAATATGGAGCTAACAAGTGCAAGATTGCATTGCTGAAAATCTAATTCATTACCTCTGTGATATGTTAATCTTTGAGGTTGTCTTCTAGTCCTTGAAGACCTTCTAAGGGCTGCTTGATGCTCCTCATCTTCTTCCTCTAGTTCTTCAATAATCTCCTCTTGCATGCTGGATGGTATGTCCATCTTGAGAGGTGATGGAGAGCTTGCATCCTCTGACTTTGTGGCTGATTTGAAGCTTGCACTCTCATCAAATATGACATCCCTTGAAATGAATGACTCTTTCTTGATAGGATCATATAGCTTGTAAGCTTTGCTTACATCACTATATCCAACAAGTATGCATCTCCTTGACTTGTCATCCAGCTTCTTCCTCTTCTCATCTGGAATGTGAGCAAATGCCAAACATCCAAAGACTCTGAGGTGATCTACCTTTGTCTTGACCTTATGTAGAGCTTCATATGGTGTGGTTCCCTTCAAGATATCTGTAGGAGACCTGTTCATCAAATAGCATGAAGTGTTGATAGCTTCAGCCCAATAGCTATTGCTAAGTCCTTTGTCTTTGAGCATACACCTGGCTGCTGCAAAGAGTGTCCTATTCTTCCTCTCTGCTACTCCATTTTGTTGAGGATTATAGCTGCAAGTTAGTTTCCTCTTGATCCCATGTTCAAGGAGGTATTTGCTGAAATCTTTGGATAAGAATTCTCCTTCATTGTCAGACCTGAGAGCTTTGATTCTTCTACCTGTCATCTTCTCAATCATCATGTGAAAGAGCTTGAAAATCTGAAATACTTCAGCCTTGAACTTCATGAAGTAAACCCAAGTATATCTAGAAAAGTCATCAGTGAAACTCACATAATAAGTGTGCCCACCAAGTGAGGAAGTGTGGGCTGATTCACACACATTTGCATGGATCAAATCAATTATCCCAAGTGACCTAGTCTTGCTCCTAGGAAACTTGCTTCTAGACTGCTTTCCTAGACAGTATGCTTCACATACTTTCCCAATCCTTTGTAAGGTTGGAATTCCCAAAAACACGCCTTGACTCTTTAGCATACACATGCTTTTAAAGCTCAAATGCTCATACCTTTTATGCCATAACTCTGTGGCTGAAGTAGGTGCTGATTCACCACCACCTGTGGCTGAAAATGTTGATGGTGTTCCTTCCAATTTGAAGAGCTTTCCATGCTTTTGCCCTTTGGCAAGTACTTTGTAGTGATTCTTTGGATCTCTAATGAGGCATTGTTGGCCTTCAAACTCCACTTTGAGGCCCTTCTCTGTCATAGCTCCAACTAAAAGTAGGTTCTTGGTAAGGGATGGTACCAAGAGAACATTTCCAAGAGTCTTGTTCATTCCTGTGCCCAATTGAATGGGTATATTTCCTTTACCTGCAATACTATTAGGAGTACTATCTGCTGTATATATGATGCCATTATGAGTATCATCTAAACTAGAGAAATACTCAGCATGTGAGGTCATGTGGGAGCTTGCCCCACTATCAATCCACCATGGGTCTTCATGAGTGTGAGCTGCCATCTCCTCCAAGGAGAGCAATGATGTATCTTCATGAAAGCAATCTGAACTTCCTTCTTCTTTGTCTCCATCCATATAGCTGGCTGATTTTCCTTTCCAATCAGCTTGGTTGCTTCTGCAATCCCTTAAAATATGCCCATACTTTGAGCATTTATAACATTGCATAGAGTAGTAGGTGCTCCTACCTCTTCCTCTTGCTCTACCTCTAGATGAATGACCTCTTCTACCATGATAGGATGAGTTACCTTCATGAGAATACTGATCATGAGTGTTGTTAGGTTGATGCCTTCCTCTTCCTCTTTGAGTGTTTGTCCTTCCTCTTCCTCTTGCTGAAAAGAGCGCTTTGTCATTGTTGGTGGTACTACTTGTATTCTTTCCTCCTTCATGTATGATCTTCGTGGCTGCTTGCCTTTGATCCTCATCTCTAAGGATTTGTTCCATCTCATCAAGTGATGGCTTCTCCCTCAAGATAATAAGACCTTGGACAATACCTTCATATCCTTCTCTCAATCCATGGATGATGATTGTAGACAACTCATTGTCTGTCATCTTGTCTCCAACAGCTACTAGTTATTGATGTAGATCTTTGAGCCTCTTGATGAAGCTTGTAGCATCCTCTCCATGATTCCTTTTGGTGTTGGTAAGTTCAGCTCTCAATGCTGCTTTCCTTGAGGTGCTCTTTGACTCATAGATGTTCTTCATTGTGTCCCAAGCCTTCTTGGGAGTCTTCACATCCATTAGGTGGCTAAGGATTTCATCTTTGACACTTAACTTTAGCATGTGGACTGCAAACATGGCCTTCTTGTCCCATTTTTCTAGCTCCTCTTCATCATGTTCTTATTCACTTGGTCTCTCCATGGAAACCAGTTGCCAACAATCTTGGAAGAAGAGTAGGGACTCCATCTTCACCTTCCAAGTTGCATAATTGTTGCCATTAAGCTTTTCACCTCCCTCTAAATGTAGATTATGTAGGCTTGGTGCCATCTTCAACTCCTCACAAATAGTGTGATGAAGGGGGATTTTTGCACTCACTCAAGATCACTCTATCTTGGCACTAGTGTACTGGTACATCTTTATATATCTGTATCTCTCAATACTGAGCATAAGTCGTGGATCCCTTTGGTAGGTAGATGCACCATTATGTGGGGAACATATCTCCTTCATAGTCCAAGAAGAGATCATGGCTGTATCTCCAAATAGGTAGCTCCCAAGTTGGTAGGTTACCCTCTGTGTGCAGTCTGCAACTCTGTAGGCAGCCAACTTGGCACCTTCACCAAATATGGTAGAAGCTGAATTAGGATAAACCCTCTGATAGGATTATAGTCCACACGGAGTAGAACAATTTCTCTTTGTATTTATCCAGGAGATCACAGCTGTAGGTGGCTATTTTCATCCCTACAAATCTACCTGCTGCACCTCCTAAATCTGCTCCTACCTTTTAGGTACTTTTCCACCTAACTGCTTGGTGGTTGTTGTAGATGCTTCAACGTGTATAGCTGATGATGAAAGGGTTATTGACCATCCAAAATGATGTCAAGTCATCATCCTAAGCTACCTTAACATCATGCTACCATAGCATCATGCTTAAGCCTTTGTTCCCACCTTATTCAAGTATATGTGTTGGACTTGTAACTTTAACATGACAAGTGGTGGAACTCTTCCCCAAACCTTCCATGGTTAGTACACAAAGTAGCTACACTCCATTCACACATTGACCTTGAAACAATATAAATAACTTATTTCAATGGAGCTAGCTTGAACAGGTGGTGGACCTTCAAACAACCTTGGGCTCAAACCTCCATAACACAATGGATAGTAGGTTTACCAAGTGGTGGACCTCTACCCCAAACCCTCCATGTGATGAGACTAGAGATAGGACTATTCAATAGATCTAGCTTGGATAGGTGGTGAACCTTCAAAAAACCTCTGGGTAAAACCTTGATAACTCAATAGATAGTAGGTTGGACAAGTGGTCGATCTCTACCCCAAACCATTCATGGTAGTAAAAAAATTAGCTACACTCCGTTCGGGTGAAAGCATGTTAACATGTCGCACTTTTTGTGCTAGTTAGCACATCTTCAAAAAGTTGGGCGTCCGGTAAATTTTTTACAAATAATATCAAAATTTGTTGGAGATTGTACATTTGGATTCCTTGTTTCAAGTGCTTTCTATTGATATATCATATGTCATAGATCTTGGAGATGTAACTCAAGTTATTGTACTAGTTAGCATATGTCAAAATTGTGCTAATTAGCATTGTCTGGGACATGAAAAACCATGACTGGTTAACATGCTTTCACCCATTCACACATTGACCATCAAACAATAGAGATAGCTTCTTTCAAATAAGAAAGCTTGCATAGGTGGTGGACCTTCAAACAATCTTGGGCTAAAACCTCCATAACACAATGGATAGTAGGTTGGACAAGTGGTGGACCTTTGCCCCAAACCATTAGTGGTAGTAAACAAAGTAGCTACACTCCAGTCACACACTAACTTTGAAACAATAAATATAGCTTTGTTCAATAGATCTAGCTTGTATAGATGGTGTCCTTCAAACCAACCTGGGCTAAAAGATGTAGAACACAATGGAAAGTAGGACAAGTGGTGGACCTCTTCCCCAAACCATCCATGCTAGTAAACATAGTAGCTACAGTCCATTCACAAATTGACCTTCAAACAATAGAGATAGCTTTTCTCAATAGAGCTACCTTAAACAGGTGGTGGACATTCAAACCACCTTGGACTTAAACCTCCATAACACAATGGATAGTAGGTTGGAAAAGTGGTGGATCTCTACCCCAAACCATCCATTGTAGTAAACATAGTAGCTACACTCCAATCACACATTGACCTTCAAACAATAGAGATAGCTTCTTTCAATAGATCTAGCTTGGATAGGTGGTGGACCTTGAAATCGCCTTGGGATAAAACCTCCATAACACAATGGATAGTAGGTTGGACAAGTGTTGGACCTATAATCGAAACCATCCATGCTATCAAAGTAGAGATAGGACTATTCAATAGAGCCAGCTTGGACTTGTGGTTGACCTTCAAACCACATAGGGCTAAAAACAGCATAATACAATGGCTAGTAGGTTGGACAGGTGATGGTCCCTTACCCACACCATCTATGGTACTAAGCATAGTAGTTACACTCCATTCACACATTGACCTTCAAACAATGGAGATACCTTCTTTAAAAGGAGCTAGCTTGGACAGGTGGTGGACCTTCAAACAACCTTCGGCAAAAACTTGCATAACACAATGGTTAGTAGGATGGAAAAGTGGTGGACCTCTCCCCCAAACCATCTCTAGTGGTAAACATATTAGACACTCCATTCACACATTGACCTTCAAACAATAGAGATAGATCCTTTCAATAGAGCTAGCTTGGACATGAGCTTCAAACAATAGAGTTAGCTTCTTTCAATACATCTAGCTTGGATAGGTGGTGGACCTTCAAATCACCTTGGGCTAAAACCTTTATAACACAAGAAATAGTAAATTGGACAAGTGATTGACCTCTACCCAGAACCATCCACGCTATTAGAGTAGAGATAGGATTATTCAATAGAGCTAGCTTTGACAGGTGGTGGACCTTCAAACCACCTTGGAATAAAACCTCCATAAGAGAATGGTTAGTAGGTTGGACAAGTGATGGACCTCTCTCTGAAACCCTCCTTGGTAGTAAACATAGTAGCTACACTCCATGCACACATTGATCTTCAAACAAAAGAGATAACTTCTTCCAAAAGATCAAACTTGGACAGGTGGTGAACCTTCAAACCACCTTGGGCTAAAATCTCAATAACACAATGGATAGTAGGTTGGAAAAGTTTTGGACCTCTACCCCAAACCATCAACATGATCAGACTAGAGATAGGACTGTTAAATAGAGTTAGCTTGGACAGGTGTTGGAACTTCAAATGACCTAGGGCTAAAACCTACATAAAAAAATGGTAGTAGGTTGGACAAGTTGTGGACCCTTGTACCAAACCATCCATGGTAGTAAACATAGTAGTTTTACTCCATTCATAGACTGACCTTCAAACCACCTAGGGCTAAAGCCTCCATAACGCAAAAATGGGTAGTAGGTTGGACAACTGGTGGACCTCTACCCCAAAACATCCATGGTAGTACACATAGTAGATAAACTTCATTCACACATTGACCCTTAACACTAGTTTGGTACCAAAAAGGACACTTTAGTGTCCTTTTGTCAAGAATTTAAATAAAATGATACTTGAAATCTAGAACACATCTAAAGAAATGCTTTTGCAAACTTATAAAATGTTATTCAAACTACTCATAGAAATTATAATCCCACTTTTCATCATAACCTCAATAGTAACTACACTCATAAAAAGAACCTACGCAAAACAACATTCAATGTTTCATTAAAACTCGTACTCTAGCCCAAGAAAAAAATGAGCAGGGTGCATGCAATAATCCGTGGTAACTACTTATATATGTGTTTGATATTTTTGCAATTGTCATGTGAGAAAAAAATCCTTTGTGACTAGAATTAAATATAGAAAGTCCTGTGGGTCAAATATGCAATGTTTACAAATTCAATTAACGATCACAAAGAAAATTTAGTTCATTTAAATTTACAATTTCTTATGATGCATATATACTAGATCTATGACTCCATTACATACGGCGATAATGTTTTTAATGGTTATGCAAGCCACATTTCGTGATTTATGGCATATCCAAAAAATTGCGCATGTTGTAATGATGTTTTTTTATTTATCAAATATAAGCCTTAAAATAAATTCCACTTTTGGATTTTTTTGCTCATCTCACTTATTTAAATACAAATGACTCATATGAACACAATTAGGAGATTTATATACAAACTTTCATTAGTTTTTCATCGCAATTTTGTTTTTGCAAGAAATTACGCACTACAAATGTTTTAAAATGAGGTTAAACTACAAGATGCCTATGAGTTTGAACCCTTGAAAAATTCTTAGTTGATGGGTATTGACCTATAGATACATTATACACCTTAGGTTTTGTCCCATAACCTCATCATGTTAATGAAAGAGGCCTTGAAAGACCAAAATTTTCCTCTTTGCCAGCATTTTCAATATTCTTGTGTTTTGATTATAAAAAAAATCTAGTCTCATAACTAGGTTATGAAGCTCAATTTCTTGCTATAATAAGTTTTTTCCTATCCATACACCTTGAAATCTATGCAAAATCTTATTTTGATGAGAAGTTATATTCAATTTATGAAAATTTTGTTAAAACTGCACTAAATTTCTATGATTTTTCATCTTAAAAGTGATCATTATAATTAACTTGGCAAAAGTAAAATTTGGCTATGTTCTTCACCTCATAGCTGACCTAAGATATGAATGTGACCTATGAATTGTTTTTCTAGATTCAACAAATAATTATGACAAGTTGCTAGAAAAACATGACACTTTAGTGTCTCATGACATTTGAGTGTCCGATTACAGATCTAGTGTTAAACAATAGAGATAGCTTCTTTCAATAGGGCTAGCTTGGACAAGTGGTGGACCTCCAAACCACCTTGGGCTTAAAACTTTATAACACAAGGAGAGAGAGAGAGAGAGAGAGAGAGAGAGAGAGAGAGAGAGAGAGAGAGAGAACATTTGAAAATGATGAAAACCCTCGGGGGTGTGAGCGTGAATTATTTCTGCAATATTTACAAGATGGCATGCCGTGGTGGTAGAGAGGTAGGGGGAGGAGGTGGTGGAACCTACTTGGTGCATTCTCTAAGACGGCTCAATGATGGTGAATACTTACCACCAAGAGCGTGCATACGTGTGTGCATCGACCATTGGAGTCGAGAGATGGATGTGGTTCCCTTCGCATGGTGCAATTCCCAAGGCAAACCCAACACACAAGCCCCCTCCCGGTGATGGTGATAGTGTCAATCCTTTCCACTACACTCTACCAAATGCTTGGTTCCTCATGAATTGCCCCCCCCCCCTCCCCCCCCTCCCCGATAGTGACCTCTCAGTGCCAATTTATAGGTGTTGGCTGCTTGGATTATGGTAATCCCAATGTGGTTAGGGTAAGATTAATTGGGGAGACAAAGGAAGTGGTGGGCCCGGTGTGGTTGACCCTTGCTTTGTTTTGGGAGGTTATTAAAATATGGGAATCTCTAGGTGGGCCTTTGTGACCATCACCTAGAGAGAGGATATTTACAAACAATGGAAATTTACAATGGCTCGGCTGAAAACTGAAGATAATGATGAAAATAACCTATAAATTATTGGGATGGCGTCGTGGTTACATGTTTCCGGCGAATGACGTGGTGCTGGTGCATCGGTGTCGAGCGTACTTCTTTTCGGAGTCGACCGAGGAATTCCTTCGGCACATTTTCTCTTTTTGTTGTGGGCGGCGCGTGCTTTGGATCCTTCTTCTTTTGTTTATTGATGTCGTAGCCGTTTTTCCTTGTATTGGTGGTGCGGTGCGTATATACGCGCGCGCGCGTGTGTGTGTGTGTGTGTATTCGTGCATGAGGGCGTGTGTGTGTGTTTTGTATAGGTATGTGTGTGCAAAAACGTGCGTGGGAAGGGGGGCTTTATATAAATAATATATATATTATTTTTTTGTTTTTCTTTTCTTCTTCTTGGTGGCGGATGGCCGGCGGCCTGTTTCTGCGCAAGGCGGATGGGGGGGGAATAGGGGTAGAGAGTGTGTGTGCGGTGTGTGTGTGTGTGTGTGTGTGTGTGCGTGCGTGTAGGTAGGGTGTGTGTGTGTATTGTGTGTGTGTGTGTGTGTGTATTGGCCTACTGCCTACACGAGGCCCGAGTGGGTGTGTGTGTGTGTGTGTGTATGCGGACTGCTGCGCACAGCGCCGATGGGAGAGAGGGGAGAGGGGAGGGGGGTGATTGTGTGTGTGTGTGTGTGTATTGTGTGTGAGAGGGTGGTCCTATGTGACGCTTCCCGTGAGAGGGAGAGAGGGAGGATTTTCCTTTCTTGCATGGCCTGAGCGCCCGGGTGAGAGAGAGAGAGAGAGTATCCGCGCTGAGCTTGAGAGAGTGTGTGTGAGGGAGAGGGAGGGGTGAGGTGTGGAGTGGGGTATGGGAGATGTGTGGGTGAGAGGGAGAGGTGGGGGGGGTTCAATTTCTTGCATGGGAGCTTGAGGACAAGGGGGGGGATAAGTCAATGGGTGGAGTGAGGGAATATATCCGCGGGCCAAGAGGGGGGGGAATGAGGCCGAGGGGAGGGGAATGAGACCGATGGAGGGTGAGACGAGCGGGTGGGGAAGAGGGAGGAGGGGTAGGGGAGGGAGTATTAGCGGGCCAGATGGGGGGGGGGGGGGGGGGGGGGGGGTTCATGCGGCTCACACAGAGGGAGCACGAGAAAGGGGTTGGGAGTTTTTTCAAAGCTTCTGCCTTGCCGGGGAGGGTAAATTGGGGGAGAGAGATATTAGGGAAGGGGTATGTAGGGGAAATGAGAGAGAGAGAGAGAGAGAGAGAGCGAGGGAGTTTTTATCCAATGCCCGTAGGGCGGGGCGAGGGAAATAAGCTACGGTGGGGGGGGGGGGGGGGGGGGGGGGGTACTGAGAGTGGGGGGGTGAAATGAGTTTTTTTTTTTCTTTGATTTCCGAAAGTCGGCTATCATTATCCCTCTCCCTTTGTATAGAGGCATTCATGCTTCTAGCCCTTCTTCTACTTCTTCAAATGTAGAGTTAGAGGGTTCTCCCTCTTCTGGAATGTCTAGCACTAATTCTGGGTCAAACCTAAGAAAATACCTTTTCATTCTCCATCCATTGACTCTAGTCTTGTGAATTCTCCCATCTGCTTCCATTAGCTTATAGCTGCCGTTTTCATAGCGCTTCTTGATGATGAATGGCTGGGTTGAAATTTCTTATCCTTCCTAGTGTCAAATCTGTTGTCGTATCGCAGTACTAACATCCATTTTTCTAGTCCTTTCTCTTTAAGCCCTTGATTGAAAGTGACTTGGCATCGTTCTACCTGTGGTGCATAGTGATTGATTGCTTCTTCTCTATCCAGTTGGAGTCTCTCTAGATCCAATATGTGGTTTTGGAGGTTTACAATTGGACGGTGTGTCTGGCTAGCCAAGACTTGTAAGCTGGCTATTTGTACCTCAATGGGTAGAATTGCCTCCTTCCCATAAACTAGATTGAAAAGAGTGAAACCTAGTGATGTTCGGAACGTTGTTCTGTAGGCCCAAAGAGCTACCATGAGATGTTTATCCCAGTCTCCTATGTGGTTGTTCACCTGTTTTGTGATGATTTTGCAAATCATTCCATTTACCTTCTCTACCAGACCATTGCATTGTGGGTAGTACGGTGTGGAATGCCGACGTGTGATGCCTAACTTCTTCATCAGTTCTCCCACTAAATCACCTCTGAATCTTGGTCCTCTATCTGATATTATTTCAAGAGGAGTGCCAAAATGGCAACAATATGCTCAAAAATGAACTTTGCCACCTCTTGGGCTGTAATGCGGGTGGTGGCTGTTGCTTCTGCCCATCGCGTCATGTAGTCTATACCCACAATGATGTACAGTTTACCTGATTGGGCCCTTGGTAAGGGACCGATTGCATCTATTCCCAATTTCTCAAAAGGACCATATGAAATGATAGGGGTTTGTGGCTCGTAGGTTAACGTGCGATCACTGGCCACTTGACAAGCCTTACATGTTTTGCACCAATGGTGTACATCTCTGTTCAAACTAGGCCAAAAGTATCCTGCGTGTAGAATCTTCCTACTGGTGATATCTAGAGCAAAATGACCGCCGCAGATGCCGTCATGGCAACTTGAAATTACCTCTGTGATTTCACTGGAGGTTGGCACCCGCCTGAGAATTTGATCTTTGCCCTTACAATACAAGTGGTCGTCTATAAGGCGGTATCTAGTAGCCTTCCTTACCAGCCATTGTTTTTGGCCTTTGGTGTGTCCAGCTGGACATTCTCCTGTATCTAGAAAGCTGATGATATCAGGCATAGCATCACTACCTTGGAAGAGGGGTAGTTTTAATTTGATTGCTCCTACAGAACGTCTTGTATTCGTTCTTTAGCTAGTGCATCTGCCTCTTGATTTTTTGCTCTAGGGACATGGAAGAGCTTCACTACTTCAAACTTCTTCAGAAGGTCCTTAACTTGGCGAAGTTGACCAAGTAAAACCCGATTTTTGCACTCTCGGGTGCCATTTATCTGCCTTATCAAAAGCAAAGCGTCGCCGAACACATTCAGGCGCTCAATTCTTTGTGAAATACATTGTTCCAACCCAGGGATTAGGGCTGCATATTCTGCTTCATTGTTGGAGTGGGAGTGTAGTAACCGCCCCATGGAGAATATTCTTTATTGTTGCTCATTGAAAATGACCATGCCTGCTGCAGACTGATCCATTGTTCTCTTGTATGCTCTGTCAAAGAAAAGAGAGTGAGCTCTCTCTAGCTTAGGACTTTCTTTCACTGGTGTTCCTTCCTTTTCTTCCGTGTTGACCTTCCTTCTTCTCATAATGGCGATGAGTGAGAATCCCCGCTAAACTAGCCCTGGTGGAGTTTTTTACTTGCATGGTGTAGTCAAACTCTTGTAGTCTAATTAACCACTTTGAGATCCTAGATGAGATATCCATGTGTCGCATTACATATGGGAAAACCTCCTCCATTGTCAGGATTACAAATGGTCTAGGCAGGAGATAGGAGCGGAACTTTGTGGTAGCAAACATTAGTGCCAGAACCATGTGTTCTACCGATGAATCCTTTTTCTGATGGGTTCATGACTAGAGAAGTAAATAGGGCACATGAAAGAAGTTTTGGGATCCTTTTGCATTAGCACTGCTCCAAGTGTATCATTTCCCACACTAGGGTTCACATAAAATGGCTCGTCCCACTTAGGAGGTGAAATAGTGGGAAGCTAAGCTAGAATTTGCTTCACCTCAATAAACTGCTGCTCATTCTCTTCATTCCATGAGAAAACATCCCTCTGGGTGAGTTGTTGTAGGGGAAGGACCACTTGAGATAGCATGTGAATGAACCTGCTTAAGTATCTTACCTTCTGAAGGAAAGAAACTAGCTGCTTGGAGGTGGTGGGTGATGATAAAGTTACCAGAGCCTGAATCTTGCTAGGGTCAGCCTCGATTCCTTTTGCTGAAATTACATGACCAAGGAGAGTGACTTTGCTCTCACCAATGTGACACTTGTCCACGTTGAGTTGGCCACCCAAGGTTTGCATCTTGGTTAAGCCATCATAGACTTTGCTTAAATGAAGGGCTCGTGAGTTGTAGATGCAAAAGTCATCTATGAAAACCAGTATTGATGTTCCAAACTAGGGTTGGAAAACAAAAGTCACATAGCGTTGAAACGTGGCTGGGCGTTAGTGAGGCCAAATGGCATCACTTTGTAGGCAAAACATTCCCAAGGTGTGATGAAGGTTGTCTTCTTCTAATCCTCCTCCGCAATGCTAATCTGGAAGTATCCTGAGTAGCCATCGCATACTGTGTAGCGTTCGTGACCTGCCACTGCATTGAGTATTTCATCCTGGAATGGGAGGGGAAAGTGGTCTCTCTTCGTGGCTGCATTGAGAGGTTTATAATCCACACAGACTCTCCACTTACCATTTTTTTCTAGTGTGACTACTACTGGGGAGACCCATTCTGAGTCTTCGACAGGGTAGATGAAACCTTGTAGAGCAAACTTCTCACTTCTTTAAGCAATGCCTCTTGTTGGATTACTCCAAGTCTTCTGAGATTTTGTACTATGGGTTTAGTGCCTTCCTTGAGCTTTATGTGGTGTTGCACTACTGTAATTCCTGTGATCTTATCATAGCCATCAATGAACAAAGTAGTGAAGTTACCTAACATGGAGATGTACTCCTTCCTTTCTTCATTGGTTAGCTCATTTGAGAGCATTTTTTGTAGCTTACCTGCATCCTCCAATGACTGCATACCTGATGATCCCTCTTGGTTTGCCGAGGTTGCTTCAGATTGTGCTAATTTGTCTGGGTTTTTAAGAATGACTCCCATTACCTCGATGCTACTGTCACTCCCGTCGGTGGTGGTTGCGTCTTCTCCGGAGGTAGACGAGTAGTCGTCGCTGGTGGACTCGTCTTCTGAAGCCTCCAAGATCATTTTGTGTTGCTTTCCAGTCCTCATGTCATAGAATATGGACTTCCCTTTAGCATCCTTCATCTGGATCATCCCGATGCTCCAGTCTTGTTTAGCTTCCATAGCCATAAGCCAAGGCCTTCCAAGAATGATGGGGTAGCCCTCCTCTTTGTGTGGCATGACGAAGATGTCTACCTCCACTTCTGTATTGAATGCTTTTACTTTGACCGCATTTACAATGCCTACGCATTTTACTCTTACATTGTTTGCCATCTTGGCTCGGCAGGGTGCCTGCCTACTTATCTCTAGACCTAGATGGTGCATCATCTTTTCACTCATGACGCATATTTGCACGCCACCATCTATGTAGATGTTTGAAATCTGCTGCCCTTTGATGTGAGCGTCCATGGTTGGCAGGATGTTGTCGAGATCCCTCCCAGAGATAGCTCCAACTATCCGTGGTCTTGATTTCCTGGTACTTACCATTTTCGTCCATTGCCTCCTCATTTTGGGTGCAAGGTGGAGTAATTGGGGCCAAGTTATCTTTGAGCCCTGCATTAACACATCCTGAACTAAGTCATAAGGTTGTTCATACTCACCTAGTGAGAAGTCCACGATGTCTATCTTCCGCCGCGGTTTAGCTGCATGCTTGCTAGACTCGGCCTTCCCTTTCATCTTCTCTTCTTTTTGAGATGCCTCCTCGTGCCTCGCACACTTCACTCCCATAGAATCCACTTCTTCTACCTTCGCTTTTCCTTTGTTCTTTTCTCGAGCTGACTCTTCTACCTTCGCCTTCCCTTCAGCCTCTAAGCTAATAACACTCACCGCTTGGTTCACAGCAGGTGGTGGGGGTAGTGTGGAATGAGAGGTTGGGGTGGTGGTTTTGCTGTTGTACAGGTGGTCACAGGATTTGGACCGGTGGGATTGGTCCAGGCTACCTAGGTGGTGGTGGTCTTGCTCTTGGCGGAGAGATCTGATTCTGTCTCCCCCCTCTATTGAAATTCTGCCTCCTCGGGTGTGGGTAGTAGTACATTCCATGGCCGTCTTCCGCGCAGTTGTAACAGTGGTACTCTGGGTTCTACTTTCGTTGTCCCTTCCTTGTTTTGGGTTTGTGCCAGATGCATGCCCTTGTTGCACCAGATGCACATATAAACTCTCTAGTTGGGTGGTAACCTTTTTCTTTTTTTTCCTCCTTTTTTTGGGTTTTTACATCAACAGCAGCGGCTCATAGCGGCTTTTTACAGGGGTGGATGGATAGGTTAAAACAGGATAAAAATAGAGACATTAAAGGAATGATGGTAATCTAATATGGGGAGAATGATAGGGTTCGGGGAATTGAGGATTTCTCCTAGTACTGCCGCACCAAATAGGTAACGATCTTCTATTGGTAGAAGACTTTCCTATCTACATTGATATTCACATGCATATGCTACAGGAATCTGAACGGGAATGCCGTCGGCCCGTTTTCCATCATGCACAGAGGGTGGAATACTTACTTATACTCTTACCGTGCCAGTGTTGATGAGTCGGCACATCCACAAGAGGTCATCGCATTTCATGGGCTCTACCTTTCCTTCGTTGCTCAGCACGTATAGGGTGATGGAGACGCGTCTGACCACTCCCAGCCTCTTGGCTAACAGCAATTGTAGGTAATTTCCGTAATCGGCGTGTTGCACGATTTCTACTCCATTCAGCCGTAGCTCGTCTCCATCTCACTGGGTCTCTCCCGTGGTAGAGAGATTCTTCAGGATAAGTTGTACAGGGAGAGGAGGAAGGTCCTCCACTCGCTTCCCAAAATAGCGAGAGCACTAGCCGAACCACTCTTCTCTAGGACATGGGAATCTTATTACCACTTCTTCTTCTCGATTGTCTAAGTGGATTGGTAGCACTCGCATGCGTCGTGCAAATCGGTAGGCGACTAAGGAGCTAGCTTCTTTCAAAGGAGCTAGCTTGGATATGTGGTGGACATTCAAACAATCTTGGGCTAGAGCCTCCATAACACAATGGATAGTAGGTTGGACAAATGGTGGACCTTTAACCCAAACCATCCAAGGGAGGAAATAAAGTAGCTACACTCCATTCACCAACTGACTTTGAAACAATAGAGATAGATTTGTTTAATAGATCTAGTTTGGATAGGTGGTGGACCTTCAAAATAACCTGGGATAAAACCTCCAGAACACAATGGAAAGTAGGTTGGACAAGTGGTGGACCTTTGCCCCAAACCATCCATGGTAGTAAACATAGTACCTACACTCCATTCACAAATTGACCTTCAAACAAAAGAGATAGCCTTTTTCAATAGACCTAGCTTGGACAGGTAGTGGACCTTCAAACCACCTTGGACTTAAACCTCCATAACATAATGGCTAGTAGGTTGGACAAGTGATGGTCCTTTGCCCAAACCATCCATGGTAGTGAACATAGTAGTTACACTCCATTCACACATTGACCATCAAACAATAGAGATAGCTTCTTTCAATAGAGCTAGCTTGGAGAGGTGGTGGACCTTCAAACCACCTTGGGCTAAAACCTCAATACCACAATGGATTGTAGGTTGGACAAGTGTTAGATCTCTTATATCCCAAACAATCCACGCTATCAAAGTAGATATAGGACTATTCAATGGAGTTAGCTTGGACAAGCGGTGGACTTTCAAACCACCTTGGGCTAAAGACTCCATAACACAATGGTTAGTAGGTTGGAAAAGTGATGGACCTTTGTCCCAAACCCTGCATGGTAGTAAACAAAGTAGCTACACTCCATTCACACTTTAACCTTCAAACAATAATGATAGACTCTTTCAATAGAGCTATATCGGATAGGTGGTGGATCTTCAAACAACTTTGGGCCAAAACCTCCATAACGCAATGGTTAGTATGTTGGACATGTGTTGGAAGTCTATCCAAAACCATCGATGGTAGTCAACATAGTAGCTCTACTCCATCCACACATTGACCTTCAAACAGTAGAGATAACTTATTTCAGTTAATCTAACTTGGAGAGGTGGTGGACCTTCAAACCATCTTGGGAAAAAACCTCAATAACACAATGGATAGTAGGTTGGAAAAGTGTTGGACCTCTACCCCAAACAATCAACGTGATCAGAGTAGAGATAGGACTCTGCACTAGAGCTAGCTTGGATAGGTGGTGGACCTTCAAACCACCTTGGACTCAAACCTTCATTACACAATGATTAGTAGGTTGTACAAGTGGTGGGCTTGTGCCCCAAACCATCCATGGTAGTAAACATAGTAGCTACACTCCATTCATCGATTGACCTTCAAACCACATAGGGCAAAAACCTCCATAACACAATTGATAGTAGGTTGGACAAGTGGTGGACCTTTTTCCCAAACCATGCATGGTAGTAGAAAAAGTAGCTACACTCCATTCACACATTGACCTTCAAACAATAGAGATAGCTTCTTTCAAAGAAGCTAGCTTGGAGAAGTGGTGGACCTTCAAATAATCTTGGGCTAAAAACTCCATAACACAATGGATAGTAGATTGGACAAGTGGTGGACTTTTGCCCCAAACCATCAGTGGTAGTAAACAAAGTAGCTACACTCCATTCACACGCCGACTTTGAAACAATAGAGATAGCTTTGTTCAATATAACTAGCTTGGATAGATGGTGGAACTTCAAACCAACCTGGGCTAAAACCTATAGAACACAATGGAAAGTAGGACAAGTGGTGGGCCTCTGCCCCAAACCATCCATGGTAGTAAACATAGTAGCTACATTCCATTCACAAATTGACCTTCAAACAATAGAGAAAGCTTTTTTCAATAGAGCTAGCTTAGACAGGTGGTGGACCTTCAAGCCACCTTGGACTTAAACCTCCATATCACAATGGCTAGTCGGTTGGACAAGTGTTGGATCTCTACCCCAAACCATCCACGATAGTAAACATAGTAGCTATACTCCATTCACACATTGATCTTCAAACAATAGAGTAGATTTTTTCAATAGATCTAGCTTGTATATGTGGTGGACCTTCAAACTACCTTTGGGTTAAAGCCTCTATAAGACAATGTATAATAGGTTGGACAAGTGTTGGACCTCTAACCTAAACCATCCACGCTATCAGAGTAGAGATATAATATTCAATAGAGCGAGCTTGGACAGGTGTTTGACCTTCAAACCACATAGAGCTAAAACCTACATAATACAATGGCTAGTAGGTTGGACATGTGATGTTCTATTACCAAACCATCCATGGTACTAAACATACCATTCACACATTGATCTTCAAACAATAGAGATAGCTTATTTCGATAGAGTTAGCTTGGACAAGTGGTGGACCCTCAAACCACCTTGGGCTAAAACCTCAATAACACAATAGATAGTAGGTTGGAAAAGTGTTAGACCTCTACCCCAAACCATCCATGTTATAAGAGTAGGAATAGGACTATTCAATAGAGCTAGCTTGGACAGGTTGTGGACCTTCAAACCACCTTCGGCTAAAACCTCCATAACATAATGGTTAGTAGGTTGGACAAGTAATGGACCTCTCTCCCAAACCCTCCATGGTAGTAAACAAATTATCTTGACTCCACTCACACTCTAACATTCAAACAATAGTGATAGATTATTTGAATAGAGCTAGCTTGGATAGGTGGTGGATCTTCAAACAAACTAGGGCTAAAATCTCCATAACGCAATGGTTAGTAGGTTGGACAAGTGGTGGACCTCTATCCCAAACCATCAACGGTAGTAAACATAGTAGCTCTACTCCATTCACACATTGACCTTCAAACAATAGAGATAGCTTCTTTCTATAGAGCTAGCTTGGAGAGGTGGTGGACCTTCAAACCACCCTGGGCTAAAACCTCAATAACACAATGGATAGTAGGTTGGAAAAGTGTTGGACCTCTACCCCAAACCATCGACGTCATCCGACTAGAGATAGGACTATTCAATAGAGCTACCTTGGACAGGTGATGGACCTTCAAACCACCATGGCCTAAAACCTCCATAACACAATGGTCAGTAGGTTGCACAAGGACCCCTAACCATCCAAGTGATAAGACTAGAGATAGGACTATTCAAAAGAGCTAGCTTGGATGGGTGGTGGACCTACAAACAACCTTGGGATAAAACCTCAATAACACAATAGATAGTAGGTTGGACAAGTAATGGAACTCTGCCCCAAACCATCCATGGTAGTAAAAAACGTAGCTACACTCCATTCACACAAAGACAATGAAACAATAGAGATAGCTTATTTCAAAGGAGCTAGCTTGGATATGTGGTGGACCTTCAAAAAATCTTGGGCTAAAACCTCCATACCACAATGGATAGTAGGTTGGACAAGTGGGGGACCTTTACCCCAAACCATCCAAAAGAGTAAACAAAGCAGCTACACTTGTTAACCCTCACGGCTCACGGACACCCTATCACTTACGATGGATGTTCTAACCTACGGCGGACATTGTATTATTTATTTGGTAGAGTCAGGTACCAGGCTTGTCGGTCCAATAGGAAAAGGGTAAGAGTGATCGCCGATGAGAGGCGCACTCTAACTGGAACATTCAAGGGATTAGTTGGCTAAGCATGGGCACCCAAGTGTGAATGAGGTGAGGTCATATAAAAGTCAACTAAACCTAAAATTCACTCATTCTCTCATTTGTGCAATAGAAGAGTGCTCTTGCTCCATCTCCATCTCCATCTCCTTCTTCTTCACCTCCTTGTGTGTGTGTGAGAGAGAGAGAGTGTGTGGGCGATCGAGCATTACGAAGGCACGACGGCGGTGAAGTGGTTGAGCGCGGTGTAGCGGCGTCTCCTTCTTCTTCACGGAAAGGAATCCTCCACGAAGCAAGCGTAGAGCGGTGAGTGACACACCATCACCTTCTTTGAGCTTACTAGTTTAGGCTTGTTGTGTGCTTGGAGCCATTTGTGGCTCCCACACGTTGTATCGGCAAGTTCCTTGCATTGACACGTGTGACATACACGCACATTTTTGGCGCCGCTCCCGGGGAGTGCCATACATGAAGCTCGAGTAGCACTCTGTGCTTCTCCGTGGTGCAATTTCTATTGTAGGAAAGGTAAGGAAGGAGTGTGTGTGTGTTGAGAAGAGGGATTTGGTGCTATACTGTGTGTTTTTTTTATTAATGGAGTTTTCAAAGGTTCTGTGTTTATTCTTTGTGTATTAAGGTAGTTAGTTTTCTTTATTAATAGAGATTTCAAAGGTTCTGTGTTTATTCTCTGTGTATTAAGGTAGTTAGTTTTCTTTATTAATAGAGATTCAAAGGTTCTGTGTTTATTCTCTGTGTATTAAGGTAGTTAGTTTTCTGTGTACAGTAAGTAGGAAGTAGATTAGTGAGAGTTAATAGAGTGTGTTAGTGTGTAAGAGTAGGTGTATTAGTTAGAAGTAGGTAGAGAGAGTGTGTGTGTGCTCTCGCGCAGGCCGCGGCGGCCTTATCCTTAATAAAAATAAATAAATAAATAATTTAAAGGTAGGACCGGGATCGGGAATATCTTCCAGATCCAAGCCCAGACCCAAGCCCAAGCTCACGCTCAGGCCTAGGCCTCAGTCGCCTTTTAAAAAAAAACAAATTTTAGCTTCACACGTAGCTAAAAATCGATTTTTTGAGGACCAACGAAACGTCAGATGCCCAAAAATTGTGCTGTAAAGCACACAGCGACCCTTTAAGTGATACGCTCGTTTCGAGCTATCACACACTTCAATCAAAAAAATCAAACATTCAAAAACAAGAAAAAATCAAGTAGAAAACGGGGTGCAAAACACCCACAAAACAAAGCAAGTAACCTTTGCGGGTACTTTCCGACACTTGTAGGGCACCCAAAACACATGTATCTACGCTCTGGTTGTGTGCTAGAGTCCGAACAACTAGCTAGTGCTTCTATTTAGGGGGGTACTCACTATCCTTCCACGCTAGGGTGTACGCCCTAGGCGGGGACCCAAGGTAGTGCAACCCAAGACCCAAATATAGCGGCTAGCGACTCTTCCTCTGAGTACGATATTATGGAAGATCATCTTACACAAAGTCTCGGGGGAACAGATGAAATCGTGCCTAGCTGGGCCCAACAACCTCGCACTAGTGTTTTTAGTCGTTTGATGGAAACTTTTAGTAGAGCTACGCGCTCTGAACCTACGGCTAGTGAAGTAAACGAAGGGGGTGGGGAAGTAGAATCACCATTAACATCTCCTGTAGACCCCACACTCCCTCAGAGTGTCCAGGTGGACATTCTACCTACCTCATTTAATGAGGGCCGTACCGAGCTACCACCTTCCAAAGTCGCCTCTAAGGTAGCAGTGACTAAAAGTCAAAACACGGGAAGCAACATTGCATCCACCTCACGGAAACCCTTTAGTACACCAAGTTTGGACGGGGTATTTCTCAATGAAAATTGGGAATATGACCTACACACGGAGACTTTGACCGACCTATACATGGGTTACACATACCATGTGGGTTGGTTAGAAGTTGTACAATCCACATCTAGTGCCACTAGTCTAGAGGAACAACAACACATGATCTGCAATGTCATCCATAGGATTATCCAATCCGAGAGGCAAAATCGGGGAATAAACATACCTTCGATGGGTCCTATGCGATTTTTAGATACGGGAAAAGGGAAACAACCCACTCTATCACAAATGGAGACTCCCCCACTGAGTCCCATCGATCCCCCATATGTTGTTTCGCCAGGGGTCTCAATGCAATATGAGCCCACAAGTGATAGCTTTACTTTTCCAAGTCTAGCTCATCTTTCCCTGGATGACACCACGGATACCATGCCTACCCCAATGATGGGCATGCCAAGAAACACGCCATGGACCTCGTTTGTTAGTAAAGCACCGCTACATGGTAGCTCAATGCCTGCAATAGTACCTACAAGTGCGTACCAATCCTATGCACCTATGGGTCCACGTACTCATGTAGTCCCTACCCCTCCCATTGTTTCAACTACCTATGCTCTACAACCACAATACACAAGTTCTTATTTCCATGGGACTATACCAGCTAGCATTAGCATGTCACATCCGACGTCTGCTATGCCTAGGGCCACTCATATGATGAACTATAGACCACCACATGGCACAACATCGTACCCAACGTGGAACCCAAGGGCTTCCTATGCGCCAAGCCCAATGCCAATACCTACTCCACATGTAGTCTCTGGAGCACCTTCACCCACAGTGCTTGCTCACTTAGGTGACTTGGCAACATTTACTCAAGGTATTGGTCAATCTATTGCTGAGAATATGCGTAACACGCCTGATAGAGAGCCTAGAAGTAAGGCAGTACAAATAGCCAAGCTCACACAAAAATTTAGTGGAGACTGGGATGTGAGAAAGCATATCAAAGTGTTTGAACAAATATGCGACTCTCTATGAGAACACAATGACCTACATAAGAGCAATGCTTTAAGCCTAACCTTACGTGGAAAGGCTGGGGATTGGTATAGAACCCTAAGGGTGGAAGAAAAAACGATTTACCCTACACTTAGGAGACTGTTCTTAAAGGAATACATACGAGAGGGAGTGCTTTGGGGTGTAGCCTCTCAGCTCCAGAAAGCCCAACGAGAGAAAGGAGAGTCGGTGAGAGACTTTATAAGTCGCTTGAAGCATTTGAATTCTCGTTGTAATCCAAATGAGCGCTTCAACAATAACCAATTGCTTGATAGATTCATTAGGGGGTTACGACATGAGGATATCTACAATGGCCTAGTCATTAGAGGTATCACCACTTGGGAAGCAATCACCACCAATGCGATCCAATTGGAGGATAATTTAATGATTCAAGGAGAAAGAGTGTCTGTTGAGCCTAAATCTATTAGCTCGCAAGCATCAGGGCATCAGCCAATGACCCTAAAGCCTATTGCTAAGGAGCCAAAGATATCTGAGATGACTTTAGCAGATCTCACCAAGGCTATTCAAGAGAGTCTTAGAGACAATCGTGCTCCGCAAAACAATCATATGTATCCAAGAAGGGAGCAGCAATGGTGCTCAGTATGCTATGGACCGCATAGTACCAGTGAATGCCAAACTTTAAGAGTAAAATTCAATGGGAACTGCAATGCATGTGGGAGGTATGGTCATCAAGCTAAGGATTGCATAGTATTTAAGCGTGCGATGGCCGATAGACCAACCTTAGCATGGACAGAAACACCTCGAGTGCCTGCCTTGATGCCGGACCCACCTCTTGAACAAACAGCACAACACATGGTCCCTAGGGCCCAAAATGTTGTTCAAACAACACCCTTACCACCTCCAGTGCTAGGACCGCAATCACCACATCCGAGAATCACTTCTATGAATCAAGTGGGTTGTGAGTAATCTATTTCTTGTTTGGAAGGCTATGAGGAAGATATAGATCCTAATATCACCTATGGGATGGATGTGCTTGAAGAAAGTCCAAATACTACATGGAGGACTATTGGGGACAAGTCAAACCTGTATATCAAGTAGCTGCTCTTGCGGAAAGAGGCCAAAATATCAATTACACCGCTAAGAGACCACCTCTTCAATGCTATGAGTGTGGAGGTCCACATCGTGTAGCTGAGTGTCCTATTAGGCTACAAAAGAACACCACACTGATGCAAACCAATCAAGCGAGCACGTCTACAATGCCGATACTCATGTGTAATCGATGTGGCATAGATCATTTGATTGCTCAATGTCCAAATAATCCAAATGCACCAAAGTTCACGCCATTAAACTTGATTGAAGTTACCTAGGAGCCATCACCAAGTACACCCGTGGTACCAGTAAACGTACTCACATGATCGATGCTCCAAAAACAAAATTATATTCTTGAGGAAAGAGACACGGCATCAATTGCCCAATCTCAGAAAAAGAAGAAAACACGAAGAAAGAGATCGCAAAAAGCAGCGAAGTCAGACCCTAGTTCAAAGACCAACATAGGGACTGGTGACGACCCCGTATATATGAACGACACTGAAGAAGATTCTGATTCAGGTGAAACCATGGAGACCAAAACGACCACTAACATAGAAACCAACAAGGAAGATCTTCATGAGCCACAATGGCCAGGATCCAAAAAGAAGATAGGAACTTACCCAAACCCTTTAGAGGAGATTGAGCGAGTCCAGCAGTTAAGGAGTTTGGTAGAAGATACCCAAAGGGATCTAGAACCAGCACCTAGGAAGATCCAGATTACAGACACCGTGTTCCCTACGCAACAACAACCTCACCAAGTCCATAGACCCTTGGACATACCTAGTGTCATCCAAGAAGAAAGTGACTTAAAGTCATGGGAAAGTGGACGTACTCACTTCTTGATGGAAATAATGTTTACAGAGGGACTACCTGATCCTATCGAAGAAATGGAGATCCCATCTTCCCCACGTCAAGGGACTCAAGGCCAAAAGGTGCCGTTAAACATTGCCAAATTGATGGATTTCATGTCTTCAAAAGTTAGAACCACCATTATGTCCAAACTATATAAAGACCCTGAGCTAGTCTCAACTCTTCGAGCCTTCGTCAATGGAGAACTGAAGTTTGGGCTACCACAATTTTCACAGATGGATGGAGCTGGGGAGATTCCAATAGAGGAGGAATACATAGATCCACAACCCAACCTAGATGAGAACCTTGTTATAGAAATACCTGTTAACAAGTTGGGACAATACTTTGAGGGTGATGAATCCAATGCGA
Source organism: Adiantum capillus-veneris (assembly GCF_014529385.1). Classification (NCBI taxonomy): domain Eukaryota; kingdom Viridiplantae; phylum Streptophyta; class Polypodiopsida; order Polypodiales; family Pteridaceae; genus Adiantum; species Adiantum capillus-veneris. Next base: position 84,388,265 of record NC_140944.1, read on the forward strand.
CTATACCAATCACTACTAAGGGATTAAGTGTGAAGGGAATCCTTGATGGTGGCACTGGGGTTAGCATTGTGACTAAAAATTGCTAGGAAACTATGGGAAGACCTCACCTTGCGACCACAACCAGAGTAGTGAAGATGGCCAATGGGTCTATTGTTAAACCTATTGGGATGCTAGAAGATCTCAAGATCAAGGTCTTTGGACATAAAATACGAGTTACCTTTATTGTTATGGATTTCTCCAAACACACTATGGCATCGGAGATGATCTTAGGACGTCCTTTCATGAGGGAAGAAAAAATGGTGCATGACTGGTCTAAAAACCATGTCTACTTGCAGTTCCAAGATTCTGTCATTCGAGTGGATCTTGTTACTGGTCGAGCACATCCTCTAGGAAACAAGTTTATAACTGATCATAGATCTGACACCACGGTTCACTTGGCCCCATTGCAGTATTGTTACACGTGTAAAGCTGACACTGATGTTGGGGAAGATTCTCCTTATATGGATGTACTACCTGGGATGACTAAGTCGGAAAATGTGGATTGGGTCCACCTAGAAGCAACCATAGACACTTGGGGAAACAGAGGGACGACCTGGGTAACACCTGAGGGGGATGAAATGCCCGTACCCTTAAATATGCTACAAGCAATGCATATAGCTTCTGACAAGACTCATCCTAATGTAACGAAGAAAACATACAAGTGGGTCCCTAAAGCCTCTTTGGCGACCATAGCTAGTGCTAAAAACCAAAATCCTTGTAAGAAACATCCCACACGCTCCAAGAAATGTAAGAAAATGTGGCGTTGGACACCTAAACGACTATTGGAAGCCCAACGCTACTATCAAGGAAATGATCAAATCTGGGAAATGGAAAAGCCGATGAAAGATCATGGGAAAGGGAAAATCACAGAACACTATACACCGGATCCGGAGCTAGTATGGGTTCCCAAGCGAGAAAGGCTTGTTTTGATCAACTCAACCATAGAAAAAACGGATAAAGATTCTAGCTCCTCATGTAATGCATCTATAGAGGTAAAGGCTTCTCCACAGCCTCCACCTACAATAGTGGACCTCCATGAAGCTACAAAGGAATCCACACCTCCCAATGTTCAAGAATCACCGGATGAACCACTTCAAGTTCCATCCTGGGAGAGTACCTTACCACCCTTGCAACTCGACGAGGCACCTAAGGTAATTGAAAACTACTGGCAAAAATCCCCACCAATCACCAACTAGAACAATTGGTTTCAAAGGGTGACAAGCTCATTTCAAACGGTATGATCTACCCAAGGAAGGGGGGAGTGTTTACTGACAGTCATCATTCACTACTCCCCTCTCAACCTTCCTCTCTGACCTCTCAATCTCCCAATCTTAGGGAATGTACATATAAAGCCTTATACTCACAAAAAAATAATAATAATAAAGAGCAAGAGCAATTAGCAAACGAGTATGCACAATAAAAGTCAAAACATTGACCGAGACCTACACATTCACATCTGGTACACTCAAACAAAGACATATGTCATTAAACACCTTTGATCCTCATCACTCACGTGATGGAGGGTAGGTAAGATTAGTATGATAGGAGTGTTTATGTTTTAGAGTTGAGTGATTAGCAAAGTTCTCTTTTCCGACTGATGTGCCTTCTAGAGGTATTCTTCGTGTTTCCTTGTGTGTACAAGAACGTGTTGCTGTGGTTAGGATTTGGACCTTCATGGAATCTTTCTCTCATTCACACTTCAGATCAAGCGCGACCATCAACACAAACAGGTGTTTCTTGTCAATTAGCATTGCCCCTTATCTTTTTTGCATCTATGTTTGTCTGCTTTGATTGTGATTGGTAGCATAATATTTAGTGCCTTTGTTTAGTACTAAATATTAAATTCAATGTAATTTTTTGTCATAATCACTTGTCTAGATTTAAAAAACAAGCAGTCCGACTAAGCTAGTTTGACCAAGCTAGGTGTTAGAGATCTTCTCTTAATACCATGGGGAATGCCTTCCTAATAATCAATGGTTACTTAGGTTCTTAATCCGATTTAGGTAGCATTGTGTGAAATGTACTAGGGCTTTCTAGTGGGCTTGACCCTATTGACCTTTAGCTTAAGTATTATAAAGGGAGTTTACTTGTGTGATGAGCTTGGGGAGGTGTATCAGTGTTATATGACCCCCCAAAGTTACAAAATTAAAATGCTGAAAATGAACAAACAAAAAATAAAAGTGCCACATTGTAAAATCTTAAGCTGGAAGAGAAATCTCATCTTGATTGGGTACTTCACACACATGTATCGCCTATGCTACTAGAGCCCTAGAGGTTCCCAGTGTGGGCGCTTTTCCTTGAAAAGCAAAAAACCCAAGGCATACAAAATAAGCACACACATCATTCACTGTGAAAAGACTTTGGGGGGTCAAAGAAAAGGTAATCAGTCAGGCGATGATTCCATGAAAAATTCCTTTTATCGTAGCTTAACTACAAGGTCTTCTAGGTATAGCCTCTAGTCAGCCCTCGAGCATGAAATACTTGGCTCTCGCAATTAAACAACTTAATTGACCAGAGAAAATTAAGAAGCTTAGCCATGGTATTAATAGTCGATCTTTAGTGCCTTTCGATCGTTAAATAAGCGACCCCAGACTTGTTTAATTTTTTACCTTTACATCTGTTTATGCATTTGATTATATTGCAATTTAACGTTTATTGCTAACAAATTGTTTAAAATTCTGTTACCAATCAATTTGTCTACCTAAAACTGCATATGATTTTTAATCGATTATGAGAATGCAATTACTGTGCCAATGTTGTTTGATTTTGCAGTGACTGAAGAAGGCTAAGGACATTCATCTCAAATGCTCTTCCACCTCGACGAACGAGCTTCAACTCAATAGCTTCCGAGGACGGAATCTACATCAGGAAGGGGGGCATGTTAACCCTCATGGCTCACGGACACCCTATCACCTACGATGGACATTCTAACCTACGGCGGACATTGTATTATTTATTTGGTAGATTCAGGTACCGGGCTTGTGGGTCCAATATGAAAAGGGTAAGAGTGATCGCCGATGAGAGGCGCACTCTAACTGGAACATTCAAGGGATTAGTTGGCTAAGCATGGGCGCCCAAGTGTGAATGGGGTGAGCTCATATAAAAGTCAACTAAACCTAAAATTCACTCATTCTCTCATTTGTGCAATAGAAGAGTGCTCTTGCTCCATCTCCTTCTTCTTCACCTCCTTGTGTGTGTGTGTATGTGTGTGTGTGTGAGAGAGAGAGAGAGAGAGAGTGTGGGCGATCGAGCATTACGAAGGCACGACGGTGGTGAAGCGGTTGAGCGCGGCGTAGCGGCATCTCCTTCTTCTTCGCGGCGAGGAATCCTCCACGAAGCAAGCGTAGAGCAGTGAGTGACACACCATCGCCTTCTTTGAGCTTACTAGTTTAGGCTTGTTGTGTGCTTGGAGCCATTTGTGGCTCGCACACGGTGTATCGTCAAGTTCCTTGCATTGACACGTGCGACATACGCGCACAACACTGCATTCACCAATTCACTTTGAAACAATAGAGATAATTTTGTTTGATAGATTTAGTTTGGATAGGTGGTGGACCTTCAAACTAACGTGGCATAAAAACTCCATAACACAATGGAAAGTAGGTTGGACAAGTGGTGGACCTTTACTCCAAACCATCCATGGTAGTAAACATAGTAGCTACACTCCATTCACAAATTGACCTTCAAACAATAGAGATAGCCTTTTTCATAGAGCTATCTTGGACACGTAGTGGATCTTCAAACCACATAGAACTTAAACCTCCACAATATAACGGCTAGTAGGTTGGACAAGTAACGTTCCATTGCCCAAAACATCCATGGTAGTGAACATAGTAGTTACACTCCATTCACACATTGACCATCAAACAATAGAGATAACTTCTTTCAATAGAGCTATCTTGGAGAGGTGGTGGACCTTCAAACCACATTGAGTTAAAACCTCAATAACACAATGGATTGTAGGTTGGACAAGTGTTAGATCTCTTATATCCCAAACCGTCCATGCTATCAGAGTAGAGATAGGACTATTCACTAGAGCTAGCTTGGACAGGTGGTGGAATTTCAAACCACCTTGGGCTAAAACCTCCATAACACAATGGTTAGTAGGCTGGAAAATTGATGGACCTCTATCCCAAACCCTCCATGGTAGTAAAAACAGTAGCTACACTCCATTCACACTTTAACCTTCAAACAATAGTGATAGATTCTTTCAATAGTGCTAGCTTGGATAGGTGGTGGATCTTCAGACAACCTTGGGCCAAAAACATCAATGGTAGTCAACATAGTAGCTCTACTCCATTCTTCACACATTGACCTTTAAACAATAGAGATAGCTCTATTAATAGATCTGGCTTGTAAAGGTGGTGGACATTCAAACCATCTTGCGCTAAAACCTCAATAACACAATGGATATTAGGTTGGAAAAATGTTGGGCCTCTACCCCAAATAATCGACGTGATCAGACTAGAGATAGGACTATTCACTAGAACTAGCTTGGACAAGTGGTGGACCTTCAAACCACGTTGGACTAAAACCTTCATTATGCAATGGTAAGTATGTTGGACAAGTGGTTGGCATCTGTACCAAACCATCGATGGTAGTAAACATAGTAGTTACAATCCATTCATAGATTGACCTTCAAACCACCTAGGGCTTAAACCTCCATAACACAATGGATAGTAGGCTGGACAAGTGGTAGACCTCTACCCCAAACCATCTATGGTAGTGAACATAGTAGTTACACTCCATTCACACATTGACCTTAAAAGAATAGAGATAGCTATTTTCAATAGAGCTAGCTTAGACATGTGGTGGACCGTCAAACCACCTTGGGCTAAAAATTTATAAAACAACGGATAGTAGGTTGGACAAGTGGTGGATGTCTGCCCCAGACCATCCATGGTAGTAAACATACTAGCTACACTGCATTCACACATTGACCTTCAAAAAATAGAGATACGACTATTGTGAAATAGAGCTAGCTTGGATAGGTGGTGGACCTTCAAACCACCTTGGGCTAAAACCTTCATAATACGAGGGATAGTAGGTTGGAAAATTTTTTGACCTATGCCCCAAACCATCCATGGTAATAGAGATAGTAGCTACACTCCATTCCCACATTGACCTTGAAACATTAGAGATAGCTTAAACAGGTGGTCAACGTTGAAACCACCCTGTGCTAAAACCTTCATAACACAATGGATAGTAGGTTGGACAAGTGGTGGACCTCTAACCCATACTATCCATGGTAATAAACATAGTAGTTGCACTCCATTCACACGTTGACCTTAAAATAATAGATATTTCTTCTTTCAATAGAGCTAGCTTGGACAAGTGGTGGACCTTAAAACAACCTTGGGCTAAAAACTCCATAACACAATGGATAGTAGATTTGAGAAGTGGTGGACCTCTACCCCAAACCATCCATGTAGTAAACAAAGTAGCTACAATCCATTCGCACATTGACGTTGAAACATTAGAGATATCTTCTGTCAATGGAGCTAGGTTGAATAGGTGGTGGACCTTCAAACAATCTTGGGCTAAAACCTCCATAACATAATGGATAGTAGGTTGGACAAGTGGTGTACCTCTGTCCAAACCATCCATGGTAGTAAAAAAAGTAGCTACACTCCATTCACACATTGGATTTGGAACAATAGAGATAGCTTTGCAATTTATCTAGCTTGGAGAGGTGGTGGACCTTCAAACCAACCTCGGCTAAAACCTCCACAACACAATGGATAGTAGGTTGGACAAGTGGTGTGAATCTCTCCAAAAACATCCACGGTAATAAATCTAGTAGCTACACTCCATTCACAATATGACCTTCAAACAATAGAGATAAGACTATTCAATATATCTAGCTTGGACAAACGGTGGACCTTTAAACCACATTGGGCTAAAACCTCTCTAACACAATGATTAGTAGGTATGACAAGGGGTGGACCTCTGTACCAAGACATCCATGATAGTAAACATAGTAGATACACTTCTTTCACACATTGACCTTGAAACAATAGAGATAGATTCTTTCAATAGATCTAGCTTGGACAGGTGGTGGACCTTCAAACCACCTAGGACACAAACCTCCATAACACAATGGATAGTAGGTTGGACAAGCGATGGACCTCTTCCCTAAACCATCCATGCTAATAGACATAGTAGCTACACGCCATTCACAAAGTGACCTTGAAACAACATAGATAGCTTGTTTGAATAGAACTATCTTGGACATGTGGTGGACCTTCAAACCACCTTGGTCTAAAACCTCCATAACGCAATGGATAGTAGGTTGGAAAAGGGGTGGACCTATGCCCCAAACCATCCATGGTAGTAAACATAGTAGGTACACATAATTCACATGTTGACTTTGAAACAATAGAGATAGCTTGTTTCAATAGAGCTAGCTTAGACAGGTGGTGGACCTTCAAGTCACTTTGGGCTAAAGCCTCCATAACACAATGGATAGTAGGTTGAACAAGTGGTGGACCTTTTCCCCAAACCATTCATGCTAATAGACATAGTAGCTACACTCCATTCACATATTGACCTTGAAACAATAGAGATAGCTTGTTTCAGTAGATCTATCTTGGACAAGTGGTAGACCTACAAACCACCTTGAAGGTAGGTTGGACAAGTGATGGACTATATTATCTTGACTATACATGGTGTGGAGGGTGCACAATTTCATAAGGTGCATCTATTTATTGCAAAGAAAGAGAATGATAGTCTATTTGAAGATGTTGGCCAAGTAGTGGAAGCCTCTATCTCTACAGTTGATGGTCATCCATAGGTAAATGCATTGATATTGTAGTCCCGATGAATCAAGAATTCCAATTATCTCCGGGAGCATATGCATTTTCACGCATGTCTCAAAATAAAGATGAGACAATGTTTTCTCAAGGATGGAAGATTGAAGAGTCAACTGAAGGTGTCAGAGCAGATCAACTTCAAAGCTCCATCATAGCCACACTACAAGGAAAGAAGTTGAAAGCTTCACGACCACCTATAAAGAAGAAAGTCAAAGTGCAAAAAGTAGCACCTAAGGAGACTAGTTTTATTTTGGATGTAGACAATGCATCTCTAGCATCCTCAAAACAAGGTTCAACTTCCAAGATGAGAATCGTGGATCCAGAAGCTCTAGAGGCAGAGGCCATGAAAGGACAAGGAAAAGATAGAGGTGGAATGAATGAGTATATAATCTATTTCCCTTTCCAATATAAGGAGTTTGATATCCCTATTCAAAATTGTTGGCTGGCTCTTGATCACTGTAATGTACGTACTATTTATGGAAAACATGCTCAAAGCATACTATTTGGATTTTCCCAGAGTACAACTAAGCCTGCAGCGTGTGCATATTTAATGTCTATTCAAAATGAAAAGGCAAAGAAGGGTACACCTTTGGCAGCAGAAGAGGTACAAGAGGGCAAACTACAAGATTATCATTATTGGATTCTTGATGGCCAGCATTCAATTTATGCCACAAAAGTTTTGCTTCACAATGAAAAAAAAAACAATGAGATATTTCAAAGATTGATTGACGTGTATAAATTTCGAAAGGCTCGTATTGTTGTAAATGCTCCTCCAATGGTTGTAACTGCTATATCTGCCATTGCAAATGATGAGGATAAAGCATTTTATGTCAAGGAACCTTATAGTCAAATATTGTGGCATTTGCAAAGTCAATGGATCTATTCAGGACGACCATCAAGGGCAGCAACTGGAGTTGCAGAGGGGCATATATCTCGTGCTGGATGGGATGTAAGTGTCTTTCTTCTTCTTTGTTATTGTCTTCAATTGAACACTTGAGTTCAATCTTCTCATTGATGTTATATTTCTTTCTAGACTTTTCTTCGATTGGCAAGAATGAGTGCATGAGCAAGTTGTATTGCTAAATAGGCACACATGGTTACATACTCAGATCGAGTTTATGGTTGCGTTCTTGAGGAATCAAAGGTAGAGATCATTCAAGAAGAAATTAAAGATGAGAAGATTTTATTGTTAAAGAGTGCAAAAGATGGTGATTTAATTGATATGTATGATCGAATCCAGCAACTCAAACAAGACAAACTCATTCAAGGCGCACGCACTTCTTGAAGGCTTCATTGCTTTGAATGAGTCATCACCATGTAAAGATTATGAGGAAATAGTCAGCATGTATAACATCAATGATGCATTTTATAAAACCATTATAATGCTATGTGAGCAATGGCTCAAAAATAGCTTGAAGTGTGGAACAAAGAAAATGGATTTTCAGAATGAAGCTATAAAATACATGCAACGGGCAATTCAACTCCACAAGCAAAAAATTAAGTCTCTTGATTTTCCACGGTGCATCTATGTGGTGAACCTACAGATGGAAGGAAATCTCTACTTGAATAGCCACTTCAACAACCAAATTCCTATTGGCTTATGCATTTTAGACTTGACAAAACACTATGGGGACAACTTGCAGTGGAGTGAGGAGATATTTACCAGTGCTTTGGATGGGATGTTGGCTATTTTTGGAGGCTCAATTGATCCTGGATTTGTGTTTCTTGCATTTATAGATTTCTCTAAACTCACAAAATTGCAATGTGCATTCCAGAGTATGGGAGATAATGTAAGCTACCATTGTTGTGGTGTCTTGCATCACTTTCCATTAGCACCTTGTGAAGGAGAAATTCAATTCCTTGTGGTTATTGCCTTCATGGGACAAGGTAATGCATTTGAAGACCTGAGAAGGAGATCAGAACAACATCCCCTACCAATTGATTGTTCTTTGCTTCAAGTAGAAAATGAATGCATGTCAAATTTGAAATATGTCAAAGCCAAAAAAAGAGTTTTCATCAAGCACTACATTCATACATATTGTTTTGAAGATCGCAAGCTTGTAGATCTCTTTAGTGATGGCTCTTTGGTTGCACAAGAAGGATTACAACAAAAAAAAGATGTCATCTACTTGGTTGAGAGCGTGCAAGAGCAAGGAACCTTAGCAACCAGGATTCTCAAATTTTCTAAGGCCCATGCTGATATAGAAAAGTGGGATGGCCTTCAAGATCAACAACCTACTTTGCAACTAATTGACGATGTGCCCATCAGAGAAGAGATTTCTCAGCAAGAAGAAGAAGGAGAAGAAGACCAACCTCCTTTGTCAATGGAGGCCTACTTGGAAATGGAAGGACGTATGTTTTGAAGTGCTTGTATGTGTTAACATCTGTTCTTGTTGATTTGATACTCTTAATGTTAGGTTTTGTTTTATGTAGTATGTTTTGAGTCCATCTTTCTCATCTTTAAGAATTAAAGGTTTAAATGTAGAGAATAATCTTATAATTTTTAAGTGATGAATTCTTAAATTAAAAAAAAACACTAGCCTAGACTTAAGAGATGAATTGATGAGTTTTAGACCTTGTACTATCCCCTTTATTTTATACTTTCAAGGCTAACATGGGTAGGTGAACCATACATAGATCCCAATCTCAAGAAGTGTCTTAGACCTTCAAACAACCCCATATACCTTGGACAAGTGGTGGACCTTCCATGGAGGCTAATTCAAACAAGTGTGGTGGTGAACCTTCTATGGAGTCTTATTGTGGTAGACTTAAAACAATAGCCACTTCCTTGCACTAGCTTGGACAAGTGGTAGACCTTGCTTATTTTAAGGTCTCTATTGAGAGAAGAATTGAATATAGAAGAAGAGAGGGATTAACTAGGCATAGATTTGTAAATTATAGAAAAGAGAAACGTGCTGGATAACAAAAATACCTCTCATTGTACGAATGTCCAAAACGTCCAAAATTAAAAACTTTGGATAAAGACTTATCTGTAGACATTAAATCAAGAGGTTATGGCTATGGATGTGTTGGGACTGTTGGTCGACTTGAATGAGGAGACACATAGTTTTTTTGACTATGACTTCATTTGATGTTTTTAAGTATTTATATGGATAGAAGTCTTAATTACATGTGTTAATATGACTTTTAATGGATCAAATCTCAATCATGGTTGTTGTTAACTTTATGTGGCCTTCACTATTCACTTAAGTACTAATATTTATTAAAGTGTAGGGTGTACAAGTATGCCACAAAAGATTTTAGTATAGACTAGTGTTGCATTGTGTGCCAATAGTTGCAAGGATTATAATATTGATTTTACCTTGAATAAACTCCTAAGTTCAACTTCCACTTGTTTAAAATTGGTGATTTAGGTTCTAGTGATTTTTGAAAAACCAATGTTATTTGTGTTTTTTTTATTCGCAAATTGGGATAGATAAGGCCCCTGTGGTTGAGTCCGCAATTGTTGAACCCCTTGATTCTATTATTTTTGGCATGCCCAAGGTGGATGATATGTCTATACCAAAGTCCCGGGGAGGTCACCTAATAAAAATGTAACCTATCATGTGAGTTCAACAGAAGGGTATTTAAAGTTCTTGAAACTTACAAAAATATATATACAGAAGGGCATTATTTTTTCAAATTTGAAAAAAACTTACAGATTTTTAAAGAAAAGGGTACATTATATTCTTAACAAAATTCACAGATAAGGGGTTTTACAAACATGTCTTGAACGTACGTGATATGGTAGTTTTACAAATAGTGAAACCCCCGGGACCAAAGTCTGGTGATGTGCACCTTGAGCAAGCTTGCAGTAGTGAGAATAAAGGAATTCCTACTCCAACAATACAATCTACTTCAAAAGAGACTAAAATGTCTTCTCAAGAGTCATTTCCATTTGTTGCCACTTCATCTAGTGCAGATGTTGAGAAATCCATACTTACAATTATTTTGGACTTAAATGGTCTGCTATTGAAACGTTCCCCTCAGCCGTCCTCACACCACCACTCACTGCAACTAGATCCAAAAAGATATATTATACTTAGGCCAGGTTGCATCCAATTCTTGAAGACTATATTACAGAGGTTTAATGTTGCAATTCGACGGCTACTAGTAACAATGTGCTTCAAATTCTTAAAGCACTAGAGAGCTTAGCAAAAGGTACATTTCCTTTCTTTACAATTTGGAATCAAGAAGGTTGCTACACTTGTCAAAGAAAAAGATTATTTAGACCTGACAATCCAACCGCTGCGGCAATGTTCAAGCCTCTAGCTAAAATTGCCATGGGGTATGAATGTGACCCATGAAGAGCAGTGCTTATGATGACCGTTCTTACAAGGGATGCATTTCCCCTGCAAAAAATTGTATTTTTCCATCCCAATTTCATGGTGAAAAATTGGTTGACAATATGCTCTTGGAGGAGTTGCTTCCCTTTTGTTTGAGTTGGATGAGACAAGGGATGTGCGGAATTTCATTGCCTCTAATCGTTACGGGCAGCCATCATTGACAAATGAGAGTGAATATAAAGAAATCAAAGATAATTGGAAGAAAAAAAATGATGCTTGGTTAGCCAAGGTGTTATTTACAAGAAGGATAACTCCTGAAAAATATGACAAAGGTGAAGCTATCCTTGAAGGCAAACACAATCAAGCAAGTGACAAAACCGACAACAATGACATCAGACGAGCCCAAATACAAGAGATACTAGAAAGGAAGGTACAACTATTGAAAGCATGAAGGCACCACAATTGATCAATCTAGCTAGGAAATTGGGATGCACTACAAAGGGACCATTGAAGGCAACCACTGCAAAGGCTTATATAACCAAGGTCAAAGCTGAGAAAAATCTTCTAAGGCTAAATAGAACACACCCCTAAGGTACCTTTTATGACTTGAACCTTGTTTCACATACTTGATTATACATGTGCATGGTATCAAATTTTTCTTTTTGTTTCTTCTTGTAGGTCTCAAAAAACATATCTCTAGATATTCCATGGAGCAAGCTTGGATAGGTGGTGGACCTTTCGGTAAAGCCCCTCCATGTAGTGAGAAGGAAAACATTTAACAAAGAGCCTAAGAGGTTAGAAATGTGGTGGACCTTGTACCTTTTCTCCCATTCCCAATCAAGTCTAGCTATCCACCACTATATTGTATAAAGTGTAGCTTGGATAAGTGGTAGACCTTGAAACAAGAGACCCCTCATCATCCATCCTAGTTTGGACCTATGGTAGATCTTACTTTTTTCTCATTCATAGTGGAGCCAAGCCTAGCCAGGTGGTAGGCCTTACTTTTCTCCATGCTTCAAAGAAGCATAGCTTGAAGAAATGGTGAAGCTTTGTAAGGTTTCAATTGGGATTTGATTATAGCAATGAGGAAGTTAAAGATGGACTTTGGCATCTAAGAATACCACAGTGTAGAAAATGTAGAAACTGTTTGTATTCTTTGAAACATAATAAATTTCTTGTTTTTCAATTGCAGAGTCATCACTACAAGAAAGTGGGTCGACTATCTGTAGGCATGATTTGAAGGAAGGTTTTGAAGCACCCAACGAACCTCATCCAAGGCCTTGTCGTATATATCAATCACCTCCTTGTCACCTACCACTTCCTATCAAGAATATCAAAGAGTGCTTGTTCTGGACCTTGAAGGAATGATTTTGAAGACAATTGAAACAAAACATGGAGATTCTATGCCATCTTGGGCTCAACACATGCGTCTTGTGGAGGACAAAGATGAAGTTTATCATGCAGTGCGCCTAGACGCAAAAATGTTTTTGGATTCCTGTGGTGAATAAGTTGAGCTGTGGATATGGAGTTGCTATAACCTAGCAAGAGTGCAACGCATCACACAAAAATGTTTCCCAAAGCATTATAGAAAGTTCAAGATCTTTATGAGTAACAAGTGTTGCCGTAGAAGCCGTCTTTTTGTGCAATGCGTTCTTTTGCTTATGCTGGAGCTTCTTCTCGTACCCTCTGTTTCTCTTTCATCCGTTGTTTTTCTTGATGGACTTGTTGAAACATATCCTGTGTTAGTGATAAATGATATTTCTTTAACCGACACCCACTAATCCAATTTGGCATTTCTTCACCTACTAATGTAGCAAGCTTGACAACTCCACTTTGTGATAAATCACTAATCACAAATGGTCCCATCCCTCTCTTTTTAAGTTTCTTGGCATTTTGCTTCAAGGTATAAACAAGTACATAATCACATGTTTTGAACTCTTTCGTGCGTACATGCTTGTCAAAAAACTCATTTTGTCTTCTCTTTTTAGCATAGATCGAAGCTACAGCTCGTAAGCGAAGTTCATCTAGCTTTTCAAGATCATCTATTCTTGAAGAGAGCTCATGCCCTGTCCATTCTAAACAGAGCGATATTTGGAAGATGTTTGAGGACTTGGATGCAAAGAATACCTTGATTTTTTATGATAGTCCATATAGGATGATGTGGAATATGCTGGGGACATATCTTATATTTCCAAAGATGTGGAGGCAAACACATGAGCAGCTTAACAGATTCTTGCAAGAAACGATTATTCCATGGTTACTTGGATGGTTGTATGCAAGAGATACGAGAGATTATACCCGGAACACAATTGTAAATCAGTATAGTGATCTTGAGACAAATCATGTCCTTCATGTGTACATGTCAAGGCAATAACATTAAAGAAGGTTGGCAATGATTCTTTTTATGGCCAGATGATGTCCTTTTAGTATGATGTGTATTTGTATTACTATATAATTCAAAGGTTATTTTAAAACAAAGATGTATCAATTTGATGAACACTTGCATGGAGTGCACCCTACTCTGAGGGGACTTGCATGTATTCTACAGGGTATCCTATTATAAAGAAAATTATTTGTACACGAGTGCACCCTTCTCTAAGGGGACTTCCACGTATTACTCCAATGTATACTATTATAAGGAGAATCCTCTGTGATGAATCTTGCTCAGTTCTAAGGGACTTGTAATGGAGTGCACTCTACTCTAAGAGGACTTCCATGTATTACTAGAGTGCATGGATTTAATATTTACGTAATTAAGTCAAATTTTGTGTGGTCACAAGGTCTTATTGACACATTTACATGATCACAATAAACATGATCACACAGAAACCGATTTAGGGTGACTTGCAAACCCACAAAACTCCCACCGGGCTTTCTTGTTTCCCCAGCGGGCCCGCCGGGTTCTATTATTTTCCTTGCGGGCCCGCCAGGAAAGCACAAAAGCCCGGTGGACTGTTTGCGTTATATATACACGGGCTCGATCGGGCCCGCTGGGTGTATTACTGCTTTCGCCTTCTGAGAGAGAGAGAGAGAGAGAGAGAGAGAGAGAGAGAGAGAGAGAGAGAGAGAGAGAGAAAGAGAGATCAAAGAGAGAGAGAGAGCTCAGATAGAGAGAGAGAGAGCGCTTGCGCCACCTTTGTAGGTATGTTGAGAGGAGAGAGGAGAGAGGAGAGAGGAAGAGAGGGGGTCGTGTGGGAGCATGCTCTGCGTCGCAGTGCGTGGTAGTAGCAAAGTACCTAACCACACGATTCGAGTATGTGTTTTGTGTGTGTGTGTATATACGTCGTGTGGTAGCGTGCCTTTTGTCGTAGTGCGCAACAGTAATAAGGTACCTTACCACACAATGGGAGTGTGTGTGTAAGTTGTTCTCCGTAACAGTGCTTATCACGGGGGCATCACCTCGGTGACACGAGGAAGATGGTGTCCTTGTGGTAAGTATTGGCTTACTGTCTGGGTACTATGTCGGTAACGCAGCGAATCCAGTATCCTTATGGTAAGTCAACTTCCCTTCCCCTTTCCCAAAAAACATACGGGTATCGGTTGGTAACGCGGTTAAGATATGTTCGTATGTAGGCCATTGTTTTTCATCAAAAAACATATGGGCACTTGGTCGGTAACGCGGCTAATAGAGTGTCGTTTGTTAGAAGCATATGTTTTTGTATAAATGTGGCGTTCAGGTCGTTAATCCGGCCGTACGAACGTCATATAATTTGTATGTGCATGTGCAGTTAATTTTTTAAGTATTAAATATATGAAATACTTGGTTGATAACGTGGCTATATTGAAGAGTATTTCATATACAAAATGTATGAATTGTTTGATTTTGTTGTTTTTAACTGTCCATTTGAAATTATATACTAGCTAATCATATTCAAAATAATACTTTATTCATCAATCATCGCTATTTTAAATGTTATATTTATATAGAATACTTTATTCATCAATTATCACTATTTTAAATGTTCCATTTATATAGAATACTTTATTCATCAATCATAGCTATTTTAAATGTGTCATTTATATAGAACACTTTATTGATCAATCATCGCTATTTTAAATGTTCCATTTATATAAATTACATGTAAAAAAATATTTGCACACAAATTGCATGTTTTATATTCGTTTTTAATCTTTTTAAAGGACTCTCAAGCATTATCGCTAGTTTTAATTCTTCATTTACATAAATTCTCCCACAAAAATCTAAATACATAAAATTTGCATTGTAAATATTATTTTATATCTTTTTAAAGAGCATCAATTATCATCGCTTTTTGATTGCTACATTTACATAAATGCTACGTAAAAAAGTGTGTGAACACAATTTGCTAGTCCAATTTGTATACTTCCAATGTTTTAAATGTTTTGAAGATTTTAAGTCACTGTGAGCTTTGTTTGAATTAGTATGTGCGCACGGAGAAAAATTTATGTTACAAAATTCAATATATGCTGAAATGTTAAAGACCATTAATATGTATTGTTTGATCTGAATTAAGTTCTTATAAACCATTTGTTTGAACTGCTTTTTACACGTGTAACAGATTGCAATTTTAAGTGAAGATTATATTCAATTTTTATCAATATTTCCATAACATTTGTTAAAGTCTTCAAGTGGTGGTTAAGAGTTTACCTGAGATAGTGTGAGAGTGGTAGTGTCATTCGCAACCATGAATTTGTATTTGATATGTTGTTTTTGTATTGTCGAGTGCAAATATGACGCTTGAATAAAAGAAATGTATTATGCGTGCCATTCGTAAATAATGCATTTTGGCAATCTCATCATGTGAAGCTGACCGCATACAGCAGATTAGTGAAAGCGATGTCTATGTCAAAGACATCACTAGCACTATATGGGAGAACACAGAGCGCAGGTTGCGACTTGAAGGCCAATACGAGTTGTTGAGTCAAGCTGGGATACGAGAATTTGACCCCCACCATAAAGTCAGGACAGTGTTGGGCAATATGAAAGTATGTTGCAGAGACTTAAAGGAAGATATCCCACCTGCTTGCAACATGTCAAATTTTTAGCTCTTGGATAAATTGTGGGAAGAACAGAAGGTAAAGATGAAGCGTGTGAAAGAGCAGGACCAAGCAGCTTTACCCAAGAGATTAAAGATGGCACAAGATGCACAAGCAGCTTTGGGAGGTCGATCCGATGCTAGCGGCACCGACACAATCATGCACACTGCTTTGAATGCAAAATGCTCTCATCTTGTCGGCATCCCTCACGAAGCCTTGGTAGAAGGTATGAGGATTGGAGCTGGCTCCTTCGGTGTGTGCACATTGTACACTATCAAAGGCATCTCATTTTTTCCAGACCACATTACATATGTGGGAAAATGTTACAAGGGAGGGAGTGAGGCAAAATTTGACAGCTTTCAGACAGAGCAAGGAATGCAAACGATTCACCCCTCCATTGTAAGGTGCATTGGGTTTACAACTGAGTCTCCTTGGATCACGATATTCCCATACTACAATGGGGATACCATGGGCGACATGATGTGCCGCTTACCGTCCGCTCAAGGATTGTTCAGACAGCACATGCACAAGCTACAACACGGCTCGTGGTCATTGCCTGTAGCAAAGAACCCTGTAAGCGAGATAGACACGAAGATCGAAGCAGTGGTCGAGCAGATGCCGGAAATTTTTCATGCCTTAATCGACGGCGTTGTGGCTATCCACCAAGCCGGTATACTGTACAGTGACCTGCACCCGTTCAACGTAATGTTGGACTTTACTCGCGCCAATAAACCCCACGTCGGTATCATTGATTGGGGTATGATGCTGAGAACACCTGCTAAACGCGTAGCAAATAATTATTTGTCTCCAACCGCATAGTCGGACGAAGCAGTTTTGAATGCACAGAGAGCAGCGAACGTCGAGATGGCTAAGCGACTGTGGATTGCTGCCGAACTATACGATCCACGGTGCACATATGCATACTCAAAATCGAGCGACATTTATGCATTGGGCTACCTGTTCGACATGCTGGCATATGTTTGGAGTGCAGCCAGAAAATTTTATTTTTGATACGATGTTTTTCACCACCCGGACGAAGATGTTATGAGGGATATTAGAATTAAAGTAGATTGTTGGATGAAGTTAAAAGAGCGAGACCAAAGAAAGAATGCTTCTGACGTGTTGATGTTTTTCAAAGAACATTTAAAGACAGACCCTAATCCTGTGCAATGTCCACTTGTTGAACTTACACCATCATTTTATCCGATTTAAACATTTCTATGATATACATGTCTTGTCAAGTGTATTCAAATTTTTATTGATGTGTATTATCTGGTTTGAAGTGGTTCACCTAATTGAGTCAATTATCTTTAATCATTTCAAATTTTTCATTTAACTATCAATATTTCAAATTTGCCTTGTGGTTCAATTAGTCGCATTTGAAGTAGTGGTTTTTAGTGGATTCCGCGCAGTGTCCCAATGAGTGAGAATATATATTTGCCAATGATAATGAATATTTGCCACTCTATTGACTGTAGCTCTAAGAGAAAATGTTCGATCAAGAACAAGATATTGGTACCCAATCACTGCCTGATGATCAACAACAAGAGGCTGTTAATGCATTTCAGCATATGAAGTCTCTGGCACACGGCATGTCGGCACAGCAAGCGACGCGTACTGCTCGCCGACTCTCAAAGTGGGAAAATCCAAACCATATGCAGTGGAAAGAGATCAATAAAGAAGTGAGAAAGAACATGATCAAGACAATATGGCCATGTAAGGATGCAGAGATCAAGAAAGGAAGGTGGAAGGTTTCGAAGTGCACGCATGATGGTATCAAAGATAACACAGAGAGCATTTATTTGGAGGTTTATGGCCATTCCCTGCACAATGTAGATTGTGCGCTATATTTTGCCAAAATGTTATATGTTCACTTTGTGCAACAGCGACCAATAGACTTCTCGTCAAAGGAGACAATTGTTGCCACTCATGATTTAAGGGAGAGTTGTGTCACTTTCACCCGAGATGATCTGGCATTGATAGTGGAAGGTGCCGACCTACAGTTAAAGAAAGAGAAGGATATTTACACGACACAATTGGCAGAGAAAGATGCAGAAATAACACGTCTTTCTATAGCCACCCAGACACCGCAACCCTCACAAGTCCGGATAGAGAAAAGCATTCACCGCTTAAGTCAGGATGTTCAAACCCTAACACAACGAGTGAATCCAACATTTGTACAAGGGACACACATCAGCCACCTTGTCTTGCATCCGGAGTTGGTCCCCTCGTCTACTTCAAATGCATCCTTATCTTCCCAATGTCCAGTTTGCTACAAGAATTTTGATGGATGGAGTGGGTACTATACATTGACATGTGGTCACTATTATCATTTAGTTTGTCTTATTCGTTTGATGCAAAACAATAGTCGATGTGCAATGTGTTCACAAGATATTCTACAAGGAATGTATATTATGTTTGGCATGGCAAAAAAATATAAATTCAAGTAAGCAGGCCCAGATACCCCTAGCACAATTAGAAATTTATTTGATGAGCAAGATGCTGCTTCATGCAACACAATTGAGATCGACAAACTATGTACTATCGAGAATATGAAGCATTGTAATTACTCAAAACACATTTGAATCCAAGGTCTTTTACAATGGTTTTTGACATTTGCTCATTCTACTCTCAAGCTATATTGAATCAGTTGAGTTGTTGTCTGGTTCTAAGTCTGAGTGTTGTGGTTCTCCTTGTAATTCAACCTCCACATCTATTATCAAATTCTCTTCTATTTCGTCCACAATGCATTGAGATACATCAACATTGAAATCTTCTTCATTTTTGTTTTGACAATCATACAACCAGGTTGGCATTTCCTCCTCGTAGCCAGCACTTTCGATGTGATTCAGTATCTTTTCGTTGCAATACATATACACTAATTTCTCTTCTATGTCTGCTAATAGTCTGTTGCGAATAGTGCTGTGAACATACTTGTACATACTCCAGTTTCTCTCTGAACTTGAATTTGCTGCACATTGTGCGAGTACTTTCATTGCAAGAGGACGTAAGGTAGAGTAATGCTCTCCACCATTCATCATCCACCACTTCCATGCAAGTTTCTCTTTTGCCATTACCTGTTCAAAATCATTCGCAAAAGGACCTTCTTTTAATCTGAATGCACTCATTTCTTTGATGCAATTAATTCGATCCTAAACGTTGGAGTAGAACGTATTGACCACGTGATAGAAATCGCCTACTACATCTGTATTGGACATCATATCTAAATTCCAATACTCTGGATCGAGCATGTAAGCCACGCTATGGAGTGGACTATGAGCGCTCTTACACCTTGCATGAAAATACTTAGCCAAAATTTTCCGCTGTTTGCCAGAGAATGGTAATCACCACTCCTTATCTACTACAAACTCTTTCAGCTCTTTAGGATTTTCAAGACTCTGTTGGACTGACCACCATGTCATCCACACTTTGCCCAAGTTTAGCACCCTTTGATCAAGATTGCGGATCGCGAACATAACGGGCATCATTACATGGTATGCATCCATTACACTCCTCCACCAAGAAACCTTGTTTACATTGCCACGTAGACATGTAATTTTATCCTTCACTGTTTCTTTCTGCTCAAGCTGCCATTCATCAAAGGACACGCAACTGAATGTGTCAATCACAACACATTTGTTACGGAGAAGTGATTCTAAGGTATAAAAATGTGTGCAGAACTGAGTTTCAGCAGGAAGTTTCAGCATCACTGATATGCGCATCCTATACAAATCGAGCACTCTCTATCGTTTCAAGATAAATTTCACAACCTGACGTGTTGTATCAATTATTTTGGCGAACCATGTGGTTTCTTTTCTAGTGTACCAATCTTTCAGCACCAAGTTCAAGCTGTGCGTATTACAACCATCGGCAAAAATGTGTGGAAAGCACTTCTTTATTAATTTACTTGCGTTTTTACAATTCTTTGCGTTGTCTATCACAACTTGAACGACATGTTAAGCACCAATTTCTTTAATTACATCAATCAAGACCTCAGAAATGTATTTAACACTTTTAATTGCACCTGAACTATCAATCGCCTTTATAAACGTTTCTATCCTTGGACAAACCAGCATTACATTGATCGACGGTCTTCTCTGAACATTTGACTAGCCATCACTCACAATCGTACACCCTGAAAGTGAAATATTCCCAATTATTATTTTTACCAACACGCTCTTTGACTTCGATGTAACATTTGTCCAAGAAAACATTTCTTATCGTGTGATAAGAAGGAGCTGAAAATCCTGGACCAAACTCACCGATTTTCTTCTAAGAAGACTTCCAATGATTGCTGTCTACCATGACCAAAGCACTTCCAGTAAAGAATATTGCTTTGGCGAGTGCTGTTTGTGCAACTTCTAGAGACTGCACTCGAAAGATTTGATGTAATGATTTTTGACGCATTTGACAAAGTCCACCTTCATTGTTACGTTTAGAAGGAATAGTGCCTGGAATTTCCTCTCCTTGCGCAGGTTGCTCTCCAAGGTTAGTTGGCATCACTACAAGATTTGTGAAGTTAATATTTGGCTCTGGGAACTCTTGATTAGAAGGCACAAAGCTATATATCTGTTGTTTCTTGCCACCCTTTTTGGCGAGCTCTTCTCTCAAACTCTATGCAACTGCAGGTGCCTGAGAATGTTCACATTTTCTACAATTGTTTTTAGAGCTACCCAAAAAATGATCCCTAATACGTGGTGCACCGCCAAATTTTTTTGTGTGACAAAATTTACACTACCACTCCATATATCGGCCGCATATGTTGTGAGCATAATCCCACTCTTTGCCAGGAGCTTTCTTATTCTTTGGCTTCTTTGTACCACTTGTACCCACATTTTGCTCCATTGCTTTTAAATTAAAAATGAAGAGAAAAGAACCAGATGTTACAAATTGAAAACAATTTTTTATATATTATAATTTAAAAACCATTCAATA
The DNA here is from genome assembly GCF_014529385.1 of Adiantum capillus-veneris. NCBI lineage: Eukaryota > Viridiplantae > Streptophyta > Polypodiopsida > Polypodiales > Pteridaceae > Adiantum > Adiantum capillus-veneris. Next base: position 84,409,353 of record NC_140944.1, read on the forward strand.
TGAAAGTAACCATGATGTACAATATGAGATTTTCAATGCACGTTAGTCAATCCACATATCTATCACCTATATTGTGAGAAACCATACACATTGCAATGTAATCTATACATGGCATAATAACCATAACAATCCTATGAATCTCTCTATGCAATTATTATTATAATGATTATCTATATGTCCACTTTGATTTGTAAACAATAAGACACATCTAATTTCATTTGCTACAAAAACAAACAAAATAAATAAAATATATAATTGGTCATTTCATGCACTAATAATCTATCGTAATAAAAAATGCAATCTTTGTATAAACCAATGCATGAACTAACACAAATAAGTCTTCAATATAATCACCCAATTGGGGACTACTTGTACCCAGTGAAGGATTGTAGCCCACCCATGCAACCAATTCAATATATAAAAGCTATTTTAACCCAATCAAGGATTATAGCTCTTATATTATAAATCAACTCAAATATAAGACTTCAAGGATCTTTATATGCCCGGTACACTAGTAGAGGACATCCGACCCTTGACTATTGACTAGTCATTTACATATGCTCATCTTCCAAAACCAATTACAATCCTCATTTGGACCAATGGCTTCTTTGCAATGAGCATGATTCCCCAGTTTTCAAATGTTTTGGTTTCGTACCTTTATGTCGGTAAACGAATTAAAATTTTTTAGAAGTGGTTTCCGAATTAAAAATCGTGTCCGGCCCAAAAAAGGACCTGTGACTCTGTAACCTTAGGTCAAATCACAAGGAGATGACAATACCCGGAACTCGGATACACTCCCCAAGGATTTGCCTAGCTAAAAGACCGGGGTTAGCACACTATTTACTATATATAATTAAGCCCGCCGTGATTTTTCGTTTTCCCGACGGGCCCACCGGGCTAAGCAGTACGCTGACGGGCCCGCCGTGATAACGTAGACGCCCGACGGTGCCCGTAGGGAAATTATGAAAGCCCGTAGGGGTAACTGGCTCTATAGGTTTTTGCAGGTCATCATCAAAGTCACGTTAACAATTAACGTGATCATGTGATTTTTTTGTGTAAATACTAGAGTTATTTATGTAATCACCATCGTGATTACGTTAATGAAATCCCTGTCTAGAGTGTATCCAATTACAAGGAGAATCCAATGTAATGACAAAGCATCCTGCTTTAGAACAAAAATGTGTCGATCAACTGTACCCTAGTCTAAGGGGACTTCACTATATTACTAGAGCGTATTCAAGTCTAAGGAGATTTCAATGTAGTTCTAGATTGCACCTTGTTATTGGGGACTCATTTTACTAGATTATGGTTGTGTTTCATCATGATATGTTTAAAAAATTTTATTTTTGTTCTTTAGCAATCCTATATCATTCCATATCAAGGTTGCATCCATTTGTAACTAAGAGAAACTTATGTTTGATATCAAAATAAACCTTACAAGTATGGAATGGAGAATTCATGGATGTGCAAGAAATATCTTGGTCTTGGCACACATGTTTTCCTAAAACATTTATTTTTGCGTCCTTCATATAGAAGAGTTTTTGAACCTACAAGTCTTTGAAAGGAAAAATATAAAGTCTAATTGTTTGCATTGGGAGAAAAGAAATCATGATTAACTTTGAATTGTGTGAGAGACCTTGTTTGTGGAGAAAACTGTTTGAATCAAGAATGATTATTTTACATCCTCCATGTAAGAGAGTTTTGGAAACCAAAATGTGATGAGAGAAAAACCATGGAGTCTAAGTGCATGTTTTGAGATGTCAATGTATGCATGCATATCTTTATTATGGTCTACGCATAATTGGATGCTTCTGGACGTTAACTTCTCCAATTTGTTATAAAATAACATATTTAATGTTTTCTTGTGGGTAGTATTTATTTCACTATATATTTTTTTAGGATAATTTCTTGAACTTCAAATTAAACCTTCTATGTTGCAATGGAGAATTAACTAGAGAAACTTTTATGTAAATACGTTTGCTTACCCTTTCACTAATTGTAGCTTAGATAAGAAGTGGACTTGGCCTTCGTCCATAGCCTTAGACAAATGCACCTTGAAACTACCCCTCCTATGTTGCAATTGACATATGCTACACATTTTATAAATGGTTGGTACCTTAAGTGAAGAATTCCTAGATTAGAGGTGTGTGTTGCTTGGATGTCATGCACAAGTGGGTTTATTTTCAATGGGTGCTAGCTTGGACAAGTGGTGGACCTTGAACTAAAAATTCAGGTACTCCATTTGACCTTAGCTTGAACAAGTTGTGGGCCTTCAAACCAATGTCTCCATGTTAAGATAAGTTGTAGGTAGGACAATAGAGTATAAACAATGAAAATAGAATCAATGTACTAGTATCTTGATGGTGCAACCACCCAAAACCGTAATTTTTCTTGGCCAATGTTTCTTTCAAATGTTTAGTCTAGTACAAAACGCAACACCTTGTACATGATATATTGAAAGTTGTCCAATCTGGGAATTGGGAATTTTCCCACTTTACCTAATTTGGTCTTACCAGTGAAAGGGCGGTGGTAATGCGTGTGCTAGTCTCCACCCAACCATGCTATCTTTTATAGCCTCCCCCTAGAGTACACACTCTCTGGCCGTGCCTATAGGACCCTTGTCCTTACAATTCCCCTCCCAAAAGAACATCTTTTGAGAAAGGGACTCCAACTAAGAGTGTGCAACAAGCTCTTCTTCATACTCATGGTTGTGATTTGTCTCCATATCAAATCCCACTCCTCCATAATGGCATCTCAATAAAATAAATAAATAAGCTACTATTGTATTGAGCAAAGAGAGTAGTGATATCAAAACAGTATTTAGGGTACATGTTACTTCTGCTTTCTCCTTTTGACATGTGTCCAAAGAAACAATGAATGCTCTCTACCCTTTGATATATCCTTCACTAGCAAATGTAGACTTTAAAGCATTGACTACATCATATCTCAAGCCCCAAACTCTCGCATGTGGACTCTGAGCCTTCATAGTGGCACATGATCATCCTCGAGGTAACTAAAACTCTAGTTTTGGACAATATATCCTCCCCTTTCTCCATATGTAATGTGCTATCATCCCCATCAACAACACCTGGTGACATTTCTAGTCTTGTTTCAAAGGGATCTATCTGCAATGAGGCTTTAATTGGTGTTTCCTCCTATTTTAGCTTATCTAGAGATCCTAAACCTATACCTTGACTATCATTGCCATATTGAAGCTCTGTCTTTGTGACCAAACTAACCTGGTATTGATCAAATTAACATGGTCACTCCACATAGGCAAGGAATTTGATGCATTCTCACCACATATTCTTGAATAACCTTTAGATAAATATAGATTGCTACATAAAATGTAATATATAATTAAGTTATGCAATTATTTTGCATGAGATAAAACACATGTCAATGTTATCAATTGAGTGAATCTAATGATGTAGTTACACAAAATGATGGTGGTGCTTGAAACCTTATCGCACCGATGGGGCATGCGTAACGGCACATTGGTTGGCATAATCACATATTGATGTAGCTGTCATTACTGGGTTTCTCATCGCACTTAGGGCTAGTCGGTTGCGAGCTTTTTCAGTGAGCTACACACATGTTGACTAGAAAGGTGGAGAAGACAAGTGCCATCATCATCATCATCATGAGTGCCACTAGACTTCTCTCTCTCTCTCTCTCTCTCTCTCTCTCTCTCTCTCTCTCTCTCTCTCTCTCTCTCTCTCTCTCTCTCACACACACACACACACACACAGTGACATGCATGCACTGACAGGAGCAAAGCGAGCTCCGAACCCCGACGGCCTCTAAAACACCGGGGACCGAATGGCGCGCCTCGAGCTTGTCATGGTAAAGTAAACATGGGGCACCACCTAGCTTCAGCGGCTAGGACGCAAACAACACACCACCATAACAAAGTTTTCATCCAAGAGAGATGGATGCTTGGGAGTAATGATGAAGAGGAAGGGAAATGAGATCAAGTGAGAGAGAGAGAGAGAGAGTGAGGGAGGGGGTATAGCGGTGTCCGGAGTTTTTTGGAGCAAGGGATTGCGCATATGTACATACACATGCATGGTGCATCAAATAAAGGATTGCCCATTTTCCAGAGCCAGGTGGTTACGTGGGTCCCACATGTGTACAGGTAGGACAGGGTGTACATAGTGCATCGATTTTCACTATTACTAGTAACAGTGTGTTTTTTCTACAATAATGAGGAGTTGGTAGCACTTAAAACTTCTCGAGGAAGCTATCCGCGGGCCGACGACATGAGGTAAGCAGGTGCGTCACATGGCATCTAGTGGCGTCAAGAGGCCGAACTGGGTCAATACTTGCACGTGGATGAGTATGGACACAACGTGGATGTTTTCTTGTGATAATTATGCAGAAAGGTCATCATGAGGACCATATTTTTGGGGCCACTTCACGTGGTTGAGAGACGCATTATTGAAAAGAAATGAGTGCCAGGCGTGCGGATGATGCAAAAAGGTGACAACTATGCATTGCGAGGTCAGTTTTTGGCCAGTTCGGGGTCTGTTTGAGGTAATCTAAAAGGCCAAGGGTGCCCAACTAATAAAGCTAAGTGTGGGAACTGAAAAAAATGAGAGAAGACCAGAAAAAATGTGGAGAAGAGAGAAGGAACAGCCGCAAGTGTGTTTTTGCTGTTTTTGGAGCATTTTTTGGCCCTGAACTGCTCATCCGAGGTCAGATTTGGGCACAGTGACATTGTAGGGTGGGGTTTTTGGACGTTCCGGACGCAATGGCGCTGTCCATTTCACCAAATTCCTCACAGATTTTTCTGCTGTTTTTCTGTGTAATCTTCTCCGGTGAGTGAAGCCTCTGCTTAACTTTGTGGTTGTATCTGGTGTATTTCCTCAATACTTTGTAAACTATTTGCCTCATTGGTGTTGTTCTGAGCTTCATTGAGTCTAAAAAACATAATTTTTCCTCCTTTGAGCTGAATTGAGAGTGTGTGTGTGAGTGTGTATGTGTGAGTGTTGAGTGGGAAAGTGGGAAATCTCTCTCTTCTCACTCCGTCTGTGTGTTTCCTGTCTCGGCCAGGATGGTTGTGTAAGCCGAGTGGTGCCCCATAGTGTGTGTGTATCTTCCCAAGAGTGTGTGTCAGGTCGTTATAGAGGCGCTGTGTGTGTTTTCATCCCGTTCACATTCTTTTGGCGCCCCCACGGAGGATCTTCTTCGAGTACCTTCTACTTCGAGCTTCAAGCTTCGAGCTTCAAGCTTCGAGCTTCATGGCTACAGGTTACAGGTTACAGGTTACAGGGACAGGTACAGGTACAGGTGATTCACACAGGTACAAGTAGCTGGAGTACAGTGATATACTAGCAGTGATGTCACTTGCAGTTGTTGTGGGTATGCATCACTTGGTGCCTATTGAGCACATTGTCTGCTGGATTGTACGTTACTTGTGGAAACTGCCATTGTACGCATTTGTGGAGACATACTTGGTTGTATTTGGCAGTCGCAGCCATTTCTAAGACTTGGTCTGGAAGATAGTCATTTCTGAGACTTGACTAAACGCGATTTGCATTAGCCTTCGTGTGAGGGTCGATAGTGTGAGGTTTTTATTGAGCTGGGGGATTCTCAAATGTGGAGATCCTTTCGGTGATACAGGTAGCTGGAGCACCCTTTTTGTGACCTCACCATAGGCTATGTACTAGTGAGTCCTACTTGATGCTCGGGTTCTATTGTTGACAGTTTATGCATACATATACAGTCTATATTTTGGGTTCCTACTGCTCTATTTCTGGGGAAACTCTGCCAAAATTTTTCCAAGTTATGATGGCTGGTTTTTTGGTCTTTTGAGCCATTTATGCTGTTATGCTGCTGAAATTTTGGAAAAATTAGAGGTTAAGTCAGGTGTTCCTTCTTGGGAGCTTCATGGTTTGCTTTAATGGATGATCAAAATGGCCCTCAATTCACTCCATTTCATTTAACTCAAAGAATCCAGAAAAATGTTCATGTGTCCAGGAAGATTTTTTTCCAGCAGCGCATAGTCTTTATGTTCGAGCCAAGAAGATTAAGAGAGATCCTGGAATGTCCTTTGCCTGTTGTAATTCTGATGATCAACTATGAAAACTCATTTGATGTGCATGTGTTTGTCCTTATCTAAAGTTGAGCTCCATTGAAGTTTCTGGGAATTGAGTCAGTAAAAGTTTTGGGTTCTTGCACGTGTGTTCAAAGGGGTTCTCAAAGCATTGAAACTTGGGTAGCCATGGCTTTCTCTTATCCGGAGTTTCATGGAATAAGTGATGAAGATGTGGAAGACTTTCTGGAAAATATGGAGGTTGCCTGCATTAGCAACCAGATTCATAACCCTGCGCAGATGCTACGTCTTCTCCAAATCTGTTTGAAGAGTGATGCACGAGTTTGGTCCAAAGCATTTGAAGAGGAGTTGCGTGTGGCTGATCCACCCGTAAGATTGAGTTGGGACAATCTAAGGCATGGATTGGAAGTGGAGTTTGTGAAGATAGAAGATCCTGACAAAGTGTGGCAAGAAGTACAAGGTTTGGTGCAGAAGGAAGGTAAGCCAGTAGATGCGTACATACATAAGTTCTCATTGGCATGGGAGCAAATGTGCAAGGCCTTAGCACCACAGGTACCCCCGCCTGACATGATGAAGGACAGGTTCTTGGTTGGTCTTTGGGAGAATACACGTTGGAGAGTGGAGCTAAAGAAGCCTAGGACATATGAAGATACACTACAGGTAGCAAGGAACAAAGAGTGGAAGTTGAGGAAAATGAGCCAGTTAGGGGTGGAGTCTTTGCCCATAAGGTCTGAATTTCAGCCTATACAGTCTTTACAAGGTCGCATGTCAGGGGTTCATCATGAACAAGTGGTTCCTGTTACTACTTAGGTTATGCCAATAGTGATCACTACATCGGTGCAAGATGATGGGCTAAGGCAAGACATGAGGCAAGTGGTAGATTTGATGAAGAATCTCAGCCTAAACATTCTAGGTCAAGTGGGAAATAATCGAGGTCGAGGGAGGTTTGAAAATCAGCCAAGAGGTGAAGAAAGGCCTAGGAATGGTGTTGGACAAAGCAATGGTAGGTACTGGAGGCAGACGCCCACATGTTATAATTGTGGAGAGTTGGGTCACATCAGCCTGCAATGTGAAAAGCCACCAAGGATGAGGGGAGACATGTATCCATTGCCAAGACAGGTGCTAACTAGGTCAAATGATTATGGCATCGAAATTAAGGGAGACGAAGGAACTAGTGGACTGACCCAGGAGGAAAAGGGAAAGACAAAAGTGCTAAGTGTAGTCACCTTCGAGAAGGCATCAAAGCTAGAGGATACATTAGTGATGCCTATTGGGAAGAGGACCACAGAGGATAAGGAAGGAAGAAGTGCCCCAGGTCCTAGTAAGAAGAAAGGAAAGAGCCATGAAGGCGAGGATGTCAAGGCCAAGAGGAAAAGGAGAGCTCGTCGAAAGTTTCATGTTTCAGATTTTCCACTAGGGGATGGGCAATTAAGCTATGACTTGAAGGAGGATCCGACGAGTAGGAAGGCAGATGTTACTTTTGGGCAACTTATAGAGATGGTGCCTAAGCTAAAGTGACAGTGGAAGAGGATGGTTAACCCAATGGAGAAAGAGCCAGAGAGAGGTTCAGTAAAGGTGTTGGCAATGGATGAGCTACTAGACATTTGTCCAATAGTAGATGTGTGGCATAAAAGGAAAAATTTGGGACAAGGTTATGTGGATGGTGGAGCCCAAATATGCGTCATAACACACTCATGCGTTGAGAAGATGGGTCTCACAGTGGCTGGGGTGTCAGGTTTTCGGATTAGATTGGCAAACCATCAAAAAGTAAAATGCTTGGGTGTTGTAAAGAGCTTAGAAGTGGAGGCATATGATGCAAAGGCTGTGGTTGATTTTCATGTGATGCAAGCAGGGTTGGGAGCATATCCTATTATACTGGGCAGACCATGGTTACGTGCAGTGGGAGTTGTTCAAGATTGGCGACATGGTACGATTAGCCTCTATGGAAAGACAGGTACCAAGAAGCTTTATAATATGGACACAAGGAAATGATTAGAGGAGATTTATGAAGATGAGGATGAGTCTAGTGATGAAGACTCTTCCATGGTGACAGATGAGGACAGTGATAGCACTACCAACAGTGATGAGGATGTTGATGTTGCATTTCTTTTGATGGACAAAGAAATCCAAGAGTTTGGTTTAGTTTCATTTGCGAATGAGGTTGAAGATGAAAGTGAAGGGCCTTATGAATTGATTGAAGGGCTGATGCAAACCAAGGTTGAGTTGTCAAAGAAGAAGGAATTGATGGCACAAATGATTAGTGGAGACCTCTTAGCTATGGAGAAGGATATATATTTGCACATGCTGCTAGTTTTCCTGATTTGTTCATTACTTCATATGAAGAGATCAAAGGGTTCAAGGGCAAAGAGATGCATATAGAACTGAAATAAGGTGCTAAGCCAGTGCGACAAAGGCTAAGAAGGATGGGTCAAGAGAAAATGGAAGCCTTGCGAGAAGAGGTGGACAAGTTGTTGAAGGCAGGGTTCATAGTCCCTTTGGAGACCACAGAAGGGGTGAGTCCAGTTGTAGTCAGCAGTCCAAAGAAGGATGGGAAGTGGAGAATTTGTGTAGATTTTAAACCCTTAAATGTAGCCACTAAGAAAAACCCATATCCTCTTCCATTCATCGATCAGATCTTGGATTCAGTGGCAGGTTATGAGAGGTACAGTGTGTGTGATGGTTTTTCAGGCTATTTTCAATTGAAGATTGCTCTTAAAGACCGCACAAAGACCACTTTTATTACTCCATGGGGCTGCTATTGCTACACAGTATTTCCATTTGGGTTGTCAAATGGACCTTCCTTCTATCAAGAGAGAGCAAAGTGGGTGTTGGAACCATTCATTGGTAGTTGTGTTAAAGCTTTTATGGATGACTTCTGTGTTTATAGCAGTAGGGCTGAACACCATGAGAAGCTGCAGATGGTATTGGCTCGATATGATGAATGTGGAGCACAACTAAATCCAAAGAAATGTCATCTAGCACAGCCAAGGGTGAAGTTATTGGGCCATATGGTGTCAGAAAATGGCATTGAGGCTGATCCAGATAAGGTTAAGTCTATTATTCTTCTTCCATCACCTACGAGTACGAAGCAATTGGCAACTTTTATACACAAAGTGAAGTACATGGCATGGTTTATTCCATTGTCTTCGCAGCTTCTTTATCCATTACAGCAAGTGGCAAAGCATGATCCATTGCAATGGGATGACAAGTGTGAAGAAGTGTTTCAAGAGGTGAAAGAGTTGTTAGGGGGGTTGTCAGCCATGTAGGCTCCTGATTGGGAGAAAGTGTTTTATGTAAATCCATCAGTAGGGGATGATGCCATTGGAGCCATGATATTGCAAAAGGGGAAGGGCAGCCATTATATGAGGTCAGTGTATTGTGCAAGCCGAGTGAAGTTGGTAGCGGAGAGAAAGTTCTCGGAAGTAGAGCTAGTGATGGCCAGTGTAATATTTGCTTGTCGACGATTTCCTCATTACTTGCTACCACGGCCTTTTGTTTTCTTGATGAGTTATGCCTTTTTTCCACAGTTAATTAATGGTACTAACATGTCAAATGTGGTGAAGAAATGGGTAATTGAGCTGCAAGAGTTTGAGTTCTCTTTTCTAGTGGAAGATAGTACAAGGGCTACCCTAGCTGATTTGTTGACCTACAAGGAGAATCCCCTTATTGTTAAGGAAGAGGTGGTGAGAAAGGTAGTTGAAGAAGTGCCACAGATCAGCAATGTACATGTGTTGTTCTTTGATGGTTCATACAGAAAGAGCCATGATGCAGCTTCAGGGGGTATAGCACTTTATGATCCAGAGGGGAAGCTAGTATGCAGGAGAGGGTTCAAATTGGATGCTCATAGTAACAATGAGGCTGAATATGCTACTCTGGAAGCCGGATTACACCTTTGTTTGAAGCATGGGGTTCTAAGGTTGAGCATAAAAGGTGATGCCACGTTAGTGGTGAAGCAAGTGCTGGGTGTGTGGAAGAGCAAGAACACCTCATTGAAGGAAATGTTCTTCAGAATTAAAGGCCTGTTAAAAAAGTTCAAAGCATGGATCATCAGACACATTGAACGTGCTCTAAATGGAGAGGCACATGAAGCAGCTCAAGGCATGATTGGGGAGCTATTTGTGTTGAGGACCACCTTACCTCTTTATCATGGCCGGGAAAGTTTGGCTCAAGAAGAGGAGTTTTTTCTAACAGGAATCATTCCAAAGGAGATTAAGAAGTCTAAGAAGTATGGCTTTGTGCGTAGAGCATATAGGTACAAATTGATTGGTGATGTCTTATACATGAAAGGGGCTGATCTCATGTTGAGACGTGTACCTTGGCGGGAGGAGCTTTACAGAGTGTTGGAAGAGAATCATGAAGGCACATGTGGTGGCCATTTTTCTCTAAAGCTCACCTTGCATAAGATATTGCAAGAGGGGTATGTATGGCCTAGTTTGCACAAGGATGTTCACCATTGGTGTAGGTCTTGCAATAGGTGTCAAGCATTTGGGAAGAGAGTGTTGAAGCCAGAGCTATGAAAAACCATTATGGCGTTTGATGTGTTTGAAAAGTGGGGGATTGATGTAATCTGCTTGTTACCTATCACAAGCAGGGGCAAAAGCTATATCTTGACGACAGTGGACTATCTCTCTAGATGGGCAGAGGCTATAGCAGTAAAACAGATCACTGCAAAGGATGTGGAAAAATTTGTGTATGATGAAATATGTTGCAAGTTTGGGGTGCCATTAGAGCTACTTTCAGATAAGGGGCCAGGATTTAGAGCTAAACTGCTAGACTTCTTATGCACAAAGATGAAGATTAGGCACCATCATACCACTCCTCATTACCCGCAGTGTAATGGCTTAAATGAAAGATTCAATGGTGAGTTGGTACAAATTCTTTCTAAAGTGACAGAGCACCAAGGAAAGAATTGGTATTTGGAATTGCCTAGTGCATTATGGGCTTATCGTACTTCGGTGAAGACAGGTACAGGGTTTAATCCATTTCATTTGGTGTATGGAAAGGAAGCACTATTGCCTCTGGAGGTAGAGTTGCCTGCGGTCAAGATGTTAGAGAAGTTGCTTGGTCCGCCTAGTGATGCATTCAAAGAGAGGCTCTTGTAGTTACAAGAGGTCCAGTTGGATAGGATGAGCGCATTGGAGCATTATGGGCAGATGCAGGATAAGGCTTTGGCAAAGATAAATGAAAAGGTCAAAAGTAAGGGTATCAAGAAACATGACTTGGTTTTGCGCTACAACAGTAAGCTGAACAACACCTTCCAAAAGAAGTTTCAAATTAAGTGGGAAGGCCCTTTCAAGGTAGTGGAGTGTTTTCCAAATGGCACATATCAGCTGGGTAACCTGGATAGTGTTCTACATAAGTCAAGGGTAAATGGATTGCGTCTTAAATTTTATCATGCTAGATTGATGATGCTGGAGCAAGATGAGCTGTCTGTGGATCAAGCAGTGTTGGTGAGGGATGAGGAGACCTGTGATGCGGCGAGTCTCATATCTCTCTTTGCTGTTGCTGATCATGAATGATCTAGCAGGCTAGGGGGTGGGCAAATTATGTCAGGAGTTTTTTGGAGCAAGGGATTGTGCATATGTACATACACATGCATGGTGCATCAAATAAAGGATTGCCCATTTTCTAGAGCCAGGTGGTTACGTGGGTCCCACATGTGTACAGGTAGGCCAGGGTGTACATAGTGCATCGATTTTCACTATTACCAGTACCAGTGTGTTTTTTCTACAATAATGAGGAGTTGGTAGTGCTTAAAACTTCTCGAGGAAGCTATCCATGGGCCGACGACATGAGGTAAGCAAGTGCGTCACATGGCATCTAGTGGCGTCAGGAGGCGGAACGGGGTCAATACTTGCACGTGGATGAGTACGGACACAACGTGGATGTTTTCTTGTGATAATTATGCAGAAAGGTCATCATGAGGAACATATTTTTTGGGCCACTTCACGTGGTTGCGAGACGCATTATTGAAAAGAAATGAGTGCAAGGTGTGCGGATGATGCAAAAAGGTGACAACTATGCACTGCGAGGTCAGTTTTTGGCCTGTTCGGGGTCCGTTTGAGGTCATCTAAAAGGCCAAGGGTGCCTAACTAGTAAAGCTAAGTGTGGGAACTGAAAAAACTGAGAGAAGACCAGAAAAAACGTGGAGAATAGAGGAGGAACAGCCGCAAGTGTGTTTTTGCTGTTTTTGGAGCATTTTTTGGCCCTAAACTGCTCATCCGAGGTCGGATTTGAGCACTGTGACATTGTAGGGTGGGGTTTTTTGCCGCAAGCTCCTCCTCTCTTGCCTTTACACCACCTCTAACCTTTAATCCACATAAGGAAGCTTTACCCATTCTCCCCGCCATCAATAAGCCTTTGGAATTTGACCGAATTGTGGCACTTTCTTTGGTGGAATTCAATACCCTTAACCATAAGCTTCACAAAGCCACTTCCCATCTTTCACACTTGCAAAATATTCTCGCCAATCAAAAAGCCCCCCTTAGCCTTTGCATGAAGCCTCCCCGCCTCTCCCTAGAAGACTCTCAAGCACAAGCCCTCTTGAGTGCAAAAATTGAAGCACTTAATATCCAATTTCAATTGGATTGTACCCAAGCTTACATCCTTGCCCAAAGTGTACTTATCAATAACCTTCAAAAAAGCTATGACTCTTACCATGACATCGTAGAGGAAAGGCTCTTGGACCTCACCAAGAAGCTTGCAACCGTCTCTTTCCCAAGAGTCCAACCTTTGGCATGGACCAATCAACTTCACTCTTGGATGCTTTCCTCTCTTAATGACTTTGATTCTCAACTTCAAAACGCCATTCTCCAAGCCCATTTGGCCTCTTCCTTGAGCTCAGCGGCACACAATGCAAGAAAAAGGGCGCAAGCTACCATTATGGAGGAAGCGGAGTCTCTACCCAAGGAGGAGACGGTAGGTGTATTGGTGCATCATGAGGTCACAACACAAATTAAGAACCTTCTCTCACCACCCACTAAGAGGTTTCACCACCATAAAACCCCCCATAGTGTAGTCCATAATCAAAAACCCCCCCACCATGTAGCCCACAATCAAAAGAAACCCCCCTTGACAATTGCCTCTCTTGAAGAGGGCATGCATCAACCTTATAAGAAGCCTAAATCCTCCCTCCCGGTAACCCCCCTTCCTTCCTCCTCCCTCTCTTGTATACCTCCCAATACTTCCTCCCTCAATAACAACCAATTTTCTCACCCCTCTCCCCACCCCTCCTTTGTTCCTCCTCTTTTGAAAACACCCAATTATCCTTTGGGACCTATCTCTACGACCACCCCTTTCACTCACACTCATCATCCCCATCCTAATCATAGCCTCCCTAAAAATCCTAGATCGTCAAAAAACTTGCAATGGAGGAGAAAGAAGTAAATTTAGAGCATCCTTCTTCATGGGTCCACTTGCTCTTCTCCCGAGCCCCTCTCTTTCCTCACCTTTGGACCCCTCCTCCTTGTAATTCCTTTTTTCTCCCCCTCCCCTACCTCTATTGTAGAAAGAGATCAAGGTATTCGCTTCCCCTCACCAACCCACATCTCTACAAAATCTTAGTTTTGGGCAAGCTTACAATTTTTGCCCTTGACCATAAGATAACCAACCTCTCTTTACACAACTTTACCGATCGCGTTCTCTCCTCCTCGGAGCGCAAACTTGTTGGCCTTGGGCTTAACTACATACCCCCCTCTTCACCTCCACTTCCCTCCTCTATCTTGAAGGCTTATTCCAATCTCGAAAGAAGCCTACAAATCAAGATCTTTTTTAACAACGCTCTCCCTTCCTCCTCTTCCTTTGCTCTCCCCAATCCCTCTTGGAACCCTCCTTATCTCTCCACCTCACTTGTGCATGCTTTTGATTTTGCTTTTTCCCTTTCAAAACCCCTCCTTAATCGTACTCCACCTTTTCTTGCTAAAACCTTCTTACTAGACGCCATCTCTTCCCTTAGAGAAGATCCTTCTATTATAATCAAGTCGGCCGATAAAAACCTTGGCCCTGTCATCGTCTCTCAAATTTGGTACACGAAAGAAGCCTTACGCCATCTCTTGGACCCTCTTACGTACTATCCTATCTCTACGCCACCATTACCTTTTGTCCAATCCACTCTTCTCTCCATTGTTTCTCACTTTCATCTCCTCCCTTCCAAAGAAAGAGCATTCATCCTCTCCTCCTCTCATTCCTTGCCTAAGCCGTGCCCCTTTTTTCTCCTTCCCAAGATCCACAAACCTACCCGTGTAGGCCGTCCCATTTGTTCCTACAAGGGCTACATCTTAGAAAATGCCTCTAAATGGTTACATGTGCAACTCTTCCCCATTCTCCTAGCAAAAAGACAACACCTCAAGGATTCACATTCTCTTATCCTAGACCTTGCCTCCATCCCCTTTTCTCCCCATATCACTCTCTTTACCTTTGATGTAGAGTCGCTTTACCCTAGCATTCCTATCCCCTAAGGGCTCTGTGCGCTTAATGATTCTATCCAAGGTCTCTTTCTCTTGCCTAAGGTCAACTTCATCTTATCCCTAGCTTCACTGATTCTTAACCACCACTATATCTCTTTTGAAGGCAAGTTCTGGCATCAAGTTAAAGGCACCGCAATGGGGTCTAACTTTGCGGTAGTGTATTCATGTCTTTTTCTTTGCGCTTTGGAGGAGGGCGGTAGCCTTCTCTCTTCCCCTTCCCTCCTATACTTTAAAAGGTTCATAGACGACGCCTTTGGAGTTTGGGAGGGCCCCCCCTCCAACTTGAAAAAACTCCTCCTTGCATACGGGCATCCTCTCCAAGAACATATTAAAATCACTCCCTTCATCTCCTCACAGGAAGCCTTTATTTTAGACATTCATTTCTTCAAAGGCCCCTCCTTCTACTCTAGGGGTATTTTGGACACACATTGCCACCAAAAAATTCTCAACTCCTACAATTATATCCCTTGGCAATCCTGGAACCCTACCCACCAAAAAATTTTGTCTTGTCAGAACTCAAAAGGTATATCATTAGGGAAAGTTCGCTTGAGGGATTTATCTCTATTCGCAAACTCTTTTTTTCTAGGCTAAGAGCTAAGGGCTACCCTTCACCGTTTTTGAAGGCGTGCTTCCTCTACATTACTTATGCCTCGAGCTAGGCCCGCCCTCCTTCAAAAAGTCAACCACAAGAAAACCCCACCTTCCATTGTAAAAATCCCCTTCTCTCCCTTTACCCGCACCCTCAACTTAGCCCGCTCCATTAACCAACCTCTTTCCAAAGTGTTAGATGACAACTCCAAACCGGTCATTTGTTGGCTTAATGCACCCAATC
Source organism: Adiantum capillus-veneris (assembly GCF_014529385.1). Taxonomy (NCBI): domain Eukaryota; kingdom Viridiplantae; phylum Streptophyta; class Polypodiopsida; order Polypodiales; family Pteridaceae; genus Adiantum; species Adiantum capillus-veneris. Next base: position 84,424,708 of record NC_140944.1, read on the forward strand.
TTGGCCAAATTCTCTCTGAAGAGCCTTCCTCCCGCACATCCGACACTATTTTGTGATTCGGCACAACCCCCCCCCCCCCCCCTCCCCCCTCCATGTATCTTATAACTTGGTCCCTTGCCCTTCACCCGCATCTTCCTCTTCCTATATCTTAAACCAAGGGCTCTTACCCTTCACCATGATCTCTTGCCAAAAGTTTTTTTGTTACTACCTCCCCCCCACACCACCACCTCGCCTCCCCCTCTTTTTTGTAAAAAACTTTCCCCTTCTTCACCCCCCCCCCCCCCCCCCCCCCCCCCCCCCTTTTTTTTCCAAGTAGACTACAACCAAGGAAAAAAGATTTTTTGCTACCCCTTGATTAGTACCACCCTCCTTGGTCATTAGTCACCATCTTTGGTACCCTCCTATAAACACTCTTAAAGCTTCCCCTTTTCCCTCCTTTTCCTACCCCCTTTAAAGCTGGTTATTCCACATGAAAGAGACTTCCTTCTCTTGTTCTTTGCACTTATTGTCTTGGGTAACCCTCCATTTGGCACCTATATAAACCCTTTGACACCTTTTGTATGGTTTACATCACTGATGAGCTAAACTGCGAAACGCGTTTGATGTAAACCTCTTTTGCAATGCTCCCCCTTTCCCTCCTCCCCCTCTACTTTGGTGCTTTTCCCTCCCCTCTCTCTCTCTCTCTCTTACCTCTTCTATTTTAGGCAAGTCTCTATTTATCACTCGCTAAGTTTTTATGGGTTAGTCGTGTTTGGCTATCTCGAAATCAATCCATTTTGCCAAATTCCTCACAGATTTTTTGATGTTTTTCTGTGTAATCTTCTCCGGTGAGTGAAGCCTCTGCTTAACTTTGTGGTTGTATCTGGTGTATTTCCTCAATACTGTGTAAACTATTTGCCCCATTGGTGTTGGGCTGAGCTTCATTGAGTTTAAACAACAGCAATTTTCCTCCTTTGAGCTCAATTGAGAGTGTGTGTGTGAGTGTGTATGTGTGAGTGTGGGAAATCTCTCTCTTCTCACTCCGTCTGTGTGTTTCCTGTCTCGGCCAGGCTGGTTTTGTAAGCCGAGTGGTGCCCCATAGTGTGTGTGTGTGTATCTTCCCAAGAGTGTGTGTCGGGTCGTTATAGAGGCGCTGTGTGTGTTTTCATCCCGTTCACAGCGGCTTAGTACTTAGGCACCACATAAGGATGGCGAGTCCGCACACCCTTCACACATACACAAGCTCACTCCAAACACAAGACTAGGTGGCGATTCCTCACACCTCACATGGGAAAAACATTGCAAGAAAACATACTCACAAAACCTCAAGCTTTATTTAGAGAATATGGCGATGAAATGGGGATCTTAGGGTAGGGGAATGAGAAGGGAGAGAGTGGTAGAGCACATGGCGGATAGGTGGGAGCTAATGGCGAAGACTCGCACGAGGGTTATCGCCATCATCCTTCATTTAGCTGCCCTTCATCTTCCATAGCCCAAGGGTGTAGAGGTCATGCTCAAGACGAGCATGGTGATTCCGGTGATGGTGATGGTGTGGGTGTGTGTGTGTGCACTAGGCACACACAGTGCATAGTGTATTCTTTGGTGATGTTGTGTGTGTGTTTAGTGTGATGGTGACCCCTCTTTATATAGGGGATGAGGGGGGAGAAATTCTAGAATTTAGAAATGAAGAAATCATTATCTACATAGGCCATGTGACTGTGGGCCCCACTTGCCTGGCTGTGTGTATATGTGCCAGAACAGCAGTCTCATGAGCGAGAGACTAAGAGAGAGAGATGGGTTGATGAAAAAAAGTGAGCGGTGACATGGAGAATAAAGTAATTACAAGAGGGGAGAGAGAGGAGTGTGTTCAGAGGTGAATCTGTGTGCAGATGTGTGTGAACACAAGAAAAATCAGGTAACCACCGGGTGGGGATGGGTCTGTGGGCACCTTTTTCAGTGAAACTGAGTGTGTGTGAGTGTGGGGGAGGTTATTTAGCTACAAGACAAGAGACATGGCACCCTTTAGAGAGAGAGGGGGTATTTGGGACATGGGATATGATAGGAGAGAGAAAGGGGGGGTGGGGTATACTATTTTGGAAGATAGGATAAGTTGCATGTGAGTTAGGGTGCATTATTGGTGAGTTAGAATGCATTATTGGTGAGAGGTGGGGTAGCTTGAGGGGAGAGAGAAAGGAGAAAGGACAAGGGGAAGAGAGAGGGGGTTGACCTTTTGAGTGGAGGAGACCCTCTCTGCACACACACGTACACAAAACCCGGAGCCTATGCTACCACGTGCGTGGGGCACGAGACGAGATAGACGAGATGATTGATGGCAAACTCAACAAAAAAAATAATCCCACCGAATTGTGAACTCACTTATCCATAGCACAAAAAAGAAACAATCCCCATACAATGATGGCGGCTTCTCTGATTGATCTCCTTCAAGCCCTTGGTGACCTTCTCTCCTTCTTCACCCTCGGCCTCTCGACATGCCCTTGGCCTTCAACTACCCTTATATATGGTGGCCATCAGCTCCTCAATCCCGTGCTCTGCAACCCATGCTCATTGTCGAGTCCACTGCATATGTCCAACTCTTTCAAATACTTTCCTCCCCTCTGGCATGCCCAGGTAGCGCTGGCTCCTCCCTCTTCTCTATAGCATGCAACCCACAAATGCACCCGCCTCCTTATGGTGCCATCACCCTTCTCAAGCAACCTCCTCACCCATGTCTCTGCACGCTCTTCACTCTATAGCTCTTGGCACCCTCAATATTCAGCATCTCGGCTAGCCCGGACTCTTCTCCATTGCTCCCAACCCAGCACACCGCAAGGCGGCCCTCCATTGCTCACGGCCTAGCTGGCTGCAATAGCGCCATCTGTCTCCTGCCCTCTGGCGCTCTCTCTCCCTCTTGCTCTAGGCCAGCCTTCTGGCGGCCCTGCACCCTTTCAGCACCCGGCTCCTCCTTGGCCTTCTTCTTTTTCTCCTCCATGTTCCCCCTCCCATGCAGCTGGCGGTCCTTCCCTTTCATGTACTCCCCAACTAGCCCGCTACCATGAAACCCAACATGTGGCTTTCCTTTTTGTGGCAACCCATGCTCACCTCATGCAGACCAACCGACTCCCTACAGATGTGCTCCTCTTTACTGACAGCTCAGCCCGCCATGTACCTCCTGATGGCACCACTACCTTGCAAAACTCCTCTACTTCCACCTACAGTCGCGTCATCTCTCATGCATCACTTTTTTTCTATACTAACTCCAAGTTTTAGTTTAGTAAAAAAATCCATGTGTGGCATACTTTCCCATGCCATCAATAGGCGATTTGAATCGATTACATTAAAAAACGGGTGTTCAGCTTACCTTTGCACTACTCGTTGTTGGCACTCTTTACCATGGTGAAGAAAATTTCTCTTTTTATCTCACTGGACTTTGCACCACACCGAGAGTGATATGACTGCTATGTCACCCACTTTGAGAGTCGCCAAATAAGGACCTTCAAGCTCGCAAAAAACTTTGAACTCACCCAGCTTTAACACCTGTTCTGCATACACCATGGCACCACCACTTAGGACTTCAATAGGCTAAATCCCTCCCAATGTAGACCTTTGACCTGTTATGTGTCACATATGACAAACACATTATGTTAGCACCATGCATGACCTGTACAATGCCACATTTGGCATACACATCCTAGCAGGAGAGTGTCTTCCATGTCGTGCAGACATCTCGATCAGAATCCCATATCATAAACCTCATAGCATCTGTATCCAGAACCCCTTGTCCCTCTCCCAACCGTGTGATATCAACATTTGCTCCTGTCACCTGTCATAGCAAGAAACACTTGCAATTTCGACTAGAGAGTGCTCCATCTCTGTGTACCTGTCTCCTAGCTGCATCAAACACCTGCTCAAGGTCCCCATCTTTTTCCTGAAAACTACTATGCCTCGGCTTCTTGCACTTCCATAGGCCGACCATCTTCAGTTGTACCATCATTGGCCACCCCCTTGTTGAGCATTGATGCTCAACCATAGCATTATTTAGATAAGAGATGATTGCATATTAGAAAACCGATACTTAGTATGTACATAAGCAGTAGATAGATAGAGAGAGATTTTATTAGCTATAGAATCCCCCCAGATCAAACGAAAAGGCATGAGACACCCCATGCGTGAGGTTAGCTCCACCAGGATCAAATTGATGGCATTGAGAACAGCCACCTGCCTGTAAAACATGTGTGAGCAATATATCCTCAGCACCCACAAACCTGTGAACAAGCCACTCTGGTAGCCTCACATAGCATGGTTCTTCAATAACCTGTATCCATATGCATGCTTGATACCCAAAATGAGCGTATACACCCACATTTGAAGCAATTGTATCACTTAAAATCATTCCTCCCTTTGCTAGAGGGCTCTCCATAACATAATCTGCATCCAAAGAGCTTTGCAAATGGTGCAAAATTGATTGTAAAGTACCCTTCAAAAGTATATCTATCAACAACATGGCACCAACCTTCGACACCCTATCGTCCCAAAGCAAAAGAGAGGGTTTCCCAATCCCCTGGTCTACACAAGGCATCTCTATACCCGTCTCATGCTGCTCTGTGACCACCTCATCTACATGCATAATATCATAAATATCATACCTTGAGGAAGTGGAGTTCATCTCCCATGTGCTATCTCCATCGAAAGAGATGTTGCCACTTGACTCATGCTCTTCCCCTGTCTCAGAATATGGAATCTCGTCCAGTGCCTTTGGGATAAGTGAATTATTAAGGTTTTTATTAGCATAGGAAATACTAATAAAGTACTCAAGGGATTATTTGTTGATAGATATGGAATTAGAAAGGCAACAAATATGAGAGGGTATCATGATGGAACATTGATTTGCCTGTTGTAGTCCACTCAAGGTGCATAGGTGGAAGCAAATAAAGTGTCTAATGCATATGTCCAATGGTGGGACATCCTATTTATGCATACACAGAAATGCATGGGAAACATTATGTTGTGCAAGAAAGATTTTGAGGGGTTATTCAAAAAGATGGTGTAGCTATAAAAGCATTTGACATGGATTTTCAAGATGGCACCCCTTTAAGAATGGTTTTTGTTGACGATGATATGTGCTCTCATCTTACTGTGCACTATGCGTGAGTGTTGGACTCTACGACACTCCACCAATTGTAAGTTAATAGACTTTGAATCTTATACTCATCTCATCCAGCATAAGCGACATGACTTAGATATGGTCAACTCTTCCATCTTGAGTGTAAGTCTAATAACTACGACTCTTAGCATAGAGTTTATTATCACTTGAAGCTTTGGGACTAATGCTTTGGTCATTTTCTGGCTCAGCAACCCGACTCTGACTATACCAAAGAGTGTTTTTTGCACCCTGGCAACTTAACTCTTAACATTCTTGTGCTTATTACAGACATTCCTTCACGTAAAAGTAAGCTTGAATCCTCAAAAAGTGGATCAGTGAAGGACCAAGTTGGCATTGAAGGTTTGTTTTGCCATACTTATTTTATTATCTTTGAACTTGAAGGTTTCTTTTGCCATACCTCTTTTATCATGTTTGAATCTGCATTTGTGTTGGTTAGGCTGTCCTTCTTTGATTATGAAGACTCCATTATCTATTTGATTCTCCAATTAGGCTTGTTGATACGAGTCTTTGATGTTGTTGTAGGCTTTTGTTGGCTATCCTCATTTGTCTTTTGACTAGGATCATTGTAAGACTTAGGAATCCAAATTGACCTTTTATCTCCATTGTTGACATTTTTTCACTCTAGGTCTTGTTAAGTTCTTGACATCTTCACGCAGGTCTAGTGTAGTTGCAGTTGTCTTGTGGTTGACTCGTAGCCAAATCTTTGTATACCCTGTGTAGAATCCTTGTCTAAGAGGAAGATTCTTTGAGATCCGTCTCTATTCTGTATCCTCTTGAGATTTGTGGTAGACTTTAGCATCTTTTGGTGTTGTTCTATTGTATACGTGATTCTTAGGTATCCTTGGAAATTGTGGGCCTTCTTTCTTGGGAGGGACTTGAATTTACTTCATATGCTCTAACCTATGGTTTTGGCACCCATATATGTTTGTTACCTCCATAGTAATCCTGTTCTTTTAAGCTCCATTGTGATTCTATCCATCCCACGTGTTTGTCTTTTTGTGTTGATTTCCCGTCCTTAATCCAAACCGGATCATTGACTTTGACTAAACTGCTCGGAACAAACACTTGCTTGACTTTCCTTTGCTTTCTTGAGTACTTTGGTTGATATGCCTTTGATTTTTTGGGTGTCTTCCGAGAGGTTTCAATTGGGTTAGCAATTGACTTGAAATTTTAAAAGCTTGAATCGCTTGAAGAAGCTAATCCACGAGGGTTCTTTGATGTAGAGGCACATGCTGTCACACCTTCTTTTCTAATTGGTGGAGGGTCCACCTTGGATTTACCTTTGTCTGCAAGATTTATCTTTGATTCTTGTGACTTTTGCAACTCTGAATCTAGCATTAATAATATTTGTAGCTGTTGCTTGCCACCTCTTGGAAAAGAGAGTATTAGCATTATGTCTTCTTTGTAGGCTTTGTGTTGGTCTAACTGCTGACGTCCAAGGATGATATCTGCATGCAAGTATTTTGAAGACTTTAGTTGAAACTTTACCTGCTCTTCATGATTTTGGATGCTAAGGGTAACAACCATTTCTTCTTGAATTGTAGCCTTACCCATGATTTCTCCATTATCTGGCTTGCCCTAAGTAATCTCTAAAATGCTCTGGATGTTTTCCGCAACCATATTGCACTTTGTTTCTTTATCTAGTAGAGCATTGCATCTGACACTCACTCCTTCGATATTGCTGAGAACTATAGCTATTCTCATTGTTGGTTCTATTGAAGATCTTTGTCCTGCATTCATCATGGTCTCATCTTAATCTAGCTGTGTCTCATGGAGGGTAGCCTGAAACTTTGTTTTCCACTCTGCCTTACATCGGCTGATTCAGCTTGCAATGTCTGATTGATCTTTGGACTTCCTATTGTTTCTTCCTAGTTGTTTGCAACCCCGTTCTTCGTTACTTCTTGCTTTGGTGACATTCTCTGCTCAATAGCTATCGTATTTCCCTTTGATCTGTTTGATATGCACTTGCTATTACCTGATTTTCTTTAAGCTCTTATGAAGTTCTGTTCGATGGAGATGAATAATCTTCAATAAGATCTTCTTTGATATCGGTCTTCATTTTAATTGTGCTTGAGGACTTTGTGACGTCGTTCGCGGGTGACCATTGTTGGTTCTCGTTCTTTGTTGTCTCTGAAGACTGCATCTTCATTTCACTCTATAACTATAGGAACTTTTGGGCCATTGGCATTCCCATTAAGATGTTCTCTAGCATATCCTTTCCTATGATCACGTGGAATTGGGTAGTAATGTTCTGTAAACTTACTTCAATGGTAGTGGAGATGATTCCCCATCATTCTGCTCATTTGTCTCTAGATATGCTCACAAATTTAGGAGAATCTTCCAGTTGTGGTTGTCCACATTTTTTCCGAGTGTGAAAAGACATCAAGTTCTTGTCTAATAGAAAATCTAGCTTCACTTCTCTTGACAGCTTTTCTTCATTTTCACTGGTGATGTTGCACTTGATCTCCTAAAGATTTCTTTCTCTATTGACTGATTCTGTTGTGGCAGTGTCCTTTGGTTGAGCTTTATCTGCATTTTCTTTGATTTGACCACGTGCTTCCGTTGATGTTGGCTCGTTTGGCTATAATATTGCACTTTTTGTTTACAAATTGTTGAGCATTATCTGCCTGCATCTGAGTAACCTTTGATCTTAGAAGATCCATTGTACTTTCTGGTAGAACCTGTCTCTTTGGAGGGGCTTTTGGTGGTGAACTTTGTGTATCCTTTTGGACTTTAGCTTTCATTGATTTTGACTTTTCTATCACCCGTTCTGGCATCTTGAGACTTTGCATCATCTTTAGATAGTCTCTAACTTCAGTCGTATCATCCTTATGGGTTTGTACATGGTCATAATCTTGATGATATTCATTACCATGTTCATCTTGATATGCATGTGTGAGCTTGGTCACATGTAATTGTTTGAACACTTTTGGATTTGTCGGTTTTTTACTTTGACTTGTGGATATTAGCTTAAACTTTTTTCCTTGATGATCTTCATAGAGGCATTTATCTGTAGACTCTGATGGAATATGAGTCAATTGGACACTTCCAACAACCATATGATCTTTCAATGGTTTCTTCTTTGAAGGGGTCTGTTTGCTAGAAGTTCTAGGGATTCTAACTAGTGTAACATCTCCTAGTACAAGAGCTAATTTTTATGAATTTAGAGCTCCCCTATTCCTAGGGTGATCACTATAGCCTGCTTCATAATGAAAGTTCATAACTCTTTGGCTCTGGTTTAGTCTCACCTTTTGGGACTGTGAAGATACACTTTGGGTATCATTGTTGACGTTTGACATTTGTAAACCTTTTGCATAGTTTCCTATGTATCTCCGTGAAACATGACAAATTATTCCCCAAGTGAAGCTATAGATAGCATTATCTATGCCCTGATATTGTCTATCCCATGGGTCTCCTATGATATGAGATTATGTGGTCTCACGACCCAAGGAATCATAGATGCTAGTCTTGCGTCTATATCTACGACTGTTTTGGTCAAAGTATATGCTCGTTTGGCTACAACGTCGAAGCTTGATTTCCAATGAAGAGAGTTTGGCTCTGAACAAATTTCTGGGTTCACTTGGGTAATATCCTTCAGCTCTAGAGAGGATGGGATATAGTAGATTCTATCCTCTGAAATGAACCATCCTTTTTTATCTATCATTGGACGCACTTCTATGAGCTGATATGTGGGCCGTTCAAACACAGGTTGATCCTTTTTGTACCGCAACCCTTTTTGGTCCACATAGTGTGCATATGAATTATGTGTACTATACAAAGCTAACATCATTCTATTTGATGTGTCCCTTAGAGTTGTGAATGATTGCACACTTGTGGCAGTGGATGCAGAATCATTTGCAAACCTAATAGTCTTTTCCACATTCAGTGATATCTGGACATCTTGACCAAATTCATGCAAAAATTTGTTGTTCAAAGAATCAATTTAAGCTTTTAGGTGTCTGTGCATCATTATGCTGATTTTGAACTTGAAGTGCTTTTATTGGTTCTTCTAATGGTAATGTAGAATCATCTGATTGCATTAAAAGTGACCAAGTAAATGCACTTACATCGAGATTCACATTTCCAATTTGCTATGTGCCTTGCCTCGCAGTTCATGTGTCCCTGTTGTCAGGATTTCTTGGACAATCTTTAGAAGAATGTCCACCTTTTCTTCCATAATCTGAGCAATACGCCATGACTGGTGGTATTTCATTTGGTTTCGTCATGTCAAGCTCTAGCTGAGAAGTTTCTGTTTCTGTGGTTGCCAAGTTGTTGGCATCTTCTTTTAGAACACTGGGCATCAAGCTGTAAAATGATCTATCTTGAACTTGGTACCATCTTTGGTTTGGTTCCCAAATTAGACTGGCTTCTATTGGCTGATCTATTCGATCTTGCAATTCTGGCTCTCGATTATAGATCTAACCACTGTAATGCATGTACAATGATCCTGATTGCATATGCACCAACATTATGTTTTGCTCGCTTGTGCACATGATAACCACTTGCGTTGACTTTCTGAACTTCTATTTGCACTTCATCTTTGAGCTTGTAATACTTGGCTCCACTAAAGTCTGTAAACATCTGGGACTTATCTAAATCTGGCTTCACTCTGATTAATAGGATCTTGGCTCATGTGGTACTTTTGTTGCTCATCAGATTTCTATGGCATTTTGAATCTGTATACAAAAGTTTAATCTCCATTCTAGCCATATAACTGTAAAATCTGCTCTATTGCAGTTGTAAATGTGTTGCCACTGCTACTAGCTTTCTCGGGTGTACTTGAATTCTCAGCTCAACTTGAGTCCATGTCGGCTTGCAATGTAAAAAACGTCTCTTAGAGAATTTTAATATTGATTAGCATAATTTCTCCTACTCGGGTTTGATAAAATTCCTTTCAAAGTACTTTTGCGGTTGACTGCTCTTCAGACTCACAAGATTAATTAACTCTAGCTTGAAAGTTTCTAAATTGGTTTGCAACCTTTTAAAACGATGAAAACCTGGGACTTGAACAACTTAATCTACAATCCACCGTGATTTGTACCCCTGTTCGTGAAGCTAATTTTCAATGCAATCACTTGCACCTACCCGTTTTCGGTTTGCACAATTTTGAAATCTATCTGCCCCTTCAAACGGCTTTGAGTTGGTCTTTTTTGCTTGCTTTTTTCGGTTGGTCTGGTTCACTTTGCATGGTGTAATTTTCTCGACTTTGCTTTTTTTGACTTGCTCGCTTTTGTGTTGCTTACTCGGTGTGCGACTCTTTCGACTTAGCTTTTTTGCCTCTGTTTGGCTTTTACGACGACTTTCTTTTTATTGTTATTAATTTTTTGTGAAATTTTGAAATTTTTTAAATTTTTAGTATTTTAATAATTTTTTGGAAAGTTTTGATTTTTAATGATTTTTCTGGTAATTTTATATATTTTTTGGAATTTTTTAAAGGTTATATGAATTTTTTTGATCTTCTGGGAATTTTCCCGATCAATTTATGATTTTTTATGAAAGGCTGTGCGTTTTTTAAGTTTTTTACTATTTTTGTGATTTATTAAAATTTTTAGATTTTTTGTGTTTTTGTGAATTATTAGATCAAATTTTTTAAATTTTTTATGAGGTTTTTATTTCTTTTGTGAAATTTTTATGATTTTTTCTTTTTTTTATACTTTTTCAAAACCCTTTTTGATTTTTTACGTATTTTTAAAAAAAAACAACTTTATTGTGAAAGTTCTATATATATTTTTGGAATCTTTTATTGTTTTTGTAGGCTTTTAAAGGTTTCTGTGATGTTTTTTTTTATAAATACTAATTGTTTTAAGTTGACTAAATGAAAACCTACCTAACTTACCTGAAGCGAGTTGGCAACGTGCTGGTCAGCATTGATGGTGGCCTAATTGAAGGGGGATGAGCAGGGGTAAACGCGGGCCTGGTAGTGCTGACCAGGGAGTCTCTTGCGCACTGTCCTGCTGATGTGGCAGACGCACAGAATGCGAGGCGGGGGAGCGTGGACAGCGGGCTCAGTGGGCGTCCAGAACGAGAGAGAGAGAGAGAGAGAGAGAGAGAGAGAGAGAGAGAGAGAGAGAGAGAGAGAGAGAGAGAGAGAGAGAGAGAGAGAGAGAGAGAGAGAGAGAGAGAGAGAGAGAGAGAGAGAGAGAGAGAATGTGCTAATTCTGGCTAAGAGCGGGGTGGAGCAGCCTGGCGGGCAGCGTAGTGAGCAGAGAGACCGCTGCTGAAGTGGTGGGGTTGATCAGGGTGGATTGTGGGCCTAGCGGGAGTGTGTGTGTGGGTTGGACCTACACGACAAAGAGGGGAAGAGACGTGGGGGACATGCTGGGGAGAGAGAGAGCCTGGGGGGGAGGTAAGAGAGTATTAATTATCGCTTGGGGAGCGGGGGAAGAGAGAGGATCTTAGAGAGAGAGTGAAGGGATGAGAGAGAGAGAGTAAATGATCGTGATTAGTTGTGGGGGGAAGATAGAGAGAGTTAGTGAGAGAGGAGTGTGTGTGGGTGGTGTTAACGCGCCACGAAACGAGAATCTGGTGACGGTGGCAAAAGATGAAGATGGAAGAAGACTATTTTAGCGTCGTAGGAAACTATCCCAAGAGACCGTAAAGATCTACCTGACGAAGAATTTTTATGTGCCGCAAGGCAAGGGCATCGAGCTCGAAAATTACTTTTTTTTTTTCAATTATCCAAAAATGCCAAAAATAGGTCGAAAATCACCCGAGAATACAAAAATTCATTCAAAATTGCCAAAAAATTCTAGATATCTCAAAAAATCATCGGTAATCACAACCAAACACTTTTGGCACGCATAAGAACATAAAAAATAGCAATTTTTATCGAAAATGCCAAATTCACCAAAATCATCAACCCGACCCCCTAATATAGTAAAATGCTCAAAATTTGAGCAAGGAGGGCACAGATGTGCTCAAAATCAAGCAGTAAATACGCACACTACACAACTCGTAAAGATCGCAAGATATAAATTTTTTTGGAATTAAGCGAAAATTAATGCAAAAACTAGTAAAAAATTGCTCAAAATTTACAAAAATTACCTGAAAAATACCCCTTTTAAAAAAACATTCTCCATACATAGAGGATTAGTGCAGCCAAATAAAATAAAGAAAATCACATCAACTCAGTTGCCAAATATTTTGATCAATAAAATTCAAACTAGGCAATTAAACTGGTAAAATTAGCGACAAAATTAGGTCAATATTTGACGCAATTGGAGTGTGTAAATCCCTATTTTGAGCTCAAAAAACGCACAAATTAACCATTGCACACATCAAATATGCAATCAAAACTTGAATTAAACATGCACATTAAGCACTTTTTAGGAACACACACACACACTAATAACTAGCCGTTTTTACCAATCTTTAGGTGCTCACACAAAAGGGTAAATCTTATCCAAATTGCAATTTGATTTCACAAATCTCTAGTTGGGCATGAGCACAATACAAATCAACCATCACAACTGAAAAATCACTAAGCAGACATTGATTTTTAGGTGCACAATCAAGAGAAAAATAGTGCACATACACCTAAAATTAGGCATACACACACTCAATTAGAATGCACACACACTTGATTTTAGTGCACACACACTGGAAATTGACTATTCAAGCATGCAATTAGAACAATTAGGCACACAGTTAGCAACACACATCCACCAATTAACAATTGAACTTGTCAATTTCATACGCCACCAAATCTGAAAATTTTTGGAATTACGACGGCATGAAAACGAGCAATTCAAAAATTTTCATAGCAACATAGCATCAACATTGCATTGCAATTAACATAGCATTGACATTACATTGCATCGCATCATGGTGGAATCTCTATACAATTCCATCCATGTTTAGATTCTAGGGAGGTTAAGAATACCACCTTGATTACCTTTCCAATGAAGATCGATTGACGGTTGAAAGTTCAAATCCGTAGAGGAAAATTGGTGTGTAAGGTAGAAAAATTAGTGAAATTAGCAAGGGGTTAGTGTGAAATTAGAGTGTGTAAACACAGAATTGGCAAGATACAGTGACAATTAGGAAATAATGAACACATTGCTTCATGCACACACATCCAAAATCCACAAAAACATAAACGCACAAGTGAAATTAGTAGTAAAATTAGTGAGGAAACACATCCGATTATGCCACAATTACACTAGCATAGTCCATCTCCTCAGCAAAGGTGCCAAATGATGGGGGCTTCATCGTTGCATAGCTCCAATGACCAAAAAAATTATCAATCCGGAGGGATGAGCTACCCGGCTAGGCATGGAAACACACACACAAATAGTGAGCTAATGATGGCAAACGAATGGTTAACTCCATGAGGTGAGATTCTTGGCCTATGGAGGAGCTAAGCTACAATGATGGACAATCTCCATAGCCACTTCTCTTCACCTCTAATCAACCCAATCAAACACACTAATGATTGCAAGACACACACAACAATAATCCTATCATGCAACACAGGCATCACAAGCACACACACATAGATCCATCCAGCACCACACTCCAATCAAACATACATGCACACACAAGCAAAGGAGGGAAATCACACAAAAGTAGAGAGGGATTAAGCACTAATTAGTTATAATCTAGCTAATTCAAGCATCATTAGCAATCACAAGAATCATGAGAGAGGCATAGTGAAAGACAATTAAGCATTTATTAGTGTTAACCAAGTCACATGAGCAAGGAGAATCTCAAGGACTCCACAACCACACACCTCAAGAGCTCTCACCAAAGAGTGCCCTCCACCAATGATCTTGAGAACCCTAATTTCTTCTTCACACTGCCTTATGTAACTAAAGTAAAAGTATGCAATGTCCGGACGCCCAAGGCCTTTAGGGCCCCACCACTTACAAAATCTGCTACCTAGGCACACTAATTGACCTATTCTTTACAGCTTGGAACTCCCATTGAGCCCATAACACATTAAAAATATTACAATGGATTGAAATAAATCGGAAATTTACAATACGTGACCATTTTGGAAAGACATGAAAAATATGTGACTCCAATCTTTACTTCTTCTTTGTATTCATCCTCGATGCGCATTCATATGTCTTTGGTCTTTACCAGCTTCTCTTAACTGACGTCGACTTAGTTAACATTAGATTAGGTACATTTGAGTTATAATCACTAAGTTCCTATTGCCTTTAATTTCTACTCAAACAAGAACTTAAGAAATAAAACGAGTCTCCAATGAGTTTAAGGTTTTATCTCGACGTGAGTTTCAAGGTAACCCGGTCTTGGCCAAATCCCATTTCTTTTCTTTGCACCATTTTCCATACATGGGGCATCTCCATGGAAGAAATGGGAGTTTTATGTTCAAGCAACATGGTCATCACTTCCACGAAGCTTTCGGGGAAAGAGGGAATGGAGGGAATGACCTTATTTGGAATGGGAATATTCGAATTCTTTATCAAAGAAAACTTCTTTGGTTATGATAAACTTACCCTTCAAAACTCAGTTTCCTTTTGAAAGTTAGATATTAACTTAGTATGTCACTAAAACTTTTACACACATAATCTACAAAAAATCAAGAGCATATTTTTTGGAAAAATTATTACCCCTTTTCTTACAAAATAAGGTTGGTTCCAAAAATAACTCCATTACCTAGTTGCCTTTGATTTGTAGTATTTAACGTCTAGATGGAGAACACTTTTTGACTAACAAAGCTACAAAAATGATAGTCCTTGCAAGAATCTAGTGGCCCAATATTTTAATGGATGCAATGCATAATGTGAAATGATGTGATGCTTTCTAATGAACTGAAGTACCGATGCAATGTGATGAAATGCCTCTAAGACCAATGATGGGAGCAACGGTTTTTGCCAAATTGGAAATAGATTTTGTTGGGCCTATCTCGCCACTGGCATATCAAACGGATGCTCAATACATTATAGTGGCCACAGATTATTTGACCAAATGGGTAGAGGCCAAGGCAACACAAAAGAATGATGCAAGAACAACATCATAGTTCTTGTATAAGATGATTTTTACGATATATGTCCTTCCAATGAGATCGTGAGCGATCAAGGAACTCATTTCTTCAATGACATGATTCATTATATATTGCATGAGTTTATGGTGCTTCATTCTAAATCATCTTCATACCACCCTCAAACGAATGGAAAATCAGAGAGTAGAAACAAAATTTTATACATAGTTCACACAAGAATTGTCAATGAATCTAGAACGTACTAGGATCAGAAACTACATTTCAGCTTTATGGGCATATCGGGTAACATACAAAATTCCACAAAATACAACACCTTTTAATTTAGTGTTGGGGATAAATATCACATTGCATGTAGAGTTCTTGATTTCTACACTATGTGTGGCACAATACTTAGGATGAAGGGGAAATGAGTTGTCTAATAGACAAGACCAACTAATACAATTGGATGAAATAAGGCCCGAATTGGTTGCATGGATGTATGCACAAAAAAGACAAATGAAACAATTCCATGACCAACATGTAACAGAAACAAGGAATTCCAATAGGGTAACTACATTTCAGTCTACACCTTGAAGAAATGTTCCAAGAAACTCAAAAATCAAGGTAACGTACCATTTGTGATCAATGTCATATCACAAAGTGGCACCATCCAACTTTCATCATTGGAGGGCGAGATAATGTATAACTAGAAAAATAAATGTAGA
This sequence comes from Adiantum capillus-veneris, assembly GCF_014529385.1. NCBI lineage: Eukaryota > Viridiplantae > Streptophyta > Polypodiopsida > Polypodiales > Pteridaceae > Adiantum > Adiantum capillus-veneris. Next base: position 84,440,522 of record NC_140944.1, read on the forward strand.
TTCAGGAGATATCATCAACCTCTCACTGCTAGAATGTTAGAGAAGATACATTTATCTAAGGAATGGTAGAAAAAGGCTCAATCAGTTAAAGATCAAGCACACAAGGAATCTCGGTTGAGGATTTTAATGTGTGAGGACCAACATCAATTGCCACCTCCTATTACAACATTTTAGGTAGAGAAAATTTGGCTAGGTAGAATGGATGTTCAAATCAATGTCTAGCTAGCCAATGGCACAATAGAAAGAGAACTTGTGGATATTGGAGGAAATTGTCAAAAAGTGGGTGTTCTTCCCAAGAAAGCAAAGGGCTTTTGACTATGTTTGTCTTCAAGTGATACCTGCTTATGTCCAATAACACATTTCCATAGTCCTTCAGAAGTATCACCTTGCCCGAACTTGGAGAGGAAGCTTGCTCGCAGTCTCTCCCAATTGGACTTGATTTGGGGTTGCAAGGTCTCATACCATGCTTTAGCTTCTGCTTTTAGAACCAACGGGAAGGCTCATAGCTTTACTTCCTCTTCATCTCTCCCGGATATGAGATGTGCCATCTCCAAGTTGTCAAGAAACTCTTGCGCATCTTCCCCACTTCTTGCATAGAACGTGGGAAAAGAACTTGACATTTTGTTTAGACTTTTTGAAATCTCTTTTTTTTAAAGAAACTTTTCTCTTACGGGCCGCACAAGAGTATTGACACTATAAATCTGATTACATTAAAATGAAGATGTACACATCCATTGTTAATTCGTACTTTATCATAGGTAGAATAAATGGATTAATTGAAGCATTGATTTCATTGAGGCGAGTGGATCCAAATATCCTCCTTATGATAGATTGAAACCTAAACGTAGTTGCAATGATTATATGAATGGATTGCCGAGCAATAGGCCTAAAAGGTTCATGGTTTTGATCGTGATTCATGTGCTACTCCTCATTGTTGGTTTGAAGACCTCGTTCCTTCATACGGCCCCTGAGCACCCCTTCACCACTCCTTGTTCCTGCCTTTAAAACAAATTGAAAACGTGAAAATCAAAAGAAGTTTCATAATTGATGATTGAAAGTATAATTGGATTGGGTGATGCCAATATTTCTCTAAGTCTTTCTGCACCAAACATAAAAACAATGCGTTGCTGGAAAAAGACTTTTCTATCTATGTGAACATTTACTCTAATCTATTGTGCAAAATGAAATGGATAGATGGGAACTAAAAAATTTTAAGGTAATTTGGAAATATGTTCCTCCGTGGGGGCACCACTTTATGAGGGCGAGAGGGGTCTCTAAACCCAAACCAATGGGCCTACCCTCACAAAATGTTTGTAAAGAGGTACGCACACTACTTGGGGCACCACCTTCTTTTGGGAGTGGAGAAGGAAACCAATCAAAATAACACTTGCACTCACCCACTCAAGCAACACACTTTGAAAAACCCCCTTACTCTATATACACTTTGGACACTTGAACACCATCAACGATTATGCAACCCAATGCCGTGCATCAAAATGAAATATGCAATTTGTGGAATAGCATTCAACTTCTCCCCATAAGAATACCCATAATACATCCAAACTCTTCCTCTCTCAAGCACTCATCAAAAAATCATACGCACAAGACTTGCCTCTCAAACACACAAGAGAATCACTTACATCAAACTAACACACTTTGCATAGAGAGCTCATCTCCATCTATGCAATGCCGTGACACAAATAAAATCACCATGAGAGGTAGCCACATGCATATATAATGAAGCAAAAGAGAGTTGGAGTGAGAAATTTCTTTAGACCAATTGAATAAGTGAGGAGAAACAAACCAATGGTAAATTGAGAATAGAACACTTACTTGATTTCTCGCACACGTTTTAAGGGGAGGACAGACGCTGGCTAACCATCACGAATTGCGACACTTGAAAGTTTTGAAGATGATTTCGTGATCATTAACATAACCATGAGAGAGATCATGATGTATTTACAAGTTATTGAGGTGCTACAAATGATTTATTGGGTTGATGGAGTAAGAGATTGTAGAATGGAAAGAGTGGAGAATAGAGTTGCACTTCCTCCAAAGAGGAGGGTTAGGAGGGAGGATGTGAAAGAGGGAGAGTTGGGGTTTTCTCTACTATTGATCAAGAAACAACATGAAGTTGAAAATATAGGTGTGTGTCCTTGAGTCTCTCCAAGGGGGGCTATTTATAGTTGTGTAGGAGTGGGATTATGCTACACTTAATTAGAGTAAGTGATTATACCTAATTAAGTGTCCTTTGACCACTCATTGAATATTGGACATAAAAGGGACTATTTATTCACCAAAAATATCATTTTAGACCGTGAAGGCTCCATAGGGGTGCATAATGTAGGTGGGCCCCACCATGAGGCCCTACGGGTGGCTCCTGCGGGGTATCTCAACTTGTCTGTCTTGGCATTTAGAAAGCATCTTTAGGTTGGTCCCATCACATGCAAGTGACCTTGAACACTCATTTCTCTTCTAGAGGATGAGTAGGGGGAAAATAAGATCTCACCCTCTTGATTTACTTGATTTACAATTCCCTTTTGCTGCGAATCTGACAGATTTACACTATTTTGACCATAACGTTTTACCTGTAGCTCGGAATGACATGCTTCAAAAGGCAAAATTGACCTTCTCAACATGTTTGATATGAATTTGGACTATTCTTCACGCCCATGTACCAAGGAATTTGGTTTGGAAGGTCCACACTAGGCTAGGGAACCTTTTGCTTCCAAGTCTTCTTGTATGGGCCCTTTGCTTGTATGCATCCAAGGGGAATCATGATTTTTCAAAAGGCTATGATGCTTAAACAAATAGAGGAGGGCCCAATAATATTTGCTTGTGAAAAGAATATACAATTGGAGTCTTTTTGAAAGGAAAGAAACTATATGTATATTCTTAAGAGATATTGGGCCACCTATGTAGGGGGCATAGAAGACTTGTAGAGAGGGACCATAATCTTTGGTAAAGACAAGTGGAGAGTTGATTTCCATGGGAATTTATCTATATGGGGTGGAAGATGGATATATTATTTTTCTACTACTAATTCACAAGAGGTAAGAAAGTTTGGGGGTATATAGTTGGTTATTGTATGCTTATCCTATTTACAAAGAAAAAAAGAAAAGGGTGGTAATATAAATATATGACTAAGGTGACATTTTTGCGAAGAGTATAATGTATGTGTCGCCACAAAGGTTAAACAAAGAGGGGGAATTTACTCTAGATAACTTAATAGCGTAGAAAAATATATACACATAGGAGGAAGAGGACGTTGAGTAGGCTGACAAATGTTGCAAAAAGATGGTTACCATTTTATGCCACTCATATTAGCCCTCCCCCAAGCCTAGAGATATTCATATCTTTAGGAGGACGGTGTTGCTTCTTTTTCTTCTTTTTGTTTGTCATTTTTTCTTTTCCACTTTTTTTGTTTTTCAATAGGAGGAGTGTCATGCACTCTTTTACTCCATTAGACCTGCTTTTCATTACCTCAATCCCATAAATCGGAGATGGGAGGGTTGCCTTGGGTATGTTCAGATTCCAAGGCTGGCTCTTCTTTGCACATCAAAGCTTTAAAAATAGGTGGAGCATTTGCCAAGCCGAAGGGAGCCATGTCAATTTGGAGCTCAGACGATGTAGGCAGATGACTGCCTATCAACGGATTGATACGTTGAAAGTAGGGCTTTAATCTCCATCCATTGACTCTGGTCTTGTGGAGTTTTCCTGATAAATCTGCTAATCTGTAACTACCATTCCCAAACTTTGTTTTTATCATGAACAGTCCCTCCCATCTTTGCAAAAAAATTTTGTCAAGTCGAGTATCAAGTCGGTTATCATAGCGAAGAACCAACATACCTTACTTCAATCCTTTCCCCTTGAGCTTCTTGTTGATTTTATCCATTTGGCTTGTCGCTTTGGTGATGTAGTGATCAATGGACTCTTCTCTATCTAGCTCAAGTCGTTGGAGATCTAAGATCCTTTCATGTAGAACCTCTTTTGGTTTTTTTGCCACTCTTGCAAGAACGCGCAAGCTTGAGAGCTCTACCTCAATGGGGAGAAGTGCTTCCTATCCATAAACTAGATGAAAAGGGGTGAATTGGGTAGATACCTTGAAAGATATCCTATACGCCCAAAGAGCAACCGTCAAATGGCGATCCCAATCATTAGGCCGGTCCACAACCTGCTTAGAAATGATCTTACATATCATTCCATTCACTTTTTCCACCAATCCATTGCATTGAGGATAGTAGGGTGTGGAATGCAGGTGTTTCACTTTTAACCTCCTCAAGAGATCATTCAGAAGGTCAGCCCTAAAACCCGGGCCTCGATCTGATAAGATTTCTAGGGGTGTTCCAAACCTACTACAAATATGATCAAAAATAAACTTTGATACCTCTTCAACTGTGATTCGGGTTGTGCTTGTTGCTTCCGCCCATCGTGTCATGTAGTGAACACCCATGATGATGAAAACCTTCCCTGTAGAAGTACGAGGTAGGGGACCTATTGCATCCACACCCCACTTTTCAAAAGGGCCATAAGATATTATTGGGACTCGAGGCTCATATGTTAGTCGTCTATCCCCAGCAATTTGGCACAGCTTACATGCCTTACACCAATATTGGACATCACGATGTAAGCTCGGCCAAATAAACCCTGCTTGTAAAATCTTCCTACTTGTAATATCTTGAGAAAAGTGACCACCACAGACATCATCATGACATGAAAGAAGAATTTTCTCTATCTCTTGCACACCTGGTACTCTCCTCAAGACCAAATCTTTCCCTTTGTGATATAAATCATCCCCGATCAACTGGTAAGGTGTGGCCTTCTTAACTAGTCTATGTCTTTGCACCTTGTCTAAGTGTTTGGGACACTCACCTGCTTGTAGAAAGAAGATAACGTCTTTTAGCTCTTCTTGACCTTGATATTTGGGTTCATATAGTTTCACACCTCCTACCGCCATTTGAAGCTTTTCATTTGTGAGTAAGTCTGCTTCCTTGTTATGAGTTCTCACAATGTGTTGTACCTGTGTTGCTTTAAAACCCTTCATCAAAGCTCTTACACTACTAAGCCACTCAAACAATGTACGATTCTTGCACCTCCAAGTCCCTTGGATTTGCTTGACCACTAGCAAAGAATCACCTTTTATAATAAGTCTTTGTATGCCTAATTCTTTGCATTCTTCTAACCCAAGGGTTAGAGCATCATACTCAGCCTCATTGTGAGAGTGAACACTGGGTAGAGTGATACCTTTCCTAACCAGTACCTCCTTTTGTGTGTTCAAAATGATGATTCCCCCTGCTGCTTTGTCTTGTTGGCGTTGATAAGCTCCGTCAAAGCATAAAGTATGGGCATTATCAATCTCCTTTACTTTGAACTGTTTTGAGCCTTCCTCTCTTTGTAGTCGTGATCCTTCCCTTTCTCTCACTTTTCAGGTGAGAATGTCTGCAAGTCCTGCTCTTGTGCTATCTTCTACAAGGAAAGTGTATTCAAATTCTTGGAGTTCAAGCACCCACTTTGCTATTCTAGATGAGAGGCTCATGTGTTGTACTACATATGGTAGATTGTGCTCTAAGGTGAGAAAAACAAGATTGCAAACAAGATTGCAAAGACCACTTTCTCCATTTCAGTGTATCCCTTCTCGGCCGGAGTCATCACCTTGCTTGCAAAATAGATCGGCCTCATATATGATGTTTTAGGATCTTTTTGCATCAAAACAACACCAATTGCTTCGAAACCTACACTTGGAGTGACATAGTAGGTCTCCTTTGGATCTGGTGGCATTAGGATTGGGAGAGAGCTAAGAATGCCCTTCACTTCCTCAAAACATTTTGCATGTTCCCTCCCCCATTCAAATGTAGATTGGCTTGCCAACCTATGCAAAGGGGCGATGGCTTTTGCTAGGAGATGGATGAAGCGAGACATGTACCTCACTTTGTGGTTGAAGGTCATTAGCTCCTTAGTTGTTGTTGGTGGAGATAATGACAAAAGGGCCTCTACTTTAGAGGGATCCACTTGAATTCCTTGTGAAGAAACCACATGGCCTAGCAAAACCACCTGAGATTCACCGATATGACACTTCTCTGGGTTGAGTTGTCCCCCAAATTGATGGAGCCTCTTAAGCCCCTCTTCAACCTTTTGGCAATGAAGTGATCTACAACAATAAATACAGAAATCATCCATAAAGACTCTTATAGATTTTCCAAAGAATGGCTGAAATACAAATATTGTGAATCTCATGAAGGTGCTAGGAGAATTGGTGAGCCCAAAAGGCATTACTCTGAATGCAAAACATCCCCAAGGTGTGATGAAGGTGGTTTTTGGTTGGTCGTCTTCTGCTATTCTAATTTGAAAATATCCTGAATACCCATCACACACAGTGTAACATTCGTGACCTGCTACTTCATTCAAAATTTCATCTTGGAAAGGGAGAGGGAAGTGGTCCCTCTTTGTCGCAGCGTTGAGGGGTTTGTAATCCACGCAGACCCTCCACTTACCATTCTTCTTGGGAGTGACTACAATAGGTGATACCCATTCGGAGTTGGATATTGGATAGATGAAGCCAGCCTTCAAAATTCGATTCACTTCTTGTAGGAGAGCCTTTTGTTGCACAAATCCTAGTCGCCTTAACTTTTGAGCCACGGATTTGGTCCCTGGTTTCAATTCAATTCGATGCTCTATTACATCTACACCTCTTATTTGTGAGTAGTCAGTGATAAACAAATTGGGATACCTCCTTAACATATTGATGTAGGACCTCTTCTCCTCACAAGTAAGATCTTTTGCAAGAATCTTCTCAAATCCTTCTTCAAGGTGGTGGCATCTTTCATCCCCTCGTGTGTGATTGTCTGTTGGCTTTTCTTCTACTGGAACATCTTGAGTGCTGGCGTTGAATACAATTCCCATTACCTCCAAAGAAGACTCCTCTTCACTGGTTGATGCACTGGTTGATTCTTCCTCATCACTTGAGTAAGGACTCTCCTCCTCGCTCTCTTCATCTGCCGTGGTTTCATAGTTGATATCTAGTTGCTTTTGTTCTCGCCAATCATACACCACCGGTTGACCCCTTTTAAGAATCAAACAACCACTTCCCCATTTTTGATCTGCATTCACAACAATGAGCCAAGGCCCCCCTAGGATGATGGGATAGCCCTCCCCCTTTAGCTGGCATGACATACATATCCACTCGTGCATCTATGTTACATACAGAGACTTTTACATTTTCAATGATCCCCAAACACTTCACACTTGAGTTGTTGGCTAGCCTAGCTTGACAATTAGAGGACTTTGTAATTTCAAGCCCTAACATGTTCATTGATTTTTCCATGATCACACACATTTGAGCTCCACCATCAACATATACATTAGACACCTTTTTACCCCTTATGTAAGCATCCACAATGGGTTCCACATCTTTTTGTAGCTTTGAGGCCACAACCTTAATGGAAAGATTTGCTTTTTTTTTTGGAATTCTTGTACTTACCAACTTTGGCCATTGCCCAACTTTGGCTGATAGGTGTAGAAGTTGAGGCCATGAAATGTTTGGCTTTTGGGTTTGTAAATCCTCCAAGATGTTGTAGGGCTCTAGCTCCTTTCCCAATGGGAAGTTGTTGATACCAATTTCCCTTCGCCTTGATCTTTTCTTCCTGCTACTTTCAGCTTCTTCCATCTTTGACTTCTTCTTCTTGTCCCTTCTAGCTGAATTTGTTCCTTCACTTCTCATGTCTTCATCCTTATCATGTGCTCTTGTGCGTTTTTCTACCGGCATAACATCAAAGTTTAGAGTATGCTCATCTATTACCTCTTCTAACTTCATGATGTTGACTCCTCTTTCTTCCTCCTCATGTGGGACCGGAGGTATATTTGTTGGTGGTGGTGGTCGACGAAGGATTTGTGGGCCTTGAGCTAGTTCTTGCTGCACAGTGAGAGGAGGCGGTCTGGGGGGATATATGTCTCCCGGAAGTCGCCTTGGATGTGGACAATTGTACATGCCATGGCCCATTTCATTGCAATTCCAACATCGCAACTCTTGAGCTTGTCTTCGTTGATTGCGATTCCCTTCTCTTGGTTGTCGTTGTTGAGGTAGGCCTTGTACTAGATTCAGAGTGAGGTTCTCAAGCTGTTGAGTTAGCCTTTGTAAAACCTCTTGTCGAGAGTTATCTCCTATTTGTGAATATTGTGCAAGAGGGGCCCTAATTGGTGCTTCCATGGTTTGTGAAAACTCCCTCTCACTCACTTCATTCAAACCCCTTGCTCTATGTGCTTGGAAGTGTAGTTTTCTAAACTTGATGATGGCTACCTCACGTGCTTCTTCGAAGGTGGATGGGAATTTTAGCTCTACTTTAGCATTTAAAAGTGGATAAAATCCAACCATGAATCTCTCTTTTTTTAGAAAGTTAGGTGCACCACCATGATTTTCTAATGTAGCCTCCCACCTACCCCATAGATTGACAAAGGTTGCTTCATAAGAGAGATAGTCTTCAAGTGATACCTGCTTATGTCCAATAAGACATTTCCATAGTCCTTCAGAAGTATCACCTTGCCCGAACTTGGAGAGGAAGCTTGCTCGCAGTCTCTCCCAATTGGACTTGATTTGGGGTTGCAAGGTCTCATACCATGCTTTAGCTTCTGCTTTTAGAAGCTAAAGCATGGTATGAGACCTTGCAACGGGAAGGCTCGTAGCTTTACTTCCTCTTCATCTCTCCTGGATATGAGATGTGCCATCTCCAAGTTGTCAAGAAACTCTTGCGCATTTTCCCCACTTCTTGCATCGAACGTGGGAAAAGAACTTGACATTTTGTTTAGACTTTTTGAAATCTCTTTTTTTTAAAGAAACTTTTCTCTTACGGGCCGCACAAGATTATTCACAATATAAATCTGATGACATTAAAATGAAGATGTACACATCCATTTTTAATTCGTACTTTATCATAGATAGAATAAATGGATTAATTGAAGCATTGATTTCATTGAGGCGAGTGGATCCAAATATCCTCCTTATGATAGATTGAAACCTAAACTTAGTTGCAATGATTATATGAATGGATTGTCGAGCAATAGGCCTAAAAGGTTCATTGTTTTGATCGTGATTCATGTGCTACTCCTGGTTGTTGGTTTGAAGACCTCGTTCCTTCATATGGCCCTTGAGCACCCCTTCACCACTCCTTGTTCCTGCCTTTAAAACAAAATGAAAACGTGAACATCAAAAGAAGTTTCATAATTGATGATTGAAAGTATAATTGGATTGGGTGATGCCAATATTTCTCTAAGTCTTTCTGCACCAAACATAAAAACAATGCGTTGCTAGAAAAAGACTTTTCTATCTATGTGAACATTTACTCTAATGTGTTGTGCAAAATGAAATGGATAGATGGGAACTAAAAAATTTGAAGGTAACTTGGAAATATGTTCCTCCGTGGGGGCACCACTTTATGAGGGCGAGAGGGGCCTCTAAACCCAAACCAATGGGCCTACCCTCACAAAATGTTTGTAAAGAGGTACGCACACTACTTGGGGCACCACCTTCTTTTGGGAGTGGAGAAGGAAACCAATCAAAATAACACTTGCACTCACCCACTCAAGCAACACACTTTGAAAAACCCCCTTACTCTATATACACTTTGGACACTTGAACACCATCAACGATTATGCAACCCAATGCCGTGCATCAAAATGAAATATGCAATTTGTGGAATAGCATTCAACTTCTCCCCATAAGAATACCCATAATACATCCAAACTCTTCCTCTCTCAAGCACTCATCAAAAAATCATACGCACAAGACTTGCCTCTCAAACACACAAGAGAATCACTTACATCAAACTAACACACTTTGCATAGAGAGCTCATCTCCATCTATGCAATGCCGTGACACAAATAAAATCACCATGAGAGGTAGCCACATGCATATGTAATGAAGCAAAAGAGAGTTGGAGTGAGAAATTTCTTTAGACCAATTGAATAAGTGTGGAGAAACAAACCAATGGTAAATTGAGAATAGAACACTTACTTGATTTCTCGCACACGTTTTAAGGGGAGGACAGACGCTGGCTAACCATCACGAATTGCGACACTTGAAAGTTTTGAAGATGATTTCGTGATCATTAACATAACCATGAGAGATATCATGATGTATTTACAAGTTATTGAGGTGCTACAAATGATTTATTGGGTTGATGGAGTAAGAGATTGTAGAATGGAAAGAGTGGAGAATAGAGTTGCACTTCCTCCAAAGAGGAGGGTTAGGAGGGAGGATGTGAAAGAGGGAGAGTTGGGGTTTTCTCTACTATTGATCAAGAAACAACATGAAGTTGAAAATATAGGTGTGTGTCCTTGAGTCTCTCCAAGGGGGGCTATTTATAGTTGTGTAGGAGTGGAATTATGCTACACTTAATTAGAGTAAGTGATTAGACCTAATTAAGTGTCCTTTGACCACTCATTGAATATTGGACATAAAAGGGACTATTTATTCACCAAAAATATCATTTTAGACCGTGAAGGCTCCATAGGGGTTCATAATGTAGGTGGGCCCCACCATGAGGCCCTACGGGTGGCTCCTGCGGGGTATCTCAACTTGTCTGTCTTGGCATTTAGAAAGCATCTTTAGGTTGGTCCCATCACATGCAAGTGACCTTGAACACTCATTGCTCTTCTAGAAGATGAGTAGGGGAAAAATAAGATCTCACCCTCTTGATTTACTTGATTTACAATTCCTTTTTGCTGCGAATCTGACAGATTTACACTATTTTGACCATAACTTTTTACCTGTAGCTCGGAATGACATGCTTCAAAAGGCAAAATTGACCTTCTCAACATGTTTGATATGAATTTGGACTATTCTTCACGCCCATGCACCAAGGAATTCGGTTTGGAAGGTCCACACTAGGTTAGGGAACCTTTTGCTTCCAAGTCTTCTTGTATGGGCCCTTTGCTTGTATGCATCCAAGGGGAATCATGCTTTTTCAAAAGGCTATGATGCTTAAACAAATAGAGGAGGGCCCAATATTATTTGCTTGTGAAAAGAATATACAATTGGAGTCTTTTTGAAAGGAAAGAAACTATATGTATATTCTTAAGAGATATTGGGCCACCTATGTAGGGGGCATAGAAGACTTGTAGAGAGGGACCATAATCTTTGGTAAAGACAAGTGGAGAGTTGATTTCCATGGGAATTTATCTATATGGGGTGGAAGATGGATATATTATTTTTCTACTACTAATTCACAAGAGGTAAGAAAGTTTGGGGGTATATAGTTGGTTATTGTATGCTTATCCTATTTACAAAGAAAAAAAGAAAAGGGTGGTAATATAAATATATGACTAAGGTGACATTTTTGCGAAGAGTATAATGTATGTGTCGCCACAAAGGTTAAACAAAGAGGGGGAATTTACTCTAGATAACTTAATAGCGTAGAAAAATATATACACATAGGAGGAAGAGGACGTTGAGTAGGCTGACAAATGTTGCAAAAAGATGGTTACCATTTTATGCCACTCAATACTTTGACACGTTGCAATTCAGTAGTAAAAGATAAAAGCTTTGAGCGTAGCCACATGACCTTAGCTCTCTTGTACATACATATATACAAAATTCCTTACTAAAATCAAGATAAATATAAGGACATAAAATCTCAATTCTTATCTTATCATAGGTAGGATAAAAGGTGCTAATGATGCATTAATGATAGCTAATCTTTGTGGCCCAAACATGATACAAATCGTCCTTTGGAATTTCAGTTCAATACTCACCATGATATATATAGTTTCCCTACTAATTGGGACAAGTTGTGTATACAATTCTTCTTGGTGCATAAAGAAACCAAGTAGAGGCTTGATTCTTAGAGAATAGAGAATTTTCCATAGTTATTTGAGCTCCGTAAGAAACACTAAAAATTGTCGAAAGTGAGATAACGTAGGTAAACAAGACCAGAGACTTTTATGTACTAGGCGCAAAGAAATATAAGGATTGGAAGAGAAAAGAAGAAAACTTACACTATATGGCTCTCGCACAACCTTGAGCATGCAATAAGGAGTGTGACACACCTTTAATTACTAAATTTCTTCAAGGTTGATTCTATTCCAATTAGGGATTAAGAAGAAATTTCCTTATACACGTTTCTTTAATGGTCAATAACATGGATTATTAATAAGAAATTATTACATAGAGCATGGGAGAGGTTATAATGCTACTTGTAAGTTCAAGCGTAGTACATGATGATGGTAGTACGTGCTTGGTTTGAGAGATAGATGGGCTTGGATCGTGAGAGCTTGGCTTGTTGGAGTAGAGGAGCTTGGTTTGTTGGAGTTGGAGATCTTTGGTCGTGAGATCTTGGATAGGTTTGATGAAAGAATGGTTGAATGGCTAGGACTTATCTTGGATTAATACGACACAATGCAATATAATGTGATACAGTACCCAAATGAGGGCGAAAGAGCCCTATTTATAGGTGAGGTTGCCTCCTTAAGAAGAAGATATTGTGGAGCATTTGGACAAGTGTCGAGCTACTTTTGCCTCTATGTGAGTAATATGAGTGATATTTGGTTCTCCAAAACATCTCCTTGTTCGTGATGACACTTGTTTTGTTAGAGGTCTTTTAGTCCTGGTAAAAGTTTTCTTCTTTCCACGTGCCTTTTCTCTTAGCCGATTCTAGCTTAAAGAAGTCTTGGGTTTTCTTAGGTTTTCACTTGGTTCCAAAATTAGACGCATCATCACAGATGTAATCATGCCATGCAGCCCTTGACTAGAATTAATGAGAGGATTAATATTAATTTGAAATGGATGCATGGTAGGAATAAGACAAACTAATGCATTGGCTTACGTCGCGTTGTTTTCATACTAAATATGCATGAGGACTCATTACGGAATTCGGGAGGTCATTTGGAGGGCCTTATTGAGGAGAGAGAAAAGGAGGTGCATCCAATGAGCTACAAGCCAACGCAATGTAGAAATAGGAAGAAATAAACCAAAAATGCAAAAGAAAGAGAAGAAACATGAGGTAGAACCTCGTTTTTACGGTGCTTAAGGTATCTATATGTGGGCCTAGGGTCTGAATGTAGTTAAGGTACTGAAAAAAAACTAGGATAATGTATCATACTCTTGCCACCAAAAGATCTTGCTCCATTAACAAAGAGTTCAAAATTGAATTTCCCTCGACTAGAAGCAAGTTCATGATTTCTTCTACCACTCAAAAAGAGCCATGGTTTCTTCTTCTTCTTCTTCCCACCCTAATAGCTCTAGGGACTCTTGTGATCTCTCCCCAGCCAGCCTTGCCATTAGTCTCCCAAGGAGGTCAAGTAGTACCATAAGCTCTATCACTATCTCAAACTCCATCAATATAGATAGTCAATGGCAACAACATACAATATACAAAGGTTCTTGGGTTCTTATAAAACCATGAAGGAGGAAAAGGTCCTCAACAAAAAATCTATTTCATTTAGCATGGAAAGCATAAGTGCTAGATTTCAAAGTGGAGGTGGGCAAGAAAATGGGTAAGGAGGTGTTCGTACATCATGTTTATAGTCACTGAGATGTGATTCCTAATGGCGGAGATGTCTCATTGGCTCATCCTTGATGCAATTGTAAGTGTGTTCATAGCCTTCCATCTCTATTCTTTCTTCTATACCTTATTGTCTTCTTTTTTCTTTTTTTCGAAGAGGTAGAACAATATTAACAGAGGTAGATCAAGCTCTCATAAGTTGTAAATTCTATTGAGTAGTTAGACTAGGTGGTCTATTGCATTTTGTTGTTGCAATTGCAGATGTCTATCCTTCATCATACGAGGAATGGGAGCAAGTGGAGTGTATTATAGCTCCCATCTCTGTAATCCACACTAATATTGGTGTTTTATAGTATGATGGAAGAACTAGCAAGAGTCTTGTAGATGAGGGAATTTTCTTCTACGAGCATTTCTACCAGGTGAACCAAAAAGATCAAAAACGTACTCTAGTTAAACTCCCTCTCCCTACCAATTGGAGTTGTATTGACTGGCCAGTTTCGGACTCCACAATGTATGACGGTCTTAGAAGCAATCTATTTAGGGATGTGTAGAGGTCCTTATGAAATTAAGTTCCCAATAAATTGGTAAAGATTGCCAATTTTTGTCCTATAAGTTTATTTGTGGAACTATTTCACAACTGCCACATACATGTTCCAAAGACAATGCTGGTATGTAAATCTCTAGATGCTTTCTTCTGTGACAAGCTTCTCGATAAAGGGTGTTATGTTAAAGAGGTGGACGTCATTCATTGTGAGGTTTCACTGGACACTTTGGTGGCCAAGTACATGATTGGAACACACTCCCTTCCCATCTCCTTCTAGTACGAGCACTCTCAAATTGTTGCAGGCTACTCTAAGCTTATTCCTACTAATCAGGAGTTGGCACGTCTAGAGAACAATGGTGTCATAGATACGGATGTATCCGACAAAGATCCCAACCTTGTGAGAGTGGTCACAGTAAGAGAGAAATGCAACCTTCTGCAACTTCAGTAGGACATTGTTGATGAGACCACGGAGAACGAGTACTCGTAGTTCTATTTCTTAATTGGTGGATGCAAAGTAGAGATTGTCTGTAGAGAACTAACTCGCTGAGTCCAAATCGTGCCAATGTAACTTGAATGAATCTATATCCATGACTTCCATTCCAATGTTTCTTGCAATTTAAATCTTTTGTTTCAATTGTGAGATGATTCCCACAATTTGGTGGGAAATTTCAAACTCCGAGCAAACCTTTTTGAGCATTCATAAAAACGAGCAAAACCCAGCAAGATACATATAGAACTTAAATCATATTAGGAAAAATTTAGCATCAAATTACCTATTATATTGTCCCAAAACACCTCAAGCATTCCTCATGGAAACTTCAGTCATTCACCTTGATATTAACTCCTTGATTACCTGAGGTTATGCTCCCTCCTCGGAAGCATAGCTCGTGGTCGATAGTCAAGTCATGGTAGATGCTTGGGCAAGTGTATGTGTGTGTGTGTGTGCACTGTATTGCTTTTTTTTTTTTTTGGGGGGGGGGGGGGGGGGTGGGAGGTTCTCAATACATAATATTATGGCAAGTGCTTGTAGGAAGAGAGGCTTGTTTTTATAAAAAAGAACTATCAAGAAATGCCTAGGCTAAGGAAATTATACAAGAAGTAGTTTTGGCGGAGTCTAATTGGACATAGGAAAAGCAATTTCTCCCTATATACCCAATATGGAATGTTCGAATGAGATGATGCAAAGTTTTAAAAAGCTGGCTACATTTTATAGCTCTCTTGGGCTTGTTCATATAACATTTAAACTTTTCATCTTCTACCCTTCTCTCTCTCTCTCTCTCTCTCTCTCTCAATGATGCTTTGATTAATTTAAAAATAAACTACCCTTATGTAAGGTGTCTGCCACATCATTCCATCTAACAATGCATGTAGTTGTCAATAGGCCAGCCTAAATAAATGGAAGAGTGCCACATTTAATGTGAATTCCACATGAAGGTTTTGATAAACTACAAAAGCGAACGAAGAGGCCCTCGACCAACAACGATGCAAACCAAATGTACGCAATCAATAGGTTCAATGAGTTGGATGCCACAACATCCGTAGTAATTCAATCGACAGATTCACCATCGTCAACATCTCTACCTTCTTGACTGTAGGATAATCTTCCATCTCTAGAGGACTCTCTTACAACATTGTGACCACAGTATATGCAACAACTTGAATCCGCTCCTCTGGCTTCCTTTAACTTGTATGTTGTCCTCATGCTAGAGTGTCTCAACTACCTTGTGAACTTGTTCCACCCCTATTAGGCGGTGCTCTGTTTTGCAAATTTTGAACAAATTGAAATCTAAGTGCGCACCTACCTGAGCACTCGATAAGGTACCTCCCTCCAAAGGGTGGCTGGATTGTTGGCGACTCCAACCAACAACTTTGACACGACGGTGTTGTCCAGAAAAGGCAAATATGAGGGTCCCTATTAGTGTTAGGAATAAGTGTGCCTCAGCTTTGCCTTAAATCGGTTGAAAATTCAAAAAAGAAGACGATTGAAGGGAAGTGAAGAAGGAGAAAATCTACTTTAGAAATTTATAAAAATAGAGTTAAATTGTTAAAAATGCCGATTATTTTGAAAACAATCCTCTTTCAATTCACCCTAAAGGGAATTTTGTACGTTTGTGAAATGGATTCCAAACATTGGGACTCCCTATTCATAGAAGCCTGCTGGATGTTGGAGGCACACTATCTGAGGCAAGAAGGTCAATCGTCATAATCATTTTCACCAAATAGAAAAAAAAAAATTAGAGCGTCATCTGCATGAAGGAAAGAGAGACAAGTAGCATGATGGGGAAAGCACAGAGTGCAAGGAGCTGAGGGGTGTATGAGCCGCCTAAATAGCAGGAGAAATAACCTTGGACGATCTACAATATATAAAGAAAAGTGCATCTAGTGCTCACAAAGCTCTCCAAACGAGGCTACGCTAGCACAAACTCTTTCTGAGAGCTTTTGGAGTTAGTTTTTATGACGAGCTGCAAAGAGGAGACCCTTCTCAATGAAGCCTTCATGGACAAGGGCGGGGGAGGTGATAAAGATCATGGGGGTCTTGCAACTGACATGAAAGGTAAAGATGGGGCCAAGCTAATTGCAAAGGCGTTGCATGGAAGAAGGGACTTGGATAGAACAGAGATGAAATCTCTCTCTCTCTCTCTCTCTCTCTCTCTCTCTCAAAACTATCAAAAGAGTCTTTGCCTACATGCACTCTTTCAAAGAGGTTATTTTTATAGAGAGAGAGAGAGAGAAAGGGCTCTGTGACTTCTCTTGAAAGAAGGAGGAGGTGCTTAAATTTTAAATCCTGACATTGGGTCAAGGACCGTAGGACGAGTTTTCCCAATGGACAAGTACTACCAACTGCCTACCACTTACCCACATGCCTCTTCGTCAATGCAGCCTCTCTATTATCTCTCTTGGTCTGGTATTGTCTATCATGAGCACTCTCTCTCTCTCTCTCTCTCTCTCTCTCTCTCGCTCTCTCTCTCTCTCTCTCTCTCTCTCTCTCTCTCGGCCTTAGTGAACTCCATCTCATCCATGCCCTCTCTTGTATATCAGTGCAAGAAAGCTTTCCTTCTAAACATAGCAGTGAATTGGTCACTCACTCCCCTAAACATTTCTTGAATAGAGGTAGAATTGCCTATGAAGGTGCATGCCATCTTAAATCCAACTGGTGGAATGTCGCAAACACTTGACTTCACATTGTTGGGAATCCATTCAGCAAAGTAGGATGGATTCTTGTCATGCACGTTGATTAACTGCTCATCTACTTCCTTGGTGAACATCTTGCCTCTAAACATAGCAAATGTATTAAGATAGCATCCATGGCGGGGATCTATAGCACACATCATATTCTTGGCATCCCACATTTGCTGGGTGAGCTCAGGCACAATAAGATCTCTATACTGTTGGGAGCACGATATGTCAATGGAGAAAATCCCACCATGAAGAAATGTAGACGAGGGAAAGGACTGCAAGCTTGCATAAATCTGAGTTGAGCTACCCAGGAAATCTTAAACAGGAAGTCACTCCACTCATGGTAGTAGAAATGAGATGGTTGAGATCACCAATTATAGACAAGATCAATAAGAACGTTACATACAAAAGACAAAGAAGGTGCATACAAAGGTGGCCAAATTCTCAACTTGATTACTTACAAGTTGGGGTAACAATTAGCTTCAGTGTGCGAAAGAAGATATCATAGAGGGCCTCCTTGTCAAGAAACATGCACTCATTTGTGCTCTCCACCAACTGATGAACGAACAATGTGGCGTTGTATGGCTCCACAACCGTGTCAAACACCTTGGGAGATGGGAAGACAGAAAAGCTCATCATCATTTTGTTAGGGTACTCCTCTCTGATTTTTGAAATGAGAAGCGTTCCCATTCTAGAGCGGGTGCAGATGACAAGTTGGATGTACACAGAGCGGTGCAGATGACGAGGGAGTGACAAACTTGAAACCCTGCAGATGACGAGTTGAATATTAAACAAAAAACCAATTCATAGAGTATTCTGATGGTGCCATCAACAATTGTTGAAACAATTCATAGTCCTCAAGGCTCCATCTCTCTCTCTCTCTCTCTCTCTCTCTCTCTCTCTCTCTCTCTCTCTCTCTCTCTCTCTCTCTCTCTCTCTCTCTCTCTCTCTCTCTCTCTCTCTCTAGTCTCAAAAAGAATGCGCACCGGCGCGCACTCCTTCAAAGAGGTTATTTTAGAGGAGTATTGAGGCAAGAAGAAACATACCCCATTTCATATGAAAAGAGGCGGTAGAGAGAGAGAGAGAGAGAGAGAGAGACCGGGGGGGGGGGAGGGAGTCTCTAAAAGTAACCTCTCTGAAGGAGTGCGCACCTACATGCACTTTCTGATACTTTTAGAGAGAGAGAGAAAGAGAGCTGGTGATGGAAAGTTGCCTGCTTTGCCTTAGCCCTTGAATGGTCGACAAATACAAGGCCTAGAGAGCGAGCGAGCGAGAAGAGGGGCTTCACAAACTGTTATACCTATGCTGCTACTCTTCTCTTCTCGTTTCTTGGTTTTGTCTCCAGTTTTTGAATGCTCAGAGGGAGGCCTAGAGACTTAGTCTGAGAGAAAATGGGAGAAACTATAGTGAGGAGTTGTGCGAGGCTCAACCTCTGAGCCACCTTGATGCCTCGTGATCCTCTATTCACCAGATTGCTTTGCATAATTTTGATTATGCCTCGAATCGATCCCCATGTCAGCATTAATAAAGCTCTCATATGTGCTGATGGGGGCTTTTCACAAGCCAAGCTCCCATACCCCTCTTCTCTCGTCCCCACCCCATGAAAACCCCTCTTAGGGAGGGAGTGATAAAAGGCATTGGAAAAATTAAGAAAAAAATAAAGTATGATTATGAGAAAGGTAAAATAGGCCACCTCATGCCTGCGGGGCAGCCCATCCCCACCTTGCCTCCTTTTTCTTCACTGTTGCCCCGCCGTGTGTCCCTTTTCCTCTCCTCCACTCAAAAGGTCAACCCCCTCTCTCTTCCCCTTGCCCTTTCTCCTTTCTCTCTCCCCTCAAGATACCCCACCTCTCACCAATAATGCATTCTAACTCACCAATAATGCACCCTAACTCACATGCAACTTATCCTATCTTCCAAAATAGTATACCCCACCCCCCTTTTCTCTCTCCTATCATATCCCATGACCCAAATACCCCCCTCTCTCTCTAAAGGGTGCCATGTCTCTTGTCTTGTAGCTAAATAACGTCCCCCACACTCACACACACTCAGTTTCACTGAAAAAGGTGCCCACAGACCCATCCCCACCCGGTGGTTACCTGATTTTTCTTGTGTTCACACACATCTGCACACAGATTCACCTCTGAACACACTCCTCTCTCTCCCCTCTTGTAATTAATTTATTCTCCATGTCACCGCTTACTTTTTTTCATCAACCCATCTCTCTCTCTTAGTCTCTCTCTCATGAGACTGCTGTTCTGGCACATATACACACAGCCAGACAAGTGGGGCCCACACTCACATGGCCTATGTAGATAATGATTTCTTCATTTCTAAATTCTAGAATTTCTCCCCCCTCATCCCCTATATAAAGAGGGGTCACCATCACACTAAACACACACACAACATCACCAAAGAATACACTATGCACTATGTGTGCCTAGTGCACACACACACACCCACACCATCACCATCACCGCAATCACCATGCTCGTCTTGAGCATGACCTCTACACCCTTGGGCTTTGGAAGATGAAAGGTACGTAGGTAAATGAAGGATGATGGCCATAACCCTCATGCGAGTCTTCGCCATCAACTCCCACCTATCTGCCATGTGCTCTACCACTCTCTCCCTTCTCATTTCCCTACCCTAAGCTCCCCATTTCATCGCGTTATTCTCTAAATAAGCTTGAGGTTTTGTGAGTATATTTTCTTGCAATGTTTTTCCCATGTGAGGTGTCCGGAATCGCCACCTAGTCTTGTGTT
Source organism: Adiantum capillus-veneris (assembly GCF_014529385.1). Taxonomy (NCBI): domain Eukaryota; kingdom Viridiplantae; phylum Streptophyta; class Polypodiopsida; order Polypodiales; family Pteridaceae; genus Adiantum; species Adiantum capillus-veneris. Next base: position 84,460,498 of record NC_140944.1, read on the forward strand.
TGGAGTGAGCTTGTGTAGGTGTGAAGGGTGTGCGGATTCGCCATCCTTATGTGGTGCCTAAGTACTAAGCCGCTATACCCCCTCCCTCAATCTCTCTCTCTCTCTCTCTCTCTCTCTCTCTCTCTCTCTCTCTCTCTCTCTCTCTCTCTCTCTCTCTGTCACTTGATCTCATTTCCCTTCCTCTTCATCATTACTCCCAAGCATCCATCTCTCTTGGATGAAACTTTGTTATGGTGGTGTGTTGTTTGCGTCCTAGCCGCTGAAGCTAGGTGGTGCCCCCTGTTTACTTTACCATGACAAGCTCGAGGCGCGCCATTCGGTCCCCGGTGTTTTAGAGGCCGGCGGGGTTCGGGGTTCGCTTTGCTCCCGTCATTTGGTGCCCCCACCGAGGATCTTTTCATGAAACCCTTCAGTTTAAAAGACTAAAACCCCTAAACTATTGTGAATGGATGAATGGCTAGCAGGATTTGCTAAGTGGACAACAGAAGAAGAAGAGCTCCAAGCACAACTAGACGAACTCCGCATCTCCATCGAAGCTCGAGTGCTAGGCGTAACGGTAATCGATTTGTAGTGGGAGAGTCAACCAACATGCCAAACCTAGTGGATATACATAGGCCGAGTGCCAAGAAGAAGAAGGAGAAGATCGAAACCATGTCCGCAACCTACAACCAACCCACAACAACAAAATGGAAGGAGCTCTGCACAATAGAGAATCAACACTATTCTACCTTGAGAATCGGGTAACTCAAGTCACCGAGGTAATTACCACAGTCAGTTTTCAAGTCGCACCTGATGCTGCAGCACAGATAACGGAAGCATTGGCTCACACTCTCACTAGAGAAACTAGGGATCTACTCAGTTTGTTTTAGGAAAGAACACCACCCTCTCCCACAAGCTTGGACAGTGACTAAGCACCTCTAAGCTTCACATGAATCAGTACTACCTACCTCAAGACAGATCACACATACCAACACGTGTACGGTCAATCAATGTAATATTGGACTTGAAGGCTCACTAGCAGGACTTCATTGACACCATGCTGGGTGGGGAGCGGTTTTTTGAGGTTCTGGCATCAAATCAACCATTTGTCTTACCTTTGGTACAAGGCAATGTACCGTTTGAAGTTTTAATCTATGTCCTAGTATAAGAGGGTATACACGCCTCCTTGTAAAGAAGAAAAAAACTTTTTCAAGTTAAGCAGTGTGTCTTTCTAGCTCTCTCTCAGTCTTCATGGAAAGTGTAGCATTTCCAACATTTAAAGGAAAGAAGGGGGAGGATTTGGTAACAGACTTCCTAGATGACTTTGAAGTAGCATGTGTAGTGAGAAACAAAGATATGGATGAATCCCGGGTTAGAATCTTTAAGCATCTCATGAAGCTAGAAGCTCGATCATGGTACAATGCACTTCCACAAGCAACCAAGGATGACTGGGAACCCTTAAAAACCACTTTTAAGAGGCGCTTTGGGGGAGGTACCACTTCAGAAAAGTTGTGGGACAAGTTGAGAGACTTGAAGCAGAAGGGTCTTTTAGAATATGCCACCTATGAGTCCAAATTTGTGGATTTGTGGGAACGGTGGGTTGCGTCACTCGCAATGGGGGAAGCTACACCCGATTTCCTAAAAAAAGATCAGTTCACGCATGGCTTATGGCCGCTTCTCAAGGAGAAGGTGAAAGGTAGATTTCCGGCTACGTACAAGTTAGCCGTTGAGATTGCTCGCCTTAAGGACAAGAAGCTGCGAATGAAAGCCAAAGAAACCGAGTCAACAGAAGCAGGAACATCACGTCGACCAGCAACTACGACAACCACCATTCCACCACCACCAGCGGCTCTTGGGGTAAGAGATGACCAACAAGATATGTTGGCCCATATTACTGACCAACTGCAGAATTTGTCTGTCCACTTAATATAGCAAGGGAGGAGTCAAGAAAGAGATCAAGACCCTGGAAGAGTAGGACAACTAAACAGGGAGTATCATTGCTACAACTGCGGAGAAGACGGTCACGGTATGTACTACTGTCCCAAACCACGACAAAACTATAATAGAGGAGGTAGGAGGAACCAATTTTCACCCCCTACAGAAAGAACACCCCCACCCTGAGCACCACCCCCACCAACACAAATTCTACGTCCACCCCAGACACCACTACAACCATCCATTCCACCTCTTCCACCAGCCCCACCACCTGATTGCCCTGTAAACATCATAAGGCTAGAAGAGAAAGGAAAAGCCGTAGTAGTGGATCCACCCAGAGCAAAGGAGAGGGACAAGGGTAAGGAGAAGGTAACCTTTTTAGAACCACTTGAAGCCATGACTGTGAAAAGAGCTAGGAGGGAGAAAGCTACACAATCAGATGATGAGAGAAGCATGAGAGGAGAAACTAGCAAGAGGCCATCTAGGACATGACGGAAATTGGGCATCATCGACTTCTAGCTAGGGGAAAGTTCTAAGCCCTATGATCTAACATTGGATGTGGCAGAGCAAGGACCAAAGATTACATGGCCATAGCTGCTACACCTTGTACCTAAAGTAAGGCGAAAATGGTCTAAAATGGTAAGTACAAGACGCTCCAAAACAAAGGTAGTCGGAGCAATTTCGGGATGCAACATGGATGACATCCTTCCAATTGTCAACGTAAACATAAAAGTAAAGAGGGTTGGAAACACCTACATTGATGGAGGTGCACAAATCTGTGTAATGAGCAAAGCTATGATGCTTCGATTAGGGCTCGAGGTTGATAGGCCTTCTCCATGCAAGAAAAAGATGGGAAACAACGCAAAAGTAAAGTGTGTGGGTATGGTAAGTGCCGTAAAAATAAAAGCTTTCAACATTGAGTTAGAGGTAGATGTTTTTGTAATGCCTACTAAGGGGGAGGGCTATCCACTAATCTTGGGAAGGCCATGGTTGATGGCCATGAAGGCAAAACAGGACTGGGGTACTGGCCTTCTACGCATGACTGGTAAGAAAGGGGAGTCAATCTACTACGACATGAGGATTGGCAAGCAGAAGCAAATGAATCTGGAAACATCGGCAGATGAAACCACTAACGAATCTTCCAGTTCTGAGGAGGAGACCACATCCACCGACGAAAGTGACAGTTCCATTGATGCGATGGGTATCATTATGAAGGATCCACAAAGGGTAAGCACAACTGATGATCCATCACCAAAAGGGCAACCCAATAAAGAGGAGAGAAAATCACCTGGCCTAGGAGGAAGTAGGTTGAAGGGTATGTTGTCTACGGAATTAACACTTGAGGAGAAAGATAGTTTTTTGCAAATGTTGATGGGATTTCCTAACCTGTTTATTGACAACTATGAAAGAATCACAGGCATTACAGTGGTGGAACATCATACTAAGCTGAAGGAAGGGGTAAAACCAGTTGTGCAAAAGCTACGACGACTGGGGGTCATACAAGAAAAGGCACTCTTGACCGAGGTAAGGAAACTGCTGGAGGCGGGGTTCATCTATCTTGTAGAAAACTCAGAATGGGTGTCACCCGTAGTGGCGACGCCTAAAAAGAATGGTATGTGGAGGGTCTGTGTTGACTACAAACCACTAAATGCAGCTACAAAGAGAGACCACTTTCCTCTCCCTTTCTTGGATAAAATTCTGAATGAAGTAGCGGGTTTTGAATGCTATACCGTCTGTGATGGTTATTCAGGATACTTTCAAATACGCATAGCCTTGCAAGATCAGCTAAAAACCACTTTTATCATGCCATGGGGTTGTTTTGCATACAGGGTTATGCCATTTGGTCTCACAAATGCACCTGCCACATTCCAAAGATATGTCACATATGTTTTTCAACCGTTCTTTGGAACATCCATAAGAGTGTTCATTGATGATTTTTGTATATATAGCTCCCGTATTTCACATTTAGAAAAGGTAACTGAAGGTTTGGCCAGGTTGCAGAGCCTAGGTGGGCAATTAAATGTGGATAAATGCCACATTGGGGAGAGTAAAGTCATTCTACTAGGCCATGAAATTTAAGCAAAAGGTATCAACGCCGACCCAAGTAAAGTGTCCGCACTCATAGCCCTACCTTCACCAATGACCGCACGTCAACTGGTCTCTTTTCTACAGAAGGTGAGGTACTTAAGTAGATTCATACATCTACTATCACAACTTGTTCTACCACTGCAACAACTCACTCAAAGATCAACTTTCACTTGGGACGAGGAAAGCGAACATCACTACAACAAGGTAAAGGAGGTCTTAGCCACTCTGCCAACTATCTCACCACCTAAGTGGGATGAAAATTTCTATGTCACCTCAAGTGTTGGTGATGACTCATTGGGGGCTGTGCTACTCCAAAAGGATACGACGACATCTTTCATGAGGCCAATCTACTTCTCTAGTTGAATGATGACAACAAGAGAGAAAGGTTTCACCCATGCGGAACACTTAGTCCTAGCTCTTAGATTTGCAACTACAAAGTTTAGGTCATATTTGCTGCCTAAGCAATTTGTGATTCTAACCACGGATGAAATATTTCCCTATGTTGTACAACACATGGACGTGTCTGCTAGAATTACTAAATGGCTAGTTCGTCTGCAAGAGTTTGACTACACGGTACATGTAGAAAGCACGACAAGGGCAAGTTTGGGGGGACTCGTGACCTACCAAGTCTTTGAAGGGAAGGAGAAGCAATCTAAGGAAGGAGAAGTCCGATTACCTCCAGTACCACCGATGGTAGAAGGAGCACACTCTCTCTACTTTGATGGAGCCTACAAGCGAGCGTCCGACAAAGCAGCTGCAGGCATAGTGGTCTTTGATGACAAAGGGACAAAGGTATTTTCGTTGGGCCAATTGTTAGATTCACATTCTAACAATGAAGCTGAGTATGCAGCACTAACCAAGGGTCTACAATGGTGCGTCTCGCAAGGTGTACAACGCCTTAATGTATTTGGAGATGCTCTACTTCTGGTAAGGCAAGTAAATGGAGCATGGACATGCAGGAATCCTAGTTTAAGGACTCACTTATGTGGTGTAAAAAACTTGTTGGGTAAGTTTGAAGAAGTTCAAATACACCATATCCCAAGGACTCAAAACCAAGAAGCAGATTCCCTAGCAAGTGAAAGACTACAGGAAGTGGTGGTTGGAGCAATAAAACTAAATCTCCCTCTATTTCAAGGCAGTGATGCCTTGCCTAACATCATGCATTTTTTGGAAACAGGGGAATGCCCATCAGATTTAACAAAGGGACAAAAGCAATGGCTGACGCGGAAGGCCACAAGGTATCCACTCATCAATGACAATTTGTATTGTAAGGGTAAGGACCAAATACTCAGGAAGGTCCCTCTCTCTCAGGAAATTACGGGAGTAATTGCTAGCTGTCATGACGGGGTTTGTGGTGGTCACTTTGCCCTAGACATAACAAGTAGGAGAATCTTGCAGGCAGGCTTCATATAGCCTAGCCTCAACCGTGATGTACACCACTGGTGCAAAACGTGTAAGATGTGTCAAAAGGCCGGCACTAGGTCACTTATGCCTGCACCACAGACACCTATTCTCTCATATGGCCCATTTGAAAAATGGGGTATCGATGCCATTGGGCCATTACGTAGGGCCAACTCAGGAAAATTCTACATTATCATGGGGGTCGACTACATGACTAGATGGGTAGAGGCTACAGCCACCACTAGAATCACAGCGGTAGAGATAGCTAAATTTATCTATGAGCACATATGTTGTAGGTTTGGCACACCTTTAGAGATCATCTCTGATAGAGGGCCAGGTTTCAGAGCAGACTTGGTAGGAGAATTAATGCAGAAACTGGGCATTACAAGGAGGAACTCTTCACCATATTACCCTCAATGTAATGGCTTAGTTGAAAAGGTAAATGGAATGGTTTCTAAAATTATTACCAAGCAGGTAAACAATCATCCCGGAGACTGGGATAAGTATCTACTACCAGCTTTATGGGCCTACAGAACTTCATTCCGTACATCCTTGGGATTCACACCATATCATCTAGTATTTGGTAAGGAAGCAATCTTGCCCATTGAAGTGCAACTACAAAGTCTCAGAGTAATGGCAAGCCAACTTCAACATCCCAACATGCATTTCAGAGATCACATCATCAACTTGGAAAGACTGCAGTTGGACAGAGAAGAAGCAATAAATTATTATACGGCACAAGCAGAGCATAGACGACTTAGCTTTAACCAACATCTCCGGAAAAAAGAATTGAAGAAAGGAATGTTGGTGCTCCGCTACGACAATCGCTTCGACACGCGCAAGGATAAGAAACTCCTGCTCCGATGGGAAGGCCCTTTCATCATTAGGAAAAAGTATGCCAATGGAAGCTACTAGCTTATGGAGGCTGATGGAAAACTTCATAAAACTAGGGTAAATGGTTGGCGAGTTAAACCTTATTTTCTTCGATTTGATCAGGCTCCACCTATTGACATTCTAGATGAGGACACACCATCAGCCGCCACCTCCAATGATAATGATCAAACAGATGAGCTAAAGACATGAATGCCTCTAGCCAAAAGGGGAGGGCTAATGATGGGGGCTTTTCACAAGCCAAGCTCCGATACCCCTCTTCTCTCATCCCCACCCCATGAAAACCACCTCTTAGGGAGGGAGTGATAAAAGGCATTGGAAAAATTAAGAAAAAAATAAAGTATGATTATGAGAAAGGTAAAATAGGCCACCTCATGCTTGCGGGGCAGCCCATCCCCACCTTGCCTCATTTTTCTTCACTGTTGCCCCGATCATAAATTTGCAATTTATCAACGTGCTGCCTAAATCGGTGGATCTACACCAAGATGAGTATCTACACATTGCCTAAATCAGTGAATCTATGTGTCCGTGACCAATGGACTGGGCTAGGCATAAAAAAATAATATTTATCACTTGTGTGAGACCAATTTGGAGCATGTTTGAGTAAGAGGATACTTACAAACTGTTGTTCACTGTCCCAGAGCACCTTAGCTCACATGAGTAGCTATATAGCTTAATGAGAAATGATCATAATGAAAAATACTTTAAATTAATGAGAAACCAAAGCAGAAGGAGTGTGTGCGTGCATAGAGAGCTGTAATTGAAAGAATGAACATTCCGATTAGGAAATCGTACAAAAAAAGAATGCTCGTACAAGATGGAGAGGGTTGTAATTGTGTTGTTCTCTTTTGAAATGGGAGCAATAGACACATCCAGAGTTGTAGACAAGAGAGTTAGCATACTTAACAAATGAAGTATTGAGTAAGAGATTAGGTTAGATAGATCGATACACAAAGAATGCCAGCTGAGAATCTTTTAGAATAGTGTTAGTGGAATATGACCTGAATGTGATAAATAATACTGTAAAAATAAAAGAGGGGGATTTACGATGTGATAAGTGAGCTTCATGACAACGTAAAATTACGTATGTGGAGGCAGTTTGAAGAAGTGACTAGTATCCAAATCATCAAATGCTAAACAAGTTCTTGAAAATAAAGGGCAACAGTAAAATATATCGTTTTTGAGTAATGTCATGCAATATAGAACAACCAAAGTATATATGCCATAAAGTGAAAGTTGTATAGATGGGTGTCATATATCGGTGAGGTGGGTTGTATATATGAGTAAGTTTTTAAACCATTGATTTTTGTCGCAAGAAAATTCAAAGCCAGTAAAATTGCACCAGTGTTATTGAAAATAGCTAAAACAATAAAACATCGGCTACACGCCATGCTTTCCTTCACGTAAATTGGCAAAGTTTTACAAATTTTAGTGTGAATACCTAAAAATCTTCGAATTTTGACCTAAAAAACAAAAGAGCTTTAGGTGTCCCCTTAGATGTTGTGTGGATAGTATCTCAAAGCATAACTAACATTTGGATTGTATGCATGTTACCGTGCCAACTGATATGACATGTTGTGATGGCACTTTTAACGATCATTGCGACTATTAATCCTTGAGAGCATCCTTACCCAGAGAGAAGCCATAGATAATCAATCCCAAATGAGTTAACAGACTTCGACACTTACAAAACTTCTTGCATACACAAATTCCTATACAAAATGACACCCATTTGGCTTATACTTCTTCCCCATAAGGTATCTCGCACACTTGACACACCGCAAGGCTCGTATCCTTTACTTACACCACACCTACTCCATAACCACTTGGATGCATGTCCCAGAGTACATGAGCTTGAGATCGAGAGAGAAAAAATAAATATGCACTCAAACAACAAGCATATGGAGGCTAGAACTTAGAACTGAGCCGATGAGCTTAAATTAGAGCATGCAATACAAGGATGGATTCCATTAAAATTTTACAGTACTTGGTGTGACTTTTGGTAAGTCTGCGATGGATAATAAACAGGAGAACCCGACTAGCTTGCCCCCTCCTTTTGCTATTCTCATGGCAACCTCCAATATTTGACACCTCGGCCCTACCAATGAGCTTAAAGTGGAGGCACCTAAATTTGCTTAATTTTTTTGACGTGGTCCTCCTCTTAACAATCAAAGGAAATGCCTTGTTTTTTTAATATAGCGCTCTCTCCTCATGGAAGCTTGAGCCCTTCACTTTTGCGCGCCTTACTCGCCACCAATCGACCCTGCCTTGCTGTTCAATACCATGCACTACTCCTTGCTGCACTCGGTTAGATTCTTATGGTCACCCCCTTCTGTTTTCTTTTTCTTTTGCAACCTGTAGATCCTTGCAATAATGTTCTTCTACAGCCCTTTTGCGTGCCAGCTCTCTCCCTTCATATCTCTCAAAACCAATAGGAGAAGCTAAAGAATTCATTACAGCAAGGTTTGCGGAGCGCTGAGAAGAAGCAATGCTATAGGGTGATGGCATTGTGAGGATGCATGGGGGGTGGTTATACAGAGTGGGTATTGTCTATAAGAGACGGTGGTACTGCAGATCAAATGCAAAGGGAGGAGTTGGTTGCGCTTTGCCGTCAGGATGGCGCTGCTCTCGGGCCTAGGGTTGAAAGGGAAAAGGGAGGGTATACAGAGCCGACAAGGGCTGTCCATGAGCAGAGAAAGAGGGAAAGCGAGTATTGAGGGCTGGTGGAGTTACTGCATAGGTGAGCACTGCAGGGGGTAAGTGAAGGCGGTTTCAAATTGTAGTGCTATGAGGGATCCATGCAGTGGTTGGTACCGCTCTGCATGGCTGAAAGTGGCAGGCGAGGAAGCTCCTGTGCTGCATGGTGGGCGGATCAGGTGAGAGAGGGATTACAACATCAGCCAGTGCATGCACCCATGCTAGGAATCAAGGTGGTGGGTGAAAGTAATTCGGAACTGAAGAGCAAAAAGGCTGATGACTATGTGAGAGAGAGAGGGACCGTGGGGGTTTTTGATAAACGCCAAGAAAAGAGAAAGAAAGAGAGGTTGATGGCGGGTGGTGGACAGAGAGAGATAGAGAAAGAAAGAGAGAGATCACTATAGGGGAGAGAGAGAGAGAGACAAAGAGAGAGAGAGAGAGAGAGAGAGGGAGGGAGAGAGGGAGGGAGAGAGAGAGAGAGAGAGAGAGAGAGAGAGAGAGAGAGAGAGAGAGAGAGAGAGAGAGAGAGAGAGAGGGAGAGAGAGAGAGAGAGAATTATGGGACTGCGTGTGTCTGTGTGAGAGTATGAAACTAGAGGGCAAGCTCCATTGAAAGTCTTCATGGTGGCTGCTGGCTGATGAGAGAGTAGCTGGTCCCCAGCTATAAGAGAGAAAGATACAGGTTGAGGAGAGAGAATGAGAGAGAGTTTAACTCTGGTCGAGGTTGGCGGCTTTAGGGAGAGAGAGAAGGATTCCGAAGGTTGGCTGCTCTGCATGGATATGGGGCTACTAGGAGTCGGGAAAAAAAAGTTACGGCGAGTGGTGGGGGGAGAGTTTGCTGCATGGTGGACTTCTCCTATATGAGAGTTGCAGCCTACTCGATGTCAAGGTAGGCGTGTGGCGTAGGGGAGTTTGGTAAAAGAATAGTCTGCGTCTGTGTGTGGCTACTATATGATGGAAGTCGCCGTAAGGTGGTAAGGTTGCATGGAAGCATCTGAGCGACCGTGGGTGGCGGGGAAAGGTCGGTAGGCATGGGTGTCCACCGACACTGAGTGTGAGTGTGCACCCACCTGGCTCCTTGTGGTCCCCACTCACATAGACCACACAAACGTGTGGCACATGCTAGTTTTGGTATGTGTGGAGACGTTTTTGCCCAACGCTAGATTATATTTGAAGCCAATTGATATTACTCCTAATTCTCCATGTTCATTGTTATCTTGCCCCATCGGGCCCGCGTACCGATTATCTTAACAATCTTCTTCTTCTCAAGCTTGTAGCACCGGGCATAGCTAATCACTCAAGAAAGAGTTCCTATTAGATAATACTCTCTCTAATTATGTCTACATACCATTATATATATATGTGTGTGTGTGTGAGTGTGCAAGAGTGTGTGTATATATATATTATTACTATTGTAATTCACTCCATATTTTCACTTGATTAACTTAATTGACCCTGTAATCCAAATTAGCCATGGTATAAGTACCCTTATGTGACGAACACAAAATACCTATTATGTATAACTAATATGATCACACTAGGAATGAAAAATAATTGATAAAAGAAAATGATCTTTGATAGATTCCCAACGCCATAACAATTTTATGCAATCCACAGAAATTTCGGCAAGTTGATCTATGTGAAGGACATTCATGAAAAAAAAAAAAAACTTAGCCGTTAATCATCCAAATCTGTGGTGATTAAAGTGTAGCTTGTGCTCTGATACCACTGCTACAGACAGAAATGTCGCAAGCCCTACAAAATAGCAAAAACAATATATTACAAGCCGTGGAACGAGCAAATCTTCTCGTTAAATTGCATGCATGAAAGTGTTTGTATGGTATCTTGAGAGCTCTACAACTTTTATTGAGTCATTGCATGCATGCAAGTATATGCGCTAGGAACCGAACACAAATTTAAAGCTCTATAGGGAAGTGAAGGTTAACATATAAACTGAGGCACTTTACAGTACCAAATTTTATACTTTACAATTTTGGTACTGCACAATTTTAGACTTTGCATTCGCAAGGTTATCCATGTGGTAAAGAGAAGTCTAGAATCTCTGTGTTGAGTTTTTCATACCCTCTTCTAACCAAGTTTTGGTATACAACCAAAGAGCTACATAAGGAGTATGATCTAGCATGGAGGGTGTGCTTCCAAAGGGTCTTACGGAAGAAGACCTCCCTGATGACCAATGGCTGATTTTTTTTCAAGCAATGCTACTAGAAGAATGCAACGATTTACTTGAATCCTGTGTAGCCAAGACTGGTTCAACATTGCAACTTCTTGTTCCATGCCAAGCCCCTCATTCTTGTGGGAAGATCAAAGTTTTCATGCTGCTTTGCTTTCAAAAATTTACACGCATCAACAAAGGACCCTGCATGCTACAGACGCAAATGTCGCGACCCCTGCAAAATAGCAAAGACAATATACTACAGGCCATGGAATGAACAAATATGCATACCTCAAAATGCACAATGCATAATCCAAGTTGTACACAAGTAGAGAGAGACAAAGAGCAAGATAGATTGAGAGAGCACGTGGAGGCGCACCTTCTAGAGTGGAGTGCTAAGCCAATACGGCGAGAGAGAAGAGGGGAGAGGAGAGGAGAATAACACAGACACTGGGTGCAATCTACCCCCATGTAAGAGTGACCATTTCCCTCTTGCACATATTTGTTTTATAGATTTCTTAAATGGTCAAAGTGAGTACAAATTGACCAGACGGTCATAAATGGCCAAAGCTCATAAAGAGCACTTGAATAATCAAATATACATAAAATATAATATCCTTTTGTAATAGCCTAGCTCGGTCAAGCCTTTTCCACCTGTCAACTGCAATAAATAATAAAATATCAATTCCATAACACTGCAAGCCATAACGTTGCATGGGCAAGGTTTGGAGAGAGTGTAGTCACTATGTGTGCCAGCCACCCGAGAGGGTTGGAGAGAAAGGTCAAAACTTGGAGAAGGGAATACATTGCCTCCCAAAGAGGCCACCTATCATCTATTAACAATCCTTGTCTTACGCAAAGTGGTAATAATCTTTGTAAAGAGGTTGACCCCCCACAGGGTCACATAGAGACACCTGCCTATGTTACAAACCTAGAAAGTATTGTTAAGAGAGTGCCTCAGACATGTGTAGTTGCATTCGATAAGTTGAAAGAGTCAAAATCATCTCTACAGCAGAAGAAGGAAAGTTTGTTGAGAGCAGAGGGTTCCAATCCTATTATAAAGCGCATAAAAGATGACATACAGTACTACAAACTGTAGCTTTGAAAACTAAAGCAGGAAAACCCTTGCAATGATGAGGACATCAAAGAGATGGAGGCTGATTTGGGAGTTAGTTGTTGCATGCTTCATCAAATTGGAAACAGTAAGGACATGCAGAATGTTGAGAAGGAAGTTGACCGGGAAAAAGTATTTCTTGACATCCATGCCTTGCAAAAGTGGTTTTGTTATTTTTGGAAGATTTTTAATAACTTAAACTTTCTCATGCCTTGGTAGTTGTAATACATTTGGTGATTTATGGAAGATTTCGGTACTTCATTTAATTTTTTCAGTATTTGTAGATTATGGCAACTTTGGAAGTTTTGAAATCCTTTGAAAAATTGTCGTATTTGTAAAAGCTCTTGGTATTTTGTGGTATCTGTAAATCCTTCTTTGGTAGTTATGTAAGTGGCTGGTCCTCTTGCTTCAGTACATGGTAGTAGCATATTTTAGGTAGAGGTTTAAAGTCGAGCTGACCAGAATTGCTCTAACTTTTGATACACAACCCCAAATTGAGTCAGATAAAGCTAAGATAAAATATTTCTTAAAAATTTCCTAATTCCAGACTTTTAGGCTACTCAAAACCAATTTCAATGGACCAAAGGTTCACAAAGACGACTTTTGAGAGACCTACCTAGAGACAAAACGAGATAAATTGTACTAAGCCAAGATGGCCTTGGCCAAGATGGTCTTGGCTAAGATTGTTTTGTCAAAGACCATATTGAGAGTATTGAGTTAGCATTAACCATGACAAAACAACCCCCACTAGGGTTTTCTACTCAACTCAAAGATATGAAAACCATAAGAAATGTCGCAACACCTTCGATAGTGACATTGAGAGAAAACGTGGAGATGCATGAAACATACATACCACGCCTCAAGGCATGGCTTATGGATATTTTCAAAGTGATTATACACCTCATTGGTAGCCACATCAATCATTATAGGGTTCTATCATTTAACGAGCGAGGGATAGAAAGTGAGCACATAAAGAAAGAGATACAAAAAATGAGTACATTTTTATGTTCCTAGTTTCCATAATCTTACCAGACTTTTCACTTCTTCCTTCAAAAAATGTACGTGCGTTAGATGCAAATTTTAGTGCATTTTGTCTTCCCTCCATGTGCATTTTGTGCGTAGTACATTGTTTCCATAGAGCTCAAATGGGCTTTCAAACACTTTGGGAAATGGTTTCTATAATGATTTGATGAGAAGTTATTTGGCATCATATCTTCTATCTCTTGAGCTCAATTGAGCCACCAAGCACTTGACCAAATGTTGTTGAATGTTGGGTGTGCATTCTTCACCAATAGAGAAGAGATATTGAAGATCCATTGTTTCAATTTTTGCTTCAAAATCAATTATTTGTCTTCAGATCCATCTATTGGGAGCATTGATCACGAGCCCAACTTGTTTTTGGCAGCTTATCCTATTGTCTAAGGGCCTAAATGTTGTGCCCTTCCTACTTGCATTTGTCAAAATTTTGCACCCTTCCTAAATTTTGTGTCCTTCCTACTTGCATTTTTCAAAATGCAACCCAAATTATATTGTGAGACAAAAAATTCTTGATGACAAGGCCATAAAAACAAACTCGACATGGGCTCTTCAAACTGTCTTTTCCAAGTGTAAATCAAATGGGTTTGTTAAAGAAAAATTTTTGAATGATGATGCAAAAAATTTGGCACCTTTCAAAGTTTCATTATGAATTTGGTGACCGCGGGCAAATCAAGTTCATTGAGGGTCGTCACTAGTGTTTAAAGTCCAAGCTTGTTTATTCCTTTTCAATATGGGGTCGAGACTCAATTGAGATAAGCTTTTCCTGTACGTTGTTGGGTGTCACAAGTTTGTTTCAAAACAATGTTACCAGGCCTTTCACACTTGCATTTGGAAATGCAAGTCAATAGGGGTTGGTGAAAAAAACAGCCTCACCATGACCTTCACACTTGCGTTTGGAAATGCAAATCAATACGAGCGACTGAAGTGTCTGGAAAATCAGGTTCACCTAGCCCTTTACACTTGCATTTGGAAACACAAATCATTACGGGATGGTGAAGACGCAGGCAAATGAAGCTCATCGATCGAGACCTTTGTACTTGCATTTCCAAATGCAATACAATATGGCCCCGTGAATAGTTAGGGTGTATTGCTGATTCAATATAATCTTGCAACTCCGCCTCTAGCCTATCCGTTTTGCCTTGATGCCTTATCCCGCCAGACTTTCCTCGCACTCCCGCTCTCTATACAAATCTATGCCCAAGCTAGATGTTCTTCCTTGAGCAGGAACAATTGTAGGAAATTCCTCAGCTGTAGTAATGTCCATTTTGACCTTGATCAAAATGCAAATTATTATGTAGCTAAAGTCAATGTAGAATGAAGTAGAAATCATCGAAACCCAGCACTTCAACAGTTTTGGAGTTGTTGGCGGGGGGGGGGGGGGGGGGGGAGAGAAACAGAGAGAGAGAAACTCGAGTTGTGTGTGCATGCACAAAGCAAAATTTTTATGACAAAGAATTGGAGGAAGTTGTACGTGATTTTGCAACGCAAAATACGTGCATGCAAAGAACATGAAACAATATACTACAATCCATGGAACGAACAAATTTGCATACCTTGAATCACACAACACATAATCCAAGTTGTACACAAGGAGAGAGACACAAACAGCAAGATAGATTGAGAGAGCACGTGCAAGCGCACCTTCTAGAGTGGAGTGCTACGCCAACACCGCGAGAGAGAAGAGGGGACAGGAGAGGAGAATAACACAGACACTGGGTGCAATCTCCCCCCGTGCAAGAGTGACCATTTCCCTCTTGCACGTATTTGTTTTATAGATTTCTTAAATGGTCAAAGTGAGTACAAATTGACCGGCCGGTCAGAAATGGCCAAACCTCATAAAGAGCACTTGAATAATCAAATATACATAAAATGTAATATCCTTTTGCAATAGCCTAGCTCGTTCAAGCCTTTTACACCTGTAAAATATCAATTACATAACACTGCAATCCATAAGGTTGCATGGGTGAGGTTTGGAGAGAGTGTAGTCACTATGTGTGCCAACCACCCGGGAGCGTTGGAGCGAAAGGTCAAAACTTGGACAAGGGAATACATTGCCTCCCAGAGAGGCGACCTATCATCTATTAATAGTCCATGTCATACGCAAAGTGGTAGTAATCTTTGTACAGAGGTGGACCCCCCATAGGGTCACGTAGAGACACCTGACTATGTTACAAACATAGAAAGTATTGTTAAGAGAGTGCCTCAAACATGTGTAGTTGCATTCGATAAGTTGAAAGAGTCAAAATCATCTCTACAGCAGAACAAGGAAATTTTATTGAGAGCGGAGGGTTCCAATACTATTGTAAAGCAGATAAAAGATGACACAGAGTACTACAAACTGTAGCTTTCAAAACTAAAGAAACAAAAACCCTTGCAATGATGAGGACATCAAAGAGGTGGAGGCTGACTTGCATGCTTCATCAAATTGGAAGCAATGAGGACATGCAGAATGTTGAGAAGGAAGTTGATATGGAACAAGTATTTCTTGACATCCATGCCTTGTGAAAGTGGTTTTGGTGTTTTTGGCAGATTTTTAATAACTTATAATTTCTCATTCCTTGGTAGTTGTAATGCATTTGGTGGTTTATAGAAGTTTTTGGTACTTTAGTTAATTTTTCCAGTATTTGTAGATTATAGCAAGTTTGGAAGTTTTAAAATTCTTTGAAGAATTGTCGTATTTATAAAAGCTCTTGATATTTTTTGGTATCTATAAATCCTTATTTGGTATTTTGTCAGTGTCTGGTCCTCTTGCTTGAGTATGGTAATCGCATATTTTAGGTAGAGGCTTAAAGTGGAGCTCACCAAAACTGCTCTAACTTTTGATACACAACTCCAAATTGAGTCAGATAAAGCTAAGATAAAATCTTTTTTTAAAATTTCCTAATTCCAAACTTTAAGGCTACTCAGAACCAATTTCCATGGACCATAGGTTCACAAAGACAACTTTTGAGAGACCTGTCTAGAGACAAAACGAGATAAATTGTACTAAGCCAAGATGGCCTTGGCCAAGATGGTCTTGGCTAAGATTGTCTTGTCAAAGACCATATTGAGAGTACTGAGTGAGAATTCACCATGCAAAAAAACCCCCACTAGGGTTTTTTGGTCAACTCAAAGATATGAAAACCATAAGAAATGTTTCAACACCTTCGATAGTGACATTGAGAGAAAACGTGGAGACGCCTCAAACATACAATAACACACCTCAAGGCATGGCTCATGGATATTTTCCAAGTGATTATACACCTCATTGGTAGCCACATCAATCATTATAGGTATCATTTAACGATCGAGGGATAAAAAGCAAGCGCATAAAGAAAGAGATAGAAAAAATGAGCACATTTTGATGTTCCTAGTTTCCATAATCTTACCAGAATTTTCACTTCTTCCTTCAAAAAATGTACGTGCTTTATATGCAAATTTTAGTGCATTTGTCTTCCCTACATGTGCATTGTGTGCCTAGTACATTGTTTCCATAGAGCTCAAATGGGCTTTCAAACACTTTGGGAAATGGTATCTATAATGGTTTGAAGAGAAGTTATTTGGCATCATATCTTCTATCTCTTGAGCTCAATTGGGCTTTCAAACCGAAATTCAATGATTTTTCATGGTATGGCTTAGTGAGAGCCCATGTGGAGAGAGCTCACTTGGCATGCTATACTAGATGAAACAATCTGGCTAAATTTTGGACATAATTAGTAATTTCATATAGGAAAACACAAAAAGGGACCAAAAAGATGATGGAAAAGTCAACCTATGATCCTCTACAAGTCTATGATAGAAGAGGCAATCATGGGAGTATCTACAAACCATAATTCCTTATACAATCATATTGAGCACCTTTTCATTGAGTTTTTTTGCAGAGCATTTGGAAATGATTCACAAAATTACATAGTGAGAAGGTAATGGTTGAGATTTTCATCAATATTTTACAACAAGCATTTTGAAGTGCTTCATGAGAAGACACATCACTACCCAGCACCGTCAAGTTTTTCCAAATGTTTGTTCAAAGCCATGAGCTAATGTTCAATTTATTGGAGATGCAATTGTATTGAATATGTGGCCATTTCTTGTTGGTATTCTTATAGTTTTATGCAACATCAATACTAACAAAGACAAAGTCCTTCAAACTATGTAGCTCATGATCTTAAAATAGCACTTCAAGAGTATTCACATAGTTGCCCTCCTTATAGGTTAGAGTTTTATTAAAACGCTAATAATCCTATATCAAAGCCCCCTTTGAGTGACAAAAATTTGAACAATTGCTGCTCATGACTGATGCGCTTTGCAGCTTATTGGCATAATGTTTCTTGGCATATTCTTGAGCCAGATCAGGCTCTCAAGGTAAGGATATTGGGAAACAAAATTTTGCTTTGAATTTGTGAAAAAAGTATGAGTTTGTGATTTTTAAGAATTTAACCACAACTCAAATTTTGGTTATGTACTTGTATAGACATTCCCCATTAATCAAGTAAAATATGAGGAAAAATATTATAAATACCAATTTGTTATCTTAGGAATCAAAGGGGACTTTGTTTTTAATTCTTCTTCTACTTTAGGCCCTCTTCACTCTCTTACCATGTACACAACTATAGGTTGAGAATCAAGTTTAGTTTGTCTTTATCATATCCTATTGCATTGTATCTCAAAACATAAGGTGGTATGGCCAAGGAAGTCAATCTTTATTCATACTTTTTAGGTTTGTTGAGTTTCCATTACAAGATGGTTAAACCTCCTACACTTGATGGTGGCTCTTGTAACATTTTTGTGTAGGACAATCAAGCTTTCACATGATGGTAGAAATTCACCTTTGATTCATGTCTCTTGTACCCCTCCTGATTGAGTATTGAAATGCGCTCCAAATTGGTGCAATGTAGATAACACATTGTATTCTAGGGCTAGCAATTGAATTCAACCTATGCACACAACAAATGTAGGTTGTGCCCTCCAAGGAGGATAGCCCAATAAAAGAGGTTGCTCCTCCTCTTCAACTGCTAGACACACTTGTCTATCCAATCTATCCCACTAACTCAATTGCCACCAAGCACTTGCCCAAATGTTGTTGAATGTTGCGTGTGCATTCTTCACCAATAGAGAAGAAATATTGAAGATCCATTGTTTCAATTTTTTCTTCAAAAAATTAAAGCTTTGGCTTTAGATCCATGTATTGGGAGCATTGATCAGGAGTCCAGCTTGTTTTTGGCAGCTTATCCTATTGTGTAAGGGCCTACATGGCGTGCCCTTCCTACTTGCATTTGTCAGAATTTTGCACCCTTCCTAAATTTTGTGTCCTTCCTACTTAAATTTTTCAAAATGCAACCCAAATTATATTGTGAGACAAAAAATTCTTGATGACAAGGCCATAAAAAGAAACTCGCCATGGGCTCTTCAACCTATCGTTTCCAAGTGTAAATCAATGGGGTTTGTTAAAGAAACATTTTTGAATGATGATGCCAAAAATTTGGCACACTTCAAAGTTTCATCATGAATTTGGTGACCGCGGGAAAATCAAGTTCATTGAGGGTCGTCACTAGTGTTTAAAGTCCAAGCCTCTTTTTTTCCTTTCCAATATGGGGTGGAGACTCAATTGAGATACACTTTTCCTGAACGTTGTTGGGTGTCATACGTTTGTTTCAAAAAAATGTTACCAGGCCTTGCACACTTGCATTTGGAAACGCAAATCAATAGGGGTTGGTGAAAAAATCAGCCTCACCATTCCCCTTACACTTTCCTTTGGAAATGCAAATCAATAGGAACGACTGAAGTGTCTGGAAAATCAGGCTCACCTAGCCCTTTACACTTGCATTTGGAAACACAAATCATTAGGGGATGGTGAAGACGCAGGAAAATGAAGCTCATCAAGACCTTTGTACTTGCATTTCCAAATGCAATACAATATGGACCTTTGAATAGTTAGGGTGTATTGTTGATTCAGTATAATCTTGCAATGCCGCCTCTAGCCTATCCATTTCCCCTTGAATCCTTATCCCGCCATAGTTTCCTCGCACTCCCCCTCTTTGTACACATCTATGCCCAAGCTAGATGTGCTTCCTTGAGCAGGAACAATTGCAAGAAATTTCTCAGATGTAGTAATTGTTCCTTGAGCAGGAACAATTGCAGGAAATTCCTCAAATGTAGTAATGTCCATTTTGACCTTGATCAAAATAAAAATTATAACGTAGCTAAAGTCAATGTATAATGAAGTAGAAATCCTTGAAACCCAGCACTATAGCAGTTTTGGAGTTGTTGGGGGGGGGAGAGAAATAGAGAGAGAGACTCGAGCTATGTGTGCATGCACAAGGCAAACTTTTTGTGACAAAGAATTGGGGGAAGTTGTACGTGATTTTGCAAGGCAAAATATGTGCATGCAAAGAACATGGAATCCAAATATGGTTCCCTCATAACTATTGATATGTTGGCCAAGAGACCCGGAGAGAGAGAGAGAGAGAGAGAGAGAGAGAGAGAGAGAGAGAGAGAGAGAGAGAGAAAGAGAGAGACCTAGTTACTCTCTATGCATACATACATACAGCGTGCTTGCTGCTAGCTATTAGAAGACAACAATATCGTCTACAAAATGACAACAACGACCTTGTTGATCGTGCTGCCGGTTCACATCGCGACAAGCACTGCCGTTGCTAGCCGGTAAAGTGAGTGGCGTATCATGCGTCTCCAGTCATGCAAGGATTTTATGGAGAAGCATGGAGGCCAGCACAAATGAGTCCGGAGACCTAGCCAATGATGCTGCCAAAATTTTCACTGCATCCACCCCAATGATCGATGTCTTGCTCTACAAGAGGTCTGCTAGACTCGCATCTCACCTTCTTTAGCAATGTGATTTGCATCCCGAAGACTGCCGCATGAGAGATTCTACTGAGTAAAAGAGGAAGAGGCTTTGCTTTGGTGGTGAGCTAATGAGATCTGGAACCAGAGGGTCCCAACAACGAAGGACAACATACAATAACCAATGCCCCTTCCATCTTTTCAGTAATACTTCCAAATACATAGCTTGTAAGCAAAGCAGTGGTTGCACAATGTAGCTCAAAATAAGTATTTGGCCTTCATTAATGAAAAGCAAAGCAGCTTTCATGAAGAGAGAGAGAGAGAGAGAGAGAGAGATGTGGTGCCGGTAGGGAGACGGCCTTGACCGTATCCTCATGAATTCCCTCTCCTATGCCAGCATGTAGCTCACCCATGCTACGCTGTCTATAAGAGAGAGAGAGAGAGAGAGAGAGAGAGAGAGAGAGAGAGAGAGAGAGAGAGAGAGAGAGAGAGAGAGAGAGAGAGAGAGAGAGAGAGAGCAACATTCACGATCTTCCAAATATTTTCTTTTAAGTTTAAAATCAAAAGCTATGTGCAGTTTATTCCTTTTATTGGGAATAAATTAGAAATATCCTTAGCAATCACCTGCTATAGATAGTTTTGTTACATGACATTTCATATCAAATCAGTCTGTCCAAGGTATCAAGGTAGGGCATGATATCAAATCAAGTAGGCCCTACAAGCAAGACTGCCACAACTAAGCTAGCATTGACAAGAATTCACTTGCCTTGTGTTTTGGTCTCAAAGATCATTGTTATTCTCACACTTGGCTAGAAGTATGTAGAGGTTTGAGTAACCTTATATGTATATCTTTCTAGGTTTATTGGATCAACAAGTTTGTACTCACATCCATACTTATCTAACATTAAAACTTGCAGTCCTTTGGCATTTTCGTATGTGAATGCATAGAGGTTCTTATGCTATATCAACCCTCTAGAAATGGGTTTACATACTTCTAGAAGGTATGTTGGTCCTTGTTTGTGATCCTATACAATCCCTCATGAGTGTAATCCATCAAAACTCTCATGGATTCATTGGGTTTAAAAAACCTCATGCTAGGTTTTTTTATTAGCAGATGCTTCTCCTCTAGGTCTTCATCAATTTTCACTCTCATATTTCTAGGTAGAAGCATTTGAGTTGAGAGGTACAATGATGGGTGATATCATTTAATGAGCAAAGAATGAGCAGCTAAAAGCGAGCAAGGGTAAAAACATGGTAAGGCTAAATAATAGCACCAAAAGAATCCACTCCAAAGAAACAAAATAAATCTTTTCAATAAACTCTACTTGAACACTGCATGAGAAATCTCTATTTTTAGATAGCCATGATGTCATATTCTATTATCTGCGAGTCATTTCAAAACCTCGGAGCAGATGCTTATCGAAATCTCCCTATATCACTTGTGTCACATACTCTATTTACACTTTGAGCCTATTTTAAAAACCCCTCTCCCCATCCCCTCTAATGTATAAACGTATACATTTTGGATAGTTAAATCCTCTGAAGATGACACAATTGATATGAAACGTACACTAATTTCTATGTCGCCAATGAAAATGCAAAAGGTACTAACACATATAAGTTTTTGCATGCTATGAAATCAACGTTAAGTTTGAAACCTTAAGACAATCCTTCTTGTTTCATAATAACTACTTTTTTAGCACCATGAAAATCCCCATGAAAATCCTTCTTGTTTCATAATAATTACTTTTTTAGCACCATGAAAATCCCCACATACATCTTGTTTTTTTTGGGTGTGTTTATCTTTCACAACGTGTACAGATGATCTCACATGAAACTTCCTAACAAAGAAATATTTATTTGGTAAAAAGTTCTGGGATTCCTATTAAATTTTTGGGAAATATCCTAAAATTTTAAATTTGCATTTTTTTAAAAATGGCTGCTTGGTATCCCCACAAACTTATGCACAATTTCACTTGCATCAACCTCGTACATACATCCTAGTTGCATTTGAAGTAGCTTCTATTCTTGTGTGTAGTTTAATGTTTTTTGCCTTCTTCTCCATGCCAATAGATGCATAAATGTTAATCATGGCTCCCTATTTTTGGAAAGCACCTAGAGAAATAAAACAACCTCGAGAATCATCATTGGTCAAGGAAGTGGTAAGAAGAATGAACCAAGGCTATAGGCAGAACCAAAATGTATGACAAAAACAAATGAGTAGATGCAACACTTATGTAGGGGATCATTCCACCTCGTGGTGTAACACTCAACTAGACTACAACATATGCTAGGATAACAACCACCTCTTCTGTAAGACAAGGGAAGCTAGAGCCTGAGAGTCCACCACCCAACCACCCATTATATAGGCAAGCCCCTGGCCCTTTTCCCTAGTTGGACTCCCTGTTCCACACGCCTAGCCCGACCCTACCCTTGTCTAGTTCGGACTTGCCGGTGTCCTGACATTACCCCCCCTTAAAGAAGAGTTTTCGTCCTCGAAAACAAAAGTGGGGAACTTCTTCTTAACAACACTAGTTTTCCCAAGTGGCATCCTTCATGGTTCTAGCTGTTTGGTTGACCGGAACACGATTCCGCAGGAGGTTCAATGAAATCAAGAGTAACATCTTGATTTTCCACATTGTTGCCCATTTGCAACCAGATTGTGTTATCGATTCCTATCCTATCATTGTGTGTAGACTCCAGTTAGAACACACATGAGTATTCAAAATGAGTTATTACACAAAGATGTATGATTAATGGTTTGTTCAGTCAAGCAGTTTTGCACACATATTCTGACAAACTGTCTGACAATTTACTCTGACAACACAGAAATTCCTCCTACTGCAGATTCATCACTTCAGCAACACAAACATTTCGAACTGAACATTTCTGCACTTGTATTGTACTCAGAACATGGAATACACAAGGAGAATGAAACAGAAATATGACAACTAATCTGAATTTTTCATTTGACAAACTGCATCTAACATATTGCATCTGACAACTAGAAATCCGCCATTACATAGAATATCCGCCCAACACCATCACGCTACATAACTGGATGTTCTTTCTCACATGAAAGAGTAAAACGACCCTTAACCTCCAAGATCCCAAAAGTCACTTAAAATATACTACGGTTTCACACCTTTGTCAAAAGTAATCCTCCTAAGATCTAGCTCTAACACTTGGCACAGTCCGGTGGCTTGAGCCATAGGAAAAGAAGAAACTTGCAAAGATAAAACAAAATCAGCATAACAGCCATTTGTATATCCTCCTCTTTGAAATTTTGCAAATGCTATGACTTTTCTTTTGCAATATAATCCTCCACTGATTTTTGATGAATATGCCACACTGCTGACTTTTTGCTTCTCTGACTTCTTGCCTTGTCATTGAATAAATTCTTCCTCCACATTTTGAAAATTGGACCATACTCCCTTGTCAAACTGAATGAAAGAAACTTGACTGTCAAATCAGACAACACTTTTGCAACACTCAAAATTTCCGCCTTGATGAAGAAAGTCCGCCTAAACTCCATCAAATCATCCTCCTGAGTAAAGCACATTCCACTAAATCCATCTGTCGACTCTCTTGAACTTCTTGAGCATCCATACAAACTTGTAACACATTCCTCTTCCACAAGTCAACAACTCCAAAATTTGGAACACATGAAAATCTGAATTCTGACAATCTGCCATCCACATCTGTGAGGATTCTACCTAATCCATTCTTATCAAAATCTGCAATATAACCATAGCAATTATCTGCAACAAACATGCTTTGACGACCTAGAATGGATTTGCCTCTTGTTCCTCCATATTCATTGTGAAGAAATTCTATTGTTGAAAACTCCTCCCATTGATAAGCTGATTCCAACTTTTGTTTATAGGATTTAGATATCACTTCTGCAATATCCTTTGGCTGTATATCCTCTTGTTTTTGCTGATCTTCCACCTGCTTTCTTTTTTGATATTTTGCCTGTGGCTTATTCTGATATTCCGCATCATACTTCCTCCTTGAATCCAATTTGATCCTCCACACCTGTTTTGACATAATTGGACTTGTAAAACCTGCTCAAATCCTTCAAATATCTGCATTTGACATCCTCCAAGCTGAATGGTATCATAACAACTTTTGACAAATAAATTTGGACCCAAATCTGCCAAATAGTCGATTTGATCACCAACTTTCTTCACAATAAAAACATCCTGAAAGTTAAACTAAACATTTTCTATCCACATCAAAGATTTAGATACTTCAAAACCAAAGTTTTCACCCTCAACAGCTTTTGTGACTTCCCACATAAGAATTTGACATTCCACTGTTGACTTCTATTTTGCATCAACATCTCTAATCAGATTTTCTATTTTCCCATCACATTCCTTTCCATGCTCTCTATCATCTATAACCTGTGTATCCAAAGCTTCAACCATCAAACTATTCCCCTGCATCATTGCATCCTTTCTCTCTGGCTTAATTTGCATCAGGATCTGACTTCCACGATGACAACTCAGCTTTGCATTCATTCTATATCTCTGCTAAATTACTGAAATTGCATCTTCTTTCACATTAAACTGATGCTTGTACACATTTCAGATTTGAGTAATCCCAAGCACATGTACATGAATGAACTCCTGCAACAACTTCTTCAAATTCAATATAAATCTGTCATCAAGATGAACACTGATTTTGACAACTTTTGGACTCAATTTAGATCCCAAATTCAGCTCTTGCAAAGCATCCTTCTTCACCCTTGAAACTATCTCCATCAGCTTGTCATACAAGCGCTCAACTCTTGTATTTGCTTCTTTTGTTGCAATATCCCCGTCCAAATTGTTGAAATCCTCCTTCACATTTGACCTCTGATTGACTTCTGTCTTTTGAATTAAATTCTGATCTGCATCTGCATTCTCTGACTTTTGAATTAAATTCTGATGTGCATCTACATTCTTTGACTTATCAGATGACTTCTTAGAGTTCTCCTGAAAAACTGTAAATTCACACCCAATAAAATGACTTTTTTCTTGAATCTGTAAACCACCACAATCAGCATATGTAAACTCCTTTATGGTTGGTTCAACGCACTGGGATCCTGATTTCAAAATCTGCTTATGGGGTTCATGTATCAATTCCACAACAGCATCCGACTGCAAATCCTCTTGTGTGAATTTGTTTGGTAGAAGTTCCACAGTCACTACGTGAGCATACTCCAGTGGTAGGCTAGGAGTAGCTAAGGGCTCTTTGAGGCTCTCTTGGCCAAGCTCCTTCTGCACTTTCTTCTCCTCCATCTTTGTTACTCCCACTTGGTGACTTTCCATCATCATCACTGGACTCCCCTTGAAACAGATCCTCAAATGTTTCTCTCAACTTCTCACATGCTTTTTGTAATCACCCAATGCTTTTCCTGCTTGAGCATGACTTTTTCCTCTCCTCTTTATGAGTATCCAGCCATTCATATGCATCCTCCAAGTCATCCTCAAAATCAACCAACCTTTGTAATGCATTCTTCATTTCCCCCAAATCTGAAGCTTTATGCATTTTACGTATTATTCTATGAAATTTTGTGCATAGATCAACCATACACCATTTCCGACATGCATCTCCCTTTGAGCATTCATCAACCGCACATGGACAGTCATTTGCTTGATGCTTCTTACTCATACAAATTTCGCACTTCTTCTTCTTCTTTTTACCCCCATTACTTCGGTTCTTCTCGAAAACCTTGAGATAAAATGCTACCTTCTTGTGGTTGCAAATCAGATTCCATCTCTATAATTCAGATTTCTCCTTGTATTTTAATCATCTTCTTCGTTCTGCTTTGCAAAATGTTTGCCTTCTTGTAACTGTCATCATAACTGCTACTCGGTAATCTTCTTGGCACTCGTCAATCCCACAAGAGAGAGTAAATCCGACCATGAAGACGCTTCATAAGCACCGTGATCGCCAGTGTTAATTAATGGTTGGTTTAGCCGTGCAGTTTTGCACACAAATTTTGACAAACTATCTGACAATTCACTCTGACAACAAAGAAATTCCTCCTACTGTAGATTCATCACTTCAGCAACACAGACATTTTGAACTTAACATTTCTACACTTGTATTGTACTCAGAAGATGGAATACACACAGAGAATGAAAACAAAATACGACAACTAATCTGAATTCTGCATTCGACAAACTGCTGCATCTGACATATTGCATCTGACAACTAGAAATCCGCCATTACGCTACATAACTGAATGTTCTTCCTCACATGAAATAGCAAAACAACCCTTAACCTCCAAGATCCCAAAAGTCACTTAAAATAGACTACGGTTCACACCTTTGTCAAAAGTAATCCTCCTAAGGTCTAACTTTAACAATGTACCCTTAAGAGTACCTCTTTTCACTTTCCATGAAAGTAACTTGCTAACATACTCATCAACCAAGTTTAAGTCCTTGACTTGTTTTCCAATTTCAGTAGTAAACAACCCCACCATCACTAGTGTTCAAGGTTGAGAACTTGATTTATACATGGAGAGACTATACCTAGTCGTAAACATGCTTTAACTTATGGTAAGCAAACTCCAAGTAGAGCAATAAATGCTTACTGATTGGATCACTTGGTGCTAACGTACACACTTTGCATATCCTTCAGCACAAGATTACTCTTTGTAATCTGCCTATCCCCTTGGATAACTAACAATACTGAGGTGTCTTCTCCTTACGGTTTATAGACAGTCATCCTAGATGACTGGTAAATGGGGATCACAATATCGTGTAACATTGTTGAAGAATCAACAATGTAAAAAATAACCATCGTGGTTAACTTGAAAAATCCACAAACACTCAAACCGATCCATGATCTCTATTGGTGATTAGTAGACCCAAACGTAATCTCCTAGAGATATTGCACATTGAGTGCAGAATGCTTCATAAGAAACAACTTGAGGAATATGCATTCCGTTCCAAATCAGCCTTTGCTAAACACCAGGGCTCATAACACCTAGTGTGCATGCATTTAGCAAAAAATAGATCTGAACCTATATATCCGTGGTAACTCTTGCCAATACTTATGGCAGATGTGATGCGCCTAGCACACATTTAAAGGAATGTAAATAGTGATGAAAAGAAACTAAATACTTTCAGTTGCAATCTTTTGCAAGATTACTGAAACGTCTGAACCATAATAGAACGTGAAACAGTTATCACTTCTAGGTACAAACAATGAAACTTTTTCATTAACATGCATAGCCTTTATATATATAAAAAAACTATATATAATGTTGTTTAACCACACTTGTACCTTAACAAGTCATTCTATGTATCCGCCAATTTTTGGCCACTGAAATTGCTTCTAATACGTCGTGCTGAAAAATGGTCTAGAAAACAGATTGAATCATCACCTAGGGACTTTGTCGTGACACATTTTTGAAGTAGGGGGCTCAAATGTCAGTCCCAAAGATGCATACTTGCCACATGTGGAATATGTCTCAACTAAGGATGTCTGAAAAAAGAACATCCTACAAGTACAAGATGTACTTGTGTGTGGACATAACTCTAAACACTCTACAACAAGAGTGAGAGGACCCTCATTCATTGCTCCACATTGGCTAAAACAAACTCCTTGAGTCCCTAGACCATGTTGTATCCCATGTGACAACATGTGCCAAATGGAATCCTACAAGTGGATTCATAACAGCATAATGTACATTGGACACTACAGCCCGAAATACTTGTTTTGACATGCCCTTGGCATGGCCCTGAAATATTCAAGCGTATTTAAACGACTTGAAAAAACCAAGCAATGCATACTAAAAATTGGAATAACACCAAATCAATAGATGCATACTTAGAGATTGAACTGAATGTTCACTTACCCGTATTCAAATATAGAGGAACACGTCATCCACATGTGAGAAAACAAGCAACATTGCACTAGAAACCCTGGGTGTTGCCTTCGCAATCCAAACCTATTGGG
Source organism: Adiantum capillus-veneris (assembly GCF_014529385.1). NCBI lineage: Eukaryota > Viridiplantae > Streptophyta > Polypodiopsida > Polypodiales > Pteridaceae > Adiantum > Adiantum capillus-veneris. The sequence continues at coordinate 84,488,546 of NC_140944.1, forward strand.
TAGAAGCTACGTAGTCAAACGCCTTGGTAAGACCCTTTGTAGAACTGTGCAACTAGCAGGTAATGGTAAGCAACCTAGTTAACCATGTACAAGATGATGAGAATCAACTTAAAAAGTTGAATTTTCCGCTACGGCGTGGTAGATTGCAGAATTATTTCCTTGAAAGTATAACAACAAGGATCAAACTGTGATTCTCCATGACCATGGGATGATTTAGTAAGCACCCGCGGGATTGTACCCCAAAACTGGGATGCCATAGACACTCATAGTTCTATAGAGAGAGCAAGAAATTCACACAAGTGAGATGCCTAGCTTGTATCAACAACCATGCTCTCTCAAATGTTTGCCGACTCTAGACCCCATGGTATATATCAGCTGATGTAAGTGCAAGAGTATCGAGAACTCAATTTGAGCATTGCACTAGAAACATATAGTGCGAAAATGACACCCTAGACATCCGTACTGAAAAGACTCTTACTTGTCCAGTAATATCGATGTGTACTTCCCTGGGTAGAGCTATTCAATCTTGAAAACAATCACCCAAAGAATTCCAGTAGTTAGGTCTTACCCTTGGCCTGACAATGGCTCTAAGCCAATGTAACTCATAGCCATGATGCAAATTAGTGTTCAATGGACAAACAGATGAATACTAATTTGAGTAGCATCTTAGTCACGTGTTAGCTGAGAGGTAGAGCACCTTGGCTCAGGCTGACTCACGAGAAAAACATGTATCAAAAGTTTCGTAGATGATTTGCATTATTCCCATAAAGAGAGAGAGACAGAGAGAGAGAACACGAGCATGCTAGGCTGCGGAACTTTCCATAAGGTTTTAGAGGGTGTACACAAGCTATGTGCTCTTACGCGTCTTATTTCTAAATTAGAGCTTATCGTATAAGCAGTCCAGAGTTTTCAGGTATGACTCTCTTATCGAGAAAGGTAAGAGAAAAACAGAAAACTCATTCTGACCCACCTACCATGCAGGGGTCGTGATTGTATGAGGACGACTTAGCATCGGTACATTGCCCATAAATTAAGTCCTAGAGATACGTTCCTTTCAGTGTTGTTGTGTGTTGATAGCAACCAACAATCATATTAAACAATCCCTTTGTTAGTCTGTCCGTGACAGAGTTGCGAGTGTGATAGCGGAAGCGTAATTCATGAGGCAGTAGAATTGAATCCAACTAAGTAGCATGCCTTGCATCTAGTGTGGTAAGCCCTTGCTGAGAGTGATGGCCTCAATCGTGAGAACCAAAACCATGAGTGACTTGCACAATTTAGACTGGTAGGGATTCTGATAGTCTCTATGTTGCCAGTTCCCCGAAGCCTTGCCTCATGTGAAAGTGCCGAAACACTTTTCTTTGCACAATGCGAGTAATAGCAAAGTAAAGTTTAATTAGGAAAAAACAAGAAAAACTGAAACTTTGCTAACCTAGTCATTGTTGTAATCAGTTGTCCCGATATTCCGTGGAAGAAAGCTAGCTTAAAAATGGCGCGTAGCCATATCTACTACACGAGTGGGGTATGTCGTATGTACAGATACATCCCTTGTATCATAAACGCCCGTCTGTTTCTCATGAAATAACCTGCTGGCATATTGTCAAGTCCATCCCAAGTCTATATGCTCATAGCACAAGCCAAACATGGAAGTCTTTGCATGATACTTTTCAGTAGATCCACTCTGGATGCTACCATGATTCAGAGCTACAGATACTCTTGCGCATAGACAAATGTCATAGTAAAATAAAGTCGACCGTGTCAAACAATCACAAATAATTGACCTTGTCGCATTGTACAATGTATTGAAAAGAAGAAACAAAAATTTCTTGCAAAGTATGTACCTCATGCCTGCTGGGCTTGATTACGGAGACGAAGCCTTGCTCTAGTGATGTCAAGAAAACAAGCCGTAACAATTTGCGTGACAGCATCTTGAAATGGTCGTTAATGGTTGGTCCTGTCGAGCACCTGCTACCTCCTTCATCCAAATTAGCAACATACTGTGCCAATCTCCATGACATTCCCTAGCACCACCATGCCCTAACCTTTGGTAGGCATGGACAGAAGCCGTACTGTGAAACGAGAGCATTTCTTACTCAAGCCTTGCTTGATTTTGGTCGTCAAACCAATCATTGATCTTTGGACCACCAAAGTTTTCTAAATACCACCCTCGGAATGGTCCAACCATGCAAGGTTTTAATGCCCTCCTATTCATGAGCAATTTGTCGTATCGGCCACAATCCCTCCGTTTTCGATCATCCGTGAACCTCAAACCATGTGTACTCTTGAGTGAAATCTTTGCACAAAATGTCACAATCCATGCTTATGTTTGGAGTGTTGAACGTGCAATCATGCATAAGAATTGTCCAAGACATGCCGTGCATGCTTGCTTGTGTCACAAAAAGCTGGCGCGACAAAAGCACCTTATGCTTGCCATCTCAATAATCCCGTGAATCAACATGCTATGTTGCCAATATCTTGCATGTGGCATGACCATGCATGCCCAACGTTTTGCAGATCTAGCAATTGCTTGCACTACATAATTGTAAGTAATCATTAAGAAAAGCGAACAAAATATGCATACTATGTTTGTGACTTGTGTATAGATTGTCTCCCAGAACCGAGAAGCTTCCTTGCGACTTGACTGTCATCAAAATTCCGGATTTCATGTTATTAAAAGCTTCAAAAGACGAGGTTGAGTCTGAAAGTTTGTGAGTTGTCGATCCTCGAATTTTGCAGATTCTCTTGTATCTGCAGCTTAGGACTAAACAGTTTTGTTTTTTGAGGCTACACTAAACAGTACGGTTTTTTGAGGCTACACTAATTAGTCCGGTTTTCCGAGGCTACTAAACCACAAGGCATCGAATTGATGCCTCTCTTCAAATTGCCAAAGAGGTGGCTCTGCCATGGGCTGTCGTGGGCTAAAGCCCTTAGTTGGGGGGTTGCCCAAAATTAGGGCACCCACTTTGTAAAAGAAAAAAAAAATTACCCTCACTGTTCAAGCGATGGCGGCTCTGCCGCGTAGGGAAAATTGCTCCATGCCGTCGCTATGGTGCTCCCCATGCTTCCCTCCCTTGATGGTAATTGCACCGCAGGCCATTGCGCCCCCAATGAGCTCCAACTTGCTGCAGATGGTGGTCATCGCCACTTCGCTTATTGAGCATGCAAGGGTCTGTTCATGCAGACGATAATTCCCCCCCTGCAAGCGGCCGCTCCCATAGCAGTCGATCCCCCGGTTGCCTCCAAGGGAAGCCATGCTTCCCACGGGCTTTACTGCTCTGTCGAGCCCTCCTTGCAAGAGGCCATGCCCATGCTGCTCCAAGCCCGACAAGGAAGAGAGAGGTTGCCTTGTTCTTTGATCGAGAGAGAGAGAGAGAGAGAGAGAGAGAGAGAGAGAGAGAGAGAGAGAGAGAGAGAGAGAGAGAGAGAGAGAGGTAGACAAGAGACAAAGACCTCATAATCGATCTCCTTCCCCGCTCCTCCATGGCTCCTCCTCCACGAGCTCTGATACGAGTGTAAGACAATGGAAGCTAGAGCCTGAGAGTCCAACACCCAACCACCCATTATATAGGCAAGCCCCTGGCCCTTTTCCCTAGTTGGACTCCCCATTCCACGCCGCCTATCCGAGCCCTACCCTTGTCTAGTCCGACCTTGCTGGTGTCCTGGCATCTTCTGAATGATGGTAGATTGATAGTTAACTACACCCAACCAATTGAGTATGTGCTAGAACCCAAGAAAACTTATTATACCATGAACAAGAAGACCCTAACGTTCATAGCCAACCAAGGTTATGGATTGAAGACCATTCATACTAGGCAAGAATAGCCATTGGCTACACCAGAAACATCCCAACAAGTAGGACATGCTATGAATGTGGAAGTGATGATCATTCCAAAAATATGGATAACAAGGGGAAAGCCATAATGAATGTTGTAGAAGTGTTACCTTCTTCAAGTAGACCTAAGATAGAACCCACAATAATTCCTATAAATGTGACGAATAGAGCTCAAGCTCAAGAAGCTGATAGAAGCAAACCTATTGAGGAAGAACATAAGCTGCATATTCATAAAAACATTGAGAGCTTATCAAGGACTCAAATAAAGTCATGGAAGGCCAAACAAGACAAAATGAAAGAAAAAAGGCTAAAAGAGAACAATGTCTTAGAAACCAAGCTGCAAAAAACCATAGAGTAGCTAAAACAAGAAAAGGAAAACACGAAAAAATAAAAAAGAAAGATATCGTCTAGAGGATTAGTGTTGATAAAAAAACTCTTAGATCCGTTAGATGCTATGTTGCAAGCATTTGAGGCTAGATTGAAAACCAACCAAGCACTGGACTAGAGATGGTTGACTAATTTGCACCCTATAGTTGAAAAATAGAGACTAGAACTATGCAAAAGGATCGTAAAGATAGGTCAAGCTCTAATGGAGCCAAATAAACAAAACACCCCTAAATAGAAAGTGTTAGTCCATAAAAGGGACAAAAAAATTGAGCCCAAAAAAAGAGAAAACCAATGATGGAATGAAGCCTAAGATAGAAACGTCATTGGACAATAGAGTAGTGGCCAACACCGTTGATGATGCAAGATCACATTTTGTGGCACCTATGTCTCTCCTCTTATCACCCTCTACCTTTATCCTCTCTCTATCCTTCACCTCTTTTGTGTTTCTCACCCTTCATCCCTCTACCCTCTACACTTTACCCTCTACTTCCCTCCCTTGTTTATGCTTTTTCTCTCCACTCTTCCATGATCTAACCTTGTTCATACCCTCGAGGGGTGCACTATGTACTCATGTTAATGTATAGTGTGATTTCTATAGGAGGGATTTTAAAATCCACACCTTGTCAAGTGGTCAAGAGAGACTAATTGAAAAGAAAAAGTGTTCAAATGCCTCAGTGCACCACTAGGGGTGGACAACTTGGGCAAGTTAAAATTTAAATAGGTTCTTGAACAAAATTAGCTAAAAAATGAGGAGGAGGGAGTGCACACTCCTCCCTTTCCACAATAGAGTGATTGTGATCAACTCCATTATGATTCCTTACATATCTTTTGATTTTGAAATTCTGAAAATGGCCAAATGTAATTGAAAATAATTGTTGAAAGTCATCAAACTATTCCTATGGAGAAATATTGCAAACAACACAACTTTGTTGTAGTGGGGGAAGTGGGAATGGGCATTGGAATTCAAGACCCTACACTGCACACAAAATTCATGTTTGCAAAGCTTGTAGTGTACTTAATAGATCAAAGGCAGGACTGGGCAATCATGGGAGCAGATTTGCATGGTGATCAATCACTAGTGCATGGAGGCACAAAGTGCATGCTGACGTAGATGGTGGTGTCTGCACACACACACACACACACACACACACACACACACACACCCTAAGCTGCCAACCACGTCTTCTTTATCTCTTTATTTATTTTTCTTTCCTCTCTTATTCAAACGACATCCTTATGTATGTCTCTGGTTGCATGTCACTAAGGTACAACTGAAACCTATATCCCTACCCAACGACCACCCTTCCTGTAGACAACTCCAATCCAACTTACCTGCCGCAACCTCAAAAGGGATGGCCTCAAAACAACTCCCTTCCCACAACCATTGCATAGCTGCCACCAACCAAACCCATGCAGTGGACCTCCCTCATCCAGTGCTATTTCTGTGTGTGTGTGTGTGTGTGTGTGTGTGTGTGTGTGTGTGTGTGTGTGTGTGTGTGTGTGTGTGTGTGTGTGTGTGTGTGTGTGTGTGTGTGCAGTTAGGTTACTTTCTAGCGACCCACGCTCTCAACAACCAATGGTGCCCATACTTTTAAGGCTACTGTCCCATTACCACTCTCTCTCAAATATTTCTCTGAGTTGAACTCAGTCATCTAAATCTCTCTCATAGAATTATATGCAGCTGTAATCAAACTCAATCTATCTATCATACTCTCTTTGAATCTTTCTCAAACTGTCTTTCATGCTTTGTCTTGGTATTTCTCTCTCCATCTACCTCTCACTCTCTCTCCCACTCATTTGTTGCTGAAGGAGTACGAGCGTAAGTGTGACGCGAGAGAGAGTGCGAGAAGAAGAGCATGACGATATGGTGAACTCTCTCTACTGTAATGTGTAGAGTATAGTGAGTTCTTATTAGGTTTTTACAAAAGAATATGTGTACATACCTGGCGTCCCTCCCACTTACCTAGGCGACCACATTGGGCTTTATACCCCAAAAACCTCCCACTTCAAGTCCAATGTGGTACTTTAAGTGTGAGAGAAGCTACTATTCAAGCTAATATATAAGAGATGTAGAGAAGTGATGTACTACCCTACACCTAACTGCTTGCGAAAATGCGCAAAGCTCTCTGAGGGAAGTCCTTTTGTAAGTAGATCAGCAGGATTTTCTGTGGTGTGAAATTTGACAAGCTGAAGTTGCTTATCCTCGAGAATTTCCCTGATGAAATGATACTTCACATCCACATGCTTTGTCTTTAAGTGATAAACGGGATTGCGAGCCAATTGTATAGCACTTTGACTATCACAATATAACACAGGCATATCTTCTTTGATTCCCAAATCTGTTACTAGTCGATTAAGCCAAATTGATTCTTTGCGTGCCTCTGATGCTGCAACATATTCAGCCTCTGTAGTAGACTGAGTAACACAATCTTGTAATCTAGAACGCCATGATACTGCTCCACCATCCAATGTAAAGACATACCCTGACTTAGACCTTCGGTTGTCTAAGTCACTTGCATAATCTGAGTCTGTAAAACCCTTTACACTTAGCTCCTGACTCCCATAGCATATACGCATACTCTTTGTAGCTTTCAGGTAGATTCTCAATATTCCTTTCACTGCCTCCCAATGTTTCTTGCCTGGGTTTGACATGTATCGACTTACTACTCCCACTGCAAATGCAATGTCTAGGCGAGTAGCAATCATTGCATACATCAAACTACCCACTGCAGAAGCATATGAAATCTTATCCATTTCAACCTGTTCTTCCTCAGACACAGGACAATCTTGTTTGCTAAGTTTCACATATGGTGGCAATGGAACACTCAATGCCTTTCCCTTCTCCATATTGAAACGTTGCAAAACCTTGTCAATATACTCTGTTTGAGATAACCAAATCAACTTCTTTGATCTGTCTCTCTCAATGCGCATACCAAGTATATGACTTGACTCACCCATGTCTTTCATGTCAAACGATTTTGCCATCTTTGACTTCAAAGCTGAAATTTCTTCCAAGTGCTTGCCAGCAATCAACATGTCATCCACATACAAAATAAGGATCAGCCAACTGCCATCCTTAGTCTTCTTTGTATATAGACAATGATCGAACTCACTACGTTTGTAGCCTTGAGAAAGCATAGACTTGTGGAACTTATGGTACCATGCCCTCGGTGATTTTTTTAAGCCATAAAGACTCTTTAACAACTGGCATACCAAATATTCCTTGCCTTTCTCAACAAACTCTTCTGGCTGCTGCATGTAAATTTCCACATCTAAATCACCATGCAAGAACGTTGTCTTGACATCCATTTGGTGCAACACCAAATCTAATATGGCAACCAATGCAAGAAAGCATCTCAATGTAGTCATCTTGACCACCGGAGATAAGACTTCATCAAAGTCAATGCCTTGTTCTTGCTTAAAGCCCTTGGAAACAAGCCTTGCTTTGTACTTTGGCTGACTATCATGAGTAGTGATCTTATACCTGTAAACCTATTTACAAGGTAGAGCCTTTTTACCCTGTGGTAATTTAACTAGCTTCCATGTCTGGTTTTTATACAGAGCTGTCATCTGTGACTGCATGGCCAATTGCCAATTCCCGGAGTCCTTCATTTGCACTGCTTCCTTGTAACATGAAGGCTCATTGCAATCAGTCAACATGACATAGTTCATAGATGGAAAAAACCTATCAGGAGGTCGCGTGATACGTCCAGATCTATGCACAATAGGTGGCTCAAGCTCAGCCACAACCTGTGGTTCCAATCTATGTTGTCCTTGCTCCTCTTGAGCCCTGACATTTTGTCTTGCACGTGCAGGTCCATCTTCTTGGAAGAGAACTCTTCTAATCTCCTCAACCCTCTCTGGTTTAGAATGATATTTGGATTCATTAAAGTGAACATCATTGCTGCGGATAACCTTTCTAGATTCGGGATCCCAAAGTCTGTACCCCATCTCACCAGAATTACCATAGCCTAGAAAGATGCACTTTCTACTCTTTGGCTCAAGTTTGTTCCTCAATTCCTTTGGAACGTGAGTATATGCCTCACAGCCAAAGACTCTGAGATGCTTGTATGAGGGCATTTTTCCTGACCATACCATCTCTGGCACTGAATCCTTCTGCAAAACCTTTCTAGGAGATCTATTTACAAGATGAACAGCTGTTGATATAGCTTCAGCCCAAAACCCATTTGGCAGTTGTGCATTAGACAACATACTTCTGACCTTCTCTTGTATGGTCCTATTCATCCTCTCAGCAACACCATTTTGAGGAGGATTGTAAGGATGAATACCTTTTGAATCACAAAAGTCCTGAAAGGCCTTTGAAACATACTCTCCGCCATTGTCACTGCGTAAGCATTTAAGCTTCTTGCCACTCTGATTCTCCACAAGTGTCACAAACGTTTTGAAAACACTAAACGCTTCATCCTTGTGCTTGAGAAAGTAAACCCATACTTTCCTCGAGTAATCATCTATAAATGTCATAAAGTAAGAAGCTCCCCCTAGAGATAGGTTAGGCATAGGTCCACACAAATCACTATGAACAAGTGCCAACTGTGTATCTCTTCTACTGCTTCTATGCTTATGTGGCCGTTTTGTTTGCTTACCATACAGACAATGTTCACATAATTCAAAATCATTAAATGAAAAGCCAGGCAAATAACTAGAATGAGACAAGATTTCCATTCCCTTCTTGGACATATGTCCTAACCGGCTATGCCACAAAGAAACGTTCGGCTGCTTGGTTACAGTGATTACATTTTTAGAGACATTTGATACATAAATCATGTAAAGTCCTCTAGACTTTACTCCATGTGCTACTGTCATAGAACCCTTGGATATCTTCCACATGTTCTATCCAAAAGTGGTGACGTAGCCAGAATCAAAAAGTAAACCTGTGCTGATCAAACTCTTTGTAATTGCGAGAACATGTCTCACATTTTTCAACGTGAAAGAAGAGCCATTCTGAAACTTCAATTGAACATCTCCAACACCTAAGATCTCACATGTCTGCCCATTGCCTAGCCGAACATGATCTTTAGTGGTCACATAAGAGGTAAACCACTCCTTGTTTGGAGACACATGAAGTGATGCCCCTGAGTCTATAATCCAGTCACTCAGTGCATTTCCATCAGATGCTGTAAGAAGAGCTGAGTCCATTGTATTCTTCAAGAAGTAGATGTCTCCTGACACTAGACTGTCATCCTCTGCAATAGTGTTTGTCACATTTATTTCTTGAATCTTCACTGAGGACTTGTTCTTCTCACCATGGTCTTTTGCTTTCTCTTTGCCTTTTTCTGCTTTCCATTCTCTGCAGTCTCTTTTCATGTGACCCTTCTTGCCACAATGGTAGCATTCTATGTCACTCTTGCCTTTAGCACTGCCAGACTTGCTACGAGATTGATCCCTCTTTCCACCTTTGTACTTTTCTTTGGTCCTTCCCTTGACAACTAAGGCTATTCCTTTGCCTTTGTCCATTGTCTTTCTGTTGGTTTCTTCAGTAAGCAGACTGCCTTCTACACCTGCTATGGTCAAACCATCTGGAGGTGTAGAATTACTCAAAGCTGTGCGAAAAGTGTCCCAACTTTCCGGCAATGTGATCAACAGGAACATAGCTCTAACAGGTTCATCAAACTTGACACCTTGAGTTGACAACTGACTGTAGATTGTGTTGAATTCATTTAGATGATTGGACATAGGTGTCCCTTCTTTCATCTTCAAGTCAACAAGCTTCTTAAGCCAGTATACCTGTGAAGCTGCACTCTGCTTCTCATAAAGATCACTCAGCTTTAACCATGCTTGATAAGCCGACATCTCGTCTGCCACATTGAAGTAAACGCTTTCTGTCAAAGTCAGCATAATGGTAGAAAGTGTCAATTCATCCATTTCGCTCCATTCATCTTCGCCCATATCTTGTGGTTTTATCCCCTTGAGCTTTATAGGTTTTATCTACTTCTTTTGTACCAACACGTGCCAAATCTGCTTCTTCCACAATGGGAAATTGGTTCCATCCAGCTTCTTGATATTGTAAAGAGCAGTGTCCTGTGATCCAGCCATAGCTACGCTTCACAGTAGTTTACTTTCCTGGGAAAAATTAGACAGAGTTTCCCATGTAAACTGACCTCTGAACCAATATCAACCTGTCAAATGAACCAAGAAAGCTTCAGATTCTGCAGAAATTTCGGCACAGTCTCCTTTGTAAAATGGCTCTGGTGTACTCAAAAAACAGACCAAAAACAGCTCAAAAAACACTGTCTCTCTGACACTGTAAGCTGCGGGTAAACCTGTCCTGCACCTGTATTGTCCCTCACTGTCTTTTCACTGTCTTGTAAGCATAGACTGCGACAATGCCTCAACGGAAGTAAAGCAAAGATGCAGTCCCAACTGTCTAACTCACAGTCAATACATCCTAGCTGCCTATCTAAGGGTGCTTGAGGGATCGCTCCAAGACCTGTATCACCAAAAGGATCTCAACATTCGAGAATCCCCCAGCTCAATAAAACCTCACTCGACCCTCAACAAAGGCTGCAGTGAATCTGAAAATACATAGACTTCCCACAAAATCATACATCCACAAATTTCGCACTATATGCTGTAACCGCTGCGGCAGTTGTTTGCTGCGTGACTCACAGCCAGCAAACCCTCAACAGACATACATCATCTCTGACAATACATCCCATGTGGAAGTACCTACAATGTCAGGATGAAATCTGGAATATCAAGCAGCAATTACAAGCTACATGATGAACTAGTGGATGTCGTCTACAATCTGTGTGTAGATGCGCCCGTGTCGTATGTGACACGCCTCCAAGAACTGTGAGCCGTCCTTCGATGTGTAGACAGCCACAAATCAACACTCTGGGAGTGCCGATATCCTCAGCATCTGCAGTCGTAGGCCAAAACCCCAAATTTGCAAAGTCGGATCTGCACCCGCCGAGACCACGTAGTCGAAAATGGCTACGCAGAACTTTGTTGCAGTCGAACGGTCGCCGAGATGACCTCAGAACGAAATTTTGAGAACACCCACAGGATTTGGGGCCGTGTCTTCACCTATCAAATCTCACTCCAATCTGAGCAGGTGACTCTGGCTACCTGCAAATGCTGCCCCGAGCCTCGATCTGAGCTCTGATACCAGTTGGAGGAGTACGAGCGGAAGTGTGACACGAGAGAGAGTGCGAGAAGAAGAGCACGACGATATGGTGAACTCTCTCTACTATAATGTGTAGAGCATAGTGAGTTCTTATTAGGTTTTTACAAAAGAATATGTGTAAATACCTGGCGGCCCGCCAACTTACCTGGGCGACCACATTGGGCTTTATACCCCTACAGTTGCATCTGCCACGTTGGTGCAGCCAAAGTTGTTCTGAGCTAGGAAATGGTCTATGCCAGGCAGAGGGTGCAGGCAAGTGCGGTGCAGAAGGCTAGGGTAGGTGACAAGGACCTGGGCAGCCAAAGGATAGCAGAAGTGTATGCTCCATGCAGGTTTTTAGGCCAAGAGAGTTGCGGGATGGTCCCAATAGGATGGCAAGTGAAAGTGTCCAAAGTGCTCTATCAGTGTGCTGAAATGTAGTGTTCAGTGTGCTTTAGAAGGTTAGAGTGTGTAAGATACTGAAGGTTAGAGTATGTAGCAGATCCCCGATGGACATGGCAGCTGGGGACAGGTGGCCCAGTCAGGTGTTAGTGGATACAGGTGTAGTGCTCAAGTTGTGGAGCATGCCCGTCTTTTCGGATTACCAATCGGAGCTCTGGTTAGCAAGATATGGTGAGTTGAAATTTTTGTGGGGGCCGGGTCTGAGCGCATTAGCCCTCATTGAAAAATGCACTATCTGATGTTTTTTGGAGCTTTCTAGGTATCTTGATGATGGTGTGCGCTATGTGGAGTTAGTCAAAATCGACTGCGTGTGATTCTGAGTTCCGAGCACTGAGTTCTGGCCTGGGAAAAAAGGGAGTATTTGGCAATGGAGTGCATGCAGATTATTTTCTCAGTTTTAATGGCCTTGAATAACGAGCTCAAAGGGGCCAGAAGGCGGTAAGGTTTGCACGACATGGGGTCGGTACGGTGGAGATCCGATACAGTCTTATGGCTCGGCCATTGGGCATGGAAGCAGTAAAAGGGACCTAGGAAAGAAGGGTCCAAAAAGGCTATATATGGAGTTTTTTTTTTTTTAATTGCAAAGCCTTCCAAGGCTTAGGGGAGCAATGGAGGCCTTATGTACTGCGCCATGAGCTCTTCATAGTGCACAAAGGGGGAGAGGGGAGACCTCCCTCATCCCACGGTGATGGTGAGCGCAGTGAGCGTTGTGGTGGGTTGTGCCCGGCCTTACAAGGTAGAGACAGTGGTGTTTTGGCCAGAAGGAGCGGCGGCACAAGCGTGCCCGTGTGAGTTGGAGGTGACGTCGATGACGTGATGCGCCCGTGAGGTTGACTGCTGACCTAGCAGCGCCATTAGGGGGGCCGTTCCCGCAGCCTTAGGGACCCAAGCCTTTTGAAGGGAACCCCCCCCCCCCCCCCCCCCCCCCCCCCCCAATAGTGACCTCACTATTGATATCAAAAGGGGGAGGGTCCCACGGACGGTAATCATAGAGAAAGAAGGAGCTCCACTATAAATGAAAGGGGCAAGATCCGGCCAAGCAAAAGCAAGGGAAAATGGGCAGGTAAGATCTGGGATCAAAAGGGGAGACCAGAGGAGCAAGGACAAGCCAAAACAAGGCCAAGCAAGGTGGAAGCCAGACCAAGGGGAAGGAGGAGAGAGAAAATAAGAGAGAAGTGGCACGAGGAGTCCGTGGGTCTCACCACGCGATCGAGACTCACTTCCACTCTATCCTATTTCTAGGGCACTGCATGAAGCTGAGCTGAAAACATAGAGCAACGGTTATCAATCCTAGCAAGAAAGGACCATTCCCCATGGCATCCCATAGGTAAACACCTACATCAGCCTTTTCCAAACATTTAAGACAAAGTTCACACTTAGATCTTCTATGTTATGATAGGGCTATCCACATAAAATCTTCTTGGTAAAGTTTATAATCCTAGTTGAAAATTAGATTAGGTTAATTTGAGCTATAATCACTTAGTTCCTACTATCTTTTAATTTCTACTCAAACAAGATCTTCAAAAATACAATGAATCTCTTGGGATTTTAAGGTTTTGTCTCGACATAAGTTTCAAGTTAACCCCGTCTTGGGCGATTCCCAATTGTTTTCTTTGCATCATTTGCCATCCATGGGGCATCTCCATGGAAGTGATGGGCACTTGAGTCTGGCGGGGTTCACTAAACATACTTTTTATATTTGAATGCTTTGCAGATACGACCACTACGGTTCAAAGATTTGTGATAAGACAGCTACCAGATAATTGAGCTAGAATATTGATGCTATAATTTAAACCTTCTTTTGTTTTACATGTCTTTACCAACTACGTGAGCTTGATGACAAGTAACTTAAGGTATTTATAGCAGATGCAGCTTGAAGATTGGTTGGCATAGACTGGAGGTTGTGTAGTTTCAGAGGGGGTGGATGTCATGCCGCTCCGCTTCCATGACAATAAAATGAGCAAAGGAATGACAATCAGGTGTATTTCAATCCTACATGATTATTCAACAGTTATAAGGGCTTGCTAACAAGCCAATTTTAAGCTAAAAGTGTGCAAGGTGCCGCCCTAAGGGCAAAAAGATGTCTTGGTAATGCTAAACACTGAGTATTCTTGAAGTGGTCATAGATGGGTTTTTATTAATCAAAGTTGAAGTACTTGAAGGGCTCTACATGCCTATCTTTACTGCTCGTCAATAAGAAGTTATGACAGTTTTAAGTTGAGTTAGTAGCAGAACCATACCGGATTGAGCACTTGCTGATAAAAGTTCAAGGATGATAAGAATGTATGGGTCCGAATTGCTCACTTCCAGGAGCATGTCAGTCATTTCAGTTTGTCAATCGGGGTTTCAGTTGGCAAGATATGGCCAATCTAAGTATCGCCGGGGGCCGGTTCCGAACCGCCTTGGTCGCCTTGATCAGTCGAGCTCATCTGGTACAGATTCTGGGAAATGGAGCTGTCAGAGCAGAATTGGTGGCAACTGAAGGCCCGTGTCCATTAACAAGGTATTTTCAAGTTGGCCAGTATACAGGCTTAATGCAGTGCAGTGCTGATATGTATGCCAAATGTGGGCCGATACGAAAGCATTTTTATATATATCGAATTCCTTGCCTTGTAGGACACTTATACTTGCATATTAAAAGGTATGGTTCCATTCAACACACTAGAGTGGCCAATTGCATTCACGGTGATATTGCTAGTCAGTGGATGTTGGAAAATGATGTCATGGAGGCAATGCCTTGGTCGATATTTATGCCCAAATGTAGTGCTCTTGAGCCGAGTGGCCGCCCGCAATAAGAATGGCCGCCCAATAAAATTGGTTTCCCAATTAAAGGTCATGGTTAATGGCGACCCTAATTCAATAAGGGGGGGAAGCCAAAAGAGAATAAAAATGAAGAGAATGGCGTCGAGCAGGTAGCGAGCGACTGCTGTGCGAGGACATGACCTGGTCATGGAGGCCAGAGGACTGCTCGGACGAGCCCGGCTATGAAGCGAAAAAGGCTCAGCATCCCCATGCACCCTTTTTTGGCATTACTCTCGCCAAATTCTGCACTGGTCAGGATCCGTCACTGCCATGTCATAGGGTGGCTACCCATTAGCGACATCGCTAATGGGTAGGCTATTTTTAGCAACGTAAAGTGCCCATGCAACCTATAAAGAAAAAGCGGGGTCTCTCTTGGACTCTCTCTCATTTTTTATTATCCTCTCCTCTTCTCATTGAGCACCTTCTCTCTGAGGAAGAATGTGAGAGGTCATGCCCGAAGGTGAGTCTGTGCTGTGAAGGTTGGCAGAAAGTGTGCATGTGTCTGAGTTTCTTTGTGGTAAAGGGTGCGTGTTAATCCTTGGGCTATAGAGAGGCAAGTTTGGAGTGTGCTAGGTTTGTTCCCCCTTTCCAACGTATTGCCTAAATCAGCGAGGCTGCACTAATGTTGCCTAAATCGGTGAATTTGCATTTGATATTGTTTAACAAATCATAAATCTACAATTTATCAACGTGATGCCTAAATCGGCAGATCTACACCAAGATGAGTATCTACACATTGCCTAAATCGGTGAATCTGTGTGTCCGTGACCAATGGACTAGGCTAGGCATAAAACTATAGCATTTATCACATATTTGAAACCAATTTGGAGCATTTTTTAGTAGGAGAATACTTACAAACTATTGTTCACTATCCCAAAGCACCTTAGCTCACATGACTAGCTATATAGCTCAATGAATGTTGATCATAATGAAAAATCCTTTAAATTAATGAGAAACCAAAGCCGAAGGAGTGTGTGCGTGCATAGAGAGCTATAATTGAAACAATGACCATTCGGATTAGGAAATTGTACAAAAATAGAATGCTCGTACAAGCTGGAGAGGGTTGTAATTGTGTTGTTCTCTTTTGAAATGGGAGCAATAGACACATCCAGAGTTGTAGACAAGAGGGTTAGCATACTTAACAAATGAAGTACTGAGTAAGAGATTAGGTTAGATAGTAGATCGATATACAAAGAATGCCAGCTGAGATCTTTTAGAATAGTGTTAGTGGACTATGACCTGAATGTGATAAATAATATTGTAAAATAAAAGAAGGGGATTTACGGTGTGATAAGTGAGCTTCATGACAATGTAAAATTACGTATCTGGAGGCGGTTTGAAGAAGTGACTAGTATCCAAATCGTCAAATGCTAAACAAGTTCTTGAAAATAAAGGGCAACAATCAAATACATCATTTGAGTAATGTCATGCAAGATAGAACAAACCAAAGTACATATGCCATATAGTTCAAGTCCTATCGATAGGTGTCATATATCGATGAGATGGGCTGTATATATGAGCAAGTTTTTAAACCATTGATTGTTGTCGCAAGAAAATTCGAAGCTAGTAAAATTGCACCAGTATTATAGAAAATAGCTAAAATAGTAAAACATCGGCTAGATTCCATGCTTTCCTTCAAGTAAATCGGCAAAGTTTTACAAATTTTAATGTGAATACCTGAAAATATTCGAATTTTGACCCGAAAAAACAAAAGAGCTTTAGGTGTTCCCTTAGATGTTGTGTGGATAGTATCTCAAAGCATAACTAACATTTGGATCGTATGCATGTTATCCTGCCAACTGATATGACAAGTTGTAATGGCACTTTCAATTACCATTGTGACTATTAATCCTTGAGAGCATCCTTAACCAAAGATAAGCCATAGATAATCAATTCCAAATGAGTTAATAGCCTTGAACACTTACAAAACTTCTGGCATACACAAATTCTTATACAAAATACCACTTGGATACATGTCCCAGAGTACATGAGCATGAGATCGAGAGAGAAAAAATAAATATGCACTCAAACAACAAAGCATATGGAGGTTAGAACTTAGAACTGAGCCGATAAGCTTAAATTAGAGCATGCAATACAAGGATTGATTCCATTAAAAATTTATGCTACTTGATGTGACTTCTGGCAAGTCTGCGATGGAGAATAAATAGGATAACCCGACTAGCTTCCCCCCTCCTTTTGCTATTCTCATGGCAACCTCCAATATTTGACACCTCGGCCCTACCAATGAGCTTAAAGCGGAGGCCCCTCAATTTCCTTAATTTCTTTCACACGGTCCTCCTCGTAACAATCAAAGGCAATGCCTTGTTTTTTTTAGATAGCACCCTGTCCTCATGGAAGCTTGAGCCCTTGATTTTTGTGCACCTTACTCGCCACCAATCGACCTTGCCTTGCTGTTCAATACCATGCACTACTCCTAGTTGCACTCGATCAGATTCTTATGGTCACACCCTTCTTTTTTTTTTCTTTTGCAACCTGTAGATCCCTACAATAATGTTCTTCTGTAGCCCTTTCGCGTGCCAGTTCTCTCCCTTCATTTCTCTCGAAACCAGTAGGAGAAGCTGAAGCATTCATTACTGCAAGGTTTGCAGAGCGCCGAGAAGAAGCGATGCTATAGGGTGATGGCATTGTGAGGATGCATGGGGGGTGGTTATGCAAAGTGGGTATTGTCCATAAGAGAGGGTGGTATTGCAGATCAAACACGAAGGAGTTGGTGGGCTTTGCCGTTAGGATGGCGCTATTCTCGGGCGTGGGGTTGAAAGGGAAAACGCAGGGAATATAGATCCAAGCCAAGGGCCTGTCCATGAACAGAGAAAGAGGGAAAGCCAACATTGAGGGTCGGTGGAATTATTACATAGGTGAGCACTGCAGGGGGTAAGGGAAGGTGGTTTCACACTGAAGTGCTGTGAGGGGTCCATGCAGTGGTTGGTACCGCTCTGCATGGCTGAAAGTGGCAGGAAAGGAAGCTCCTGTGCTACATGGTGGTCCGATGAGGTGAGAGAGGGTTTACGACAACAGCAAGTGCATGCACGCATGCTGGGAATCGAGGTGGTGGGTGAAAGTGAGTCGAAACTGTAGAGCAAAAAGGCCGACAACTGTGTGTGAGAGAGAGAGGGACCGGGGGGGTTGGTGATAAACACCAAAAAATGAGAAATAAAGAGAGGTTGATGGTGGGTGGTGGACAGAGAGATACAGAGAAAGAAAGAGAGAGATCACTAGAGGGGAGAGAGAAAGAGAGTATTATGGGACTGCGTGTGTCTGTGTGAGAGTAGGAAACTAGAGGGCAAGCTCCATTCAAAGTGTGCATGGCCAGTATACACGCTTAATGCAGTGCAGTGCCGATATCTATGCCAAATGTGGGCCGATACGAAAGCATTTTTATATATATCTAATTCCTTGCCTTGACGGACACTTATACTTGCATCTTAAAATCTATGGTGCCATTCAACACACTAGAGTGGGCAGTTGCATTCACGATGATATTGCTAGTCAGTGGATGTTGGAAAATGATGTCATGGAGGCAATGCCTTGGTCGATATGTATGCCCAACTGTAGTGCTCTTGAGCCAAGTGGCCGCGCACAATAAGAATGGCCACCCAATTAAAGGGCATGGTTAATGGCCACCCTAATTCAATAAGGGGGGGAAGCCAAAAGAAAAAAAAAATGAAGAGCATGACGTTGAGCAGGCAACGAGCGACTACTAGGCGAGGAGATGACCAAGTCATGGAGGCTAGAGGACTGCTCAGACGAGCCCGGCTATGAAGCGAAAAAAGGCTCAGCAGACCCATGCACTCTTTTTTCGCATTACTCTCGCTGAATTCTGGGCTGGTCAGGATCCGCCACTGCCACATCATAGGGTGGCTACCCATTAGCGACATCGCTAATGGGTAGGCTATTTTTAGCAAGGTAAAGTGCCCATGCAACCTATAAAGGAAAAGGGGGGGCTCTCTTGGACTCTCTCTCGTTTTTTATCATCCCCTCCTCTTCTCATTGAGCGCCTTCTCTTTGGGGAAGAAAGTGAGAGGTCTTAAGCCATCCTAATCCAAAAATCTCTAAGCTAAGCCTAATCTCGCTCTCATTAGCCAAGCTTGATCTCGCCCTCTTAAGCCAAACCTTCTTGGATTATCATAAGCCCGCTTAAGCCAATCCAAGAAAAGATCTTGGTTTCATTAAGCTCTCATTAGCCATCTTAAGCCTTGAAGACCATAATCTCTAATCTCTCATATAAGCCTGATCAAAGCTTCTCAAACTCATTAGCCATATTCCTAAGCTCTCTAAGCCTAATCTCGGAAGTCATTAGCCTTGTTAAATACGAGTTCTCCAAGTCAAAGATCTCGCTCTCCTTAAGCCGAACCTAATCTCAAACTCCTAATCCAAGCCTAATCCTAATCTTATTGCCAAGCTTAAGCTCGGATTACCATAAACTCTAAGCTAAGCTTTCATACGAGCCCTAAGCCAAAGCCCCAATCTCATTAAGCCAAAATTAGCCTTGATAACCATAATCTTAAGCTCTCTAAGCCATAATCTCCAAGCCCGTTCAAACCTAGAATAAGCCGGTAACCTTAAACTGAATCAGACCACCTAAGGCCATTGGAAGTCGAAGCTCCTAAGCCATGGTGGGAAGAAGCTGAAGGTAGTACAAGGCCGTTCAAGTTTTATTTTCTTCATTAGCACCTGGATTAAACCAGGACAATCCTTGTAAGGAGCATAAACTCCTCCATTACTATTTGATTAAAACAGGGATATTGTTGCTTATTTGGTTTAAGGTAAATTGTCTGTTTGAAGCTCTATTCCCATTAATTGAATCTGTTGCAACTATTTTCCTTGCACCTCTCACAGCCAGGGGCCCGGTGCCTTCCTGGCTCGCCTTTCGAATACAAATCCCCCGACAACGTTGGTACAACTGAAGATGGTGGTCGTCCAATGAAGTGCAAGAAGCCCAGGCATAGTAGTTTGCAGTCAAATGACAAGGACATTGGGCAGGTGTTTGCTGCAGCTAGGAGATAGGTACACAGAGATGGAGCACTCTGTAGTTAAGCCTGCAAGTGTTACTTTCTATCACAGGTGACAGGAGCAAATGTTGATATCACAAGGTTGGGAGGGGGACAAGGGGTTGTGGATACAGATGCTATGAGGTTTATGATATGGGATTCTGATCGAGAGTCTGCAAGACATGCAAGACACTCTATTGCTAGGATGTGTATGCCAAATGTGGCAGTATATAGGTCTTTCGTGGTGCTAAGATAATGTTTCTGTCAGATGTGACACATAACAGGTCAAAGGTCTACATTGGGAGGGATTTAGCATATTGAATCCCTAAGTGGTGGTGCCATGGTGTATGCAGAACGGGTGCTAAAGCTGGGTGAGTTCAAAGTTTTTTGCGAGCTTGAAGGTCGTTATTTGGAGACTCTCAAAGTGGATGGCATAGCAGTCATATCACTCTCGGTGTGGTGCAAAGTCAAGTGAGATAGGAAGAGAAATTTTCTTCACCGTGGTGAAGAGTGTCACTAGGCAAGCACTGCAAAAGAAAGCTGAACACCCATTTTTTAATGTAATCGATGGCATGGGAAAGTATGCCACACATGGATTTTTTTACTAAACTAAAGCTTGGAGTTAGTATAGAAAAAAAGCGCTGCATGAGAGATGATGCAATTGCACGTGGAAGGAGAGGAGTTTTGCAAGGTGGTGGCGCCATCCAAAGGTGCATGGCGGGCTTAGCTGTCAGTAAAGAGCAATTCCATCTGTAGGGAGTCGGCTGGTCTACGTGAGGGGAGCATGGGTTTCCACAGAAAAGGAGAGCCGCATGTTGGGTTGCATGGTAGCGGGCCAGGTGGGGAGTACATGAAAGGGAAGGACCACAAGCTGCATGGGAGGGGGGACACGAACGAGAAAAAGAAGAAGGCCAAGGAGGAGCCGGGGACTGAAAAGGTGCAGGGCCGCTAGAAGGTTGGCCTAGAGCAAGAGGGAGAGAGAATGCCAGAGGGCAGGAGACAGATGTCGCTATTCCAGCCAGCTAGGCCATGAGCAATGGAGGGCCGCCTTGGGGTGTGCTCGATTGGTAGCAATGGAGAAGAGTCTGGGCTGGCCGAGATGCAGAATATTGAGGGCGCCACGAGCTACAGGGTGAAAAGCGTTCAGAGACATGGCTAAGGAGGTTGCTTGAGAAGGGTGATGGCACCATAAGGAGGTGGGGGCATTCCTGGGTTGCATGCTATAGAGAAGAGGGAGGAGCCAGCGCTACCTGGGGATGACAGAGAGGAGGAAAACATGTGAAAGAGTTGGCCATATGCAGTGGAGTCACTCGGCAGTGAGCATGGGTTGCAGAGCACAGGATTGAGGAGCTGATGGCCACCATCTATAAGGGTAGTTGAAGGCCAAGGGCATGTCAAGAAGTCGAGGGTGAAGAAGGAGAGAAGGTTGCCAAGGGCTTGAAGGAGATCAATCAGAGAAGCCGCCACCATTGTATGCGGATTGTTTCTTTTTTTGTGCTATGGATAAGTGACTTAACAATTCGGTGGGATTATTTTTCATGTTGAGTTTGCCATCAATCATCTCATCTATCTCGTCTCGTGCCCCATGCCTGTGGTGGTAGCGTTGGCTCCAGGTTTTGTGTGTGTGTGTGTGTAGAGAGGGAGGGAGAGAATGATTGAGTGAGCTATTCTGTGTGTGGTCGAGGCTTGTGTTGCCTCCCAGAGATTGTGTGTTTACTTATTTGGTGTAGATATGGTTGTGTATGATGGTGTGCTATCAAGCCGATTATGTCAAGTTGTTTATGTGTGAACGTGTACAACTGAGAATGCCCAAAGGTGAGTCTGCACTGTGAAGGTTGGCAAAAAGTGTACATGTGTGATTTTCTGTGTGGTCAGGGGTGCGGGTTAATCCATTGGCTATAGAGAGGCGAGTTTGCAGTGTGCTGGGTTTGTTCCCCCTTTCCATTAGTGGTGCTCCCACTGAGGATCTACTGATTGCTTCTCAATGAAGTCGAAGACGCTGTTGCGGTGATACCAGTTTCAAAGAGCAATTGCTGCTAAGCAAGAAGTGGTCGGGTTTTCTGACTTTTACACGTGTTGAAGATGCAGAAGTGTGGTTGCAGGACTATGGTCTATTTTTGTTGGAGAGCGGCTTGTCGAAAGAAGAGGGAGTGGCTCACTCGTTCCCACTCCTGGTTCTTGGAAAGGCCAAAACATGGTACGATAGCTTGTAGGCTGAAGAAAATCTGGATTGGAACACCCTAGAAGCGGCATTCCGAAGAAAATCAATTGAGCGAAGTGTAGCAAAGGCTGGATGGGCTAAAGCAAAGCCTTTCTGGTCACTTTCAAGCGTTTGTGTGGGATTTCAAAGCACTATGGAGAAAACTCATAAAGGTAACTGTTGAAGAGAATACTGACATTTTGAAATTAAAGAAATTTATGGAGTTCTTGAATGTGGATGTTCATGATAAAGTTGAAGTCGATGGACCGGTGTCATATGCGGAGGCAGTGACCTTTGCAAAAGGTCACACAAAGAAGCTCTTGAAGAAACGTCAAGCGAGGCAAGGATGGTCCAATCCAATAGCGTCAGAGCCAGTTGAAGCGAAGGAGATAAAAGCATAGCAGATGCTAGAGGATCTGCATATTCAAGAAGAGACAAAGATATTATGGTTGGAGAGAGACAGGGTTATTCCTATGCCTCGAATGCTAGACAAAAAAAATCCAGTGGTTGAAGAGGTGCTGATGGTTCCAAGCTAGGAAAATATGTTAGCAGATTCAGCTATGGATGGTCAAATCTCTAGGGAGTGTGCTCATGGCCGACAAGTGACATTTGTTGATAAAGTTGAAGCAGCATTGGTGGACGAGATTCCATATTCTGAGACAGCGGAAGAGCATGAGTCAAGTGGCAACAACTCTTGTGATGGAGATAGCACATGGGAGACGACTCCACTTCCTCAAGGTATTGATATTTACGATATTATGCATGTAGATGAGGTGGTCATAGAGCAGCATGAGACAGGTATACATATGCCTTGTGTGGACAAGGGGGTTGGGAAACCCTCTCTTTTGCTTTGGGATGATAGGGTGTCGAAGGTTGGTGCCATGTTATTGATAGATATACTTTTGAAGGCTGCTTTACAATCAATTTTGCACCGTTTGCAAAGCTCTTTGGATGCAGATTATGTTATGCAGAGCCCTCTAGCAAAGGGAGGAATGATTTTAGGTGATGCAATTGCTTCAAATGTGGGTGTATTCGCTCATTTTGGGTATCAAGCATGCGTATGTATACAGGCTATTGAAGAACCATGCTATGTGAGGCTACCAGAGTGGCTTGTTTACAGGTTTGTGGGTGCCAAGGATATATTGCTCACACATGTTTTACAGACAGGTGGCTGTTCTCAATGCCATCAATTTGATCCTCGTGGAGTTGACATTACGCATGGGGCATCTCATTCCTTTCCATTTGATCCAGGGGTACAACTAATAAAATCTCTCTCTATCTATTGCTTATGTACATACTAAGTATCAGTTTTCTAACATGCAATCATCTCTTATCTAAATAACGCTATGGTTGAGCATCAATGCTCAACGACGGGGTGGGCAATGATGGTACAGTTGAAGATGGTCGACCTATGGAAGTGCAAGAAGCACATGCATAGTAGTTTGCAGGAAAATGACGGGGACCTTGAGCAGGTGTTTGATGCAGCTAGGAGACAGGTACACAGAGATAGAGAATCTCTAGTCGAAATTGCAAGTGTTTCTTCCTATCACAGGTGACAGGAGAAAATGTTGATATCACGCGGTTGGGAGCGGGACAAGGGGTTCTGGATACACATGCAATGAGGTTTATGATATGGGATCCTGATCAAGATGTCTGCAAGACATGCAAGACAGTCTACTGCTAGGATGTGTATGCCAAATGCGAAATTGTATAGGTCATTCGTGGTGCTAAGATAATGTGTCTGTCAGATGTGACACATTAACAGGTCAAAGGTATACATTGGGAGGGATTTAGCATATTGAAGCCCTAAGTGGTGGTGCCATGGTGTATGCAGAATGGGTGCTAAAGTTAGGTGAGTTCAAAGTTTTTTGCGAGCTTGAAGGTCGTTATTTGGCCACTCTCAAAGTGGGTGACATAGCAGTCATATCACTCTCGGTGTGGTCCAAAGTCTAGTGAGATAGAAAGAGAAATTTTCTTCACCATGGTGAAGAGTGTCGGTTGGCGAGCAGTACAAAAGTAAGCTGGACACCCTTTTCTTAATGTAATCGATTCAAATCGGCTATTGATGGCGTGGGAAAGTATGCCACATGGATTTTTTTATTAAACTAAAGCTTGGAGTTAGTATAGAAAAAAAAGCGTTGCATGAGAGATGACGCGTCTGCAGGTGGAAGGAGAGGAGTTTTGAAAGGTGGTGGCGCCATCAGGAGGTGCATGGCGGGCTGAGCTGTCAGTAAACAGGAGCACCATCTGTAGGGAGTCGGCTCGTCTGTATGAGGTGAGCATGGGTTGCGACAAAAAAGGAAAGCCGCCTACTGGGTTGCATGGTAGCGGGCCAGGGAAGGACCGCCAGCTGCATGAGAGGGGGGACACGCAGGAGAAAAAGAAGAAGGCCAAGGAGGAGCCGGGGGCTGAAAGGGTGCAGGGCCTCCAGAAGGCTGGCCTAGAGCAAGAGGGAGAGAGAGCGCCAGAGGGCAGGAGCCAGATGGCGCTATTGCAGCGAGCTAGGCCGTGAGCAATGGAGGGCCGCCTTGAGGTGTGTTGGGTTGGGAGAAATGGAGAAGAGTCCGGGCTGGCCGAGATGGTGAAGATTGAGGGCCAAGAGCTACAGGGTGAAGAGCATGCAGAGACATGGCTGAGGAGGTTGCTTGAGAAGGGTGATGGCACCATAAGGAGGCGGGGGCATTCGTGTGTTTCATGCTATAGAGAAGAGGGAGGAGCCAACGCTACCTCGGCATTCTAGAGGGAGGAAAGTATGTGAAAGAGTTGGCCATATGCAGTGGACTTGACAGTGAGCATGGGTTGCAAGCACGACATTGAGGAGCTCATGGCCACCATCTATAAGGGCAGTTGAAGGCCAAGAGCATGTCCAGAGGCCGAGGGTGAAGGAGGAGAGAAGGTCGCCAAGGGCTTGAAGGAGATCAATCAGAGAAGCCGTCATCATTGTAAGGGGATTGTTTTTTTTTGTGCTATGGATAAGTGAGTTCACAGCTCGGTGGGATTATTTTTCGTGTTGAGTTTTCCATCAATCATCTCGTCTATCTTGTCTCGTGCCCCACACCCGTGGTAGCATTGGCTCTAGATTTTGTGTACGTGTGTGTGCAGAGAGGGATGGAGAGAGTGATTGAGTGAGCTAT
The DNA here is from genome assembly GCF_014529385.1 of Adiantum capillus-veneris. Taxonomy (NCBI): domain Eukaryota; kingdom Viridiplantae; phylum Streptophyta; class Polypodiopsida; order Polypodiales; family Pteridaceae; genus Adiantum; species Adiantum capillus-veneris. Next base: position 84,513,495 of record NC_140944.1, read on the forward strand.
TCTGAGTGTTGTCGAGTCTTGTGTTGCCTCACAAGGATTGTGTGTTTACTTATTTGGTGTACGTATGGTTGTGTATGATGGTGTGCTGTCAAGACAATTATGTCGAGGTGTTTATGTGTGAACGTCTACATCTAAGAATGCCCGAAGGTGAGTCTGTGCTGTGAAGGTTGGCAGAAAGTGTGCGTGTGTGAGTTTCTGGTAAGGGGTGTGGGTTAATCCCTGGGCTATAGAGAGGCAAGTTTAGAGTGTGCTAGGTTTGTTCCCCCTTTCCAACGTATAGCCTAAATCGGCGAGTTTGCACTAATGTTGCCTAAATCGGTGAATTTGCATTTGATATTGTTTAACAAATCGTAAATCTGTAATTTATCAACGTGCTACCTAAATCGGCGGATCTACAACAAGATGAGTATCTACACATTACCTAAATCGGTGAATCTGTGTGTCTGTGACCAATGAACTAGGCTAGGCATAAAAATATAGCATTTATCACATGTGTGAGACCAATTTGGAGCATTTTTGAGTAGGAGGATACTTACAAACTGTTATTCACTGTCCCAAAGCACCTTAGCTCACATGAGTAGCTATATAGGTCAGTAACAAATGATCATAATGAAAAATCCTTTAAATTAATGAGAAACCAAAGCTGAAGGAGTGTGTGTGTGCATAGAGAGCTATAATTGAAAGAATGATCATTCGGATTAGGAAATTGTACAAAAATAGAATGCTCCTATAAGCTGGAGAGGGTTATAATTGTGTTGTTCTCTTTTGAAATGGGAGCAATAGACACATCCAGAGTTGTACACAAGAGAGTTAGCATACTTAACAAATGAAGTACTGAGTAAGAGATTAGGTTAGATAGTAGATCGGTACACAAAGAATGCAAGCTGAGATCTTTTAGAATAGTGTTAGTGGACTATGACTTGGATGTGATAAATAATATTGTAAAATAAAAGAAGTGGATTTACGGTGTGATAAGTGAGCTTCATGACAACGTAAAATTACGTATCTGGAGGCGGTTTGAAGAAGTGACTACTATCCAAATCGTCAAATGCTAAACAAGTTCTTGAAAATAAAGGGCAACAATCAAATACATCATTTGAGTAATGTCATGCAAGATAGAATAAACCAAAGTACATATGCCATATAGTTCAAGTCATATAGATAGGTGTCATATATCGGTGAGATGGGTTGTATATATGAGCAAGTTTTTAAACCATTGATTGTTGTCGCAAGAAAATTCGAAGCTAGTAAAATTGCACCAGTATTATTGAAAATAGCTAAAATAGTAAAACATCGGCTAGATTCCATGCTTTCCTTCAAGTAAATCAGCAAAGTTTTACAAATTTTTGTTTGAATACCTCAAAATCTTCGAATTTTGACCTGGAAAAACAAAAGAGCTTTAGGTGTTCTCTTAGATGTTGTGTGGATAGTATCTCAAAGCATAACTAACATTTGGATTGTATGCATGTTATCCTTCCAACTGATATGACAAGTTGTTATGGCACTTTCAATGATCATTGCGACTATTAATCCTTGAGAGCACCTTTACCCAAAGATAAGCCATAGATAATCAATTCGAAATGAGTTAACAGCCTTGGACACTAACAAAACTTCTGGCATACACAAATTCTTATACAAAATGACACCCATTTGGCTTATACTTCTTCCCAATAAGGTAACTCGCACACTCAACACACCGCAACGCTGTTATCCTTTACTTACACCACACCTCTCCATAACCACTTGGATACATGTCCTAGAGTACATGAGCATGAGATCCAGAGAGAAAAACAAAATGCACTCAAACAACAAGCATATGGAGGTTAGAACTTAGAACTGAGCCGATGAGCTTAAATTAGAGCATGCAATACAAGGATGGATTCCATTAAAAATTTACGCTACTTGGTGTGACTTATGGCAAGTCTGCGATAGATAATAAATAGGATAACGCCACTAGCTTCCCCCCTCCTTTTGCTATTCTCATGGCAACCTCCAATATTTGACACCTCGGCCCTACCAATGAGATTAAAGTGGAGGCCCCTCAATTTCCTTAATTTCTTTCACACGGTCCTCCTCGTAACAATCAAAGGCAATGCCTTGTTTCTTTTAGATAGCACCCTGTCCTCATGGCAGCTTGAGCCCTTGATTTTTGTGCACCTTACTCGCCACCAATCGACCGTGTCTTGCTGTTCAATACCATGCACTACTCCTTGTTGCACTCGGTCAGATTCTTATGGTCACACCCTTCTTTTTTTTTTCTTTTGCAACGTGTAGATCCCTGCAATAATGTTGTTCTGCAGCCCTTTTGCGTGCCATTTCTCTCCCTTCATTTCTCTCGGAACCAGTAGGAGAAGCTGAAGCGTTCATTACCGCAAGGTTTGCAGAGTGCCGAGAAGAAGCAATGCTATAGGGTGATGGCATTGTGAGGATGCATGGGGGGTGGTTATGCAGAGTGGGTATTTTCCATAAGAGCAGGTGGTACTCCAGATCAAACGCAAAGGAGTTTGTGGGCTTTCCCGTCAGGATGGCGCTACTCTGGGGCCTGTGGTTGAAAGGGAAAACGTAGGGTATACAAATCCGAGCAAAGGGCTGTCCATGAGCAGAGAAAGAGGGAAAGCCAGCATTGAGGTTCGGTGGAGTTACTACATAGGTGAGCACTGCTGGGGCTAAGGGAAGGTGGTTTCACACTGCAGTGCTGTGAGGGGTCCATGCAGTGGTTGGTACCGCTCTGCATGGCTGAAAGTGGCAGGCGAGGAAGCTCTTGTCCTGCATGGTGGGCAGATGAGGTGAGAGAGGGATTACAACAACAGCCAGTGCATGCACGGATGCTGGGAATCGAGGTGGTGGGTGAAAGTGAGTTGAAATTGCAGAGCACAAAGGCCTACAACTGTGTGTGAGAGAGAGAGGGACCATGGGGGTTGGTGATAAACGCCAAAAAAAGACAAATAAAGAGAGGTTGATGGTGGGTGGTGAACAGAGAGATACGGAGAAAAAAAAACTAGAGGGGAGAGAGAAAGAGAGAGAGAGTATTATGGGACTGCGTGTGTGTGTGTGAGAGTAGGAAACTAGAGGGCAAGCTCCATTCAAAGTGTGCATGGCGGTTGCTGGGCCGATGAAAGAGTAGCTGTTCCCCAGCTATGAGAGAGAAAGATACAGATTGAGGAGAGACAATGAGAAAGAGTAACTCTGGGCGAGGTCGGGGGCTTCAGGGAGAGAGAGAAGGATTCCGAAGGTTGGCCGCTCTGCATGAATATGGGGCTACTGGGAGTCGGGAAAAAAAAGATGCGGCGAGTGGTGGGGGGAGAGTTTGTTGCATGGCAGACTTCTCCTGGAAGAGAGCTCCAGCCCACTCAACGTCAAGGTAGGTGTGTGGTGTAGGGGCGTTTGATAAAAGAATAATCTGCATCTGTGTGTGGCTACTATATGACGACAGCTGCCGTAAGGTGGTGAGGTTGCATGGAAGCATCTGAGCGACGATGGGTGGCGGGGAAAGGTCAAGTAGACATGGGTGCCCATCGGCACTAAGTGTGAGTGTGCGCCCACCAGGCTACTTGTGCTCACCACTCACAGAAACCACACAAACCGTGTGGCACGTGCTAGTTTGTGTCTTTGTGGAGGCGTTTTTGCCCAACGCTAGATTATATTTGAATCCAATTGCTATTACTCCTAATTCTCCTTGTTCATTCTTCTCTTGCCCCATCGGGCCCGCATGCCGATTATCTTAACAATCTTCTTCTTCTCAAGCTTGTAACACCGAGCATAGCTAATCATTCAAGAAAGAGTTCCTATTAGATAATACTCTCTCTAATTATGTCTACATACCATTATATATATGTGTGTAATCCACCCTGTAATCCAAATTAGCCATGGTATAAGTACCCTTATGTGACGAACACAAAATACCTATTATGTATAACTAATATGATCACACTGGGAATGAAAAACAATTGATAAAATAAAATGATTTTTGATAGATTCCCAACGCCATACCAATTTTATACAATCCACACAAATTGCGACAAGTTGATCTACGTAAAGGACATCCATGAAAAGAGAAAGAAAAATACTTAGTTGTTAATCATCCAAATCTGTGGTGATTAGAGCGTAGCTTGTGCTCTGATACCACTGCTACAGACGAAAACATCACAAGCCCTGCAAAATAGCAGCAACAATATACTACAAGCCATGGAACGAACAAATCTTCTGGTTAAATTTCATGCATGCAAGTGTTTGTATGGTATCTTGAGAGCTCTGCAATTTTTACTGAGTCATTGCATGCATGCAATTATATGTGCTAGGAACCGAACACAAATTTAAAGCTCTATAGGGAAGTGAAGATTAACATATAAATTGAGGCAATTTAGAGAACGAAATTTTATACTTTACATTTTTGGTACTGCACAATTTTAGACTTTGCATTGGTAAGGTTATCCATGTGGTAAAGAGAAGTTTAGAATCTCTATGTTAGATTTGCAAACCCTCTTCTAACCAAGTTTTGGTATACAACCAAAGAGCTACATAAGGAGTATGATCTAGCATGGAGGGTGTGCTTCCAAGGGGTCATACGGAAGAAGACCTCCCTGATGACCAATGGCTGATTTTTTTAAAGCAATGCTACTAGAAGAATGCAAAGATTTACTTGAATCCTGGGCATCCAAGACTGGTTGAAGATTGCAACTTCTTGTTCCATACCACCTCCATCTTGTGGGAAGATCAAAGTTTGCATGCTGCTTTGCTTTCAAAAATTTCCATGCATCAACAAAGGACGCTGCATGCTACAGATGGAAACGTTGAGAGCCCTGCAAAATAGCAAAAACAATATACTACAAGCCATGGAACGAACAAATCTGCATACCTCGAATCATACAACGCATACTCCAAGTTGTACAAAAGCATAGAGAGACAAAGAGCAAGATAGATTGAGAGAGCACGTGCAGGTGCACCTTCTAGAGTGGACTGCTATGCCAACACGGCAAGAGAGAAGAGGGGAGAGGAGAGGAGAATAACACAGACACTGGGTGCAATCTCCCCCCGTGCAAGAGTGACCATTTCCCTCTTGCACGTATTTGTTTTAAAGATTTCTTAAATGGTCAAAGTGAGTACAAATTGACCGGCCGGTCATAAATGTCCAAATCTCATAAAGAGCACTTGAGTAATCAAACATACATAAAATATAATATCCTTTTGCAATAGCCTAGCTAGGTCAAGCATTTTACACCTATTAGTTGCGATAAATAGTAAAATATCAATTCCATAACACTGCAAGCCATAAGGTTGCATATGCAAGTTTTAGAGAGAGTGTAGTCAACAATGGCTGCATTTGTAGTGGAACCAGCATTTGCAGTGGAACCACCCTCTTTCTTCTTAGCCTCTTTGGCCTTCAACTTAGGACACGACTTGATCAAGTGATCATTGGCTTTACAATAATGGCAACGCATCTTCTTTTTGCCCTTATCACCAGAATTTCCAGACGAAATACTGCCAGCAGAAGCATTAGGAACAGAATTTTTGCCACTCGCAGCAGAACCATAAGAAGTGGCTGCATTACTGTTACCACCCTTTCTTTGAGAAAGAATAAAAGCTTATTCAACTGCACGTTGCCTAGTTCTGTTTTTTCTAGAAAGTGACTCTTGCAACAGCAATGTGCATAATGTATCAAACTTGACAACTTCAGGATTTCCTTGGGTCATCACTCTCCAAGTACTAGAAAAAGTCTGGTAGGAATCTGGTAAGGCATCAAGAACAGTCTGCACAAGGGAACTGTCTGAAATGACTTCACCTGCAGAAATAAGCTGCTCATTGATATGCTTGACACTAGCAAGGAAAGTGTCCATATCATCTTCCTCATGCATAATCTTCGACTCCAGCTCTTTACGTAGCAAAGCAATTTTAGCCTCACTGCGGCTTGCATAAAGACCTGCTAGAATATCCCAAGCTTGTTTTGCAGATTTTGCTGAATGGATGTGAGTAACAATGGTACGCTTCACAGACAACGCAATCAATGCATGAGCCTGCGCATCCCTAACATCCCAACGAGCTTGTTCTGCCGTAGGCAAAACAACTCTAACAGCTGCAATCCTTGCAGCAAGACCTGCAACATCCTCAGAACCAGGACGTACATCAATGCCCTGCACAATGTTCCAGACACCCTTTGACACAAGAACATGTTGCATCATATAAGCCCACATAGAGTAGCTGTCCCCATCCAACCTGTCCTCAGGAGCAAACATCTTGAACATATCTGTGTTGTTGTTGTCAGCCATGGTAAATGCTGCACCTGATGTGAAAACTGCTCGAAAATAGGAGAAATAGAGCGGGAACAGCCTGTGCTATATAGCACAAACCGTAGAAGACTATAAGGCACCTGTTATACAAAAAACGGCACTGACATAAATTCTGCACAAAATGACGAAATAGCCTATGTAGTACTGCCTGCAGTCGAAATGGAGGCCGAAATGAGACCAAAGTATTTGTTGACCTGCGAACGCTTGCCACAGCTCACTGAAATCGGAAAAAGTGAGCAGGCGTGTGCTGGAGCAGCTGGCGACTAAGCCCGGGAGGACGTGACCTGCTCTGATACCAATTGTTGGAATTAGGGTTGCAAAGAAACAGACACAGCTTGGAGAAGACGAAGGAGGCTCAAGACACACAATAGAGACTGTGTTACTTAGTGTACAATGGAAAGATAGATAGCCCTAGAGTGATGGGCGTATATACAATGCACGGGGGAAAAAACCTTCTAAAGAGGGGAAAAAATGCCCCAGCGGTCCTAGTGTGTTCACACACATCACTACCACATGTATATGGTAACAATTGTCTTATCAAAGATCATATTGAGAGCATTGAGTGAGCATTAACCATGACAAAACAACCCCCACTAGGGTTTTCTACTCAACTCAAAGATATAAAAACCATAAGAAATGTTGCAACACCTTCGATAGTGACAGTAAGAGAAAACGTGGAAACGCATCAAACATACAATACCATGCCTCAAGGCATGGCTCATGGATATTTTCCAAGTGATTATAAACCTCATTGGTAGCCACATCAATCATTATAGGGTGAAAGTTTTGGAGAGAGTGTAGTCACTATGTGTGCCAGCCACCCGGGAGGGTTGTAGCGAAAGGTCAAAACATGAAGAAGGGAATACAATGCCTCCTACAGAGGCCACCTGTCATCTATTAAAAATCCTTGTCTTACGCAAAGTGGTAGTAATCTTTGTACAGAGGTAGACCCCCCACAGGGTCACGTAGAGGCACCTGACTCTGTTACAAACCTAGAAAGTATTGTTAAGAGAGTGCCTCAGACATGTGTAGTTGCATTTGATAAGTTGAAAGAGTCAAAATTGTCTCTACAGCAGAACAAGGAAAGTTTGTTGAGAGCCGAGGGTTCTTATCCTATTGTAAAGCGGATAAAAGATGACATAGAGTACTACAAAGTGTAGCTTGAAAAAGTAAAGCAGGAAAACCCTTGCAATGATGAGGACATCAAAGAGGTGGAAGCTGATTTGGGAGTTAGTCAACACATGCTTCATCAAATTGGAAACAATGAGGACATGTAGAATGTTGAGAAGGAAGTTGACGTGGAACAAGTATTTCTTGACATCCACGCCTTACGAAAGTGGTTTTGGTATTTTTGGCATATTTTTAATAACTTATACTTTGTCATGCCTTGGTAGTTGTAATACATTTGGCGGTTTATGGAAGTTTTTGGCCCTTCAGTTAATTTTTTCAGTATTTGTACATTATGGCAAGTTTGGAAGTTTTGAAATCCTTTGAAAAATTGTCGTATTTGTGAAAGCTCTTGGTATTTTTTGGTATCTGTAAATCCTTTTTTGGTAGTTATGTAAGTGTCTGGTCCTCTTGCTTCAGTATGGTAGTCACATATTTTAGGTAGAGGGTTAAAGTGGAGCTCACCAAAATTGCTCTAACTTTTGATACACAACTCCAAATTGAGTCAGATAAAGCTAAGATAAAATCTTTCTAAAAATTTCCTAGTTCCAAACTTCTAGGCTACTCAATACCAATTTCCATGGACCAAAGGTTCACAAAGATGACTTTTGAGAGACCTGCCTAGAGACAAAACGAGATAAATTATACTAAGCCAAGATAGCCTTGGCTACGATTGTCTTATCAAAGATCATATTGAGAGTATTGAGTGAGAATTAACCATGACAAAACAACCCCCACTAGGGTTTTCTACTCAACTCAAAGATATGAAAACCATAAGAAATGTTGCAACACCTTCGATAGTGACAGTGAGAGAAAACGTGGAGACGCATCAAACATACAATACCACGCCTCAAGGCATGGATCATGGATGTTTTCCAAGTGATTATAAACCTCATTGGTAACCACATCAATCATTATAGGGTGCAAGGTTTGGAGACAGTGTAGTCACTATGTGTGCCAGCCACCCGGGAGGGTTGGAGCGAAAGGTCAAAACATGAAGAAGGGAATACAATGACTCCCACACAGGCCACCTGTCATCTATTAATAATCCTTGTCTTAGGCAAAGTGGTAGTAATCTATGAACAGAGGTAGGCCCCCCAAAGGGTCACGTAGAGACACCTGACTATGTTACAAACCTAGAAAGTATTGTTAACACTAGAATGGTAACCTAATAGGACATAAAAGTGTCCTTTCAGGGTTTTGGGAAATAATTCCAAAACCATAGTAGATCCACTCATTTTGAAAAATCCTTTCATGAGCTTATAGTTCAATAACTACTACATATGGAAAAAATGGGAAACTTGTAATTTTTGTGATCCCTTGGTCACTACAAGCCTCCAAAGTTGATGGACCAGTGCATTTTGCCCAAAACATCAATTTCTTACGGTTGATTGCATATAAATAAGAGTAAATATTTTTGTAGGACATGAGATAAAATGCCCCGTTAACTTCAATGGGTTGGTGACCAAAACATATGGTTGCTTTTACCTCACTATGTTTTTTTTCGGCAAAAAAAATAGGTACAAAAAAGTTGCATTTTTGTTATTCAGCAGACCTATCATCAAAGTTTATATAGTCACGCTCAATACAGATACTATATACATGTTTTCTTAGTTCCCATTGGGTCTCGGGATTCAAAAGGAGCCATGGAGCATGTCAAAAGGATAGTGGATCTCTTACAATTGGAACCTTGGGGGCAATGATAAAGTGCTAAATACAGCAAACATGAAAAAACTGGGTTTAGCATTATGACCTCTAGAAACCCATAGAAACTACTCAATATCTACCCAAGTTTGTAGTGTATGATTAGATATGGTCACTACCTACAAAATACATACAATTGGCCTAAGAAACTAGCAATATTGATAAAGTTATACTTGCTACTCTCAAATGTATCGTATTCTTCAGCAATCAAAAAACTCAACCATCATCATATACTATGCTATATAGCATATTAGGTCCCCCAAAATTCAAAGAAAATTAGCTTTATGTTATACATTGCACTTACAAAATCAAAATTGAATTTTGATATCAAGAAAGCCACCAAAAAAATCATAAAAGTGCTAATTTTGGCCAAAAAACAAGATTCTGCAATTCTTGTAAATTGGTCATAACTTTCAATTTTAACACTTAGTTCTCCCTACAAGCATCAAAACATGTTGAGAACAATGAAGGCCTAACCTCTAGCCATCTAAACCTCACAAACATGAAGTTTAGAGTGGTATAGTTGCCAAAAATGAAAAAAAAAGCAAAAAACAGGACCTGTTTTTTCACACAGTTTAGGTTCAAAAATGTTGTGCAAGAGTAAGGTTAATGGTGAGATCGATACTAAAAAAAAAATGCTAAGTTTTTTTCAGCTCATATATAGAACCTAGAAATTCATTTTCATACTCTTCAAATAATTCAAGCAAAATGGTCACTTAACAGGACACAAAAGAGTCCAAGGACATAAAAGTGTCCTGTTACCATTCTAGTGTTAAGAGAGTGCCTCAGACATGTGTAGTTGCATTCGATAAGTTGAAAGAGTCAAAATCGTCTCCACAGCAGAACAAGGAAAGTTTGTTGAGAGCGGAGGGTTCTTATCCTATTGTAAAACAGATAAAAGATGACATAGAGTACTACAAAGTGTAGCTTGAAAAAGTAAAGCAGGAAAACCCTTGCAATGATGAGGACATCAAAGAGGTGGAAGCTGATTTGGCAGTTAGTCAACACATGCTTCATCAAATTGGAAACAGTGAGGACATGTAGAATGTTGAGAAGGAAGTTGACGTGGAACAAGTATTTCTTGACATCCACGCCTTACGAAAGTGGTTTTGGTATTTTTGGCATATTTTTAATAACTTATACTTTGTCATGCCTTGGTAGTTGTAATACATTTGGCGGTTTATGGAAGTTTTTGGTACTTCAGTTAATTTTTTTAGTATTTGTACATTATGGCAAGTTTGGAAGTTTTGAAATCCTTTGAAAAATTGTCGTATTTGTGAAAGCTCTTGGTATTTTTTGGTATCTGTAAATCCTTTTTTGGTAGTTATGTAAGTGTCTGGTCCTCTTGCTTCAGTATGGTAGTCACATATTTTAGGTAGAGGGTTAAAGTGGAGCTCACCAAAATTGCTCTAACTTTTGATACACAACTCCAAATTGAGTCAGATAAAGCTAAGATAAAATCTTTCTAAAAATTTCCTAGTTCCAAACTTCTAGGCTACTCAATACCAATTTCCATGGACCAAAGGTTCACAAAGATGACTTTTGAGAGACCTACCTAGAGACAAAACGAGATAAATTATACTAAGCCAAGATGGCCTTGGCTACGATTGTCTTATCAAAGATCATATTGAGAGTATTGAGTGAGAATTAACCATGACAAAACAACCCCCACTAGGGTTTTCTACTCAACTCAAAGATATGAAAACCATAAGAAATGTTGCAACACCTTCGATAGTGACAGTGAGAGAAAACCTGGAGATGCATCAAACATACAATACCACGCCTCAAGGCATGGCTCATGGATATTTTTCAAGTGATTATAAACCTCATTGGTAACCACATCAATTATTATAGGGTGATATCATTTAACGAGCGAGGGATAAGAAGCGAGCGCATAAAGAAAGAGATAGAAAAAATAAACACATTTTTATGTTCCTAGTTTCCATAATCTTACGAGACTTTTCACTTCTTCCTTCAAAAAATGTATGTGCTTTAGATTCAAGTTTTAGTGTATTTTGTCTTTCCTACATGTGCATTTTGTGCATAGTACATTGTTTCCATAGAGCTCAAATGGGCTTTGAAACACTTTGGGAAATGGTTTCTATAATGGTTTGATGAGAAGTTATTTGGCATCATATCTTCTAGCTCTTGACCTCAATTGGGCTTTCAAACCAAAATTCAATGATTCTTTATGGTATGGCTTAGTGAGAGCCCATGTGGAGAGAGCTCACTTGGCATGGTATACTAGATGAAACAAATTGGCTAAATTTTGGACATAATTAGTAATTTCATATAGGAGAACACAAAAAGGGTCCAAAAAGATGATGGAAAAGTCAACCCATAATCCTCTACAAGTCCGTGATAGAAGAGGCAATCATGGGAGTAGCTACAAACCATATTGCTTTATATAATCATATTTAGCACCTTTTCATTGAGGTTTTTTGCAGAGCATTTGGAATTGATTCACAAAATAACATAGTGAGAAGGCAATGTTGAGATTTTCATCAATATTTTAGCACAAGCATTTTGAAGTGCTTCATGAGAAGACAGATCACTACCCAGCACCGTCAAGTTTTTCCAAATGTTTTTTCAAACTCATGAGCTGCTGTTCAATTTATTGGAGATGCAATTGTATTAAACATGTGGCCATTTCTTGTTGGTATTCTTATAGTTTTATGAAACATCAATACTAACAAAGACAAAGTCCTTCAAACTATGTAGCTCATGATCTTAAAATAGCACTTCAAGAGTATTCACATAGTTGTCCTCCTTATAGGTTAGATTTTTATTAAAACCCTCATAATCCTATATCAAAGCCCCCTTTGAGTGACAAAAATTTGAACAATTGCTGCTCATGATTGATGCGCTTTGCAGTGTATTGGCATAATGTTTCTTGGCATAATCTTGAGCCAGATCAGGTCTCAAGGTAAGGATATTGGGAAGACAAAATTTTGATTTGAATTTGTGAAAAAAGTACATTAAAAAAGTAAGAGTTTGTGATTTTTAAAAATTTAACAACAACTCAAATTTTGGTTATGTACTTGTATAGACATTCCCCATTAATCAAGTAAAATGTGAGGAAAACTATTATAAATACCAATTTGTTATTTTAGGAATCAAAGGGAGCTTTTTTTATAAATTCTTCTTCTCCTTTAGGCCCTCTTCATGCTCTTTCCATGTACACAACTATAGGTTGAGGATCAAGCTTAGTTTGTCTTTATCATACCCTATTGCATTGTATCTCAAAACATAAGGTGGTATGGCCTAGTTTAGCAATGGTCAAGGAAGTCAATCTTTATTCATACTTTTTAGGTTTGTTGAGTTTCCATTACAAGATGTTTGAACCTCCTACACCTGATGCTGACTCTTGTAACATTTTTGTGTAGGACAATCAAGCTTTCACATGATGGTAGCAATTCACCTTTGATTCATGTCTCCAAATTGAGTATTGAAATGCGCTCCAAATTGGTGCAATGCAGACAACACATTGTATTCTAGGGCTAGCAATTGAATTCAACCTATTCACACAACAAATGTAGGTTGTGCTCTCCAAGGAGCATAGCCCAATAAAAGAGGTTGCTCCTCATCTTCAACTTTTAGACACACTTGTCTATCCAATTTATCCCACTAACTCAGTTGCCACCAAGCAATTGCCCAAATGTTGTTGAATGTTGGGTGTGCATTCTTCACCAATAGAGAAGAAATATTGAAGATCCATTGTTTCAATTTTTGCTTCAAAAAATTAAAGCTTTGGCTTCAGATCCACCTATTGGGAGCATTGATCAAGAGCCCAACTTGTTTCTGGCAGCTTATCCTATTGTGTAAGGGCCTAAATGTTGAGCCCTTCCTACTTGCTTTTGTCAAAATTTTGCACCCTTCCTAAATTTTGTGTCCTTCCTACTTGCATTTTTCAGAATGCAACCCAAATTATATTGTGAGACAAAAAATTCTTGATGTCAAGGCCATAAAAACAAACTCGCCATGGGCTCTTCAACCTGTCTTTTCCAAGTGTAAATCAATGGGGTTTGTTAAAGAAACATTTTTGAATGATGATGCCAAAAATTTGGCACCCTTCAAAGTTTCATCATGAATTTGGTGATCACAGGAGAATCATTTTCATTGAGGGTCGTCACTAGTGTTTAAAGTCCAAGCCTATTTTTTCCTTTTCAATATGGGGTCGAGAATTAATTGAGATACACTTTTCCAGAACGTTGTTGGGTGTCACACATTTGTTTCAAAACAATGTTACCACGCCTTTCACACTTACGTTTGGAAACACAAATCAATAGGGGTTGGTGAAAAAATCAGCCTCACCATGCCCTTCACACTTGCGTTTGGAAATGAAAATCTATAGGGGCGACTGAAGTGTCTGGAAAATCAGGCTCACCTAGCCCTTTACACTTGCATTTGAAAACACAAATGATTAGGGCATGGTTAAGACGCAGCCAAATGAATCTCATCGAGACCTCTGTACTTGCATTTCCAAATGCAATACAATATGGCCCCATAAATAGTTAGGGTGTATTACGGATTTAGTATAATCTTGGAACGCCATCTCTAGCCTATCTGTTTTCCCCTTGATGCCTTATCCTGCCAGACTTTCCTCGCGCTCCCCCTCTCTGTACACATCTATGCCCAAGCTAGATGTGCTACCTTGAGCAGGAACAATTGCAGGAAATTCCTCGACTGTAGTAACGTCCATTTTGACCTTGATCAAAATACAAATTATAATGTAGCTAAAGTCGATGTAGAATGAAGTAGAAATCATCAAAACCCAGCACTACAGCAGTTTTGGAGTTGTTTGGGGGCGGGGGGAGAAATAGAAAGAGAGACTTGAGCTGTGTGTGGATGCACAAAGCAAACTTTTTGTGACAAAGAATTGGGGGAAGTTGTACGTGCTTTTGCACGGCAAAATATGTGCATGCAAAGAACATGGAATCCAAATATGGTTCCCTCATAACTATTGATATGTTGGCCAAGAGAGCTGGAGAGAGAGAGAGAGAGAGAGAGAGAGAGAGAGAGAGAAAGAGAGACTCCTAGTTACTCTCTATGCATACATACATACAACATGCTTGCTGATAGCTATTAGAAGCCAACAATATCGTCTACAAAATGACAACAACGGCCTTGTTGATCGTGCTACCGGTTCACATCGCGACAAGCACTGCCGCTGCTAGCCGCTAAACTGAGTGGCGTATCATGCGTCTCCAGTCATGCGAGGATTTTATGGATCAGCATGGAGGCCAGCACGAACGAGGCCGGAGACCTAGCCAATGATGCTGCCAAAATTTGCAGTGCATCCACCCCAATGATCGATGTCCCGCTCTGCAAGAGGTCTACTAGACTCGCATCTTGCCTTCTTCAACAATGTGATTTGCATCCCAAAGACTGCCGCATGAGAGATTCGCCTAAGTAAAAGAGGAAGAGGCTTGGCTTTGATGGTGAGCTAATGAGAGCTGGAACCAGAGGGTCCCAACAACGAAGGCCAACATACAAGAACCAATGCCCCTTCCATCTTTTCAGTAATACTTCCAAATACATAGATTGTAAGCAAAGTAGTGGTTGCACAATGTAGCTCAAAATAAGGACTTGGCCTTCATTAATAAAAAGGAAAGCAGATTTCATAAAGAGAGAGAGAGAGAGATATGTGGTGCAAGTAGTGAGACGGCCTTGACCGTCTCCTCGTGAATTCCCTCTTCTATGCCAGCATGTAGCTCACCCATGCTACGTTGTCTATTGGATATATATATATATATATATATATATATATATATATATATATATATATATATATATATATATATATATATATATATATATAGAGAGAGAGAGAGAGAGAGAGAGAGAGAGATAGATCAGCATTCCCGATCTTCCAAATATTGTCTTTTAAGCTTAAAGTCAAAAGCTATGTGCAGTTTATTCCTTTTATTGGGAATAAATTAGAAATATCCTTAGCAATCACCTGCTATAGATAGTTTTGTTACAGGACATTGCATATCAAATCAGTCTGTCCAGTGTATCAAGGTAGGGCATGATATCAAAGCAAGCAGGCCCTACAAGCAAGACTACCACAACTAAGCTAGCATTGACAAAAATTCACTTGCTTTGTATAGAGAAGTTGTTGATGCAAATCTTGATTGAATGCATACATCTCATGCAATTTTGATCACGTGAAACACATATCCAATGCTGATTAGAACTCTTGATCAAGCCTACAAACTTGTCAACATTGGTCAAATTTTGAACACTCGACTTCATTGTGGATCCCCGCATCGTAAAAGAGGCATCTCTAGTTGGATTTTTTAAAATCTTCTATCACCACTTCCTAGGCCTTATACTTGTCAACTAGTTACAGAGCTTCTCTAGTGACTTGCTCAAATTTCATGCACGCTTTCAAATGAGGGTCCTTCTTGAGATTCTCATTCCTCAAGCCCTCTATAAAAACACCACACACTCTCTCAGTTTGTGGTGTAGGACATCTCTCAAGGTATTGTGTGAATCAAAGCAATGATTTCTTCTCTTTTTTGTTTCTCTTGAAAGTGTCGATGTGGGACGCAATATTGTTCTTGATTCCCCTTTTATAGAATACTCTGTGAATTCTTGCAAGAGTTGTTCAATGCTTGAAAAATCATCTATGTTTAGTGGTTGCAACCACATCAAGGCCATTCCATCAATGTTAGCCCAAATCTATGGAAATCTGCAACCTGTTAGCTCTCAAAACTTGTTTGAAGACTGAGACATGAGCATATGGATCCCTTGACCCATTGTACTTTGTATTGACACATTTTGTCACCTAAAATGGTATCATTTGTTGTTGTTCAGTCACCAATCTAACTAATTTGGGATCTCTTGCACAAATATCTCTTGCTCTCTCTTCATGTCTTAGAGAATTTTGGTGGAATCCTCTCTGATATATGCTATGGAATCATTTTTGAGAATCTATGTTTGAATCCTTGTGTTTTGGTCTCAAAGATCATTGTTATTCTCACACTTGGCTAGAAGTATGTAGAGGTTGGAGTAACCTTATATGTATATCTTTTTAGGTTTATTGGATCAACAAGCTTGTACTCACATCCATACTTATCTAACATTAAAAATATCAGTCCTTTGGCATTTGCATATGTGAATGCATAGAGGTTCTTATGCTATGTCAACCCTCTAGAAATGGGTTCTACATATTTTTAGAAGGTATGTTGGTCCTTGTTTGTGAGACTATACAATCCCTCATGAGTGTAATCAATCAAAACTCTCATGGATTCATTGGGTTTAAAAAACCTCACGCTAGGTGTTCCGATTAGCAGATGCTTCTCCTCTAGGTCTTCATCAATTTTTACTCTCATATTTCCAGGCAGAAGTATTTGAGTTGAGATGTAGAATGATGGGTGATATCATTTAATGAGCAAAGAATGAGCAGCTAAAAGCGAGTGAGGGTGAAAAGTTAGAAAAAAAATGGTAAGGCTAAATAATAGCACCATAAGAATCCACTACAAAGAAACAAAATGAATCTTTACTATAAACTCTACTTGAACACTACATGAGAAAATCTCTATTCTCTCTCAAATGTTTCTCTGAGTTGACCTCAGCCATCTAACTCTCTCTCATAGAATTACATGCAGCCGTAATCAAACTCAATCTATCTATCATACTCTCTTTGAATCTTTCTCAAACTGTCTTTCATGCTTTGTCTTGGTATTTATCTCTCCATCCACCTCTCACTCTCTCTCCCAGCCAAACTTGGTCCAAGCTCTATGCTAGGCAGAGGGTGCACGCAGGTGCAGTGCAGAAGCCTAGGGCAGGTGCAAAGGACCTGGGAAGACAAAGGATAGCGGAAGTGTATGCTGGTTTTTAGGCCAAGAGAGTTGCGGGATGGTCCCGATGGGATGGCAACTGAAAGTGTCTGAAGTGCTCTATCAGTGTCCTGAAATGTAGTGTTCAGTGTGCTTTAGAAGCTGGTTGAGATGGCTTGTCAAACAGAGCCCTGGTGTGCAAGACACTAAAGGTTAAATGTAGAGTGTGTAGCAGATCCCCGATGGACAGGGCAGCTCGGGAGAGGTGGCTCAGGCAGGTGTTAGTGGATACAGGTGTAATGCTTGAGTTGTGGAGCATGCTGGTCTTCTCGGATTGCCAATTGAAGCTCTGGTTAGCAAGATATAGTGAGTTGAATTTTTCTGGGGGTAGGGTCTAAGCCCATTAGCCCTCATTCAAAAATGCACCAACTGGTGTTTTTTGGAGATCGCTAGGTATCTCGGTGATGGTGTGCACTATGTGGAGTTAGTCAAAATCAACCACGTGTGATTCTGAGTTCGGAGCACCGAGTTCTAGCCTAGGAAAAAAGGAAGTATTTGGCGATGGAGTGCATGCAAATGATTTTCTAAGTTTTTATGGCCTTGGATAACGAGCTCAAAGGGTCCAGAAGGCGGTAAGTTTTTCACGGCATGAGGTCGGTACAGTGGAGATCCGATACAGTCTTACGGCTCGGCCATCGGGCATGGAAGCAGTAAAAGGGACCCTAGGAAAGGAGGGTCCAAAAAGGCTATATATGGAGTTTTTTTATTAAAAAAAACAAATTTGCAAAGCCTTCCAAGGCTTAGGGGATCTAGCAGATGCCAGGTGGCCCGGATCAAACCAACATATGCTAACAGTTGGGAGCAATGGAGGCCTTATGTACCTAGCCATGAGCTCTTCATAGTGCACAAAGGGGGAGATGGCGGACCTCCCTCATCCCACGGCGATGGTGAGCGCAGTGAGCGTTGTGGTAGGTTGTGCGCGGGCCTACAAGGCAGAGACAATGGAGTTTTGGCCAGAAGGAGCAGCAGTGTAGGCATGCCCGTGTGAGTTGGAGGCGGTGTCGATGACGCGATGTGCCCGTGAGGTTGACTGCGAACCTGGCAGGCACCATTAGGGGGGCCATTCCCACAACCTTAGGGCCCCAAGCCTTTTGAAGGGAACCCCCCCCCCATAGCGACTTCTCTATTGATAGAAAAAGGGGAGGGTCCCGCGGATTGTAGTCATAGAGAAAGAGGGAGCTCGAGGAAAAATGAAAGGGGCAAGAGACCGTTCCAAGCCGGCCAAGCAAAAGCAAGGGCAAATGGGCAGGTAAGAGCCGGGATCAAAAGGGGAGACCAAAGGAGCAAGGACAAGCCAAAACAAGGCCAAGCAAGGTGGAAGCCACACCAAGGGGAAGGAGGAGAGAGAAAAGAAGAGAGAAGTGGTAGGAGGAGTCAGATAGAGAGAGAGTCAAAGCTAGGCCAATGGTGTAGTGCAAGATATCCCACCAAAGGGGTGAAAATGAAAGAGGGGAAAAAAAAAGAAGACTAGGGGCAATAGCGATGTCCCTGTTGCACCCCCCAAGTGCAAAATAGAGAGAAGGAGAAAGCAGATAAAACAAGGTGGTGCCCCCTTCCCAAAAATACCAAATTAGGGTACCAGATGGACCAATGAGAGGGCAATTTCCCAAATTGAAGACCCCCCCCATAAAAGTAAAAAATTAATCAAATTAGGGGATTTTGTCCTAGATTTTTGTGCCGTTTGAAGCCTGCAAAGTGGAGCTCTCTGACAGAGGAGTGTGCCTGTGAAAGCTCTTTGTATTTTCTTGTGAAAATGGCCATGGTGATGGTAGTGGAAGCCTATGTACATTCTTTGTGAAGTGCAATCGAGCCACCGTTGCCCCACCTCGCTAGTGTTTCCCCTTCCACCCTTCTCTTTCCCCTATTTTCATGTTCCCCTAGGTGCCGACAGTGCGGATGTGTGTGCCCCCCTGGACCGACGATGTTTTGTGTGAGAGAGAAAGATTGAGTGGTTGTGTGTGTGTGTAATGGCGGAGACAGACCGTGGCAGCAATTGTGCGTTGTGTGGTGAATTTGTGGAGTGTGTGAGTAGTGGAAATTGAGCAGACGATGGTCTGCTAGTGTAAAGAGCTTTTTTGAAGGTGTTTCCCGAGAGGACAGGTGTGTTGTGGATACCCTGAGCTATAGAGAGCCCCTTGTGTTTGTGTCGGGCGTGTTCCCCCATTCCCCCTCTCCATCTTCTGGTGCCCCCACTGAGGAGTGTGCTAATGCTCCTAGTTGAAATCAAACGATAAATTTGGTGATGTCAAAGGTGTAGTCTTTGAAGAGCAGGTGCTGCTAGTGATGGTGTGGTCTGGATTTCCCATTTTCACTGGGGTCAAAGATACGAAAACCTGGTTGGAAGATTATGAGTTGTTCCTACTATCATTGCAGATGACATGTGATGAGAACATTGTGTGTACGGTGCCCTTGGTGCTGCGAGGAAAAGCTAAGATTTGGTTCGATGGTCTGCAAGCGGCAGACAAACAAGTTTGGCAAAGTTTTTTGGAGGAATTTCTGTTGCAGTTTCACAAAGTCTTGTCGGGTGCTGAAGCGGATGCAAATATCAAGAGGCTGCGGCAAGAAGTAAGTGGGAATTTCGATGCTTTTGTCAATCAGTTTGAAGAAAGCTGGAAAAATGTGGTTGCTGTCATCGGAGTGATCAATGCGGATGGTTTCAAGCTGGAGAAATTCTTGGCTTGCTTGTGTCCTCGAGTTTGAGATAAGGTGGATGATGAAGAGCCAAAGACTTATGCCAAGGCAGTCATGGTTGCCTGGGTCGAGAGCAAGAAGGTGAAGAGAAAACTGGAATTATGCTTGTTGAAGCCTACATATCGTGTGCTTGTGACGATGGCCAGGTGTTTGGTGGACCGGTCGAGGATGGTGCCAATTTTGCGGAGGATGAAGCCTTTCAGGGTAAAGCCTTTAATCGGTTATACTCCTTGGGAGTTGCTTGTTTGTGAGATGCCAGTGCCTATGGAGGATGCACTTGGCAACAAGGGTGAGCCTTTGGTCAAGGAATGTCTATGTATAGCAATAAGGGTAGATGCCAAGTGCTAGGTGTATCAAGGAGAAAGCATGTTCTTATGGAGGGTCGGTGTGAGAAGATGGAAGACTATGGCCGGTATGTAGGTACCGAAGACTTGGAGCTTGATGAGGAGAATGTGCAGAGCCAAGTTGGCAATAGCTAAGATTTTTTAGAGCCGTTAAAGGATATGGATGCAAGTGTCGAGTCAACCTATGGCGATGATGATGATGAGAGTCCGAGCTCGAGCTTATGGGAGGCAAGGGAAGAGGACGAGTCCACGTCCAATAGCGAGGAGACGAACTCCAGTGAGCTTAAGATGGTGCACGTAAAGCTGCCCTATTATATGCATTAAGATGTGATAGTTTCCAATATGGCTAAAGAGTAGGTGGAGCTGCCAAAGCTTGAGAATGATGGTATGCAGATGAAAGTGTTGTATGACACCATGCTTATGGTGATATTGGTCGACGTAGCAGTGCAATATGCTTTGACAGTAAGACAAGTTCGAAGCTTGGTTGGGAAGGAGAGAGTTATTGTGGCTACGTGAAGTGGACAGGTCACAGGAATAGATCAACAAGAGGCATTGGAGGAGCCATATGTCTCTATTTGCTTCAATGATGAGGATGATTGGGGGTTTGATGACCCAGTAGATGAGATGGATGGAGAAACGCAAGTGCTCGTTGAAAAATCTTTGACCAGGATATGGGTGATGTGAGGGGTAGTCCCTCCACAAGTAGAGGTTCCTTTGGGAGAGCAGGAGTCTACTTTGGTGGTTGTGCCGACAGAAGCTGTTGTGTGAGAATATGTGTATCAACCGTAGTGCCCTTCATAGGCTGTTTTACATGGTTGGGAGAAGGGTCGAATATGTTCGATGAAGGTGGTGGTGTGTATGAGCATGATGGTATGCTTGATGATGTCTTGTTTGAGATGGACAGTTTTCTTGTAGATGCTTGGAACGAGGGTGTAAGGACATGGGTCCTATGGGCAAGGCCACCGGCACGGCCGGACAGTGTGTACTCTAGGGGGGGGTTATAAGATAGCACGGTTGGGTGGAGACTAGCACGCATTACCACCGCCCTTTCACTGGTATCGAAGCTATTTTTGGGAGGAGGCTAAAAGAGGCTTGCATGTGCGTGCGACACCCTACTTCTCTCCCACGTTCCACAGACAACGGCGTCTTCACTGTGCAGCAAAAAGAAGACAGGCACATTTTTTATGTGTGAGCAGCACGTGGATAGATAGCGACAGCCGACCACGACCACCCCATCGACGCCCTCCACAACGCACGACCAAGGCAAAATCGACCGACAACTCAACAGCACCGAGGCTCCAAAGGCTTCCGTACTTGGCACCGTTGGCAGGACACGTAGGAAGGCCCGCTTAACCCTTGCATCAAAACGAACACTTTACCATCAAGATATTGGCCCTTGTTGTGTATAACAAGGAAAGATAGTCTACTTGTGTTGAAAAGAGAACTAGAAGAAAAGGGAAAGCTTCAAACTTGAAGGAAGTAGCTTTACCCTTCCTTTTCACTTCTTGGAGGAAGGCAAGTTTTCCTCCAAAAATTCTTTTTTCCTCAAGGAGGTAGCTTCAAAAAAGCCTTCACAACAACGACAAGTTTTTGTGAAGAATCATCAAAGGTGTTCTTACAAGGAATGACAAGTGAAGCACTCAAATTCCCACAAGGTGAGGTTCGCATGCAATGCAAATTGTGGAGCATACAAAACACAAATAATTCAATTTCTCAAGGTACAAGCTGTCATTTCTTTTTTTCTCTTTGCATTAGTGTATGTCTACCATGGCCCGTGAGGATATCCCACCTACACACACTCATGGATAGTGTCTTACGTCCCTATCTTGAAAAATTTATTGTGGTTTTCCTTGATGATATTCTCATTTACAGTAAGACTGAAGATGAACACATAGAACACTTACAATTAGTGTTTGATAAGCTACAAGCTCACGTGCTGTATGCTAAGCAAAGCAAGTGCGATTTCTTTAAAACAGAGATACATTACCTCAGTCATGTGATCTCTTAGTCTGGCATTAAGATGGAAATTGACAAGGTTGCTGCCATTCTTCGATGGCCACATCCCAACATGATTGAGGAGCTTCAAATATTTTTAGGCATGGCTGGATTTTATCGACAGTATATTCGTGACTATGCCAAAATCATTGTTCCTAGGACGGATCAACTTTAAGCAAAAGGTAAAACCTTTTCTTGGGAAGAAGCCCAAAACTGCAGTTTCGAACAACTCAAGGTAGTTATAGCCACTGCTCCCATCCTAGCAGTCGTCGACCCACTTAAGCCCGTTTGTGGTAGAGGCTGATGCTAGTGATAAAGCCATTGGTGCGGTACTTCTCCAGGATGGAAGACCTATAGCCTTTGAAAGTAAAAAGTTAGATAGAGCTCAACAAAATTATTTTGTAAATGAGAGAGCTCTATGCCATAATTACGCTTAACAAAAGTGGCGATTATATGGTGTTGAGCTTGAAGTAGTTTTTGACCATGAGAGTATCAAATGGTTTACTACTCAAACACACTTGAAGGGCTGTAAAGCTAGATGGGTAGATATCCTTAAAGATTATTATTGTAAGCTACGATATCGCAAGGGGCGATATAATGTAGTAGCGGATGCACTAAGTCGGATGCCTCATATTAATTCACTTGCTTTCATGGAACTAAAGAGTGGATTTTTGGAGTCATTACATGGCAAGTGTCCACAAGATCAATCATATGCTAAAGTGTGGAGTGCAGTTTAAAAAAGGGATCCCTCACACTCACATGTCTCTGAACAGCCAGATCAACATGTCTCTGCACGTGTAGATAGAAACTCCAACACACTGAGCTCCACCCCTACTCAGGAAGAGCTTAAGTGATGGAAGAATTTTTCCATTGATGATGTGTGCCAAAGAACTCAGACACTAGGCACCAAATCTTATTTGAGTGTCAGAAAAGTCCAAGTGCTGGTCATCGAGGTATCCATAAGACGTATGCCTTAGTTCAACAGCAATTCTATTGGCCGGCGGGCTTACATCATGATGTTCAAGAGTACGTACTAAACTGCCAACAGTGCCAAGTTAATAAGGCAGAGCGCCTCAAGGTAGGTGGCCTTTTACATCCTTTAGAGATTCCACCAGGTAAGTGGGAGAGTATCTCTATGGATTTTGTAGTAGGACTACCTACTACAAATTGTGGCCATGATGCCATTTGGGTAATTCTAGACCGTCTCACAAAGATAGGTCGATTCATTCCCACTAAGACTACCGTTAAGACACCAGAATTAGCACATCTATTTGTAGAGCATATATATAAACTCTACGGTCTTCCAGCTAGTATCATTAGTGACAGAGATCGAAAGTTCAATAATCACTTCTGGAGAGTTGTGTTCCAAAATTTGGAAACTAAACTTAATCTAAGTACGACTGATCATCCAGAAACGGATGGTCAAACAGAAAGAGTTAATCAAGTGCTAGAGGATATGCTATGAGCATACCTTAGCAAGAAGCAAACCAATTGGGAAGCTACTTACCTATATTGGAATTTTCTTATAGTAGTTCAAAGCATGTGACTACCCAACAAACACCCACTATCGATCATTCTCAAGCATTGACAATGATGAGGATGATTTTCGTCTGACATTTATAGACTCTTAGTTTTATGTTTTTAGTCTTTCACTTTACTTCATTTTAAATTTGTACCCAAACATTGGAATAGATCCAGAAGCATTGTATCACTTTTGTCTTGCCAATCATTTTGAGCTTTTGAAGACGTTTAACATAACGTTTTATTGTAGTTACTCTCTCTCTCTCTCAGTGAAATTCTACTCGCCATCTCCCCACAACAACTCACCAAGCATTTCAACTTGCACCAATCAAATAGCTTTGTTTGGGTTACCTACAAGCATGATCATCCCCTGCACAAAAGTAACTACACATGTGTTCCTCATTAACGCATATATTACAACCCTCTATTCATACACACTTCACTCCTTATCTCCCAACACTTCAAAGAACCGACCAAACATAGGACTAATAAGATGATGCAAACTTCTGATCACTCTCATGGCCATTTGAAGAGGTCCACCTTGGAAGTATAGACAATGATCGACATGATGATAGGACATAGTAGACATGAACTGGCATTTACTCCGATGTAGTTAGCATTATTATCTTTGCCTTAAACTCTCCAATCTTGTACGAGCTCTCAATCTTAAAATGGTCAATAACGATCCCACTTATGCATGAGATGCTAGACATAAAGATAATAATTGAAATTCCCAAATCTAAATGTGATCAAAGCTATGGCAAGGATCTTATTGGTAGAGCTGAATTGGAATGTCAAAATCTCTACACATGTTAGAGCTCCTACACCTACAAAGGGTACAACTCTCTACTCCACACCTTGTTATGGAAACTTATGGTTATTGACACATGGAATAGAGTGCCTAAACCTTGTGAGGCAAGACTCTCCGCTTTGCAATAATGTTATAAAAATTTATGGATGTTTATACATGTGTATTAGAGTGCCTACTCTTAGTAAGACATGAATCTCTATGGCTACATTACTTGGCGAATTGGCCCACCACATTTGATATGGATTGATATGATGAATTGGTATGGAAAGATGAACAGTGACAGATGGTGGTCTATTTGGACCAACGTTGCACTCTATACCTATGTGCATTGACTTCTTTCACTCATGTCATGCAATCCACATGTTACACATTTTTTCACTTTTAAATTTATTCCTACTAATCATTGTTACTCTTTTGGTTTTCAGCTACTCATTGTGCTATGCAAGCATGTACCCAACATCTTGTACCTCCCACTTGACCCCACCACTTATGTACCTTGTAATTGAGGACATTTTCTTTCCCAACCTCAGAGTATGTTATGGATAAGGGATATGTATAATTATTACTCAAGTGCTTATTACGAGCTATGGCCATTTATGATCGTCCAGCGAATGTGTATTCAATTTTGAGCATTGAAGAACCTATAAATAAATATGTGCAAGACAAAACATCTCGCTCTTGCTTGGGGGGTTGCACCCAGTGCCTGTGTACTTCTTTTCTCCTATTCCCTCTCCTCTCTCACCACTCTGGTGTAGCACACCGCTCTAGAAGGTGCACTTGTAGTCGCTCTCTCTTTCTCTCTCTCTCTCTCTCTCTCTCTCTCTCTCTCTCTCTCTCTCTCTCTCTCTCTCTCTCTCTCTGATTGCATGGAGTCTTGAATATGCGCTATGGTATTTGCCATGTATGTATATTTATTGGTTTTATATCTTGTAGTACGTTGCTTTTAGGCCTCCATGCTCCCATTTGTAGCATGTGCTACATGCCAAATGTACTCAAATGTACGGCGTAGACAGGGATTGCATCCTAATTATCCCTTGGCCGTGCATTACAAGTGGGTGGTGGATTTGGTCACAATGCCTTTGGGGATTTTGGAAAATGACATACTTGGTTCTTGCAGAAGAGGACTTGTCTATTCATGTTGAAGGAAGGGCATTAAGAAATAAAAGTACAGAAGCAGTGTATAGGAATATCCATTAATACATATCAATTACCTTACGAGTAATGTTTTTAGTTGAAGAACCTTGCAATATTTTGACTTTACACCTTCATCTGTCTTTTCATTTCCTAAACTCACCCTTCACTTATGCACTTAATATGCTTTGAACGAATATTTATTTTTCTGAGATTGGGGAGACCTAATAGGTTCCTCTTAGAATATGTAGTTTGTAGATATGGATGTGTTGGGAAGATAACTGCAGATATAGGTGAGCTAGATTTTTTTATGAAGAAAGGAATTTATTCTAAAGGTTTGGCATTAGACTTTCTCTCACATCTGCTTACAAACTTGAAGGTAATGGAAAAAGTGAACGGGGCCATCCCCCAATCATCAAGGTGTTAGCAAAGTCTTGCAGAGGTAGAGCTCGTGAATGACCGAGGCTATTACCATATTCTTTGTGGGCCAATTGTAAAACACATAGTTCAACCATAGGTTATATGCCTGCTAAATCAATGTACGGTCAGAAACCTATGATGCCTATAGAGGATGTGGTTCCCACATGGAATGTGCTACCTTGGAAAGAAAACGTGACTAGAGAAGATCTTCTTGCATTACGAACTCCACAATTTGAAAGAATATTAGAGGACATTGAAACATCATTACCAAGATTAAATAACAAAGACAAGTCCAACCAAAAAACATTGAAGAAGGTGATTGGGTGATAATGTATGATAGCAATCTAGACACTCAACATACTGTCATGAGAAAGTTTGTTAAGATATGATTTGGCCCATATCTTGTCAAGCATGTGCATGGAAATTCCACTTATACCTTTAGTGAGCTTGATGGGATACATATAAAGGTTCTTGTTTCTAGAAAGAGGATCAAAGTATTCAAAAGAAGTATGACAATGCAGCATTTAATGAAGATAAAAACTCGGAATCACCAAAACAAAGAGAAGATGAAGATGTAGAAGAAGGAGACAATGAACCTTCTTCAGGATTGAACCACCAAACTTCAAGTATGGCACATACCGATGGAGGATGTGCAGGTTTAGAGGTGGTGGATGTTTTGTGATAGCAAGTCCATAATAGGAACAAGTGATGAATACCACGATGCATGTATTTAGATGTGTGGGAAAATTATCCTATATATGTACATATACATGCACAATATATAAGGTAAAATTATATACCATAACTAATAAATTATTTTGAGATTCATTATTGTGCATGTATATATGTACATATACATGCACAATATATAAGGTAAAATTATATACCGTAACTAATAAATTATATGTACATATACATGCACAATATATATTGTACATATACATGCACAATATATATTGTACATATACATGCACAATATATAAGGTAAAATTATATACCGTAACTAATAAATTATTTTGAGATTCATTTTTCTACTTCATCTTAATTTCTTTATGATAATTAGTCCTCGTGCATATTTAGTATAAAAACTATGCAACATAAGCCAATGCATTAGTATGTCTCTTTCCTACCATGCATAAATTTTAAATTAGTATTAATTCTAGTCAAGGGCTGCATGGCATGATTATATCTGTGATGATGCATATACTTTTGGAAGCAAGTGACAACCTAAGAAAACCCAAGACTTCTAAAATCTAGGATCGGCTAAGAGAAAAGGCACGTGGCAAGAAGAAGACTTTCACTAGGACTAAAAGACCTCTAACAAAACAAGTGTCATCACCAACAAGGAGATGTTTTGGAGAAGAAAATATCACTGATGTTCCTCACATGGAGGCAAAAGTACCTCGAGACTTGTCCAAAGACTCCACAATATCTTCTTCTTAAGGAGGCAACCTCATCTATAAATAGAGTTGTTCCTCCCTCATTTGGGTATTATATCCCATTATGTAGCATTGTATCGTATCAATCCAAGCTAAGCCCTAGCCTCTCAACCACACTTTCATCAAACCTATCCAAGATATCATGAGACAAGCTCTCCTAGTCCAACAAGACAAGACATCACGAGCCAAGCCCATCTATCTCTCAAACCAAGCCCGTACCACCATCATCACGTACTACTCTTTCCCTTACAAGTAGCATTATAAAATCTCACATGCTCTATGTAATTTTCTCTTGTTAATAAGGCATATTATTGACCATTAAAGAAATGTGTATAAGGGAATCTCTTATTACTCCGTCATCGAAAGAGCATCAAGTTTGCGGAAATTGAGTAATTAAAGGTGTGCCACAATCATTATTTCACGCTCAAGGTTGTGCAAGAGACTATACTGTATTTTTTCTTCTTTTCTCTTCCAATCCTTATATTTCTTTATGCCTAGTACATAAAGGTCTCTTGTCTTGTTTACCTATGTTAGCTCACTTTTGACAAATTTTAGTGTTTCTTACTGAGCTCGAACAACTATGGAAAATTATATTTTCTCTAAGAATCAAGACTTTACTTGGTTTTGCTATGAACTAAGAAGAGTTGTATACACATCTTGTCCCAATTGCTAGGAAAAATATATATATCATGGTGAGTACTAAACTACAATTCCAAAGGATGATTCATAGCATGTTTGGGCCACAAAGAGTAGCTATCATTAACGCATCATTAGCACCTTTTATCCTACCTATGAATAGATATGAATTGAGCTTTGATGTCCTTATTTTTATCTTGATTTAGTAAGGGATTTTTTATATATGTGTGTACAAGAGAGCTAAGCTCATGTGGCTACGCTGAAAGTTTTAATCTCTCACTATTAAATCACAACGTGTCAAAGTATCTTCATTTGTCTTTTTTGTGCATACATAGATGCAACCAATTCGAGCCTTATTTCATCCAATTGTATTAGTTGGTCCAGTCTATCAAAAAACTCATTTCCCATCCATTTCCTAAGTATTGTGCCACACATAGTGTGGAAATCAAGAACTCTACATGCTGTATGATATTTATCCCGAACACTAAATTGAAAGGTATTGTATTTTGTGGAATTTTGTATGCTACCCGATATGCTCATAAAGCTGAATGTAGTTTCTGATCTTAGTCCATTCTGGATTCATTGACAATTTTTGTGTGCACTATGCATAAAATTTTGTTTTTATTCTTAGTCTTTTCATTCGTTTGAGGGTGGTACAAAGATAATTTAGAATGAAGCACCGTAAACTCATGCAATATATAATGAACCATGTCATTGAAGAAATGAGTTCCTCAATTGCTCACAATTTCAATTGCAAGGACATATCTCTTAAAATTATTCTCATACAAGAACTATGATGTTGTTCTTGTATTATTATTTTGTGTTTCCTTGGCCTCTACCCATCTGGTCAGATAATATGTGGCGAGCATGCGTTTGATATGATGATGGTGAGATATTCTCGACAAAATCTATTTCCCATTTAGAAAAATCCATTGCTCCCATCATTGGTCTTAGCGGCATTTCATCATGTTGCATTGGTAATTTATTTCATTGGCAAGTATCACATCCTTTCACATTGTGCTTTGCATCCATTAATAGAGTAGACCACTAGATTCCTGCAAGGAGTATCATTTTTGCAATTTTGTCATCCAAAAAGTGTTCTTGAGCTAGATCCGCATGCGCTTGTTCACGTATCATAAGTTACTCATGCTCTATTGCACAGATTCTCAAATTTTCATATATCCCTCTCTGATAAAGATGATTTTTTATAGTAACATACTTTTTCACTCCTTGTTAGATTGAGGGTAGTCTGGCTCTGCTCATTTTTGCTGGCAGGAATCCTTATTCTATATAATTCACAATTTATTTTTGTCATTTGGGTGATTTTGCTATTCTCAATAGTGTAGCATACTCAATTGGCTTTCTAATTACACAAGAATCATATAAACCAGCATAGTTGTGGATGTTTTTTTGCATGTGGGGCCAATACACCCCAAGTGGCATTAGTCTCTGGTATGTTTGTGTTTTGTGATTGTGAGTACTTGTAGTTTGTACATGATCTTGCTTTAGGTACACTTCTTTCTGGACTATCTTGATGCATAACCTAAGTATGCCATCGTTTCCTTGCTTATATAATCGTCCAACTAGCAGTACTAAGCAGAAATATTTCTCAATGATTGATAGCTGTCTTTCAATTTGTAGAGAACCAATGGTGAGAAATGGTAAAACATGTGCTCTCCACCTTGGTACCATTTGTATATTGAAAGATAAGAGTGAGGCAAATCATCATCAACCCCTAAAGGTGCTTCCTTGTGTATTAATTACATTAAATGGTACGCCCTCTAATATGTAGTCCCTTTCTTGACCACTACAATGTAAGCAAATTCTAGAAATATTATGAACCATCGAATGATGCGGCCCGTATTATATGGTTTGTTCACTAAGTACAATAGCACCTGCTGATCCACAAATAATATGAACTTGTTTACAAGAAGGTAATGTTTAAAATTTTTCATTGAATATATCGTTCCCAATCCCTCTCTTTTTGTGGTCATGTAATTTTGTTCCGCATTGTTGAGATTTCTATTAGAGTAATCGATTGGAGAATTGATATTGTTTTCTCCAGTTTGAGTCAGGATACATCCAATGGCATAAGACGATGCATCTAAATGGACATGAGAAATCTTGATCCTGTCAGGAGATTTCATAAATTGGAGCAAAAATTATTCTCTGCTTCAATTGTTGAAATGATTTCTCATATTCCTCATTCCATGCAAGCTAAGTGAGATGATTGCGTAAATAGGTTTTGCGATGACCACATACATGTAAATAAATATTTGATAATAGAAATAATGGCCCATGAAAGCTTGTACCTCTCTCACTTTGGTGGGTCTTGGAAGAGAAAAAATCACTTTTATCTTCTGAAGATCAGGATAAATACCATTTTATACACAATATGCCCAAGAATCTTGCATTGTCTTACAATGAAAACACATTTTTTAGGGTTGAGGTAGATGCGATACATTTTGCATTTCTCAAATACCTTCTTTAAGTGTGCTACATGTTCATTTTTTTGGACAGAATCCACACGGAGGTCATCTGTATAAATATTTAAGATTTGTCTTAGATACTCCTCAAATGCATGACTCATTAGACTTTGGAATGTGGTAGGTGCATTGGTTAAACCAAATGGCATCACTCGATATGTAGATATTCACCATTCCATTGCAAAGTCCGTTTTGTGTTGTTTTTCTAGCTTGATTGTGAGATGGCTATAGACTTGATTGTGAGATGGCTATAGACCAAAAGGCCATCAAAAAAGCTATAGACTTCCTTTCCAACGACTCTTTCAATCACATGGTCTATGATGAGCAAGTGGCAGTTGTCTCTAATCATAGCAGCGCTCACCTGTTTGAGATCTATGCATATTCATAATTTACCATTATTTGTGGGCACCACTACAATTGGTGACACCCACTCTGTGTGTTCTATTTTATAAATAAAATCTACCTCTTTATGTCTGTCTATCTCTTCTTTGATCTTCCTGAAAAAAAATTCATTATAGATGTAGGGATGTTGTCTGTACGGTTTAATATTGCACTTGAGAAGTATCATGTGTTGGTATATGCTCGGATCTACCCCCTTAAGATCTTTGTAGGACTAGGTAAACACATCTCTATATTTCTCGAGGGTAGCTATCGATAGTTGTTCCTCCTCTTTGGTGGTGGGATCTGTGGCCATGTAAGTTGGTCTTAGTTCTTCCCCCGGTTCAATAAGGTTGATTCTTTTAGCATGTTTAGGTCCATCATACAATGTTCTTGTTTCTTTAGGCTAGTGCATCAGTTGCTCAACCACTATGCATTGGTCTTGAATTGTGTACTTTTTGTAGTGATAGGGTGCATCGAACGCTTTCAAGTTAGAGTCCCCCTCACTTTCCATTTTTGTTGTACAAAACCTCCTTTAATGTTTGTCTTAAATTTTGGTATTCACTTTTGCGTTCAGTTTTTGACATCCTCATTGATGTTCAGCCTTGTCTTTCAATTGCCTTGTGCTTCGTTTCTTTAAGTTTGCCTCAAAACTTGTCAACTTCATAGGTTTCTACGTGATTTTGTCTCATACATAATCATTTACTTCCATGATCATGAAATATTGTGTGTTGGTTATTAACTTAGGCATGGGTTTCTCAAATTTGTTTTTTTGTTCATCTCATTTGGTATCTCTTTTGTCTCCACATTTTTTGGTTAGGAAATTCATAGAAGATAGACTCGTCTTGTTTTGTTGCATTTTGTTTTCTGAGCCACTTGAAAGTTAATTTTCCGCATTGTTTCTCAAATCATCACTCCTTGAATCATGGTATTTGTCTTCAAAATTGTATGGAGGATCTTGTAAAAAAACTTTGTCCACTATCCATTTGAAATCAGTTTTCTCTAATGTCTTAGTTATTTTAGTTATGTCTTCTAAGTTCAAGATAGTGGTTACCATCTAAAAGGGCATTATGTCGTAACCATCCTTGTGGAAAAATGTCGTAGTGGTTACATTCTTTACACATAAATCTAGCAGTGACAATAATTTCTCCCATCCAAAGGGTTCAAAAAACTCCTTGGAAAATAGTTTCTTCACGTAATAGTTATCTTCTATTGGGTGCTCTAGGATGCAATCCTCCATTATCAGGCTCCCACATTCCAATGCTCAACACATCCAAATATGTGCATCCTTCACTAACCAAGTAGGTAATTGTAGTGACAACAAAGTCTTCTATCGAGGTTCAATTTACGTCCTTGTAACTATGGTCCTTTGTGTTTACCCTGGTTGTGATTCCCTTGTGTTGTAGGTAGAGATGCTCATAGCCCCAATCTCAAACCATCTTGAGTTGACACAGAAAGGGTTGCGAATAACTTCAAAATTGTTTCCTTTTAAGAAATATACTATAGAAAAAGTATTTTCATATTCTATCTCACATGGGGATACAATTACTTGTTCATTCGTAAGGGTATCAGTCTGCTAGTTGCAATTTCATGTGTGTTTTCCTAAGAGTTGGTCTCTCCCATTTCTCCAAGATTTCTTTTGTAGCAAGGGATACTTTTGGCCCACTATCAAGTATCACTTTTATCTTTAATCCTTTGGATTCTAAAGGTAAGGTGGTGTTTCCTTCTTCTCCTTCACAATAATAGCCCACCCTATTCACTGAGACAGGTTATGCTTTGGGTTTCTCAACATGATTTTTTTCCTTAATTTTGTCTACAAGGTTATTTTGTTGATGGATCTTCAATACCATTTTTTCTAGATTCTTGCTTATTTTTCCCCATAGATATGGTCTAATTTTCAAAAGTTGCACAAGGTTAGTTTTGTATCTTATAGGAGAAGACATTAGATCATGTAAGCTCTTTGTATTTGTCACCCTTGGAATAGAATTCCATTGAGATGGCATAATTATCACTTTGGATTTTGTCTCCTATTCCTCTATAAAGGATGATAAAGTTCCTAGGATCGATGATTTACTCTCTATGGATATCGTTGTACTGCATCACCATACAATGATTGAACATCTCCTAGATAGATCTCATGGTCCATGTTGATTTCAGGGATTGGTGCTGACAACAATGTGGCGCTTTTGTCTTTTATGTTTTTGATTGCCTCCCACGGTGATTGTGGCCACAACTCATCTACTTTAGGAATTGCCTTCATATCCAAGGATTTAGTCTCATTCTTTGTCATTTCACATTTCACTATATTGATTTATCTAAAGTGCAAGCTTGTAACTTTCACACATTATGATAATTGATAATATTATTCAGGTCTTGGAAATTATTATCATTACAAAATGCACAAGCTACAAGAGCTACAAGTGATATTTCTAGATGATAATTAATTGTAGAGCTTGACAATTACCTTATCTATATAAAGTGCGAACATGAAGTTCTTACACTCCACCATGATCTTTGAGCGCTTTTCTATTTACAGTTCAAGAACATGTATGATCACACAGTATGATAGATCTTGCAATCCAAATAAAGATAAATAAATATCAATATATTTGGACATGCTATTATTAAAATTTAACTCATCTATGTGATTGGGGACTTAAGATCGTCACAATTTTTTTTAAAGAAATCTATAGTCAATCCATCCCAACCAAGGGACCTCTATTAGTCTAAATCTTGTAGTGGGAGCAATCATTCATCCTCAATGCGCTTCTCTAGTAGGTTGGATTCAGAGAGGGATATTAATCTTTTGATGCTCCCAAGTAGAGTAAATCTAGCATCATGCACCTCAAGGGAGTGGTCCTTGGGCTGGCCTATAATCTGCCACATGTGGTTAAGTATTAATTGAGTCATTTCATTCAGATCCTTAATACCATTTCCATCCCCATTTTTGAGCGAGTGGACCAGACACCAATTTATTTTGACTTTGAGGGTCCTGAAGAAGTATGCATGATTGGCCTCCTCTGATTGGAGAAAGGTTTCTCTAGAAAAGGAAGGGGGGTTTGGTAGTGGAAATATTATATTAGCTTAGCAAAGAATTCACAATGAACCTTTGAGCCAATTTGTAGATTTTGGTGAAAAGATCGTATGAGGAGGGAGAGTCTTCAAAAAAATGCAAGCGAGCCTTTGTAGATAGCCTCTTTTCACCAGAGCAATTGTCTAGGCCAATCACTCTAGCAAGAATATTATTCCTAGTTTGGATACCCCCCCACAACACCTTCCAAGTGTGTATCTTCATCGAGCTTGGCCATTTCTCCTCCCAAATACTATTTATTCAACTACTTCTCTTATCACTAATTCATCCTCCAAAAATTGATGAGTGAATTGAATCAATCTACTTTATAACTTATCTTGTTATATGTCTCCTATGTTTTGGAAAGGGAAAAAATTCTATCCTTGGGCCAATGCCAAGCTTTCGAATCTAGCTTCATCCCAAGGATAGACATGTAGCTAGTGCATATAATTTATGAGACTCTACTCATCAATAGATTTTCATTGAAATTCAAATTATGATGCACCACCAATTGGTCCTCATCCTTTCAGTAGAAGCTATGATCATCCTAAAAATGTGCCAACTTGAAAATCCCTTTGTTATTCACCTTTTTGGGAATTTCTTTGTAAAAATTATTCAAGGATCCTACTCTAAGCTTCGAGATCCAAGGGGGCTATTGTAGGATGGAGCACCTAAAGCCCCTTCCCTCCCCCATTCTAAAGATGATACCACTTTATTGCACTTTTTTGTGCATCCCCCTAGCTTCAACAAGTCTGACTTGGACCTAGAATTTTGATTTTCACTTTAGTCTCCTTCCATTGGCCTCATTTTGAGAAAAGCTAATCTTTGCCCATCATATTTCATCGCACTTTTGGATCAAGGTTACTTCTTAGCTCATTTGGAACATGCACATAAGCAATACATCCAAACACTTAAAAGTTTGACACATTTGGTTTTTCACCATTGAAAGTAACTTTCTTCAGGTGTCATATCATGTACTACAGCAGTAGGATTCATGTGCATAATGTAGACACATATAGCAACAACCACAACCCAATAACAATGAGGCATGTTCTTCTCATTCATCAATGCTCAATCCACTTTTGAAATGTTCCTGTTCTTCCACTCAACAACACCATTTTTCTATGGAGTATACCTTCATGAAAATTGCCTCTTAATTCCATGCTTTTTTAGAAAACCAATGAATTCATTGGAGAAGTATTCCCCCCTTCATTTGACCTTAGGCACTTTGCATGTTTCCCAATCTATTTTTCAACCAGATATTTGAGATTTTGAAAATGCATAAACATCTTACTTTTATGCTTCATGAAGTAGACCCATACCTTCCTTGTATGGTCCTCAATGAAACTCACATAGTATCTACATCCACCCATAGATGCCCATAGATGCAGTCTTTGCTAGAATCCATACATTTGTATGCACTAAATCCAATGCATTCTTGCTTACATGCTAATCATGAGAAAAGGATTCTTTTGTTTGCTTTCCAAATTGACAAGCTTCACATACTTTTTGCATTTCAATAACTTGAAATGCACGTAAATTTGTAACCATCTTTTTAGTCTGCATCATTTTTAGCCTATGCAAATTTACATGATCAATACGTTTATGCCAAATCTCTATATATGAAATTACATCTACACCTGATGCAAACATGACAGCATTCACTTTGGGCACATTTACATCCAAAGTAAACATTCTACCCACTTGCTTTCCTTGGGAAAGCAGCTTTTTGTCCTTCTTATGCTCTTCGACAAAAAGACCATTGGAGTTGAACTTGATCTCTAAACCTTGCTCAATCATTTGCCCAACAAAAAAGTAATGTTGGGTACATCAGCCAGGGACTTCACTTTACCATCTATCATAGACAATGGCACATTTCCTGTATGCATAATAGGATGTGTAGTATCATACCTAGTATTTACATAACCAAGACTTTGTAAAGTTTTCATTTCCTTAAACCATTCACCATGTCTCGTCATGTGATTTGATGTTGTACAATTCACATACCAGACATTATCAATGGATTTTTCCACATTTGTAGACATAGTATTCAACAGATCTTGTAACATTTGCACACATAGTATTGAACATGTGATGCACCACAAATAGCCTCTTCGGCTCATCTGCATTCATATTGGTGGTTGCATAGATGTTTTTTGGCCTCCTATCTGAACAGTCACGTCAAAGTGACCATGCATTCCACAACCCAACATACTACATTTCCGTGTTGACCTGCATTATTGTGCTACACATTTCCACAACCTCTTGGACTCCCCTTGCCTCAAAAGTTTCCTCGACCACCACCTGTGTTCTAACCATGATTATTTTTTATTTGTTGTTTTTGGCGGTTTTCTTTTCCTCGGCCTCATGCATGATTTGTATCACATCCTCTTCCTTGTCCTCTTTTATTGAAAAAGACCTATTCAAAATTGTTTTCACCCTGCGTAGAGGAGTCTTCCTCAGATTCCTTCTCTTCCACAATTAATAAGGACACCAAATCTATAAACGAGGGAATGTTCTCTCAAAGATGGATGCCAATTTTAAAAGATTTGTACTCAGGACCCAAACCTCGCAAACAGACTTCTACTTTATCAGCATCATTGACTGTAATGCCAATTGATGGAAGTGACTCACATATGTTCTTTATCTTCAATAAATAATCTTTGATGAATAGACTTTTCTTCTGAGTAGTATTCAGCTCAGTCTTCAACTACAGCTTCCTTGCCTTTGTGTTCGTCATATCTAATGACAACAAAGTGTCCTAAGTCTCCTTGAAAGATTGAGCATTGTGTATATGTCCATTCATAGTGTCTTGCACACTTAACAAACATCCAATACATGACCTTCTAAGCTCCCTGGATCCAATATTTAAATGTCTTAAATTTCTCAACACTCACACCTTCCTCTAGCAATGGTGGAACTATCTCATGATCTCCATCAATTTAGTTTCAATAACCTTTGCCCATAAGGAAATTGGTCATTTTAAACTTCCAAGCATGGTAGTTGTTATTGTGTAGCTTGTCACTGAAAACTTGGTTAAGACCATCATTGTTGGATGACATGTTTGCACCCTTCACATAGTCTTTGAGGAACCTGCTAAAAGTAGTTGGTTACCACCTGTAACCACAATCTGTTTACAGACACCTATGCCACTCTACTAAATAGTATATGTGTGCATTGCAGCCAAACCAGACATTTCTCCACCACCTTTATGCATATATGTAGATTCTTGAATCTTATTGTTTCTGTATGCGAACGCACTCTAACTCCAAAAAGAGGATCAAAACGCGTCCAAAATGGAAATCTGACTACAAAGTCTCATTCCTAAGGATCTTCAAACGCAGACTCCCCAAAAGGAATCACGTAAATCGGAGATCATGCATGATGGCTCTCCGGCATACGAAAGTTTCCTTTTAGATTGCTGCTTCAACCCGTTAGACACAACCAAGCAGGCTCTGATACCATGTCAAGAAATAGAGAAGGAGAGAGATTGAGCTCTTGCAAGCACACACACACACACACAAAGATTGAGAAAAAAATTGTACTTCTTCTTCTTGACAAACTCAAGATAAGAGGTGTACAAAACATAAAGGAAAATACAACATAAAAGGGGAACTACTACAATGGTCTAGTATGAACCACTAGTGAGTGAGGTGAATATAAGTGTGTCATCACTCCGGTAGGTAGATCTGCTAAGTGTAGTACAATTGTAGTATCACTCACAAAGATATGTGTATCCACCGAGGCACACCAGTGATGATAACTGTTGGTGGTTGTCATTTAAGATTCGTACGCATTTGAAATTTTCAACCATCGCTCATTATTTAAGATATTCGAGTTCAAATTATGAACCGTAGGCTCAAAATACTTAGAATTTAAAATTTATGCTACAAAATTTTGTCATGTTTAGCTATACAAAACACTTACTAACTTATTACAAGATTTATTTATTGATTGTATATTTTTCTCTTACTATTGTAAAGTTTATTCTAAGACTCTAAAGTTTGACTTAAGAATGTAAAGTAATTTCTCATTAAAAAAATAATTATAAAGTCAAAAGATACACATGGACGGCACATGAAGGCGCATGGACTCACGTGCAGTCACATAGGAGGGGACAAAGTGGGAACACAGTCACATGGAAATAATCTTGATTCAATTTTCTTTAGAAAGAATGTGTGTATGTTCTCTCTTACTCTAATTTCTGTAGTGTATATATTAAATAAGATTCAATTAACTTTAGAAAGGATGTGTGTATGTTCTCTCGTACTCTAATCTCTCTAGTGTATTAATAAGATTTTATTAGCTTTAGAAAAGGATGTGTGTATTCTCTTTTACTCTAATTTATCTTGTGGATTAGTAAGATTCAATTAGTTTTAGAAAATATGTGTGTGTGATCTCTCTTGCTCTAATATCTCTAGTGTATTAGTAAGGTTTAATTATCTTTAGGAAAGGATATGCGTGTGATATCTCTTACTCTAGTCTCTCTACTAGATTAGTACGGTTTAATTAACTTTACAAAAGGATGTGTGTGTGGTCTCTCTTATTCTAATCTCTCCAATTATACCTACTCTCTCTAGTTAGTATAGCCTAACTTTAACTTATGCATAGTTAATGCATAAGAGAATGCATTTTCAACCTTTCAATTTTGTAGTTTATACACTTAGTTTTTGATTAATTAAGATTAGAAAAATTTTGATACATAAGAATTAGGTGTAGCATAGCAACACTGAGTGCATATCTGAATTGTTGCTAAGTACAAATCCAAATTGATGAGGGTTTAAATTAAAGTCTTTCTTTGGAAATTTTTTTAAAAATAACAAGGTTATTTATAAGTAGAAATGACCTTAGTTCTCATGAAAATTACTAGGAAAATTGACCAATTTAAAGTTCTAACTGTATAACCTAAGTGTAGTAAAAAAAATACGGCTCCAAAGCATGCTCGGACCCAAGGCGTTAATGATCATGAAGTTGATACAAGTAACATGGGAACTCCTATGGAACAAGCTATGTGTCCACCAGTCAAACCAATCGAAACTATGGTATACATTAGTACTTTAATTTCAAGTTATGCATTCATTGCATATGTGACACCTTAGAGATGATTAATTACCTAAGGAAAAGAAAACACGTACTGAAACCAAGAGGCTTAACCCCTACAAACTTGGCATATGTATGACAAGTAGGAAAGAATGTTTGGTTAAGTTGTTTGCCATAGGAAAGAATGTATGTCCAATACTTTTGGTATGTTTTCCCTCAAGACTCTCTTCTTATTAGCACTCACATTAGGTGGCAGTTGTCGAAGTGTGAGATGATGTCCAAGTTTGGCATGTTGTTGTTCTGGCAGTAGTATGCCCAGGTTGGCACAACGAGTACTTTTCGAGCAGTATGAGATGCTCAGGATGACAAGGGTTTTTATGAATAATGTATATACCAATCATACCTGATGGTGCAAGTAGAGATTCTTAAGTGAACCTAATCCAAAAGTTGTTGGTTTAAAAATTGAGTACTTCTTGCTTGATTATTTTTTGTAATATTGTTTGAAGGGTTGTTTTAATGAATGAGTATCATAAATAAGGTAAAGAAACATGTATGTTAAAACAGTGTGATAGTAATTCGGTAACAAAAGAAAGGAGTGCGACATCGAAATTAGGAGAATGAGACCCTGATGGTATCATTCTATGGATAGGTGGACCCAAGGAGTCAAGTAACTTTCCAACGCTAGGAGCTTTCTTTTTTTAAATCATAAATCTTAAAAGAGACAAAACTTGGCAGCTATGCTTTTGAAACATGGGGAAAAAAGAGCACAGGTTGGCCACTCTAAGGTTTATACTCTTAAATATATTCTAAGGTCCGGGGCGGGCAACAAGAAGAGCGGCCTCTAAACACCCTTCGAGGCTCCCGTGCTGCTCAATTGGGGCTGGGGCAAGCACAATCATAGAACAACAACCCACAGCTAGAAACCAGACAAGAAAAGGGGCACCACCTAGTTGTAGATGCGAACTAGGACGCACGTGATATCTCCTTGTACTCAAACGCACAAAGAGAGGGGAATGCAAGATAGCCACACACACCAAACACAAACATTCACCATGCCAGAGAGAGGTAAAGAGCACAAATCCACTTGAGCAACTCAGTATTAGCCTTAAAGACTAGATGCACACAAAGCTTGATGAGAAATAGAGAGACAACACAAAACTTGACCTTGTTGCCAATACACAAATTGTCTTAGGGTCACGGGAGCTCTCTCACCGAGCACCCTCTTACAATTTACCTTTTAGGCAAACAATTCAACAAGCCCTCAAACCATTAAGCATGAAATGGCACAACAAACTTCAAGGACAATATACCTTCAACCACCTGATGAGCCACTTATCAAGTCAATTTGGAGAGAAGAGTCGTAGTTGCAGCATACAATTGCACCCAAAACTATAAATCTTATTTATGCACAAGAGTAGGCTACAAGTGTGGTGAAGAGTATAGTATCACTCCACTCCTCTAGATGGCATAACTAACTTCAAGCTTCTCCATGCACCTATGCGTAGTGATGGAATAGAGCACTCACAATGCACACACTCTACACAACTAGGCTTGAAGAGTGGTGTGTTATGTGTTGAGAATGGTGTGGTGTAGTGTGATCATGTGGTGTTTTACAAGGGAGAGAATGGGCTCTATTTATAGGTTTTAGAAGCCCCGATTAGGATTAGGCCTAATCAAGTTTATTTGAAGGAATAAAAGATTATGCATTTTTTATTTTTATTTTAAATGAGGGTGGGTCTCTCTTGTCCTTTGAGTCACATGGATGTGGGCTCAAGGGAAGAGAATTATTGAGGATGATAGGAGAGAGGATTGAGTGAATAATTTGGGAGTGCCTACTCTAGTAGAGGGTGCATTATACAATAAGGTTAGTGGTTAGTAGTTAGTAATTATCACTAAAAAATATTTACAAAATCATTCACCAAATGGTGAGATATATGATGAGAAAAGTTAGAAAAGGGATGAGGTTGTAAAGAGAGGTTGAAGCTTTGGAGAAGTTGACATTCACCTCTTTACAGCACCGGAAGAAGAAGCAGTCAGCATGGCGAAGCAGCGCGTGTCGATGAAGCTATGTTATTTCAAACCTTGGAAAATTCATGATAAAAGCCTTCATTTGCAGAGGTTATCTTTGGATTTTTGCTGTTTTTTTGAAGTTCTTTACAAAGTTGAAGAGAGTATGGTAATATGGACATATATGTAGAGAGAAAGGGGGACACATAGGGTGTAGAAATGGAGGATGAAGGCTATGGAGGTGTGAGAGATGTGGCAATGGTGAAGAGGGTGAATTAGGACATGGGAGTTGCAGGTTTGGAAGTGAGAAGGAGAGGGAGGAGTGTGTGTGAAAGAGGAAAATGATAAAGTGGAAGAGGGAGTGTGGCTGCATAGCATGGGCAAACTGGGGTCCACCAATAAAATCATAGCTCACAGGTCGTAGCTCAAAAAAATATGAAAATTTTTGAGGTGAAGTTCAGCTCACGAGCGTGTGATTTTTAAAAATTCAGCAAAACCGACTGTTTTTTCCACTGCACAAGGTCCTTGTGAGGTCCTTCTTTGGATGATTCTTTTGAATACCTCCAAGAGTGAGCTCCCCATGGTGCATGCATGCATTCCACATACCCTTGACCTTATTTGGTAGGTCTATAATTGAAGATATTGTTGAGACCATGATATAAGTGAATAGTACAACTAAGAAAATCAAATATTGAGGGGTCTAAAAAAATATGTACATGTCAAATATAAATAATATAGGTAGAAAAAATATAAAGGGGTCAAAATAAATCTTTCATTATAAGTCTACCATAAAAAGATGAATATTTTTTGTGTTCTAATTTATGAGAGTAATAGAGAATAGATGTAGGAAGGAAAAATCACAATAGTGAAAAAATATACACATAAATAGAACTAGTTTTTTTGGATTTTTGTTGGGATGGAGTTACACCAAAAATAAGAGAAGCTTGCATGAAATTATTTTTATATGGAATAAATAGTATGCAAAATGGTAAGAAAAAATATGGTAATGGTGAGTCAATGTACATAGCATAAATAACACACACCTAAGTATAAATATTAAAATAAATACCAAAATAATTATGAAAAATCCTTATATTTAGGCCCTATATACAATGAAATATTTACACACAAATGGGCCATAATATACTTATATTATATATATATATATATATATATATATATAATTTTTCTCAACTAGCCCATTGACTAGCTAATTGAGGGTTTTTAAGAAGATATGGGAAAAGTCCCCTAACTCACACACACCTATATACAGTGAAATGGTAGGGATAGCCACAGTGTTTGAGTGATTTGATAGGGTGAGGTAGCTTACTATGGCAATGATGGAAAGCCGAAAAATGGCTATCAATAGATAGGGTTATGGTGGTCATGCTCCACCATAGCGAGATAGGGCCAATCCTTCACTAACGGTTCATACCCGTGGCTATGTAGTAGTTAAGGCAATGCCATTGGTTTTTCTTTCTTAGGATTAGAGACCTATCAAAGGTACTCTGCTCCTTAAAAAGGGGGCAAGGACCTCACATTGGTATCAGAGCTTAGATTGAATCTTAGAGAGATTTTTAGATTGATGTCTAGATGTTGAAGGATGCAAATGTTTGAAATAACAGAGAAACCTTGGAAAATTGTTTTGAATGTTTATATGGTATTGAGAATTAAACTTTTTTGGTACAGGAAAATGTTCATTCGACCTACCAAAAATTCTAGGAACTCACCGTCGTATTCCAAAATGCATGCCAATCACCAAATTATCAGTTTCCAAAATTGGTGATGAAGATTTTGGATGAGGTGTTTTCACCACCTATCCCAAAGGTGCATAGAGGATGGGGAATTGACTAGAGTCCATCTAGAGGAATCTATACCATTGATGCTAACAAGATATGGTGCATGGCTATGAACCTCAAGAAACTTTGATAGACAGAGGAATTAAAAGTTATCAAAGTTTATATTTTCATTGGTACTAAAAATCTAGATGCTACCATTACCTTAAGAGGAGAGAATATATCTCAGACTCAATGGGTCTATAACCAAGATACCAAAGTTATCCATGGTGGAAGAGTTTGACCCATGTGTGTATCTCCTAGCTTTTGAGGGTCAAACAAAACTTATTTTTTTGATCCTTTAGCCTATCCTTTTGTGATCAAAATATAGGAATATTTCAAAGCCTTGTACTCAAAGACTACCAACCTTGGTAGAAAATAATGTGTATATGAATAAACTTTGGATTAATATTGACTTTTGCTTGTACTACTATCTCATCAAGTCTTGTTTTAAAGTAGATTAAAGTTAGTGTATCAAACAAAGTTTTACTTGATCTATATTACACATACTGTGGTGTACACATCTCCTTCAAGGGAAGAAGCTACTTCTCAAGAAAGATAAACTTCCCTCTTTCAAGGGGAAAGTAACTCAAGTTGAGTGCAATGTGGAAGTATGTCTTGAGGTGATGGAGGATTATTTTGTTGTTTCTCGTACTATTCCCAATAACCAAGCAATGTTGGCTATGTTTTGTCTCATGGGGGATGCCAAAATTTGGTGAAAACATCAATGCAAAGATAATCGAATAGCTCAAAACACTCAAACGTGGGAAGACATTAAGTCTGTTGTCAAACGATGTTATCTTCCATCTGGCCACAAATCCCTTAAAATGAACGAGTTATTCAACTTACATCAATTTCATCTTATGGTGGAAGAATACTACTCCAAATTTGTAGCTCTTAGCCTCTATGCTCCACCAATGACCACAGATCAACAAGTAGTCAAATTCTGCCTACGGCTAAATGCTCCCTTAAATACTTGTCTAGAAGCCATGAGGCCTATAAATTTACAAGATGCTCTTTCAATATCTAAACCCTTAACTAAAGAGATGTAAAACTATCAAAGGGGACAAGATGAAAATATAAGGAATGATGCAAGGAGAGGACAACCTATGATGTGGAAGAAAAGGCCAGTTCACGAAACTCATTGGATAGTTGTAGCTTCAGTAACTAGAGCTCAAAATCAAAATCTTAGATACTTTGAATGCAACAAGCCAGGACATTTTAGGAATGTGTATCCTAGGAAATTCTTTTCAACAAATATACCTAATTGAGCCAGAGGGATAGGTCAAATAATAAATTATGGAGGAAGAAATGGAGGACGAGATCGAGGGTGCAGAATGGCTGCCAGAGTCAATGCTATCATAAGAGAACCAACATTGGGAGAAGAACAAGAGCAAAGAGCAACTCTACATGCTGCAATTGATAACCTAGGAGCAAGACAACAATATGTTGTCATTCAAGCATATGCAAATTACCAAGGTGAAAAATTTGAGCTTCTTATTGATTGTGGTAGTACTCTCATCTTTCTTGTAGGGTGTTGATTAACTCCTAAATGTTTAAGGAGGTTAGGATTTAATCAACACCCTAAAGAAAGATGAGAGGTTATTTAGCCAATGGAAAGAAGGTGTTAT
The DNA here is from genome assembly GCF_014529385.1 of Adiantum capillus-veneris. NCBI lineage: Eukaryota > Viridiplantae > Streptophyta > Polypodiopsida > Polypodiales > Pteridaceae > Adiantum > Adiantum capillus-veneris. The sequence goes on from NC_140944.1 coordinate 84,557,932, forward strand.
CTCAGTACACTGTGGGGAAAATAGATTTCAAGTTGGGAGAATACCCTACTTCTGCTAATTTTTAAACCTTACCCATAGGAATCTACAATGGAAATCCTCAAATTGGTTAGCCAGTCACAATGCCAATATCCATTGTGCCCAAAGGAATGTTTCCTTCATGGACAAACAAGGTCAGGAAGTCACTATTCAAGGCCAGAATGGACGACCCGGGAACCTTAATTGGTCAAATCTAATCGTCTTTTGAAAGTTCTACGCAAGGAACAACTTTTTTTCTTGTCAAACTAAATAAAGTAAAACCATCTTTTTCAACCCTGAATCAATATGGCTAGAAGAATTTTCAGATGTTTTCCCTGCAGAACTTTCTGAACTACCATCACCTAGGGAGGTAGACCATGAAATCAAAATTGTTCCAAGAAGTGAGCCAGTCTCAAGGGAGCCATACAAGATGTCACTTCGAGAGGCTATAGATCTCAAAGAGCAGCTCAAGAAATTGATTGAGCAAGGGTTTATCCGACCTTGTACATCTCCATGGGGTGCACCTATTCTTTTCGAAAAGAGAAAGGATGGATCTCTTTGACTTTGCATGTATTATAGGGGCTTAAAGAGGATACCCCAAACCCGAGCAAATATTTCCGAGAAACACCATAGTCCTGCGAGTATGAGTGTGAATTCTATCGAAATCTACTACATATTACTATAGCAAAACACAAAAACTCTAATTGTGTGACGCAGAATAATATGGAAAGGTGGACGAGGATATTGACGTGATGGAGAACACAACAAGGTAGCCCCCCCCCCAAAAAAATCATCTATTCTATATAATAAGAACATAGGGATTTTGAGGGGCATGTGGTGGTCTTTGCAGCCTCTCGCCCTCCGGCTTCTTGGTGTGCTCTTCTAATAATGGTTCCACGCTTGCTGTCACAGTTGCAACTCCATGTTATTACAACTATTCCACTGCAAAACTAACTTTTCACTTCCATGACCCAAGGTGGTGTTTTTGTTTCCAGCTTTTAAAAAAGTAAAAAACCTTTAAGCGGAAAAGAGTAGAGATTTGTAGATAGAATTCAGAGGTATTTGCATTAAATCCACTAAAAAGGTCTTAGATTGTAGGTATCATGGCTGTTAATTATACTTGATCAGGTGCCGATAAAATTTTGAAGGTTGAGTTACACTAAACCTATCTTTTTAGAGAGAGAGAGAGAGTGGGACCAATAGCCCCCTCTCTCTCTCTCTCTCTCTCGGTTCCTCTCTCTCTCTCTCTCTCTCTCTCTCTCTCTCTCTCGCTATATATATATATATGTGTGTGTGTGTGTGTGTGTGTGTGTGTGTGTGTGTGTGTGTGTGTGTGTATATATATGTATATATATATATATATATATATATATATATATATATATATATATATATATATATATATACACACACACATATATATATAGATATATATTTCTACCGCTGTCTGAAGGACTAATTTAAGACTTCTAGTTTTCATCAAAGACATGACGTTGTTCTTCAAGCTCCAGAAGACGCAAAGGGAAAAATTGTGGAAACATTCATAGTTTAATCCAATAAACTCCCTACCAATAAACAACCACGAAGCAATCTATACAACATATCAATGGCCGACATGTTGATATACATTGGACAGAACACTAACAAGACAAAATAATATTGATTAGCATCGCAACAAAATAAGCATCGGATATATTACGAAGGTACTATGTAGCTATTCCAAAAATACTTTCTAATCTCAAAAACTCTAGGATGACACTATACATTTCATCTGTTCAACACTCATGGTTTCGTAGTCATCCTCACACTTCCCAATGCTTGAAATAACTCCACCTTTGACAATGCAGCCTGATGTATGAATTGGTGAGCCTCAGAGTCCAGGACAAGTACTTCCAGGAACACATAGTATAGATGCTTACATGGCATGTATTTTAGATGCTTGCTTTCCCTTTTCTGAAAATCCTCACATGTGCATCTAGGGAAGTCTGACATTGTCACAGAGAGTACTTCACACCTTTTGCAAGAAACCATTATGTGCTGATATAGAAGATATGTGTCTCATTGCACACTACAATCACCTCTTTAAGTAGATCTGCATTCATTGATCTACCACAATCTATCCGGCTAATAAATTCCTTTGCTAACTTTGAACGCCACTTGACAACCTTCCCATCTCTCAATTTTGGACGGAACCCACTTGGTAGTCTATGCTCTCAATGAAGTGAACGACAAAAATCTGTTGCACCACTCCCCCCTCCGATAACAAAGCCATTTTCTTGGAGGAGCTTTGCCTCACTTGGTTGCACATAAGTACCTTGCGCCACCACCCAAACACCAGGAGCTGGTCTAGGAGGCCCTACCACCATGTCATGGACCTTCCATGTGTGAGTGTTTGTGTTGTTACAAAACCATATGAATCCTTCCACAATCCCTCCTGGCTGCAATCCATTTGAAAGATATTTCCTTCGGCCCCAAAAGCAAGGAGCAACAACACCCTTTTTGACATCCAAATTACTGTCATTGATGAACCCTCCACATCTGTCCCCTTGGTCTCCAACCACACCAAAACAAGTCATCTTTCTCCCTGGCTCTATTCATCGTATTGCCCACACTGTCTTTGCAACATTTGTCTCATCGCACATCCCACCATCATTTGCTTCACCATCTGGTTTTTGCTTACCGGCCACGGGTGTCGTGACTGTAACATACTCGGGCCTGTGGCTATCCTCGTCGAGTAAAACATCTGCATCCACTAAAATAGACCTCTTTCTTCGTACACTCTTCTCTTGCACACTTCTAATCATTTCTGGCCTAGAAATTCCAATCTCACGCATTGACGAGTGGGTAAGATCCACTAATCTCTTTGCATCTCCCTTAGATGATGATTCTGGTCAGCTATGTCTTTGATTCTAGGCCCATGGGCACTATGGATTCCCTTCAAATATGCATTGTACCTTACGCTTTGCAGCACTACCATTGCCATGTCTGCACAAGCCGCTTCATAAAGACTAATGTGGTCTTTGTACCCGACTGATGCACGCATGCTTGCATGCTTCGATTTAGATAGGTTTGTGCCAGAGTCATCTTGAGAAACAAATCTTCCACCCCAGTGAGGAACCCTAATATCCCACCATGACAACCATGTCTCCAACGATGGAACCTCCCCTTGTACTGCATGTCATGCTTTCCAAAATCTTCTCAACTCTCCCTTACATACCTCAGTTGCATTATCACTAGGGGCATTCCGCCACTTGCGGCACAAGATCTTATGCTCTTCCTAAGATGATGCACGAATGCACTTGACGGTGTGTCATACCATGCTCTGCTCCCAATGAAAAACACAAGATCTTTCTCTCTTGGGATCAGCCTTCTTAGGTTCGCCAAAATAAACTGTGCGTACAACTACCCAATTGGCATTAGCCTCGTCAGCCATGAACCCTCTAAAAATAGGTTTCTCAAAGCCTGCTTCAAGAACCACGTTGTTTAGCATTTTCCAAAACTCTATCTGTGAATATTTATTTTCAACTGTGAATTCACACGATGCAATGGTCAATAGCTCTCGGACAAATGGGTCATAAACGTGTGCAGACATTGTAGGCCAGCCCTGCACTCGGTGAACCTGATCAAAATGTACCCACATCTGCTCCAAATTTCCACCGGGTCGCATCCTATTAACCAAATCAACTCCACTCCCTGGTCCCTTAATGGACATTTTGAATACATGAGGTTGTTGCTTGTCTTTTAGTTGACCTGGGTACAAAACACTTTGAATAAATGCATACCGACATCTAGTCTTGAGATCTAATACTGCTTCCAAGCCTTTAGAACTGATGTTTCTTGACTGCTTTGCCTTTTCTAGACATCTTTCAACTCTTCTTTTGTTAGATAATGGAGTTATTGAGTCTAAGAACTCAGCAGATTCACCATCCCCTAGAGCATTGAGATCATCAACGCTCTCACCAACCATCCTATCCAATATAACATCCTGAGTAGTGATCCGCTCCAACTGCTTGGCGGTTGTGAAGGGGTCCTTCTTGGCACTCTCTCCCAATATGCAATCTATTTGTAATTCAACTGCTCTACTCCTTCCTTCTGCACATGGATGTCCATGTTCTCCTAGATGAATGTCACATCTAGTAGTTTTGTCTTTATCTATGGGCAAGCAATAGTAAATAACAACAGGGCAAGTAGCAAGGCATTCTAGCATTTGACCACACTGAAAGCATGTCAAACTGCCATTCTCCTTTTCTAGCAAACCTTTTGTACCACAGCGAATGAGACGTCCACGCCATTGGACCTCATTCTGCATATTGGAGCGCAAATAATACGAACATTCATTGTTGAGACACCTGAGATGTCCACAACATATACTAAATCTTACAACCCCATTAAAAAAATCACTGCTACATGTCACATACTCTGTCCACACATGACTATCGTGCTTTTGCTCCATTCCAATCATCCCAGAACCTTTCTTTGAAGGAGGCAATTCATATGCAACATAGCCATCGTAATAAACAGGAAGCTCATGCACATTAATGACCTCCTTGACCTATTGGAGTGCAACATAAAGATTTCTTTGTAGGGGCATTTTTTAAATAATAGATATGACACTTGTGTGAATTGGAGAAACCTGTTCACCATCCAAGTCAACATCAACGGGTGAAATCCTGCTCCCCTCCATTTTCGTCATAGCACAGCTTGAAGAGACATCTACCTTATAGAACTGATGCTGGTCATGATCTAAATGAAACGTAAAGTTCCCTTTACCATCATCAGAAGGCTCCAGCTTTACTTGAGCACCTGATGGTTTCAATGGCTTCAAAGAGAACCCTATCCCTTGGAGTTCAAAATGCAACTTAACAACATCTACACCAACTTCAACCACTCTCTTGTTTGACTGCACAATCAGCTTAGTTCCCAATTTGGGCCCAGAGATAGTTAGGTGTCTTGCCATAGATAGTTAGGTGAGAGCAGACGAGAAAATGCAAGAATCATAGACGAGAAATACCAATGCAGACCTGAAGTTACTAGAGAAATAACATAGGAATACCAGTACCATAGGAATACCAGTGCACAATTAAATAAATGGTTTATAAATACTTCAAAGCTTTTGATTTATAATTTTTTACCAACAAATAATGAGAAAAGGATGTTTAGTTAAATGTGACGTTTCGGAATCACAAGAAATGATGATTGCAAATGTGACGTTTCTGGTAAATGATGAAATGTGACGTTTTCAAGTATGTTTCAGAATCAAAAATATATTTCGTTGTCAGTCACATTAAACAAATATGTATAATAAACTTCAGTGTCCATGTGGGCTCGACGGCCAAATCATCATCGTCACTCGTGTACACAATTAAAAAGTCTCTGAATATCTGTTATATTCTAACTCATGATGACCTCATAAAGATTTTTCAAATTTAATAAACCAAGTATTTTTAAAAATACTTTTGAAATAGCTCTTAACAAAAGCTTTGCCTAAAAACTTGACGATTAAACTGAAGTTCACTCTAAAAACACAGACAAAGAATCTGCCATGCCTCGCAAACCTTCAACTTGTGGAGATTCCTCACAAAGGTACACGAGTCCGCCCTCTCTGCTGAGTTCAAAAAAGTATGTCGTGCTTCAAGTAGCGTTAAACGAGGCATACAAAACTGTGCAAAAACAGTCTGCGTTAACGCGGACTGTTTTTGAACAGTTTTGCTGCGTTTTTTTGAGAAATGCTGCGTTTTTCTGAAGGTATGCTGCGTTTTTTTTTAGCCGCGTTGAGATGAGAAGAATGATGAATTCAGATTTGCTGCGTTAAGATGAGAATAAGGTTTAGCTGCGTTAAGATGAGAAGAAGGTTAAGCTGCGTTTTCAGATTTGCTGCGTTTTTGCACTAAGGCTGCGTTTTATAAGGCTGCGTTTTCAGATGTGTTGCGTTAACAGAAGGCTTTGTGCTGCGTTTTCTACCCTGTGTCTCGGTAGATAACTTACATGAGTAATGCAGAGCTCATAAATTGGCACCCCTTATCTGACTTGCAAGCAAAAAATCAGAAGCAAATTGACTGTCGAGAGGCAACCTTGGGTCTCAAAAGCAAAGCGTGACTACATCAGTGACCAAACTGTTGAAAATACGACAGATGCTCTACATATAAATTAAGCATCATTTAATTGGGTAAATGATCCTTTGTATACCACTCGATTCTCTGCTTAACATCCTTTTGAAGGACAGGCGGAGGCTGAGGTTCCTCAGTGGATGCGATGAGCAGGCTTCTGGGTCGAGAGAAGGAGCAGTGTTGAGGACTATGTTGCCTCTAGGTATGGGGATGTCTATGCTGATGCAGTGAGTGAATGATCCCGAGCAAGATATCGATGATGAATGTGAGCAGGATGGGTCTTTAATGGTAGAGCTTGAATGGGCTAGTGCAAGTGTTTGGCTGAGATACACAGAGTTGAGAGCAAGTGTTGACATGTTCGATTGTAAATATTGATTAAATTGCTTGTTAGACAGCTTAGCATGTACAATGAAGCAACCAAAGCTGTGGAAAAACAGTCCGCGTTAACGCGGACTGTTTTTCCACAGTTTTGGATGCCTTTTTCAATTCTATAGGTAGTGTACTTAACACATACCATGCCATACTTTTGTCACACATAGTTCTACATGATTTAATTAAATATAGGTAGTGTACTTAACACATACCATGCCATACTTTTGTCACACATAGTTCTACATGCTTTGATTAAATACGGCAACCAAAACTGTGGAAAAACAGTCCGCGTTAACGCGGACTGTTTTTCCACAGTTTTGGTTGCCTCATTATAAGAGCTTTGAATTGACATGCTTTTGGTTGCCTCATTATACAAGCTTTGGATTGACATTATATAATATTGTTGAGTATATGTTAATAGTTTTTTCTTTGTACTTGAAGCTCATCCCAGAGAGGTTCTTCACGCAAAAGAGGGAGACAAACAAAGATGCCGTCTATTGTTGAATGCAGTGATCAAGTCAGTACAGTTGTTGCTACAGATTTGCAGGAAGATAATGATGCTACCCAAAGTGAACAGCTTGATATTGGGTCGGTCCATGAGACTGACAATGCACATGGTGCGGAAGAGGCATGCATGGAAATTGTTCCTTTTGTAGTGCAGGCTGAGGTTGTGGGTGAGATGGATATCGGAGATGAAAATCGACTCCACATGCAAAGAGGAGAAGATATATTACAAAAAAACAGAATTCTAAGTTTCTTTGACTGTCCGCCCATCCCACTCTGCAGACTAATTCCATATGCTAGAGTGCGAGGACTAAGGGATGATGTTAGTGGACTCAAAGCTGCGTTTGCAAAAGAAGGATACATGCAACAAAAGGGAGCATTTATTGTGTCTCTTTGGACATGAAAGAAAGAAGATACCTTTGTGTCTGATAAGCATAATTCTAGTTTGTTCTTGCTTGATGTATTTATGCTAGCTGATTAGTCTTATATATGCTTTTCTTAAGATGGTTTGTATGCTCTAAATTTATAGATGCCATTAAAGTTTCTTGGGATCCAATTTGGACAGAGGTAAATAAAGATTTTGAAAAAGAAATAGCGTCACAAAATGAGCTTCATATCCTGTCAAAAATAATGTTCTACGTGTGGGAGGGCAACCACAGGACCGTAGCTTGGGGAGCGGCAATTAAAGAAAAGTTCTCTTTGGTAAGAGAGAAGCATTGCAAGGTCCTATGTACTATTATTGATCCCACCAAGGTATCAGAGATTGCACTAATGGCTGGGCTACAGAGAATGAATTTGTAAGTTTCGTTTTTCATTTTTGAAATCTTGTTGAGTCTTGTCATGCAAGGGAAATTTTGCAGAAAAATGTTTTATGTTTGACTGTCAGCATGAACACCCACGCACTTGTGGCTTCCCATTTGCGAGATGAGCTGGTTAATTGCTCAAACATATGTGGTGCAGATCACGACAAATATCTGAAGTGTTTACCGGAAAAAGATCAAAAAGTAATTGCATTGATTAGGAAGAAATATTCAAAAGGAGCTGAGCCTTGGTATCCTTTGACAAGACGATATTTGGGAAAATTACTTTATGATGTATGTCTTGTGAATATTTCATTTTAATTATTTTACTTGTTTTATAAGAGGGTTCATTTTTTAAGAGGCATATTATGATAGGTTCAAATCTCTAAAGAAATTCATATGCGTATGGAACAAGCACGTCAAAGGTTGCCTGCAGACGATATAGTTAAAGAAGAGGAGAAAATTGTCAATGATCTTGCTCTCAAGTATGGTGATCGAGTAGGGAAGGTAAGTTAAACATGAACAATTTTAAATGTTTATGATTGGTTATAACAAGATTTCAATTTTTACGTATTTTGTGTTTCTTTTAATTTAGATGTTGAACATTGTGGATCCTCGACTTGGAGAGGATTGGTTGACCCGTGTATGGGCTCTTAGATGGGGCACCGATAGTTGGGCCACATTGGAGAAGCTCAACCTAATAGCTCTCCAAGATGCTCATGTTGAGAGCAAGATCTTGTGGGTTTCTTTTGTTGGAATCAGATAAGATCACAAGAGCTGCTCATGGGCTTAAGCATGGAGATCTGTTCTTTCTCTTGTGAGTTTAGCTATCATTGTGTTAGTTTATGAGTTTGTTGTCTAAAAAAGTTGATAATGATGTACAATGTTGGTATTTTTCTAGTTGGATTCGTAGAGAGGGATTACTACAACGTATTTTTGGGAGGGCTAGCACTCTTCTTTTAGATTTTGTTGATATGCTCGATGGTGTCAGTGTGCCTCCTGAATGTACAATCTCCATGTATTTTGAAGAATTAATGCTTGAGGCTAGAGCTCACCTCTTTCCTGTTGAGACTAAGTTTGGATCCAAGACAAAGGATGCAGAGTTGTTGGCACCAAAGAAGGAAGATGTGATTCCAATGGCGGCTCAGAGGCTTCTCTATCGGTGAGAACAATAACTTTAATTATATCACTAGTTGGTGATTAAAAACTTTGACTTATTGAGAGCCTTCGTTTGTAGGTATTTTTGTCACTTGAAATCTATGGGACATATTGTCACGATCCCTATGATGGCCAAACAATGGACAAACATAGCTCTGGGTGATGGTTGTATGTATCCCAAATCAATGCAGCATTTGTCGGAGTGGGAGTTGGGTCATTGTCCATGGTGGGTGGATATGGTCCAAGGGCATATCCGTGCTAGGGAGAGGGAGCTTCATGATGAAATGGAGAAGCAGAAAAATACAACCACAAAGACAATGGATCCTCCAATGATAAAAGAACATCTAACTATAGGTATGAGTACTTTATGAGTTTCCTTAAGAAGTATTGATGCTTTAGTGGTCAATGTAATTTTGAATTCTTGATTTAAAATTAGTAGGTGGTACTAAGGATAAGGGAAAACAAGCTGCAGATGTTTCTACAGATGTGGATGTTAGGAAGAGTCATTAATCTCACATGGTTATATTCTTGAACTCTTGATTTCTTGAGGTCGTGTAGTTTACATTGCATACTTTCACACTTGGGAATCAATGCAGGTGTTGGTGGCACTCTTACAGTGAGAAAGGTTCTCTCTTTTGTGCATGCCTCAAACTTTCCTATTGGGGTCTTTGGCTCTTCCAAAGATGTCAGATGTATGGCAGTGGTTGGAGACTATATTGCTATTGCGAGTGACTTTCATGCAGGGCTACAAAACCCAGTTTGGAATTCCGTTCATGATCACATGCTCAAAGCTCAAGAAGATGGTGTGCAATATACCCGAGTGGGCAAGAAAGTGGCTTGGGTAGCTGATTTCATATTTTTGGATTTTCCATTCGATGGTTTGCATCATGCATCCACAACGACGCCATCTTGGGATGTCTGCACAGAGGATCATGTTCGTGGTGGAGTTCATCTCTCATTCTCTACTCTGGCTGATTCGGGTTGGGTGTTGATCATGACATCATGTGTTGGTGAGTCTCTAACTTCACTTGTCTAGTTTCTCATGCATGGTAATAACTATATCTCATCTTCTCTATAGGGGATAGCATTTAGTGTTGAGATGTCGAGCTCTACACCTTGAGCTGGCATCCACTACGGGTCTTGGCCGCTTACGGCATTTACTCACTGGCGCGTTAGGTGACCGACATGGAGGATCTCTGCCAGTGATTCTACAGCTGGACTACACTTATAGTGCTAGCCTAGTACGCTTCTAGCGAGTTCACACTTAGTGACCGCATGTACATATGTGCTACTTTTCAGCTTTAGCACTTAGTCATTTTGTACTCTCTTTTCTGTGAAGAAGAAGAAGAAGCTTTCCATCTCTGTGTGCTTTGTGCTTGTCTTGTGTATCTCTCTTGCATCCTCATTCTTTACATGGTATCAGAGCCTGGTGCAGGCAAGAGAGGCTAAGAGAGCAAGATCATCACAATCCCTTCGTTCGCAATCCACGACCAGAGCCTGGTGCAGGCAAGAGAGCAAGAGCATCACAATCCCTTCGTTCGCACTCGTTTTTCGCACAAGTTTCTGAACAGGTCTCCAAAGTGCAGTATATAGAGATTTACTGTACAAGTACAGTGGTTGTATGTACGCTTGATTGTGGACACTCGTTGACTGTAGAAAGCGTTACAGGTAACACGATAGCAGGTTCAACAGATTTGCACGTTTTTGCAGATTGCAGCAGTTTTGTCTTAGTGCTTCAAGATGTGTGACGGTTTCAGTCAGATTGTTACTGAGAAGCTTGAGAAAAATAACTACCCTGCATGGAAGTTCAGAATAACAAATTTCCTAAAAGGAAAAGGTTATTGGGACTATGTAGAAGGAGACAATGAAAAGGAACCAGAGATTCCCGAGGCAAATGCACAGCAGAACAAAGGAAAGCTTTGAGGGGCTGGCAACAAGGCTAGAGCAAAGTGATGTATTGGCTTTCTATGAGCATCACAGATGGCATGATGGGCTATCTACAGGATGCTGAAACCCCGCCATCGCATGGAGAAACTTAGGGAGAGTGTTCGAGGTGAACACCAAGGCCAGGAAGCTTCAACTAAAGTCGGAGCTAAATCAGGTTAAGAGGAACAACCTCTCAATCAATGATTATGCCTTGAAGATCAAGAGTATCATTGAGGCTCTTGGATCTATTAAAGTCTCAGTGGAAGACGATGACATTGTCCGTGCATGCTTGGATTGTCTAGGAGATGAGTATGTACATTTTAGGTCTTCCATGAATACAAGAGACGACATCCCCGTGTTCCAAGATTTGATTTCTATGCTTATTCTTGAGGAGAAGAACCTTGACACATCTTCTTCTCATGGCAGAAATAGTTCTGAACAGTCCTTCTATTCTAACTCCAACAGAGGTAGAGGTAGAGGTCATGGTCGAGGCCCAAGGGGTTGCAGGGGCCAATTTCTGGAAGGTCAATCAAATCAAAACAATACAGGTGGCAGGGAAAACCAGTCTCAAGGCAGGGGGAGTCAAAGAGGTCGTGGTGCAGGATCAAGCAGGCAACAACATACTCCAGATAGCAGAGAATGTTGGACTTGTGGTGAAAGAGGTCACATGTCACGTGACTGTCCAAAGGGAAAAGCAAGTGGAAAGAGAGAATAGGGCAACTATGCATCTACTGGCAGAGATGCAGATGACAGCAAAAATGAGCGCATGTTTGTTATGCAGCATGTAATGAATACAATGACTGCAGAGAACTCCACCCAAGATGATGTTTGGTATGTGGATTCAGGTGCCTCGTATCATATGACGTCTCGTGGAGAGTGGTTTAGAGATATGAGCAAACCAGATGTGTCAGGCTATGTGCAGACAGGAGATGACACAGCTCACCCCATTGCTCATGTAGGGGACATACCTCTAAATACGAAGAGTGGGAAATCAAAGTACTTAGCAAATGTACTTCATGTCCCAAACATTACAAAGAATCTTGTTTCTGTTGGACAAATGGTTGAGCAGGGTTTGTAGGTTCGCTTCAATCCAAATGGCTGTTATGTAGAAGATTTCCAGAATGGCTGTAAGCTGATCACAGAGGGCAAATGTGTGGGCAGAATGTTTACGTTGAATGTAGACATGCCTGAGGTAAAAGCTGCATAATTTGCACAAGGCACAGGTGTTGTGGCTGATGTTGACATTTGACACAAACGCATTGGCCATGTCAATGAGCAGAGATTGCGCAGCATGCAATCAAAACAGATTGTAAAAGGTTTGCCCAAATTCAAGGTGGATGGTATGCATAAAGTGTGTGCAGCATGCCAGTTTGGAAAACAGTCAAAGGGCTCATTTACACATGAGCGCAATGTATGTAAAAAGCCACTTGAGGTGGTGCACACAGATGTTTGGGGTCCAACCGATACTGCAAGTATACATGGTTGCAGGTATTATGTCTCTTTCATTGATGACCATACAAGGAAAGTATGGGTCTACTTCATGCGTAACAAAAGTGAAGTGTTTGGTCACTTTCAAGACTTCAAAGTCATGATTGAGAAGGAGACAGATATGCAAATCAAGACATTGAGGTCAGATGGAGGGGGAGAGTACTTCTCCAATGATTTTTCAGATTTTCTGCGAATGCATGGTATACGCAGGCAGTTTACATGCAGATATACTCCACAACAGAATGGGGTCGCAGAAAGGAAAAACAGGCACATTGCAGAGGTTGCACGTGCATTGATGAATGAGAAGAACATGACTCATCATTTCTGGGCTGAAGCCATAAATACAGTTGTGTACATTATGAACAGGACACCTACAGCTCCGGTGCATGATGTAACATCTGAGGAAAAGTTTACAGGTACAAAGTCTGATTTGGCACACTTAAAGTGTTTGGCTGCAAGAAAGCTATTGGCTATAAATGGGTGTATAAAACCAAGCATAAGGCTGATGGTAACATTGAGCGTCACAAGGCAAGGCTGGTCGCAAAGGGTTATGCACAGACGTATGGCATAGACTATGAGGAGACCTTTGCTCCAGTGGCAAAGATGACGACTGTGAGAGCTGTCATAACAGTGGCTGCATCTAGAAGATGGATTATGCATCAAATGGATGTAAAGAATGCCTTCTTGAATGGTGAGTTGCAAGAGCAAGTGTATATGGATCAGCCACCTGGTTATGTCGATCCACGTTACCCAGATTATGTATGCAGACTTCTCAAAGCTTTGTATGGTTTGAAGCACGGCTCTAGAGCATGGTATGACAGGATTGCCAAGTATCTTGTCAATATTGGTTTTAGGAGAGCTCATGCTGATCATTCACTCTATGTACGTGAGAGTGATGTGGGGATTGTGGTCATTACCATATATGTAGATGACCTTATTATTGTTGGTGACAATGCTATGGAGATTGACCATGTGAAAGGTCTTCTCAAACAGGAGTTTGAAATGAAAGATTTAGGCGAGTTGCGCTACTTTCTTGGCATTGAGGTGATCATGACTCTAGAGGGTGTATGGCTATCACAGAGACAGTATGCTTTGGACATGTTGTCAAAGTATGGTATGGCTGATTGTAAGCCAATTTCTATTCCCTTGGATGTGAATGCAAAGCTGAGTGCAGAGAAGGGTGATGTTGTTCAGGATGTCATCATGTACAGGAAGATTGTGGGTAGTCTAATCTACTTGACTATCACGAGGCCAGACTTGAGCTACAAAGTAGGCTTGGAGAGTCAATTCATGCAGCTTCCGAGGAAGCCACATTTGGATAGAGTACGATGCACACTTAGGTATGTGCAAGGTACTCTTGACTACGCATTGTTCTATGCAGCAGATGCACCATTAGCATTGTATGGGTATACAGATGCAGATTGGGCAGGTAGCATTGTTGATAGGAGATCTACGAGTGGCTTCATGTTCTCTTTTGGGAGTGATGCTGTTACTTGGAGCAGCAAAAAGAAGCCTACGGTTGCTTTATCGAGCGCAGAGGCCGAGTACAGAGGTGCAGCAGTTGCGGCGTGCGAGGTAGCTTGGCTACGCACATTACGTGAGGACTTGGGAGTGCAGGTGGAGCAGCAGATTTTCATCCAGTATGACAACCTCAGCAGCATGCAGTTGGCTAGGAACCCAGTGTTCCATGCCAGGACCAAACACATAGAGGTCCATTACCACTACGTTCGAGAGCGAGTGTTGGTGGGCGACATTGACTTGGTCTACATCAGCACAGAGGAGCAGATAACGGATATCTTTACCAAGGCCCTCAGAGCTGAGAAGCTTCGACGTTTCCAGACTATGCTTGGACTCTGCGACATGCAGAGCTCGAGGGGGAGTGTTGAGATGTCGAGCTCTACACCTTGAGCTGGCATCCACTACGGGTCTTGGCCGCTTATGGCATTTACTCATTGGCGCGTTAGGTGACCGACATGGAGGATCTCTGCCAGTGATTCTACAGCTGGACTACACTTATAGTGCCAGCCTAGTACGCTTCTAGCGAGTTCACACTTAGTGACCGCATGTACATATGTGCTACTTTTTAGCTTTAGCACTTAGTCATTTTGTACTCTCTTTTCTGTGAAGAAGAAGAAGAAGCTTTCCATCTCTGTCTGCTTTGTGCTTGTCTTGTGTAGCTCTCTTGCATCCTCATTCTTTACATTTAATGGGTAAAGTGTTTTTGTAGGGCATCCGACTTGCTTATTCATAGGCGGATTTTGCTCCTTCATCATGACGCATATGGTTTGTTCGTAGCTATGGGGAGCATATTGAGGTAATCTATAAAAACTATGAAATCGTGCTACTCATGAATTTGATAGTTTGTTTATCTCTTTTTTTGTTTCTTGTTGGTTTGCAGTGCGACACATCTATGCTTTTCTTAATTCACAGACCAGGGTTGCAACCTCCTTGTTATCTTGCAGAGAGTACTTCACTATTTCGCTCTCTTGGTATGAGTCCTACGGATTCGACAATGAGACATTATTTGCTTGTAGCCTCGAGAGCCCTTGCTACTACAGGAGAGCCGCTACATGGAGGCCTCCAGATGAGTCATGCATTGTTAGCATGCTTCGTGGAGATGCTATGTAGACATGGTGGTATCTGTTTGGAGTTCGGGTGTGGGACAACACCAGTCCTTGCAGCTTGCCTTGTTACTGGGCGTGCATGTGCTTCCATTGATAGTGATGAGGGCTTGATATTGACATATGTGCATCCATTACTGCTTTCACGTGGGCGGAGTGCTGAAGATTCCACCACATCTGTAGATGTTAACCCTCACGGCACACGGACACCCTATGATCTATAAACGTTGTATTGTTTAGAGTCAGGTACCGGGCTTGTCGAACCAATAGGAACAGGGTAAGGGTGATCGCCGATGACAGGCGCACTCTAACTGGAATATTCAAGGAGTTAGTTGGCTAAGTATGGGCGCCCAAGTGTGAATGGGGTGAGCTCATATAAAAGCCACTAAACCTAATTTTTACTCATTCTCTCATTGTGCAATAGAAGCTGCTCTTACTCCATCTCCACCTTCTCCTTCACCATCTCCTTGTGTGTGTGTGTGTGTGTGTGTGCGTGAGAGAGAGAGAGAGAGTGTGAGAGTGTGTGTGCGATCGAGTGTTGCGGCGGCACGACTGCGGCGAGGCGGTTAAGCGTGGCGTAGCGGCATCTCCCTCTTCTTCGCGGCGCGGGAATCCTTCATTTGCAACTACGCAGGAGGGTGAGTGACACACCATTCTTCCTTGTGAGCTTGTCTGTTGTATGACTGTGTGCTAGGAGCCTTTGTGGCTCGCACACGGCGCGTAGCAAGTCCCTAGCCGTGACATTTTTGGCGCCGCTGCCGGGGAGCTGCTGCGCGTGAAGCTCCAATAGCGACCTGTAAATTGTATTGAAGCTATTTTTTATGTAGGAAAGGCGCGGCTTAAGTTTGATTATTGTTGTTATGCAAAAACAGTAGAGAAAGACACAATGTTGTTGACTGCATTCAAGTTTTCTGTGTTCTGTTAAGCTCTGTTTTGCTAGTTCTATTAAGCTCAGATTTCAGCTTACACAGTTAGCATTTCTTGCGTTTTCTGCATTTTCTGGTTTGCACTGCACAGTTCTGTCAAGTTTCAATTTTCTGCATTTTCTGTGTTTTCTGGTTTGTGTACAGTTAAACGCACAGTTAGTTAAATAAGTAGGTTAGTAATTAGGTGAACCACTGATTAGCAGGTCAGTAGGTAGGTGAGACAGTAAATAGTTAGGTGAGGTCAACGCGCACCAAAACGCGTACCAAATAATTTTAAAAAAAATTTAAAAAAATTAATTTTTTTTTTTTAATTAAATTTTTTTTTATATATAAATTTTTTTTTTCGAAAAATAAAAACGTGAGTGAGGGGGAGGTTAGAAAAACGGACGGGTTGGTTTGTATAAAAGTGAGATCGGGATCGTTTGACCCAATCCCAATCCCAAGCCCAGGCCCAGCCTCTGTCTCTATCTTATGAAATAGGGTAGTCTCACTCCTATATATATAGGCTAGACTCACAAGGAGGGAGTGAGGAATGTGGGATAAGTCTTACACTCTCCTCTCCTTCATTGCACACTAGGACTTGCTATTTGGAGCCTAGTTCCCCAGCTAGGAAAAGACTGTTTCGGGCTTTTCTAGAGCAAAATAGAACCAAACGGTGGGCTGTAAAGCACAGTGCGTCCCTCCTAGCGATACGCTCGTTTCGAGCTATCCCACGGCCCATCCCACGACATGCTCTAAAAAATCTAGCAAAAAAACAAACAAAAAACACGCAAAAAACTAGTCACAAGGCCTCCTAGAGTAGCTTTTTTACACCTTAGGGTATCAAAAGCACATGCACTTACGCTCTGGGCGGGTGCTAGAACACGAGCATATTGAGGGTGCCTCTGTTCATACGGACACCCATTACCCATCCACGATAGGCTCTATACCCTCAGCGGGGACACAAGGTAGCACCACCCAAGACCCTAAAATAGCCGCTAGTGATTCCTCCTCCGACTCAGAAATCATGGAAGCATACCCTACCCAAAACACTGAGAGAGAAGGCCATGCACCTCCCGAAGCTCCACAGCCTAGTACTAGTATGTTTAGCCGTTTCATGGAAACATTAGGTAGAGCTACTCGCTCGGAACCTGATGCAAATGAAGCACACAAAGGGGGTGGGGAAGTGGACTCTCCTTTCACATCGCACGTGGACCCCACACCCCCAAAGAGTGTCCATGTGGATATCCTGCCAACTTCTTACCAAGAAGGCCCTGTTGAGCTGCCTCCTTCAGAAGTTCCCTCTAGAGTACCGTTGGTGACAGGTAAAACCACGGGGAGCAATATTGCTTCTACCTCACAAGAAACCGTTAACACGTCGACTCTAGAAGTATTGTTCATTAATGATCATTGGACAAACGACCTCCACACTGAGGTGTTGACGGATCTACACTCTGGCCACGCCTACCATGTAGGATGGATAGAGATTGTACGATCCACCTCTAGTGCCACGAGCCTCGAAGATCAACAGACAATGATCTGTAATGTTATCCATGGCATTATTCAATTAGAAAGGCAAAACCGAGGGGTAAATATACTCTCAACTGGCCCCATGAGATTTCTGGATACGAGCAAGGCTCAACAGCCTACTCTATCACAAATAGAGACTCCTCTAATGAGTCCCATGGACCCATCTTACGTCATTTCACTTGGGGTCTCTATGCAATCTGAGCCTCCGAGCGACAACTTTAGCTTCCCTAACTTGGCTCAACCCTCTATTAGGAAAACACAGTGCTCACTCCAGGGATAGGCCTGACAGAGAATGTACCGATGACATCTACGGTTAGCGCAGTGCCACTACCTAGTGTCGTAATACCTAATATGGGGCCTCGACCGTATGTGCCTCTAGCCCCTTATGCACACATGGCGCCCACACCTCCAATTGTACCACTTGTTTATGCTCCTCGAGTGCCGCTCCCTAGCCCTTATCCGAGTGGACCTATGCCCGGTTATGTTCCATATCCTGCATCATCCACACATATGCCAAGACCGGTACCCGTCCCTCTCCCACATATGATTCCAAGAGTACCTCCATCGGCCCTGCCTCCTCACATAGGTGACTTGGCAGCGTTTGCTCAAACCATAGGTCGATCTATCGCGGAAAATATGCGTCATGCATCTGATAGAGAGCCCATAAGTAAGGCAGTACAAATTGCCAAACTCACGCAAAAATTCAATGGGTACGAAGATGCTAGAAAACACATTGAAGTGTTTGAACAAGTATGTGATTCCTTAGGGGAACGCAACGAACTACATAAGTGCAATGCCTTAAGCTTGACATTAAGTGGGAAGGCTGGAGATTGGTATAGAACCCTAAGGGTGGACGAGAAAACAATCTACCCTACCCTTCGAAGGTTGTTTCTGAAGAAGTACATACGAGAAGGTGTGCTTTGGGGTGTAGCATCTCAGCTACAGAAGGCCGAACGTAAGGAAGGAGAGTCAGTAAGGGACTTCATTAGTCGTCTAAAGCACTTAAACTCTCGCTGCCCTGTAAATGAGCGCTTCAACAATAACCAACTGCTTGATCAATTCATTCGAGGATTGAGGAATGAAGGAATCTATAATGGACTAGTGATTAGAGGTAGCACAACCTGGGAAGATGTCACTGCCAATGCAATCCAATTAGAGGACAACTTGATGATAGCAGGCATGAGGGTGTCTAGTGACACGAGATCCACTAGCTCACAAGCCATTGAGTATGAACCCATGACTGCAAAGCCCATTGCCAATGAGCCAAAGGTATTTGAGACATTCTTGACAGACCTCACCAAGGCAATCCAAGAGTCTTTTAAGGATAATCGACCCCCTCAAAATAGTCACATGTATCCAAGAAGGGAGCACAATGGTGTTCCATTTGCTTAGGTCCACATAGCACTAGTGAGTGCCCTACGTTTAGAGTAAAATTTAATGGAACTTGCAATGCATGTGGTAGGTATGGTCACCAAGCTAAGGATTGTTTAATGATCAAACGTATGATGGCAAATAGACCACCTGTAGCCTGGACGGATGCGCCTCGAGCTCCTGTATTGATGCCTGCTCCACCTGTTGAGCAACTACCGCAACACATGGTCCCTAGATCTCAAAATGTTGTACAAGCTACACCGCTACCACCTCCTGTGCTAGGACCGCAGCCCCCGCATTCAAGAGTCGCCCCTATGAACCAAGTGGGTTGCGAGCCATCTAATGCTTATGCAGATGACTGTGAGGAGGAAATAGACACTAGTACTGCCTACGGACTTGATACATTGGAAGAGTGTCCTATATACTACATGGAAGATTGTTGGGGGCAAGTCAAGCCGGTTTATCAAGCTACTGCTCTCGCATCCAGAGGTCAAAATATCAACACCCAGGCTAGGAGGCCACCTCTTCAATGCTACGAGTGTGGTGGACCACATCGGGCAGCGGAGTGCCCTATTAGGCTGCAAAAGAATGCTGCATAGATGCAAATGAATCAAGGGAGCACGTCAGCAATGCCAATACTCACATGTAATCGTTGTGGCATAGATCACTTGATTGCCCAATGCCCCTATAACCCAAATGCGCCTAAAATCACACCCCTAAATTTGGTCGAAATTGCTAGTGTGACATCGCCAATACCACCCGTCGCACCTGCTTATTCGATTACATGGTCCATGCTTCAAGGGCCAGGCCATATCCTCGAAGAGAGAGATACCGCATCAGTTATCCAAGCAAAGAAAAAGAATACATGAAGGAAGAGGTCGCAGAATACGGGAAATTCAAAGCCAAGTTCCAAAACAAACATAGGAACAGGAGATGACCCCATGTATATGAATGACCTCGAGGATGATTCAGATTCAATCGAGACAATGGAGACTAGAACCAATACCACAAAGGGAAAGATCGACAAAGAAAACCGTAACATGGAACCAAATGAAAACCGAATAAGAGAAAACCATAAAGAGCCTCTGAAAACACCACAAGTGTTTCCAAATCCAATCCAAGACCCCCAAGATAAACTGCAGGGGCAAAAAGGGAAGAATCGTAAAAAGAAGATTGGGACGTACCCAAACCTAATAGAGGACATTGAGCAGGTGAAACATCTAAGAGGTTTAGTGGAGGA
This sequence comes from Adiantum capillus-veneris, assembly GCF_014529385.1. Taxonomy (NCBI): domain Eukaryota; kingdom Viridiplantae; phylum Streptophyta; class Polypodiopsida; order Polypodiales; family Pteridaceae; genus Adiantum; species Adiantum capillus-veneris. The sequence goes on from NC_140944.1 coordinate 84,577,969, forward strand.
GACTCAAAGGAAACTAGAACCAGAACCCATGCATGTCAAAATTCATGACACAGTGTTTCCCACGCAAGTTCATCCACCCCACTTGAACCATAGACCATTAGCCATACCTAGTATCATCCAAGAAGGGAGTGAGGACGGGACATCAGAAAGTGAGCATACACCTTTCTTGTTGGAAAGGATGTTTAACGAAGGAATACCTGATCCCATTGAGGAATATGAGATTCCATCCTCACCAGTTCCTAGTCAAGGACCTACACCCTGCAAAATTCCAATGAATGTTGTCAAACTAGTGGACTTCATGTCTTCTGAGGTCCGAACCACGATCATAGCAGAGCTGTATGGAGATCCTGAGTTAGTCTTTGCACTTCGAGCATTCCTTAACAGAGAGCTACAAACGGGATTACCGCAGTTTGCACAAACAAATAGGCCTGACTCGATTATGATGGATGAGGAAAATCATGTGCAATCACTTGACTTAGATGGACACGAGTCTGTGATCGAGGTACCCATTAACGAATTAGGTCAGTATTTTGAAGGCGACGAGTCTAATGCGACCCTACCCATCACTACCAAGGGATTAACTATAAAGGGAATTCTTGATGGTGGTGCGGGAGTTAGCATCGTTACAAAAGATTGTTGGGCATCCATGGGAAAACCCCGCCTCAGTGTTACTAACATTGTGGTAAAGATGGCAAATGGTACCATAGCCAAACCTATGGGGATGCTCAAGGATCTTAAGATCAAAGTTCTAGAACACAAGGTACGACATACGTTCATTGTAATGGATTTCTCCAAACACCTTATGTCATATGAAATGATTTTAGGACGACCATTCATGAGGGAAGCACAAATGGTTCATGATTGATCTAAAAATCATGTCTATTTGCAATTCCAAGACTTTGTCCTTAGAGTGGATTTGGTGACTGGTAAGGTACACCCCTTAGGGAGTAAAACCATTATTGATCATCGCTCTTACACCACAGTTCACTCGGCCCCACTACAATATTGTTACACTTGTAAGAAGGATACAGACATTGGCCAAGATTCTCCTTACATGGATGTGTTACCGGGTATGACGGAATCAGACAACGTAGACTGGGTACACCTAGCTGCAACCATAGATACCTGGGGAAATAGAGGAACCACTTGGGTCACACCAGAGGGGGAGGAGGTACCACAAATTGCACCTCTGAACATGATAAGTGCCATACATGCATCTTCTAAGGGCAAGGCAATTGTAGACCAATCTGACAGTGACACCGATAGCTCAATAGAAGACTTTGACCAACACGACTCAGACACTGACTCCCAGAGTGAAACGGATTATGAATCTCATGAATTAGAGAGTGGAGCAAGTTTAGAGTCAAAACATTCGGAAGGACCGAGCACATCAACCGATGATAGCTCCTCCGAGAGTGAAGAGGACACCAACGAGGACTCCTTTAGTGAGCCAGATCTAAATGCAAATCAAAAGCAGGTCTCAAATAAGAAAAAGAAAAACTTTAAGAGGCGTCGATATCGAGCCAATGTACGTGCTAGGATAAAAAATAAGAGATCCTCAGCAGAATGGCTCAGTTATATAGGAGCATGTGATGCTCATCGAAAATTGGTAGACGATTGGGGTGAATATCTCCAAAATGTTATGTGGTGTAGACCACGACCCCATGACATAGCCCAATTAGAGATTATAGACAAGCCAAAGTTGAGCCGCACTGCAAGGAGGCGTCAAAACCAAGAGTTAGCTCGACAACACAAGAAAGCAGAAATAGAAGCACAGACCAAAGCACAACCAGAATCCACAGACTTGCATCCTGCACCAGAACATTTCAAATCTTACACCACAGGGGAAGCAAAGTTTGTGTACACAAAAGCCCAAAGAATACCTATCGATGGGAATAATGGAATCTATGATGGTCCGGAAATAGTTAAAGAAATAGAATTAGCCGACCCCGGTGAAGAATCAAAACCTGTTTTTATTGCCCAAGACCTCACAGAAGTTGAAGAGGCGGTCCTCAAAGAGCTTCTCAAGGAATTCAAGGACATATTCGCTTGGACATACCATGATATGAGAGGTGTTCCACCTTTTGTGGTCCAACATACAATCCCTATGATTAGCACTGCGAAGCCCGTACAACAAAGACCCTACCCGATGAATCCTAAGTACACAAAGATCATTCAAGAAGAACTAGAAAAGCTTATCAAATGTGGGTTCATATATCCTATTGAACACTCTGAATGGGTGTCTCCAATAGTTATCGTGCCAAAAAAGAATGGGAAACTCAGGGTGTGCGTGGACCTCAAAAAAGTTAATGCAGCTACTAGAAGAGACCATTACCCCCTACCATATTCCGAACACGTACTCGAAAGAGTTGCAGGCAAGGAAGCTTATAGCTTTCTAGATGGGTACTCAGGCTACAACCAAATCACGATAGTGCTAGAGGACCAAGCTAAAACTGCCTTCATCACAGAATTTGGCGTGTTTGCATTTCGTGTGATGGCTTTTGGCTTAACAAATGCCCCTGCTACATTCCAACGATTAATAAACACTGCTTTTAAAGAATATTTGAGAGAGTTTTGTGAAGCTTTCTTAGACGACCTTTGTGTTTACTCTTCTTGGAAAGAACATCTATCATGTTTGCGGAAGGTGTTTGAAAAGTGTAGGTTATATCGTATCTCACTGAACCCATTCAAATGCCAATTTTGGGTCAAGCATGGAGTTATTTTAGGGCATATAGTATCTAAGAATGGTATCTCAACCGATGAGAGCAAAATTAAAGTGATTCTAGAGTTACCACCACCAACCAATTACAAGGGAGTTCAAAGGTTCATGGGACACGTGGGTTATTATCGACGGTTTATTTTATTTTTTGCTGAGATAGCACGTCCTTTGTACAAGCTTCTCATTGAATTTAAATGGACTGAAGAGTGTGACCACGCCTATGAACAATTGAAGAAAACACTAGCAAGTGCTCCGATTTTAAGGACACCTAACTGGGATGTCATTTTCCATGTGCATATTGATGCATCAAACTTTGCTATTGGGTGTGTTCTCACTCAACTAGGAGAACATAAATTGGACTATCCCATTAGCTTTGCAAGCCGTCAATTGAACGATGCTGAAAGGAACTACACCACTACAGAGCGAGAAGGTTTAGCAATGGTTTATGCAGTAAAGAAATTTCGCTACTACCTTCTGGCAAACAAGTTTGTATTTTATGTGGATCATCAAGCGTTGCTGTAACTGGTAAACAAGCCATGCTCCACAGGAAGAATCACACGATGGTTGTTAATTCTTCTGGAGTTTGATTTCACGATTGTAGTGAGACCCGGTAAAAGGCATGTCATGGCTGATCATTTGTCTCGCATACCCAATGGTGAAGCCCCTACAGGAGTTGATGATGAATTACCCGATACTTCCCTATTCATAGTTGAGACTATGCCTGAATGGAGTGAAAACATTGTTAACTTTTTAGTTAATGGTTTTCCACCCAAGGAACTTCATAAGGATATCGCTCGAAGGCTTTTAAAAGAATGTGAACCCTATTGTTTGATTGCTGGAACTCTGTATAGACTAGGCAAGGACGATATTCTTAGGCGTTGTGCCCACGAGGATGAATATTTGTATATCTTGCAAGAAGCACATATGGGCATAGCAGGAGGACATTTTTCAGGAGACCTGACTGCTAGAAAGGTGCTGCAATCAGGCTATTGGTGGCCAACTTTATTTAAGGATGCATCACTTTTTACAAAAGGGTGTGATGAGTGCCAACGTTACAAGACCACACAGCGCAAAGACAGAATGCCCTTACATCCTATTAAAGTAACCCAACCATTTGAAAAATGGGGCTTAGACTTTGTAGGTCCAATTAGTCCCGTAGCTCGCAACACTCAATCTCGATATATTCTAGTTGCTACGGACTATGTAACAAAGTGGGCTGAAGCTAAGGCTTCACAAAAAGCTGACGCGAGGACAACATCTAAGTTTCTTTTTGAGAACATTATCACAAGATTTGGTTGCCCTTTTGAAATTGTTAGTGATAATGGTACCCATTTTATAAATGAGGTAATAAGAGAGCTTACCACGACCTTTATGATATCCCACCGTAAGTCTACACCTTATTACCCGCAAGCTAATGGACAAGCCGAGAGCACCAACAAGACTCTAATCTCTAATTTAACCAAGACGGTAGAAGCTCATCGCACTGATTGGGACTTGAAGTTGACATGTGCTCTATGGGCTTATCGTACTGTTTATAAAGTGGCTATTAATTGTACGCCATTCAAAATGGTATACGGCCAAGAAGCAGTTATGCCTTGGGAGTTTGTCATTCCTAGTCTTAGGGTAGCTTCGCAAGAAGGATGGAATGGTAACCCCTTAACCGAGCATTTGTATATCTTAGAAAAACTAGACGAAGAGAGACAGTTGGCTGTGCAAAATGCTCTTGTGGAAAAGGATAGGAGAAAGAAGTGGTTTGATCGCCATATGAAGGACAAGGACATCAAAGTTGGTGATAAAGTCCTTATGTATGGAGTACGTAAAGAGAAGAAAAAGTTGAAATATGCTGGTAAAGGACCATATAGAGTATGTGAAATTACCCCACAAGGTACCCTTCGTGTGGAAACTCTCGATGGAGTTGAAACCATCGGATTCCTCAATGGGAGTAAATTCAAAAGATATTATGATCCTTTAAGCCAAGAAGAACTACGGGCCATTCATCAAAAGAAGGCCGCCAAAGCACAAACCGAGTTAAAGAAGATACAAGCGACAACAACGTATAAGACAAAAACGAGAGGCTAACCTTGGAGTCACAAATGCATTCCACATGGAAATCGAAGAGGATTGGTTGGACTCTGACACACCTCTACGATACCCTATTGAGTTAAATAGTGCCTATGGAAAAGTGCTATATAACGCCTTATTGGACACGTGTGCTTAATATAATCTACTATCCTATGGGGTGTGGTGTCAGTTAGGGAAGCCACCTCTATCTGAGAGTATTATCCAAGTCAAGGGTGTCAACAAGAAAAAAACTACGGTTTTTGGAATCTGGCACACTTCTGTCAGTTATGACAATGGAATTGTAGCTCAAGACTTTTTGGTCATGCCTACTGGAACTATGGAGGGTAATATAAACCTAGGACGCACGTGGATGATAGACACCAAATTCACTATTGATTGGGGGACTGGGGGTGTCACAATGCAAAAACCAACTCTTATCCCTACCACTCAAGCCATAGTCCCTGAGATATTGCCTAAGGAAATAAAACCCAAGACATTGCATGTCCAGGAGGTTGAACCATACGTCCTCATAGCCCAACTCTCTAGATCTTCAACTGATGTAGTTGAAAGAAAGCTTGAGACACACAAGAACCATCCTAATATAACAAAGAAAGCATACAAGTGGGTCCCTAAAGCTTCTTTAGTAACCATGGCTGATGCTAAAAAATGGAAGCCTCGTAAGAAACGTCCCACTCGCTCCAAGAAATGTAAGAAAATGTGGCGTTGGATTCCTAAACGACTATTAAAAGCCCAAGGATACTATAAAGGAAATGATCAAATCTGGGTACCTAAATGTAAAATGTGTCCTTCCCTATCGACAAATAATCCATATGAGGCAAACAGTGTAACGCTAAAGCCAATGGCGGACCGTGGGAAGGGAAAGATCACAGAATGCTACACACCTAGTCTAGAGCTAGTTTGGGCTCCAAGGCAAAACCAATTTATCCCACCTAGCTCAGGAAGGGGGGAGTTCCATGAAGCTTCTAGGTCCTCATGTAATACATCCATAGAGGTAAAAGCTTCTACACAGCCTCCATCTATAGTAGTGGACCTCCATGAAGCTACAAAAGAATCCACACCTCCCAGTGTTCAAGGAGTACCTGATGAACCACTTCAAGTTCGATCCTGGGAGAGTACCTTACCACCCTTGCAACTTGACAAGGCACCTAGGGTAATAGAAAACTACTGGCAAAAATCCTTACCTATTACCAACTGGAACAATTGGTTTCAAAGGGTGACAAGCTCATTTCAAACGGTATGATCTACCCAAGGAAGGGGGGAGTGTTTGTGGACATCCATCATTCACTTGCTTCCCTCTCAACCTTTCTCCCTGACCTCTTAATCTCCGATCTTAGGGAATGTATATATAAAGCCTTATACTCACAAAAACAAGATAAAAAAGTAAAAGAGGAAGAGCCATAACACAAATCATAAAAACAAATTATGCACAAGAAAACGACCCTTGTAATATTTGCACTCTAACCATCATCTATTTGCGTGTACAGATATGGCTAGTACGCTAGAGTCATCCACTCCTGTCTTGGGTGAGAGGTACCCTCGTTACTTTTCACAAATATTTCACATGGTCTTTCCAGTGCTTGCATGTGAATGGGATTTGATAGGTACACTAGCATGTGAGAGGAATTTTGAGGAGTTAGAATGGCTGATACGTCTCTTGACCACGTCTGATCCATACTTAGTAGAGAGCGTTTCTCCCATTGCACAAGCCTACCCTTTTGACCAAGATGACTATAGGCGTCTAGTGACCTTCTTAGTAAACATGGGCGCCTATGATGAAGAAGAAAATTTACATTACTTCACGGATGGCACATATGGTCTCATGGATGATGACTTTGTTTATCTCGACGACGAGGATAGGGGTTTAGCCTTAGGGTTTCCCCCCAACCTCTACAATATCCTATTCCCTTGACTCTTTAGGGGGAGCGCAAATAATTAGGTTAGGGTTCCTTATGTTTTTTGTTGTGTTCAATAAGTGTTGGTACCTTTTCCCACTAATGTGCCTCCTGGAGGTATTCCTTTTGTTTCCTAGTGTGTACAGGAGCGTGTTGCTATTGATAGGATTTGGACCTTCATGGAACCTTTCTCTCGTTCACACTTCAAATCAATCGCGACCATCAACACAAAAAGGTGTTTTATGTCCATTAGCATTGCCCTTATCTTTTTGCATCCATGTTTGTCTGCTTTGATTGTGATTGGTAGCATAATATTCAGCGCATTTGCTTAGTATCAAACATTTAATTCAATGTAATGTTTTGTCATAATCACTTGTCTAGGTTTAAAAATCAAGCAGTCCGACTAAGCTGGTTTGACCAAGCTAGGTATTAGAAATCTTCTCTTAATACCATGGGGAATGCCTTCCTAATACGCAATGGTTACTTAGGTTCTTAATCCGATTTAGGCAGCATTGTGTGAAATGTACTAGGGCTTTCTAGTGGGCTTAACCCTATTGACCTTTAGCTTAAGTATTATAAAGGGAGTTTACTAATGTGATGAGCCTGGGGAGGGTAACAGTGTTATATGACCCCCCAAAGTTACAAAATTAAAATGCTGAAAATGAACAAACAAAAAATCAAAGTGCCATAATGTAAAATTTTAAGCTGGAAGAGAAATCCCTGCTTAAATTGGTACTTCACTCACATGTATCGCCTATGGTACTAGAGCCCTAGAGGTTCCCAGTGTGGGCGCTTTTCCTTGAAAAGAAAAAAACCCAAGGCATACAAAATAAGCACACACATCAAAATTGAATCAATGTGAAAAGACTTTGGGGGGTCAAAGAAAAGGTAATCAGTCAGACAATGATTTCATGAGAAATTCCTTTTATCGTAGCTTAACTACAAGGTCTTCTAGGTATAGCCTCTAGTTAGCCCTCGAACATCAAATACTTGGCTCTCGCGATTAAACAACTTAATTGACCAAAAAATAAAAATAAATTGAGAAGTTACCCATGGTATTAATAGTCGAGCTCTAGTGCCTTTTGACCGTTAAATTAGCGACCCCGGACTTGTTTAATTTTTTACCTTTACATCTGTTTATGCATTTGATTATATTGCAATTTAATGTTTATTGCTGACAAATTGCCTAAAATTCTGTTACCAATCAATTTGTCTGTCTAAAATTGCATATGATTTTTAATTGTATATGAGAATGCAATTACTGTGGCAATGTTGTTTGATTTTGCAGTGATTGAAGAAGGCTACGCACATCCATGTCGACTGCTCTTCCATCCCGACGAACGAGCTTCAACTGCATAGCTTCCGAGGACGGAATCTACATCAGGAAGGGGGGCTTGTTAACCCTCACGGCACACGGACACCCTATGATCTATAAACGTTGTATTGTTTAGAGTCAGGTACCGGGCTTGTCCGACCATTAGGAACAGGGTAAGGGTGATCGCTGATGACAGGCGCACTCTAACTAGAATATTCAAGGAGTTAGTTGGCTAATTATGGGCGCCCAAGTGTGAATGGGGTGAGCTCATATAAAAGCCACTAAGCCTAATTTTTACTCATTCTCTCATTGTGCAATAGAAGCTGCTCTTGCTCCATCTCCACCTTCTCCTTCACCATCTCCTTGTGTGTGTGTGTGTGTGTGTGCGTGAGAGAGAGAGAGAGAGTGTGTGAGAGTGTGTGTGCGATCGAGCATTGCGGTGGCACGACGGCGGCGAGGCGGTTGAGCGCGGCGTAGCGGTGTCTCCCTCTTCTTCGCGGCGCGGGAATCCTTCATTCGCAACCACGCAGGAGGGTGAGTGACACACCATTCTTCCTTGTGAGCTTGTCTGTTGTATGACTGTGTGCTAGGAGCCTTTGTGGCTCGCACACGGCGCGTAGCAAGTCCCTAGCCGTGACACTAGATGTGGAATATGAGGGTGACAGACCTGGTGGGAACCCGTATGATGACTTGTGAGGCTCCCACCCTCTCATTGACATTTTGTTGCATTTTTTTATGTTGGACTTTGCTTGTTGTCAAGATTTCAGATATTGTGTAGTGTGGCAATGGTTTTTTATGTTGCGTGTTTCTCTATGTATGGTGTTGGGTCAATAATCTAGTTCTCTTGTTTCATTGAAGTATTTTGCCAGTATATATAGAAGAGACCGCAAGAAGAATGGCCTCGGACAAGCGCTACAACTACAATATCCAAAATGAGCGACAGAGACGTAATTTGTTCATCAATGATGAGTGTGACTCATCATAGTGATATGGGTGAAACCCATGCAATCTCTTGATGGAACATTTTTGTTATCTTTTTTGGTGGGAGATATAATTGTTGAATACAAAAATAGCAGGGTTTTTTATGTTGAATGTTTAAGTACTTGTTTTGTTTCGTAGTAGCTTCACTCTTACTTGACCTTTGTTACCACTAAAACACGCCAAAAAACTCTTGAGAACAATCGCATATCAGACAACCTCTCACATATCTCTACAAGGAACAGCTCTCTCTCTCTCTCTCTCTCTCTCTCTCTCTCTCTCTCTCTCTCTCTCTCTCTCTCTCTCTCTCTCTCTCTCTCTCTCTCTCTCTCAGATATGCCATTAAATGCTCTCTTAGCTACGTCAATGAATAATACATGATATATGTTATTTGCACATAGACTCATGGATGTAGGATACATAGAATCCTCATCAAAATACATCATTTGTGAGGCTATACCACCTTTGTAGGGCTAGAGACATATTTAGATGCCCAACGTATTACAACATTTTGATTTTCATATACTAACCTTCATATTTCATATCTATATTATCAAACTCGCTCGACTATGGTGTTGCTCGGAAATATCTGCTCGATGTATGGTAAAACCCGGGCTTAAATAAGGCTACCATAAAGAGTAAATATCCAATTTCTCGTATTGATGAGATGCTGGACGGAGTACATGGAGCCAAAATGTTCACAAAGATCAATCTTTGATCTGGCTATCATCATATTCAAATCTAGGAGGTTGATATCTACAAAATAGCTTTCAACACTCGCTATAGTCATTACAAATTTACAGTGATGCCTTTGGAACTTACAAATGCTCCTGAGACTTTCAATCATCTAATGCATGATATCTAGACGGTTTTTCATAGTATTCTTTGACAATATCTTAATTTATTCTAGATTAGATGAAGAGCATGAAGGAATGTTAGGAAAGTGTTAGAGCTTTTACGCCAAAATAAGTTGTATGCAAAGAAAAGCAATTGTACCTTTTTCACCCCTAAGGTCTGTTACTTACTGTTTATCATTTCACCTGAAGGAGTATCTGTTGACCCTTACAAAGTGAAGGATATTGTGGAATGGACTCAACCCACTTCACAAACCAAAGTGAAAGGGTTATTAGGTATCACAGGGTGGTAGAGGATCTTTGTAAAAGACTATGCTCTTAAAGCTACACCACTAACTGACTTGCTAAAGAAAGCAGCTATGATACTTTGGGAAGAACAACATGAAGCTTTCTTCAAACAACTTAAGGAGTATCTTGCTTCAGAACCTCTTCTAAAACATCCAGACTTCACCCAAGAATTTGAAGTGATCAAAGATGCTAGTAACCTTGCATTAGGAGGAGTCCTAACTCAAGAATCAAGGCATGTATCTTACACTTCTCAGAAGCTTAGGATTCATGAATTGAACTATGCTACAAATGATCTAGAATTGCTAGCAGTTATTCATGCAATCAAGTTACGGAGACATTACCTATTGGGACACAAAATCCAATTGGTAATACATCACAAGAGCCTTAAGTGAATTTTTACCCAACCTAACCTTAACATCAAACAGAGGAGATGGATAGAGCTCATGCACGAATATGATTTTGATATTAAATTTAGACCAGGTAAGGATAATGTTGTGGCAGATGCCCTAAGATGTAAAGCTTTTCTGGGGGGAATCTCCATGGCTAACAATCCTATCTTAGAAAATGTTTTGGATGCATCTGTCAGAGATACAGATTACCAGATGCTTGCTAGTATCCTACATGAAGAGAGGGTATCCTCACATCAGCCTAAACCTCTACATTATTCCTTAGACGATGGGGAAATTTACTATAGAAATCAATTATGCATACCTAAGGATTCTGCCCTAAGGAATTCTATCCTACATGAAGCACATGATGGCCCAGCTTCAAGACATCCAAGTTATGCAAAAACCCTCAATGTAGTTTTTTAAAGCTACAATTGGCAAGGTATGAAGGGTGTTGCCCTTCACTATGTCAAACAGTGTTTGTCTTGTCAAAGGATTAAGGCAGAGAGACTAAAGATGCCAGGTAAGCTACATACTTTAGATATTCCCAAATGAAATGGGAATGTATTAGCATGGACTTTATCACCCGGTTTCCTTTTGTTCAAGTTGGATATGATTCAGTCGTGGTCATGGTTGAATTTCTTACTAAGGTGGCTCACTTAATTCTAGTCAAGAAAAACTTTATAGATTCAAACATTGTTGGTCTCTTTGTGAAGGATATCTTCAAAATCCATGGTTTACCCAAGAGGATTGTCAGCGTTCATGATGCCAAGTTTACTTCAAAGTTTTGGGTATCATTGTTTCATGTTGTTGGAACTCAGTTATGTTTTAACTTATCATCCTCAAACTGATGGCAAAACTTAAAGAGTTAATCAAGTAATCGAAGACTTCCTCAAAGCCTACGGCAATAGATAACCTCGCAAGTGGATTCAATACCTACCCTTAGTAGAGTATGCATACAATTCCTCTACTCATAAGTATTGGAATGACACCTTTTAATGCTATTTATGGTCAAGCATGTTTATCACCTCTTAAATTCTCTGACCCCAATATAAGAGTAGACGCCTCAAAGAAAATGCTTGAGGAAATGGAAGCTCAAACCAAACCTATTCTCAAGGATATTCAAGCGGCTCAAGATAAACAAAATAAGTGCGCAGACTTGAAAATATTTGATTGGATTTTCAAGGAAGGTGACTTACGAGTAAATCCCAAAAAGAGAAATCTGTCTCTTGGAAGGTATAAGAAGCTTAACTACCGATATTGTGGACCTTACAAAATAATCAAGGTTGTAAGTGATCAAGCTTATAAACTAAAACTTCCTTCCCATCTCAAAGTGCATGATGTATTTCATGTAAGTCTATTAAAACCTTACGTACATAGCCCTAACCATGTCCTGAAAATCATTTTACTTGCTCAAGATGTTCTACAGCTTCAACCTGATACTATCCTAGAAAATTGAGAAAGAAATCTTAGGAATGGATCTATCAAAAAACATCTTATCTTATGGAATAATTTCCCTTTAGAAGATGCTACTTGGGAAGATGAGACAACCCTTCTCAAGGATTACCCTTCATTGTTCTTGAGATGAGGCCATCTCAAATTTTAAGTTGGGGAGATTGTAAGGTCTCTACTTTCGAATTTCACACAAGTTCTATTACGCAATTAAAATTTTCAACCATCGCTCATTATTTAAGTTATCCGAGTTCAAATTATGAACCATAGATTGAGAAAACCTGGAATTTAAAATTTACTCTACAAAATTCTGGCATGTTTAGCTATACAAAACACTAACTAACTAATTGCAAAAAAATTTAATGATTGTAGAATTTTCTCTTACTATAGTAAAGTTGATTCTAAGATTGTAAAGTTTAACTTAAAAGTAAAAAGTAATTTATCATTAATGAATTAAATAAAATAATTATAAGGTAAAAAGATACACATGGACGACACATGGACTCACCGGGAGTCACATAGGAGGGGACAAAGTGGGACACATAGCAACATGGAAAGGAGAGGTTAGTCTTGAATAATCTTAATGAGGGGTGTTGTGTGGCCTTATCTCTTTACGATGAGGACAAACTGGTCAAGTTGATGGGTATCACAAGGGGACCAAAAACGCGAGTATGAATTTTAGAGAAAAAATTATTTTTTTTGGAAAAAAAATAATTAAAAAATAGTTTTTTTTTGAAAAAAAGCTGGACGTTTTTCTTTTCTTCTATATTTAGAGCAGTCATACTCACTCTTTGGGGAGGGAGAGAGAGAGAGAGAGAGAGAGAGAGAGAGAGAGAGAGAGAGAGAGAGAGAGAGAGAGAGAGAGAGAGATTGCCTCTATAATGCTCACAAAGTTCTACCATTTCAGGCTTATGGAGAAGGCGTCTACAAACCACTAAGTGAGCAAAAACTCTAGTGGATTAGTAAGGTATGTTTTAATTAAGCATTCAATTAGCTTTAGAAAGGATATGTGTATGTTATCTCGTACTCTAATCTCTCTAGGGCATTAGCAAGATTCAATTATCTTTAGAAAGGATGTGTGTATTCTCTCTTACTTTAATCTCTCTAGTGCATTAGCAAGATTCCATTAGCTTTAGAAAGGATGTGTGTGTTCTCTCTTACTCTAATCTCTCTAGTGTATTAATAAAATTCAATTAGCTTTAGAAAGGATGTGTGTATGTTCTCTCTTACTCTAATTTCTCTAGTGTATTAATAAGATTCAATTAACTTTAGAAAAATGTGCATATGTTCTCTCATACCTTAATCTCTCTAGTGTATTAATAAAATTTAATTAGATTTATAAAAAGATGTGTGTATTCTGTTTTACTCTAATTTCTCTAGTGGATTAGTAAGAATCAAATAGTTTTAAAAAGGGTGTGTGTGTGATCTCTCTTACTATAATCTCTCTAGTGTATTAGTAAGGTTTGATTAGCTTTAAGAAAATATATGTGTGTGATTTCTCTTACTCTAATCTCCCTAGTGGATTCATAGGGTTAAATTATCTTTAGATCTAGAAAAGGATGTGTGTTTGTTCTCTCTTATTCTAATGTCTGTAATGATACCTACTCTCAGTTAGTATAGCTTAACTATTAACTTATGCATAGTTAATGCATAGGAGTAATGCAGTTTCAAACTTTCAATTTTGTAGTTTACACACTTATTTTTGTATTATTTAAAGTTTAAAAAATTTTGATATATAAGAATTAGGTGTAGCGTAACAATACTAACTGCAAATCCGAATTGACGAGGGTTCAAATTACACTGTTTCTTTTGAAGATTTTAAAAAAATAACAAGGTTACTTATATGTAGAAATGACCTTAGTTCTAAAGAAAATTATTAACAAAATTGACCAATTTAAAGCTCTAAGTGTATAGCCTAAGTTTGGTAAAACCAAATGGCTCCAGAGCATGCTCGAACCCAAGGCGTTGATGATTGTGAAGCTTGTACAAGTAACCTAGGAACTCCTACAGAAAAGACTATGTCTCCACCAGTCGGGCCAATGGGAACCATGGTACATGTTAGTATTGTACTTCCAAGTTATGCATTCATTGCATATGTGAGATCTTAGAGATAGATTAATTACCTCAGGAAAAATAAACATTGACTGAAACTAAGGGGCTTAAACCCATTAAAGTCGACATTTGTATGACAAATAGGTAAGAATGTTTGGTTAAGCTATTTGCCATAGGAAAGAATGTATATCCAATACTTTTGGTATCGTTTCCCTCAAGACTCTCTACTTATTAATGTTGTTATTAGGTGGCAGTTGTCGAGGCGTGAGATGACGCCCAGGATGGCATAGCTAATTCTGCGGTGGGAGTACACGCACAATGGCCTAGCTAGATACTGTAGTTATGTTTTGCCATGGCGTGAGGATGACACCTGATTTGGCATTGTTGTTGTTGTGGCAGGAGTACCCTCAGGTTGGCACAGTGAGTTCTTTTCGAGTGGCATGGGATGCTCACGATGACAAGGGTTTTTATGAATAATGTATATACCGATCGGACCTGATGGCGCAAGTAGAGATTCTTAAGTGAACCTAATCCAAAAGTTGTTGGTTTAAAAATGGAGTACTTCTTGCTTGATTACTATTTGTAATATTTTTTGAAGGGTTATTTTAATGAACGAGTATCATAAATAAGGTAAAGAAACATGTATGTTTAAACATTGTGATAGTAATTTGGTAACAAAAGAAGGGTGAGTGCAATGTGGAAAGTGGGAGAGTGATAGCCTGACGGTATCATTCTATGGACAGGTGGACCCAACAAGTTGGGTAACTTTCCAACGCTAAGAGTTTTCTTTTATTTTAGTCATAAATCTTAAAAGAAACGAAACATGGCGGCTGTGCTTCTGAAACATGGGAAAAAAGATCACAGGTTGGTCACTCTAAGGTTTATACTCTTAGATATAATTGATTATAGATAGGGTTTAGATAGGTTTATGGTGGTTACACTCCGTCATAGGGAGATAGGACCAATCCTTCACTAATGATTCATACATGTGGCTACGTAGTATTCAAGGCAATGTCTGTTGGTTTTTCTTTCTCAGGATTAGAGACCTATCAAAGGTAATCCACTCCTAAAAAAGGGGTCAAGGACCTTACATGATGCTTGACTCTTTGACATGGTGTCCATTGTGTTTGTTGTTGTTTTGATTGCTCCTCTTGTGTCTGTGTCTCATGAGCCTGCAATGAGCCCTCTCCCTAATTACCTTAACTAGAGATTCATTAGCTCTAGGAATGGCCAGGTGTTCGTGAGATTTTTCTTTGTTTCAAAGCCACACCAACCTCTCACAACCTTGGAGAGTGTTTTGGTCAGCAGGGGTTGCTCTTTGATGGTTTATTTGGTGCACGCCATAGGTTATGGTGGGAACTCACTTATGGAGAAAAGCCAAAGTGACAAGCGGGTGGATCCTTTATTTATAAGGGATCATTTTAAAAGAGTCCATTTTAGGAGGACCCTTAATTTGAACTATAATTTTCTTTTAAGATCTATTATTTTTTAAATGGTTTTCACAATGATTCCACATAGGCTACTAATACGTCAAAGGCCAGTGGAACTTACAGACAGGCTACATGAGCATCTCATACGCTCAACAAGACCTTGATCTAGACATGGTCACCGCAAAAGAATCTACAAAGGTAATTGAAGGATAGAATCCTACGTCTTCCAATGTTATGAGATAAAGGACAAAAGAAAACAATTAATAGAGACCTACATCACCATAGAAGGCTTCTTACAATAGGAGTAATTGGAGAATCAAATGGACAATGAACTCTTCATAGTAAAAAAAGGACAACCCAATTAACGTAGCTATAGATTCAAATTTAATTAAACAAGTGTGGAAAAGGAACCCTCAATGACAACTTGGTCCTTCAGTAATCCACCTTTTGCACTTGTACAAGAGGAAATATTTGTGGTAAGCACAATAATGTAAAAAGTCAACTCGCGAGGGTGCAAAAAACACTCTTTGGGCGGGTTGCTAAGCTATGAATTGAGCAAAGAATTAGTCCAAAATCTTCAACTCTTCATGAAATCCATGCTAAGAGTGATAGTTTTTAGGCTTACGCTCAAGTTAGACAAGTTGAGCCTACCTAAGTCATGTCCCTCATGATGGAAGACATGAGCATAATAATCAATGTCTTTTAACCTAATCATGGTTGTTTGGCCATTTTAGCAAACAAGTTCCCACCTCTTTGGACACTAGGCCAAAAGCATGCATTGGTGGTACAGAAAAAGGACCTTTTTTGTTCCTACCTAGTTGGTACTTCTACATATTTCCAAGTTGTTTTAATGGGAACCTTTTTTGTCTTGTGAATTTAAGTACTGTGGGTGAGAATGTCACTTAATTTAATTTTTTAGAGAGAAGGAATTTGAAAGTACAAATGTATTAAAAATTGAAACATCACTCCTTTCAAAGAAAATGTGGGTGCAGTTATGGATGGGAGTTTCACATTTTCACTCATGTGACATGACCACTGCCACTCTTTGTCCCACATCAATCACTACACCCTGCACCTCGCAGCAACTCTGCACCTCTCAGCAGATCTACACCTCTCTTATAGACCACCTTTGACAAGCCTTTTTGAGCAAAGGATTTACATCTCTCTCACATAGGTAGCATGTTATTCATTCTGTTGTGCAGCTAGCGAGGTCTCTGATTGTGCACCATTGCGACTATGAGGATGCCTATAAGGAAATCTATTGCCAAGGCTTCAGCAAACAAGGGTAAGAATCCTATGACCATGGATGCAAGGTCCCTCCTCACAAGTACAAAATCTCCTCGGAGCATCACCACCCCAAACATAAGAGCTAGCAATGGGGACTTCTCTGTGGAGAAATCAACTAAGTCTAAAGCACTTTTTGGTGAGGATGAGACTCGATCATCTACAAAGTCCAGGGGTTGGTGTTCCTCCTTTGCATGTGTAAACTGTTGTTTTGTTTCACTAGTTGTTTTTCTTTTGTGAAAGATAGCTATTTTCATTTGAATATTTTGAGGCTTTGAGCCCAATCCTTTTAGTTTCTTGTTAAATTGTGTGCATGCAAGTGTGTGTATGGTATCTTGAGAGCCAAGTATATATGCTATGAGCAGAACACAAACTTAAATCTCTGTAGGGAAGTGAAGGTTAACATATAAACTGAGGCACTTTATAGTACCAATTTTGGTACTTTACAGTTTTAGTACTGCACAATTTTAAACTTTGCATCGGCCAGGTCATCCATGTGATAAAGATAAGTTTAGAATCTATGTGTTGAGTCTTGAATTATTGAAATGTTTTTCCACATTGTAGGGCAAAACAAAATTGAGGAATACCCTCTTCTGACTAAGTTTTGCAATACAACTAAAGAGCTGCATAAGGACTATGGTCTGATCATGGAGTGTGTGCTTCCAAAGGATCTTACAGAAGAAGACCTCCCTAATGACCAATGGATGATTGTTTTCAAGCAACACTACTAGAAAAATGCAAAGATTTACTTGAATCATGTGCAACCGAGACTGGTTGAAGATTGCAAGTTCCTGTTCCATAAGGTATACCAAGCCCCTCCATCTTATGGGGAGATCACTGCAAAGTTTTCACGTAGTTTTTGAGAATTTCCATGCAGCAACAAAGGACCTTGCGAGCCATAAGGTTGCATCAGTGACGTTTGGAGAGAGTGTAGTCAGTATGTGTGACAGCCGCCCAAGAGGATTGGAGCGAAAGGCCAAAACATGGAAAAGGGAAAACGATGCCTCCCACTGATACCACCCATCATCTATTAAGAAGCCTCATCTTATGCAAAGTGGTAGTAATATTTATATAGAGGAAGAACCCGCACAGGGTCACATGGAGACACCTAACTATGTTAGAGACCTAGAATGTATTGTTGAGAGAGTGCCTTAGACATGTGCAGCTGCATCCGATAAGTTGAAAGAGTTGAAATCACCTCTACAACAGAACAAGGAAACTTTGTTGAGAATGGAGGGTTCAAATGCTATTGCAAAGCAGATAAAAGATGACATAGAGTACTACAAACCGAATCTTGAAAAACTCAAGTAGGAAAACCCTTGCAATGATGAGAACACCAAAGAGGTGGAGGTTGATTTGGGATCCAGTTGATGCATGCTTCATCAAATTGGAAACATTGAGATGAAGAAGCTTGAGAAGGAAGTTGATTTGCAACAAGTAATTCTTGACATCAATGCCTTGAGAAAGTGGTTTTGGTATTTTTGGTAGCGTTCTAATAACTTATATTTTCCCCAGCCTTGGTAGTTCTAATACATTTGGTGATTTATGGAAGTTTCTCGTACTTCAGCTAATTTTTTCAGTCTCCGTAGATTCTGGCAGTTTTGAAATCCTTTGTTAGTTTGTCATATTTGTGAAATCTCTTGGTATTTTTTGGTATCTATAAATCCTATTTTGGTAGTTTTGACAATATGTGGTCCTCTTGCTTCAGTATGGTAGTTGCATATTTTAGGTAGAGGTTGCAAGTGTAGTTCACCAAAATTGCTTTAACTTTTGATACACAACTCCAAATTGAGTCAGGTAAAGCAAATTGAGTTCCTATAAATGTGGTGACTAGAGCTTGAGCTCAAGAAACTGACAAATAAAACCTATCGAGGAGTAACATAAGCTGCCTATTCATAAAACTATTGAGAGCTTATCAAGGACTCAAATAAAATCATGGAAGGCCAAACAAGACAAAATGGCTAAAAGAGAACAATGTCTTAGAAACCAAGCTGCCTATCGAGGAGTAACATAAGCTGCCTATCCATAAAAATATTGAGAGATTATCAAGGACTCAAATAAATCATGGAAGGCCAAACAAGACAAAATGGCTAAAAGAGAACAATGTCTTAAAAACCAAGCTGCAACAATCCATAGAGTAGCTGAAATAAGAAAAGGAAAATAGGGAACAAATAAAAAAGAAAGATACTGTCAAGATAATTAGTGTTGATAGAAAAAATCATAGATCCATTAGACTCTATGTTGCAAGCATTTGAGGCAAGATTGAAAACCAACCAAACACTGGAATAGAAATGGTTGACTTATTTGCACCCTAGAATTGACAGATAGAGACTAGAATTGTACAAAAGGCTCATATAGATAGATCAAGCTCTAATGAATCCGGAGAAACAAAACACCCCTAAAAGAAAATGTCAATCCACAAACGGGACAAAAACATTGAGCCCAAAAAAGACAAAACCAATGATGGAATGAAGCCTAAGATAAAATTGCTATTGGACAATAGAGTAGTGGCCAACACCGCTCATGATGCAATATCATAATTTGTGGCACCTGTCTCTCTTCTCTTATTACCCTCTACCTTTATCGTGTCTCCCTCCTTTACCCCTTTTGTGTTTCTCACCCTTCATCCCTCTACC
Source organism: Adiantum capillus-veneris (assembly GCF_014529385.1). Classification (NCBI taxonomy): domain Eukaryota; kingdom Viridiplantae; phylum Streptophyta; class Polypodiopsida; order Polypodiales; family Pteridaceae; genus Adiantum; species Adiantum capillus-veneris. The sequence goes on from NC_140944.1 coordinate 84,597,337, forward strand.
CTCTACACTTTACCCTATACTTCCCTCCTTTGTGTATGTTTTTTTTTCTCCACTCTTCTCTATAGCGTTTACGTATCCCATCCCTCCAATATCTGTTGAGAGAGAAAGAAAGAGCACAGAAATAAAACCCCAAAGTGTGTAGAATACACACATGAGATGATGTATAGAGGGGACCTGGGTGTCATATATAGAGAAGCCATATATTGAGTAGCTTCACATATAAGCTCAAATAAGGATCCCTAACTGTGGATGAAAAAACCCTTGGGGGATCAAGGGAAAAACCCACAGCTCTATATACACCCACCGTTATATTATAAAAATTATTGAATGTACAAATGTTCATGAGGAGCTACATCACTCCTTTTACAATGAATATTTTATGAGGAGCTACATCACTCCTTTTACAATGAATGTTTTATGAGGAGTTACATTAATCCTATCCTATCAAATACAATAATGAATATAAAGGTTCAATAAAGAGGTATAAAGGCTATCGATTAGCTCTTTATCAGAAAGTGTCTCCGCCGTGAATCTGCTGTCATTAGGAAAAGTTTGGACTAAAAAATGGGCATTGTAAGAATTGTTGATGTGGCATAGCTTTCAAAAAGTGGGGATCGGTGAATTTTTTGCAAAATAAGATCCAAACTTTTTGGAGGTTGGATATTTAGAATCTACTCTTTAAATGCTATCTATTTATATATAGCATGCATGTATCGGACATTGCCTTCATGTAGATCTAGAAAAAGGTGATTTTAGATTACCGTAACGGTAACAAAACCTGGCTGATTGAAAAAAAATGGCATAACTTTCATAGAAGTCATCCAAACTTTTCGGACCTTGGCTCTTTAGAATCCATTTTTTAAGAACTTTCCAATGATAGGTCATATCATGGGGTTCTAAGCAATATTTAGAGGGGTCTATCGGGTTGCTTTCTTTTGTACAACTTTGATGATATGGCACTCTTAAAAGGCCCAAAAATGAGTTCAAAATTTTCCTAATGGTAGCTTGTCATCAATATGGCATCACCAAACATGTCTTCATAAATCTTTTATTGTCACCAAGTTTGTCTTCATGAAATCAATTCTTTGATCAATCCTACACAGATCATAGACTTAAAAAACATAGTCATGAAAATTATTAGCATCGTTAGTGAAATAATCACGTTCACAATGCCATAAGAGATGGGTCATGACGCCACTCTTTTGACGACATATATACGCACGACAATATATGACACATAAAGTATGAACATAAAAGTATAAGATGCATGATTACGTGATGCAAATGACATGTGTATATACTACATAAAACGGCATTTATCAACCTAGTGATATCAATGAGTATCATCAAAGTATTAACAGAATATCATCATTGTATCAATAAAAATGAATAAATCATCATGGTATCAACAAAAAGTATCATAGAATAATCATTGTATCAACGAAACAACATCATGGTATCACTGAGAATAACCATGGTATCAACGAAACAACATCATGGTATCACCGAGAATAACCATGGTATCAATGAAACAACATCATAATATCACCGAGAATAGCCATGGTATCAATGAAACACCATCATGATATCACCGAGAATAATCATTGTGTCAACGAAACAACATCATGGTATCACCAAGAATAACCATGGCATCAATGAAACAACATCATGGTATCATCGAGAATAACCATGGCATCAACGAAACAACATCATGGTATCACCGAGAATAACCATGAAATCAACGAAATATCATCATGGCATCACTAAGAATAACCATGGTATCAACGAAATATCATCATGGCATCAACGAAAATCACCATGACCAAAGTACTAACAAAACATCATCATGGTACCATCAAAATCACTATGGTATCAACGAGAGATTATCAATAAAACGACGTAAACTATATCTCTAGAAAAATAATTATACAAGAATCAATGAACGAGTATATCAAATAACAAAAGATCATGTACCAACAGTATCTCGATAGAAATTGGACGATCATCAACGGCTCCACTGAATCGGAACGATATGTAACTGGCTTCTCCAGCAAAGTTACGTCAGTAACAAATATATGATTGATGAAGAGAAAATATAATTGAGAAGTTTTCAATTATGAGGAAAATCAAATGCAAAAAGTAAAATTTTCTTCAAACATGTTCGCAGTCCAAGAACGGTAACCCAAAATCGGTGCAAAATTTAGAGAAAGTTTCTTCTGCAAAGTTGTACACCACATCAATTCTAATGGCTCAAGGGAATAGTTTCTGCAAAATCGTTTTCAATGAGGAGAAAAATCATAAAACAAAAAATGAAAGTTGCTTTTCAGGCATGTACGGAGTTCGCAAACAATAACTCGAAATTAGTGCAGAATTTGAAAAAAAATTCTTTTGCAAAGTTATAGACCACATCGATTTCAGTTCCTTCCTGGGCTGTTTCTGCAAAATTGTTCTCAATTAGGAGAAGAATTGAAAATAAAAAATGAAAGTTTCTTTTCAGACATGTACGCAGTCCGCCACCAATAATAACTCAAAATCGGTGTAGAACTTGGAAAGACAATTTTTTGCAAATTTGTAGAACACATCGATTTTGGTGCCTCACTCGAGTTGTTTTTGCAAAATCATTTTCAATTAGAAGAAAAATCAAAAACAAAAAACGGAAGTTGCTTTTTGGGCATGTACACAATCCGCGAACGATAACTCAAAATCGGTGCATAATTTGAAAAAAAATTCATCTGCGAGGTTGTATACCACATCCATTCCGATGCCTCCTACGGCTAATTTTTGCAAAATCGTTTTCAATTAGGAGAAAAATCAGAAAAAAAAAGAAAAGTTTCTTTTCAGGCTTGTACGCAGTCCGCGAATGATAACTCAAAATCGGTGCAGAATTTGAAAAAACTTTCTTTAGCAAAGTTGTAGACCACATCGATTTCGAAGCCTCTCCTCATCTGTTTCTGCAGAATCGTTTTGAATCAAGAGAAAAATCAAAAGCAAAAAGCGAAGTTGCTTTTCAGGCATGTACGTAGACCGCGAACGATAACTCAAAACCGGTGCAGAATTTGAAAAAACTTTCATCTGCAAAGTTGTAGACCACATCAATCCCGGTGTGTCTTGCATATAGTTTCTACAAAATCATTTTCAATCAAGAGAAAAATCAAAAATAAAAACGTCCCACTCTGATACCATGTTGTTGACCGTTGGGTCAACAACACAACATAACTCAAGTTTCGTACCAAAGTCTTATCTTTTGCGAGTTATGAAATGCTGCGGATTATGGCTATAAACGTCATTTATAATGAGTAGTTATTCTAGTTTCAGAATCCGGGGTGCAATGGCACTTCCAGATTGTAAATACAAAGCCATTTTACCCTTTCAACCCCATTTTTGGTTAAACCTAAGGTAGCCTTAGTATATAAGGTACCTAGGTCATTTTGTAAAGGAGACTTTAATCATAATCAAAACTTTAGCGATGCCGTCTACTTTGTGCGAGAGAGAAAGAGAGTGAGGGTGAGCTTTATCCTCTTTCTACGCCCGGCTCGCTCAACACATTGGAGATCCGACTGCACCATTGTTGTAGGCTCGAGGAGAGCTACGCGACAACGCCAAGCATTCCATGCGAGACGAAGCGCACACGCTGACGCATCTACGAGCTATTTGTGGTCGTAAGTGTATCAAACGATGTCTGTTTTCTGCGTGCTAGTAGTCTATAGAATCGTGGCGACATAAGCTACGCATAGGTACTCATAAATTTTAGTTTCGGGCACTTTCAAAATTCTGCTCTGTCATCCTACACGTTTTCCGAAGATGGGTTTAGAGTGAGGGTTTGAGTGTAGAAGCTTAGGGATAGGTGTATCCTAGTGAGGGGATGGTGTTCCTTAAGTTTCGTACGAATCTGGCATGATTAGGTGAGTTATCTTCCGTATGTGTGTATGTGGCTAGGTGGTGTAGTTGAGAGCAGTGAGGGTCTTGATTGTGGTTTAGTTGGCCTTCCAGAGTGTTGTATGTGTAGGATGGTCTCAACCTGACAAGCTAAGGAGATTTCCTCTGTGTGCCTATCGTGTCATCTATGTCCTCGATTGACATTATGTTGATCTAGGTAGTGTTTGCATGCACTTCATGGATGTGTGAATGCGTAGTTTATGTCGCCACGATTCTATAGACTACTAGCACGCAAAAAACAGACATCGTTTGATACACTTACGACCACAAATAGCTCGTAGATGCGTCGACGTGTGCGCTTCGTCTCGCATGGAATGCTTGGCGTTGTCGCGTAGCTCTCCTCGAGCCTACAGCAATGGGGCTTTCGGATCTCCAATGTGTTGAGCGATCCGGGCGTAGCAAGAGGATAAAGCTCACGCTCACTCTCTTTCTCTCTCACACACAGTAGACGACAGCGCTAAGTTTTGATTATGATAAAAAGTCCCCTTTACAAAATGACCTAGGTACCTTATATACTAAGGCTACCTTAGGTTTAACCAAAAATGGGGTTGAAAGGGTCAAATGGCTTTGTATTTACAATCTGGAAGTGCCATTGCACCCGGCTTCTGAAACTAGAATAACTACTCATTACAAATGACGTTTATAGCCATAATCTGCAGCATTTCATAACTCGCAAAAGATAAGACTTTGGTACAAAACTTGAGTTATGTTGTGTTGTTGACCCAGCGGTCAACATTCCCCCCTTCCGCGTTCATGTCGTCCTCGACATGACCTGATTGTCGATGGCGATGTGGTCTTTACTGTCGTTTTTTTGTTGTAAAGAAAGTATAGACTATAGCCTTTGCAGTAGCTTGTCTTGTTCGTCCAATCTTATGTACATAGTCTTCACATGATTCAGGAAAATCATAATTGATGACGAACTTTATGTCTTTCACATCCACGCTAGGAGCTGCAACATCTGTTTCTGTCATTATAGGTCTAATGCCAGATCTAAATTCAAAAAGAACCCAATTTCATTTAACTTGACTCTTATCATCATGGATAGAGAAAGCTCCATCCATCACTTGCTCCAGCAAATGTGTAATTCGGAGTATTTGTGATTCTCCGAGACAACTTCTACAATCTGTAGAATTGAGTGATTGGCTTTCTGATCTTGTGAGCCACTGACAACTTTGTAAGTATTTTGTAGAAATTGTATGGCTAAACCCTGAACTTCTTTAGGCCAAGTTGCACTCCAATGCAAAGTCTGTCTGTCAGGCCAAATCCAGGACTTAATTATTCTAATTTGAGGTTCAAAACCCTGCCGATCATTCGATGCGCATTATCAAGGACAATATTTTGATATCCTCTGATTACCCTTATGTCTGCTCTTTGTCATTGAGGACTTCTTTGTTCTTGTGCAATCATGTTGTTAGTGTTGTCTGTAGCTTTGTCATTGCAGGCCATTCTTCGACTCGCGATTGAGGAGAAGTATGCTATGATCTGAAATTGGTGCTCCAATTCATTTGTCAATTGTTTTGAGTAGCATTTCCTTATTGTTGATGTAGAAGGAATATGTACAAGAGGATGGTGATAGGTGTCTTTAGATTAGGGTCTAAAACCTGGATGACCAAAGGGAAAAAACCCGGTGGGAAAAAAAATGCCTTTGGTATACGCTCTTATTGGAGTTGAGCAGTTGAACGTGAAGTACATGTTCATGAAAGGTGCATGCTTGGGTGAAACACGGAAAGAGTGCCTGATGCAAGTGCCAATTATGGGACACTCTATATGCATATGAGAAATTTGTCACGAAAAGCATGCAATGTGAAAGAAGGATATGATGGGTGTTTTGAGGAATAAATGTAGCACATGTGACATCAAAAGATGTCTCAATAGCTTCCACCTTTCCAAGAAGGGTTGTCGATGTATAAGTTTCTCCACTTGTATCTCACTGAGCTCAATATGTGAGTGTCTTTTGGACCTTCTCCTTCACTTCACTAGACTTAAGTACTTAGAATTCGACTCTTTTGCTGACCTATACCAGCATGAGAGACACAACGTAAATATGCTCAACTCTTCTAGCTTGAACAGTACATGGAATAGCTAAGACGCTTAGACCAGAGAGAATATTACTTGAAGCTTTGGGACTAACACCTCACTCATTTTGTGGCTTAGCTACTCGACTCTGACTTGTATGACTTGTCGGTTGCATGTTGACACTGCTTTGTGACAAGTTCTTTGGCTGTTGTAGTGGCTGCTGAGACATACTTCATGAAGTTTCATCGTTTTCCTCTACCTTCTTCTCTTTGTAGTGCTCACGACTCTCGTCAGTCTTTTCTGCATGTGGATTATGGATTTTTTTATTTTTTTCTTAATAATAAACAAAGAAAATCTTAAAACAACTCAACAAAAGAAAAATCATTCAAATAGAAATCTAAATGCTACGTACACTATACACATGTCCCTAGGGGCTCATATATAGATTTTGTACCTATACTCCTCTGTAACACTACTATGAGGGCATATACTCTAAATTTCGTCAAAAAATTATCACAATAAAACACAAAAATTCAATGCATCTCACAAAACATTGCGCTCTAATAGTCATAATGTTAGGTCCGCATTTAGAATGTCTCCCCCCTTCCTATTTGGAGTCATCCTTTACGACAGGGTGTCGCAAAGGGTATGTGTTGTGCCTGGGCAATTAAAAGTTGTGCCTATGTAGGCCTTGTAATGTAGCCCTATTATGCATACACAGTCAATGCATGGAAAAGATTTATGTTGTGCAAGATGTGGGTATAAGCAATTTGATTATTGGCATTTGTTGGCGAGGCTTCCTTTTGTAAGCAATGTAATGGTCTTTGAAGCTCCTGTATCGTTGCTTGATTGAAGCGACTTGATCTCTTCTAGCTGTACTGTAATCGTAGGAAGAATTGTAAGAATTCAAGCGGCGATGCACTGACAACAGTTTTGTTGTTCTTCTTTGGGACCCATTTCTTTGCGATTATTGGCTGTTTTGTTGCTGGCTCTCGTTTGGGGACCATACTTGCCCGTGCTTTGTTTGTATTTGAAGAGACTTATTTGGGATCCACCTTTTTGTTGTGTGAGTCAACAGTGGTCTTTGCTTCAGCCCTTGTACGCTTGGTTGGGGACGGAATTCAGGCTTTGAAAGTTGATACTGTGGTTGTTTTGGAATCCAAATGAGTTCCTGACTTTTTTCTGCTTCAATCAACTTCTTTGGAGCCCAAACTTGAGTTGTGAAAGCTTGCAATTTTGTGATATTCTTACCCGTTCGTGCACGCTTTCCTTGTTTTTGTTTTGGTGTTGGATCTTGTGATTTGTCATTAGAGATCTTTGTCTTCTTGATCCATCTCTGTTTTTGGCCAATCTGGCTTTTTGGTATCCAGATTTGTTGAGTTTTTTGGCTTTGACTTGTTGTCATGTTCTTTTGACCTGTCATGGTTGTTGCTGAAGGGGTTGGTGATAGTGATGGCCTGAGTTGATGATAGGGGATGTCGTAAGATTCATCACCATCACTACTATCCTCAGCAAGGTTGACTTCTTGTACTTTCCCTTGATTTTTTGGCTGGTAGTGGAAAGTTACTGTCTGTTTGCTCATGGGTGGTAGTTTCTTGGAGGACTTTTCTAGCCCATTGATTAGAGCATTGTTAGCTCGTTGCTCTTGTCGTATTCCTCCTAGCTGAGTCTTTGCATCCTTATTAGGAGCCATGTATGAGGATGAATGTGGTGGCTGTGTCTTCACGGAGGACTTTGGAATCCACTTTTGATGCACTTTATTCGTGTAGCGATGACATTGATTCCCGGGCCGTTGATCTTCTTGAAGCTCGAAGTGTTCTACAGAGTCATAGAACTTGTCGTCTTCTTCATCTTTTGATTCTCCACATTTCTTTGTTTGCTCCTTATTTCAAGAGCTTGTTGATGTCTGGATCTCTTTGTTTTCCTGGATTACACTCACTGCAAAATAAGGAACGACATCATAGCCATTTTCATCACAAAACTTTGTTGTGGGAGCATCCTCCATGGCGCACACGTCCAGAGTAGCCAAGATGTGTTCTCATCCAAAAGGCTCTAACTCTTCTTTAGGAAATGGTTCTGGGATATAGTCCCTATCCTCTATAACTCGCTCTAGGATACATTCCTCACGTTTAAGCTACCACATTGTGAAGCTCCACACATCCACAGTTCTTTAGGCTTACTTAACCAAGCTGGAAGTTCTGATCCTGCTACTGTGGCGGAATCAAACTCCTCTACCGGTGTTCTCGTCACATCCCTATAGCTTTGGTCCCTCAAGTTTATCTTTGTTATGGTTTCCATATGTCTCAGGTATATATGGTCATAACCCCAATCTTGGACCATTTTCAGCTGTCGCATGAATGGTCTTCCCAGAATGATGTCATAGTTGTTTTTATTGCCAAAGTCAACAACAACAAAAGTTTGTTCATATTCAATGCCACAAGAAGTAACAAGTACTTTTTCTACCAGTCCTAGGGGATTTTCCTTGTGTACGCCTGCAAGCTGCAGGTCATTCGTGTGGATATCAAGGCAAGTTTCCCCCATTTTTTCCAAACCTCTTTGGTTGCAATGGCCACACCAGCTCCACTGTCAAGGATTGCCATGGTTTTTACATTATTGAATTCCATAGGAAGGGTGGTGTTTCCATCTTCTCCCTCGTAATACTCGCCTACCTTGTTTAATGGCACTGGCCTTGTATTTGGTTGAGGCATTTCAAGCTCTCTGATGCCTTCCTCGATTTGAGTCATTGGGGTTTTTACACCAAATTTCTCTAAAAATTTACCCACATTATCCCACATGTTTGGTCTTATTCGGAGCAACTCAGCTAACATTATTGTGCAGGTGACTGGGGTAGATAGAATATCTACTAGCCCCTTTGAATCGATGGCCTTGTTGGGAGACAGTCTCTGTGATGGGGCTGCAACCACATCTGACTTGATCTCGTACTCTCCTATGTAGGACGGTAGTGTTCGTAGTGAATGGGGTTGACTATCCATAGATTGTACAGATCCTTTGCCGCCCCAATACGATCGCATGTCTAGATTCATTTGAGATCTAGTCTCAAATTCCTCTATTGGTGGTAGAAACACTCCTCGTTCATCACCAGTCTTGTCTACTCGTCTTCTTAAGTCATCGGCTTCATTGGCCTCTCTGACTTGTTTTCACAATTTGTCAAGACCATCTATCTCTTTACAATGCTCAGGTATAGCTTGGTGAAATCCCTCGAAAGAGTTATCCGTGGTATTCAGTACTATCCTTGGTTCTAATGTTGGGTCTTTGAGGTTTGGTCTGTGCTCATGACTAGAATCTGGCTCTTTTACTTCCTGGTTTGGTGGGATTACTTGTGTAGGCATGACACGGATCACATCCTCAGGTTTTGCAACTGGTGGTTCTAGTAAAGCTTGGGCTGTTTGAATCATTTTCTGGCACATTTCAAACCTTTGATTTTCTAGTTCCACATAGGGATATGTCATCCACTTGTGTTCTTGGGTTTGGTTGTTTTTGAGCCTCACATCATAGGCTTTCAAGAGGTCATCTAATGTCTCATTAACCTTCTCTGCCAACACAGATCCTCCTGAACTAGCACTTCTCGGTTTCCCATCCGTGGATGGTTCTTCTAGAGGTTTAACCATCTGTGTAAGAGAAGGTGCCTCCTTTTCCTCATGTTGTTTTATCTTCTCCTGAGCTTCGGTAAGCTTCTCAGCTAGGGATTTTTGCTCTCGTTCCCTGCGTGCTTTCATCCTAGTCTTTCTATCTTTCCAACTATTTCGTTTGCTCTTGGTTTTCTGACTAGGTGCATCTGTCTTTGGTCCATTATCTGTCTTTGGACTCATGTCACTTTCCGTGTTCTTTGTCTCTGGATTCTCATCATCTTTCTTTTGAGCTTGTGCTCTCGTAACCACTTGAAGTGGTATGACATTTTCATTTTCTAAGATACTAGGGAGCTGAACAATCCCTAATACATTTATCGTGATTTTCTTGATTTGGTTTGGGTTTTTCGGGAAATCGGGGATCAAGTGAGTGATGCCACACTCAAGACAATAGACATTTACTTCAGAGATCTCCGTATGAGGACATTGTTTGACCAAGAGGTTGTCACAACTTTTGTGACAATCTGTCTCTGGTTGAGGAGATTCTTTTAGGATTTCCGCTTGGCTATAAGAAAGCTTTGACCTAGATAAGCCGTTATTTGCAATGAATCGCAATGTCCTTTCGTGCATTTCATACTGATAGCCATTTTTCGGCTTTCCATAATTTCCATAGTAAGCTACCTCACCCTATCAAATCACTCAAACATTTTGGTTATCCCTACCATTTCACTGTACATAGGCGTGTGTGAGTTAGGGGACTTTTTCCATATTTTCTTAAAAACCCTCAATTAGCTAGTCACTCGGCTAGTTGAGCCAAAAAACTAAATAAAATAAATATATATATATATATTATGGCCCATTTGTGTGTAAATATTTCATTGTATATAGGGCCTAAATAAAAGGATTTTTCATAATTATTTTGGTATTTATTTAAATATTTCTACCTATGGTGTGTTATTTATGCTATGTACATTGACTCACCATTACCATATTTTTTCTTACCATTTTGCATACTCTTTATTCCATATAAAAATAATTTCATGCAAGCTTCTCTTATTTTTGGTGTAACTCCATCCCAATAAAAATCCAAAAAAACTAGTTTTATCTATGTGTATATTTTTTCACTATTGTGATTTTTTCCTTCCTACATCTATTCTCTATTACTCTCATAAATTAGACCACCAAAAATATTCATCTTTTTATGGTAGACTTATAATGAGAGATATTTATTTTGACCCCTTTATATTTTTTCCACCTATATTATTTATATTTGACATGTACATATTTTTTTTAGACCCCTCAATATTTGATTTTCTTAGTTGTACTATTCACTTATATCATGATCTCAACAATATCTTCAATTATAGACCTACCAAATAAGGTCAAGGGTATGTGGAATGCATGCATGCACCATGGGGAGCTCACTCTTGGAGGTATTCAAAAGAATCATCCAAAGAAGGATCTCACAAGGACCTTGTGCAGTGGAAAAAACAATCGGTTTTGCTGAATTTTTCAAGATCACATGCTCCCCGAATTTGAAAATGTGATACAAACAAAAGTTGTACTCGTGAGCTTAACTTTCACCTCTATTTTTTTTATAGTTTTTTGAGCTACGAGCTGTGAGCTATGATTTTATTGGTGGACCCCAGTTTGCCCATGCTATGCAGCCACACTCTCTCTTCCACTTTATCATTTTTCTCTTTCACACACACTCCTCCCTCTCCTTCCCACTCCCAAACCTGCAACTCCCATGTCCTAATTCACCCTCTTCACCATTGCCACATCTCTCACACCTCCATAGCCTTCATCCTCCATTTCTACACCCTATGTGTCCCACTTTCTCTCTACATATATGTCCATATTACCATACTCTCTTTGTAAAGAACTTCAAAAAATCAGCAAAAATCCAAGGATAACCTCTGCAAATTTATCATGAATTTTCCAAGGTTTGAAATAACATAGCTTCATCGACACGCGCTGCTTCACCATGCTGACTGCTTCTTCTTCCGGTGTTGTAAAGAGGTGAATGTCAACTTCTCCAAAGCTTCAACCTCTCTTTACAAGCTCATCCCTTCTCTAACTTTTCTCATCATATATCTCATCATTTGGTGAATGATTTTGTAAATATTTTTTAGTGATAATTACTAACTACTAACCACTAACCTTATTGTAAAATGCACCCTCTACTAGAGTAGGCACTCCCAAATTATTCACTCAATCCTCTCTCCTATCATCCTCAATAATTCTCTTCCCTTGAGCCCACATCCATGTGACTCAAAGGACAAGAGAGACCCACCCTCATAAAAAAATTAAAAACATGCATAATCTTTTATTCCTTCAAATAAACTTGATTAGGACTGATCCTAATCGGGGCTTCTAAAACCTATAAATAGAGCCCTTCTCTCCCTTGTAAAAGATCACATGATCACACTACACCACACCATTCTCAACACATAACACACCACTCTTCAAGCCTAGTTGTGTAGAGTGTGTGCATTGTGAGTGCTCTATTCCATCACTACACATAGGTGCATAGAGAAGCTTGAAGTTAGTTATGCCATCTAGAGGAGTGGAGTGATACTATACTCTGCAATCACACTTGTAGCCTACTCTTGTCCATAAATAAGATTCATAGTTTTGGGTGCAATTGTATGCTGCAACTACGACTCTTCTCTCCAAATTGACTTGATAAGTTGGCTCATCAGGTGGTTGAAGGTAAATTGTCCTTGAAGTTTGTTGTGACATTTCATGCTTGGTGGTTTGAGGGCTTGTTGAATTGTTTGCCTAAAAGGTCAATTGTAAGAGGGTGCTCGGTGAGAGGGCTCCCGTGACCCTAAGATAATTTGTGTATTGGCAACAAGGTCAAGTTTTGTGTTGTCTCTCTATTTCTCATCAAGCTTTGTGTGCATCTAGTTTTTAAGGCTAAGACTGAGTTGCTCAAGTTGATTTGTGTTCTTTACCTCTCTCTGGCGTGGTGAATGTTTGTGTTTGGTGTGTGTGGCTATCTTGCATTCCCCTCTCTTTGTGCGTTTGAGTACAAGGAGATATCACGTGCATCCTAGTTCGCATCTACAACTAGGTGGTGCCCCTTTTCTTGTTTTCTTTCTGGCTGTGGGTTGTTGTTGTCTCTGATTGTCCTTGCCCCAGCCCCAATTGAGCAGCACGGGAGCCTCGAAGGGTGTTTAGAGGCCGCTCTTCTTGTTGCCCGCCCCGGACCGCCTCAATACCTTGTTTCTTTCGACTGAAACCCAGGAGGTGGAGGTTGTACCGGCCTCACCACTCCATGTGTTTCTCTCACATTTTATTGCTCCGAAGGGTAGTACTCACTTTGGTTGCTATACCACATTGTAGCTGGCACTGGCGTTGGTTTATTTGATGCTTCCATCATTGGCATGTATCTCATGTCTACCGGCATTCTAGCACCTGGCAGCGGAGGTTGTTGTCCTAAGACAAGCTGTGGCCTTAAAACTCCTACTGGTTCTGGCGCATTCCCCGTAATGTATAGGTGGAGTAGGTGCTTCTGGAACAAGTTGTACATACCTCTCCCTAGGATTTTCCATGCTATAATAGCACTCTTCCCCCGTATGGTTCGTCCATTTTCTCCCAATTTCACACCACTTCGGCTCTCCCAAATCAAACCTTACAAGAGGAATCCTGGTGGCTCTCTTCTTGGAATTCCTATAATGTGGACATTGTACCACATTAAGGCTGGTACTCCTGATCGCTCTTGAAGGGAATCCTGGTGGCTCTCTTCTTGGAATTCCTATAGGAATTCTCGTGTTTGGTGGAGGCATTTGTGGTCCTTCATTGACCAAATATCCTGGTGGCTCTCTTCTTGGCTCTCTTGATCAATAGGTGCCGTTGGCTTGGCAATGGACTAACTTATCTGTGAAACACTGTGCTAAGAGGATGTGTCATCTCCTTGAATCTTTAAGTCCTTTTCTTTGTATGACTCACAGTTATCCACTAGATAAAGATCTTCTTTGATCAACTCGTTTACCGTCATCCTCCTTATCATATGCAGATCCTTCTAAAGGCCGGCATGTCTCATTCCCTGGATAAAGATCAGCATCAGTCGTGCTTGCATAGGTAATTCCGCTCTCGGACAGAGCTTAACATATCTCTTGAGCCATAATGATGCTTTGCGTACTGATTCATCCTCTTTCTGTTTGAATCTATGGATTTGCGAGACCGTGTTGTGAGCAATGCCTTTTGGCGAGAATTCTTCAATAAACTCCTCAAACAGCTCATCTAGGGTCTCAAAATCCCATTTTTCCACCGAGGTGAACCATGTAGCTACATCATCTTCTAGAGTCAATCCGAATCCCGCAAACTATGTCGCAAAATCTGAAACTTCCTCTGCTCTAATCACTCTTCTAAAAGCCGTTACGTGATCTCTCGGATCTTTATCTCCGGAGTATTTTCTGTTTACCCATTTCTGGACTTGGGATGGTCTAACTCGTCGATTGTCTACAAGTCTAACCAAAGACTCTCCCAATCCTTCTCTCGTTATCGCTCTTGAAGGGAATCTTGGTTGCTCTCTTCTTGGAATTCCTATAGGAATTCTCGTGTTTGGTGGAGGCATTTGTGGTCCTTCATTGACCAAATATCCACCTCTTTCTAGTACAGTCTGTGGATTTGTGCTTTTTACAACTCTGTATTCTCATCCATACTTGTCGACAACTATAGATCTCCATTGACAGCCGACTCCGTATGAGTAGACATATAAGAGCTTGTAATCTGTTATCTCTTCTAGGTATGGATCTGAGCACCTATAAAGATTGACCTCATTGTCGTCAATGTATCTATATAGTCCTTCACTCTCACAACCAATCATCCAAACTCTCTCAACAAGATGGATCTTTATCAATTGCAACTTTGGAAGATCCATTTTGGGAGGATATTCCTCTATTGTCGGGATCTCCAAGCTTGTGTAAGCTACGTTTGAATCTAGGGTAGACATGATTTCTGGGCTTAAGAGCTTTTGCTTGGTTCAAGTAGACTTAGTTCACTGTGTTCAAGTTCTTTGGTTAGGGAAAAGTCGAAACTATGTCCAAAACCGCAACCATTCCGTCACAATTCTCGCAAATTCTCGCTTTTAGACACCCCTAACTTGCGGATGAATTTTGAGGCCTCAAACGATGTTTTTTTCAAAAGATATATAGAGATGCTCTCAGGCTACATTTTGATATAAAAACTTTTTCGATCCGATACCGTTTGTGAAAGTCAAGGCCAAAACAGTGAAATGCAGTTTAGACTGGTCAAAATGAGTCCAAATTCAATTTTAAAAGAAGATTTGGGATCTCTGTGACACTGTGAACACTCCTGTATGGTCAAAAGTACAGTTGGACCCTAAAACTGGCCTAGAGACATCCTACGTGTAGGATGTCTATATGCTTAGAATTTAACACAATTTGGTCCAGAGACTCCCCTTAAGTCCGGCAACACAATCGTATGCTCAAAATTTTATTTGGACCGAAAAATGTCCTTGAGACATCCTACGCGTGGGATGTCTTTTTGCTCTATTTCAGCTCAAACTTGCACTGTAGCTTCCCCTTGATGTGCTAAACTCACAGCTATTTTTACTTTTTGATTCTGACACCTATAGGTTGGTCAAATGATCAAGAATCTGTTCCAAAAGCCTGATGTCTGTTCTAATGAATTCCCAAGTCAAATCAACTCCAATTTGGACCAAAATTGACTAGGAGGCTTGCCTAAGGCTATACAACACCCTGCTATGTCCACAGTTTGAATTTGGCCTCTAAATCATGCCTTAGACATCCTACACGTAGGATGTCTAACTGCTCCGAATTGCCCCAAATTTGAACCACAGACTCTCCTTAAGGTGCTGATCATTGTTGTATGCTTAGAATTTGATTTGGAGTGCTAAATCATGGTGAAGACATCCTACGCGTAGGATGTCTTTTTGGCATGTTTGACCCCAGACTTGTCCCACAGCTTCCCCTTGATGTCAGTAACCCAGTGGTATGCTTAGATTTGAGTTTGGATCTCAAAAGACCCCAAAACTAGCTATTCTTGCCTTTTTCAGTAAAAAATGCTAAAGTCCGCTTTGAACCCAATTTTCTCACCCAAATGAGCTGAAAACTCTCTCATGCACTCAAAAAATCATGTATTACATGCACATGAAGTCACCCTATGGTTTGGTCTCAAAATTAGGCCTTGGACACAATTTGGGTAGGATGTTTGGCAATTCTCGTCTTTTGGCTTTGATCTGTCAAAATTTGGTCAAATTTCCACTTTCCAGGTGAAACTAGGGTAAAACCTACCTTCTGAACACACTGGTCCACTTAGAATTTCAAAATTTCCACCAGATCACCCTGTAGACATCCTACGCGTAGGATGTCTACTGCTAATTTTTTGAGACTGAAGTGTCCTTGATGCTTCCTTATGCTCTCAACAAGTGCAAGTATGCTTCTCAATTGCAAAAACATGCAAAAATCACTCAATTAAAGCCTTTTCTGAAATTTTACGTACGTTTTTTGACTCCGCCTTTTGGCTTTTGGTCAACAAAAATTGGGAAAAACACCCAAGTCAATATGTTACTAGGGTAAAACCTACCCTCTGAACACACTGGTGCAGTGAGAGTTTTCAAATTTGGTCTCCAGAACCCCCTTGAGACATCCAACGCGTAGGATGTCTATGTTTACAGAATTGCAGGTTTTCTTCACAGAACCCTTGCAAATGCTCTTCTATATGCACATCATCAGTCACTTATACAAAAATATCCACAAAAGCTTGTTTAATGCATTTTTACCCTCAAAAGCACACTTTTCTGTGATTTCAAATACAATCAAGCACTTTAGCAAATAATTCAGTGTTGAATAGCTCTAGATCAAAATCGGATCACTTACCTAAAGCTACTCCTACAAATCATATGGGGTTTTGCATCTATGAGTAGAAAAACGCTTTACTGCCACACACGGACTAGTAAACGCTTTTATCACCTCACAAATCACTCGACCACCAACAACTACTCTAATCCACAGATCCTAACTAAACCTATCTAGTCGCAGACCCTCGGCAAGACACACGCTTCCTGGCTATCCACTTGATCGCGGAATATCCTCTTCCGGATCCACTTAAGAAAAACGCTTTCTTTAGCCGAAACTAAATCAACAAACCATCACATGAGTGTTAGTAGGAAACCTACTTAGGTCCTTGTGTCCCCGGCAGCGACGCCAATGTTGGACGGAGCGACTCACACACCCATGAAGTGCATGCAAACACTACCTAGATCAACATATGTCAATCGAGGACACAAATGGCACGATAGGCACACGGAGGAAATCTCTTTAGCTTGTCAGGCTGAGACCATCCTACACATACAACACTCTGGAAGTCCAACTAAACCGCAATCAAGAACCTCACTGCTCTCAACTACACCACCTAGCCACATACACACATACGGAAGATAACTCACCTAATCATGCCAGATTCGTATGAAACTTAAGGAACACCATCCCCTCACTAGGATACACCTGTCCCTAAGATTCTACACTCAAAACCCTCACTCTAAACCCATCTGCGAAAAACGCGTAGGATGACAGAGCAGAATTTTGAAAGTGCCCAAAACTGAAATTTATGGGTACCAATGCATAGCTTATGTCGCCACGATTCTATAGACTACTAGCACGCAGAAAACAGACATCATTTGATACACTTACGACCACAAATAGCTAGTAGATGCGTCGGCGTGTGCACTTCATCTCGCGTGGAATGCTTGGCGTTGTCGCGTAGCTCTCCTCGAGCCTACAGCAATGGTGCAGTCGGATCTACAATGTGTTGAGCGAGCCGGGCGTAGCAAGAGGATAAAGCTCACGCTCACTCTCTTTCTCTCTCAAACACAGTACACGACAGTGCTATGTTTTGATTATGATAAAAAGTCCCCTTTACAAAATGACCTAGGTACCTTATATACTAAGGCTACCTTAGGTTTAACCAAAAATGGGGTTGAAAGGGTCAGATGGCTTTGTATTTACAATTTGGAAGTTCCATTGCACCCCGGCTTCTAAAACTAGAATAACTACTCATTACAAATGATTTACAGCATTTCATAACTCGCAAAAGATAAGACTTTGGTACGAAACTTGACTTATGTTGTGTTGTTGACCCAGCGGTCAACACATGTTGAGAGAGAAAGAAAGAGCATAGAAATAGAACCCCAAAGTGTGTAGAATACACACATCAGATGATGTATATATAGAGGGGACCTGGGTGCCATATATAGAGAATCCATATATTGAGTAGCTTCACATATAATCTCAACAATATCTACTTTTCTTATCCTCTCAACCTTTATTCCTCTACCCTCTACATTATATTTCTCTCCTTCCTATGCAATATTTCTCTCTGCTTTTATCTATACCCTTTTCATACCCCCTCCCTCCAGCCTCTATCTCTTTCTCTCCCACTTTTCATTTTGCAATCTTCTACCTCTCTTATCCCTCACCACTTTTCACTTCATCTCTTTACATTTACATATGATTGTTTGAAATGAACCACCAACTTTAGTTTGGGTGATTACAAGATCAACATTTTGTTGCAAGGAAAAAGGCTAAACTAATATTTTCCTTTAGTTATTATGAGAAATCAATTTTACTATTTGCGTCACTATGAATAATTCAATTGGAAAAATTTGTGTTTTGCTATAGGATTTATGCATGTGACTCAAATGTGTACATGCAACAGTTTCTCACATAGAGATACGCATGGATGGAACGATTGATAATATTTGTGTAAAATTATATACTAAACCCACATAAAGTTCTTGCTATTGGTGAGAATTGTGGCGCTTCTAAAGAAGATATAATGCACAAAGATGAGAGAGAGAGAGAGAGAGAGAGAGAGAGATTACATAGAAAAATGAGGGAAGGAAATAGAGATGAGTTGATTGAAACAATGACACATAACCTAAGATAAATACCTATAGATGTGGATGGAGGGAGAGCAAGAAATAGAGATAGAGAGACAAAGCAAGGAGGAAGAGAGATAGATAGATAGATTATTTACTCGTCCTCAAAGATCAAATATGACCTATGGGATCAAAGATACATGCGATGTACTATGTATGGGTATGATATAAGTGATTCTTGATGCTCTAAGATTTTGGTGATGAGAGTCCCAAAAAGGGGAGCTCACACTATCGCAGGGAGACGTAAGTGTGTAGGTCTAAGTTATGGTGGATGAAAATAAAAGGAAGCAAATTCATATTTGAGGAAAAGCTTAGCATTCTAGTAGTATGTGGTACTCAGACTCTCAAACTTGAAATGAGAATAATGGAGTCAATTCTCCTATTGCCCATTACCCCCGCCTTTTCTTGCATTGGAGTGGGAACTAAGCTAAATGGTTTTGATAGATTGTACCACAAAAAAGGGAAAATGATTAGGCATATAAGCATGTTGGACGGATACGCCGCGACGAACGTCAGCACAGCAAGAACTCACCTAACATGTAATGTCAGCTAAGGACGAAGCTCGAACCGTAAGCGTGTAGAAGCAAGCATAAGGTGTCAACCTACACTCGACCGACTCCTAACTAATTCCTACCGAGGTCTCTACCAATTGTCTAAGTCACAGCCTTCAAGAGTGCATAAGAGAAACTTCCTACAACGCTTTCTAGAGCAAAACACCCATCAAACAATATCAAAACACCATAGAACTTGAAGGAGACCCTACTAATACCAATAGGTCTCTCTCCCTAAGGTCTAAGAACCAAAATCCCAACCCAAAACACCTGGTGCAAAAACACGTAGGAATCTGCAGGTCTTTGTTTCCAAAATCGAAAGTGCCTAATGTGTAGTTCTACTCAATGTGAACGCATGGATATGCTGCAATGCAAAATCGGACAACGTATGCTCACCCAAACACCCGATGAAGCTCGTAGAAGGAGCTCGCGAAACTGGATCGTACATGCGCAATGTAGGTATCGGCGCGTAGCTCTCGTCTGGGGCAACACGCTGCACTTCTCCGCGTTCGATTCCGACCACCAGAGCACACGTAGCGTCAAGATGAAGCTCACACTCTCTCTCTCGTACACAGTACGCCCACTCACAGACTTCAAAACTTGTTTTTAAAATGACGAAAGGTTTTTCATTAAGGTCAAAAAGTGGCATATATACCTTATAATTCTCAAACCCTAAAGTTCCAAAATCAACCATCTACTCAATCTAGCTATCAAAACTGGGATACAATCTGGAAACTTCTGTAAGTCCCAATAATTACAAGGTGAAAAATCAGGTTTTCCTCAATGAATGAATAATTACAAAAACAATAATCCTCTGGATAGTTAGATGCCGTGGGGTGTGTCCAGCTTCTAACACTCCCTCCCTCCTTGCTCATGTCGTCCCTGACATGGCCTTGATCTGTTGCTTCATGGTATCGTTTCTCGTATCTTTAGCAGTGATTCGTATTTGGCATGCAGGTTCAGCATTGTCGGGCCAAAAATGTTAGTATTTATGGTGAAGAAGCCTGTGTAGAACGCTTCTTCAAAATCCTGGAGGTGATAGGATGGTAGAAACATTATCCTTTGATACAGCACATGTATCACCTCCTTGGAAGGCTGACCTGACAGATCATAAGCGCATCTGTATGTATCTTGGAAGAAAAAGATTTTTTCAATCACCTGGCCTAGCTTAAAGGTCTCAAATACTGCTAAGATGGTTCTGCAAATTTTCCTCATCATAATGCATGTAAGGTCAGGTGAGCCAGTGAACAACTTTATGGAGCCCGTTAGGGTTTTCACCATGTATTGGACACTTATTCTCTCACCTGCCTTCAAGCCCGGCAGCTTGGGGTAGTTCAGCCAAGTGGGTTGGCTTCTTTGCAAAATTTCCTGCGCTTTCCACGTCCTAATCCCTGGTAGAGGACAAAAGCTGAGGTTGTCTCTGATATTTTTAGGTGCCTCTACCAAGTGGATTAGGTATTGTGGGTACTTTGTAAGCCAGGCCTTCCTCCACTTTGGCTGAGAATCCACAATGAGCTTGACCCCTTCTGGTTTTGAGGTATCTGCATTGTAAAGAGGTACAACTGGCTTTTCTTTGATCCGCTTGTTTATGGTAGTTGCCTCATATTTCAGCAATGGATATGGTAGAGAGGGTTGAAGCCACTCGCACCTAAGGTTGCTGGCGTCGATCTTCTGAATAGTCATAGACTTGAAGACCCTCTGCTCCCACTCCAAGGCTTCCTTTGTGGTTTCTCTGAGCTCTACCTCAATTGCTTTACGCAATTTTTCTTCCTCTTCTTGTGTTAGATCCTGTGGCTCTTGAGAGGATCCTTATAGGATTTCCTCTTGCATAGGCGTGTCCACCGGATCTGCCACATTTTATAGGTCAATGCCCTCATTGGCGGCCCGACTGGCCCAGTGCTCTCTGCCTCTCCTCCTTGCTGGCCTTTCAACTCCTCAATTTTCCTGAGGAGTTTTTGATTTTCCGTTTCAGCTTCTTCGCCCATATTCATGAGGAGGTCATTAAGTTCGGCGTTTATTCTTTTCGTCTCCTCGAGCTTTCTCTTCATGCTTTCTACTTCTTCTTGCATGGATTTTTGGCCTTCTTCCATTCTCGTTTGCATGACTATAGAGCCTTCTGCCATCATTAATCTCTGCTTTTTCTCTAGAGTCAGCTCTTTCTGAAGTTCTTGCATTTGCTCCTCATAGAGTTGACTCTCAGTCATGATTTGAGTCGAGCTAGTAGCTCTGACTCTAGCAGGTGATGCTCGCAGCCTCTGGATGGTTTGGTCTTTTACTTTTAGTTGGTCCTTGAGCTCAAGGACCTCATCCTGGCTTGCTTCTTGATATATCTTTACTCTTTCCTTGGCGTTCCTCATGGCTTCCACTTCTTTAGATTCTTCTGTCAGCTGTAGTGTCAGATTATCTCTTTCCTTCTCGGCATCTAGCAGTGACTTGCTGAGCTGTTGACACTCTTCTTCAACTGCTTGCATTCTTTTTGCGGCTTCTTGATTGGATTCCTCCATTGCCTAGAAGCTTTGCAGTGCCCTTGCTAAGCTGGCCTGTAGGTCAGCTTCTCTCTCCTTTTGTCTTTGTCTTTGTTCTTGCAGAGAATCTACTTCCATTTTGATCTTTTCTTCAGTGGCCTTGAGAGCTGTTATCGCTTTCTCTGAAGCTTGGTCATCACCACGTCCCATTCATTGGAGGGCAGGTGCAGGTCCACTGTATCTGTAGCAATTTCCTTCAGCTCTACTAGCCTGATGCCGTGCATCCGTTCTTTAGGCCATGTCCTCGCCAAGTCAAATGCGACTGTGGCGTCTTCTTCCTTCGTATATCCTGCAGCTAGCAGGTCCAAAAATGCATAGTAAGAATCTTCGAATTCTTTTTGCTCACTTTGAGGCTTAGCCTCTTCTTTTGCCTCCGGATCTCGTCTCTGCTCTTGCTCTTCTGCTTGATTTTCTTCTTGTTTGTCCTCAGCCTCCTTATCTTCTGGTGGAGGGCTGCTAGGAGGTGGTGAGGGCGGTGGTGATGGCTGTGGGCTGGGTTTAGGGCTGGCTGGTAGAGATGCAGGTTTGCCCTTTAAGTCCCTGTCTGCTTTTTTCTTTCTTTCTCTTTCCTGGCTCTCTTGTTCATCCAACAGTTTCTGCCGTATTTGTGGTACTTCTTCCTCTGTGAAAGGGACATGTGGAATGTTCTCTGATGCAGCATCAAGAATCTCAAAATTCTTGATATAGTCTTCAAATCGGTCCCTTTGCACTCTTCTGGACGATCCTGACATAGACTATAGAGAAGGCTTCCAGAGTTCACTTAAATCACCCTTGAGGGCTCTCTCTGGTCGAAAGCTCTCCATCAGCCTCTCTAGTCTTGCCTCTTTCTGTGACCTTGTTTCTTTGGCCTACACCTGAGCAAACTCCTTCTTCCCTTTCTTCTGCTCGGGCTGATCCTCTTGAACTGGCTCTAGCCGTCTTTTCAATCTTGTTGCCACCTTTGGTGCTCTTTGCGGCTCGTCTTCCTTGTCTTCTTTTAACCTCAGCCAATCATTCTGAGACGGGGGGTCACGCCACCTTCCTTTTGCGTGTAGTGCCCCATAAATCACCTTGGTGATCAGTTCTCCTGGCACTATATAGGTTGGCTTCTTAATGCCCATGTTTGCTAGGCTGTCATGTATATATGCCGCATAGTTGATTATCTTTGGGGTGCCTTTCATCATTGCCCACATGAATGTCGTGGCAATTGCACCTGGTGCCATCCTGTACTTCTGTGGCCTTTTCGTGCACATGTGGAAGTACTGGTTGTACAACTAGCTCATGATTGCCACTCTTGGGTTGGCAATGTCTTCAAAGGTGTAATTCCCCTTCTTCTCTTTGTACACCTTGACCTCATCCCTTCTTTTTGTTACACTATCACCCTCGTTGGAGAGATCTAGTGCATCTGCTACAACCCGCTCAGTGATTATTATCTCTGTTTCTGGTCTGCCTTGTAAATCTGTTACTTTGGCCACTCCATCCTCTTTGATGCTTGTCACAAACTCCCGAACTCTCTTGATGTCCACTCCTGTCGGTATTGCTTCAAAGTAGTTGTGGAGATCAATCTTCTCCAAGTATCCGGCCATCTTGCTTCGTACGAACTCATTGAGTTCTCTCGGAAGCATTGGTAGCTCAATAACATTGCCTTCAGTGTCTTTGAACACTCCTTGGTAGATCTTTAGTTCGTTGGACTCTAACAGATCCTGTTGTATCCATGTGCTGGTGGGCTTTAGTGTTCCTTCTGGAATGACGAAGGGTTCCACTTCTTCCAGGTAATCCTTGATGGTCATTCTCTTCTTCTTTGCCGGTGACTTCGAGGATGCCAGAGTTCCTGTTGCACTCAGTAGTCCGAAGTTAGCGTTTTTTCCATATTAGTTGCGACACTGAGTTTTACTTATTCAAATGACTTGAAAATTGAAAATAAATCTTAAAAGGAACTTGTGAAGCTGTGCATGTGCTCACAGTGCAAATTTGGCCAAAACTTTTCATCTAGACATCCTACGCGTAAGATGTCTTTTTCATCAGAATTGGTTCATATTTGACATGCTGGTAGTGTAAGGCTCATGGAACATGGCTATATACTTGGATTTGAATTTGGATATCAAAAAGTAGATTTTTTGGGCTGATTGAGGCTTTATGTCACAATTTGGGTAGAATGTCCATCATAGGTAGCAATTGATGTACAAATGGGTTGAAAATTGGTATATGGGCTTATTGCACCATGGTATTGTCTCCCATGATGTCACTCTTTGCACAGAAGGCTAAATTTATGCTGGAGACATCCTACACGTAGGATGTTTTTTTCATCAAAATGACATGAAACTTGTTCTGTGGGTTGTCCTTGGCCTATGGAACATGGCTATGTTCTTGGATTTGAATTTGGACAAGATTTGATGCTTGTAAGGGCCTGTGTGGTGTTTTTGGGCTCAAAAAGTGTATCTTGAAGGTGTTGGGGGTCAAAAATCATTAGAATGGCCTCAAAATTGATATATGGGCTCTTGATGATGAGGTGATTGGATCTGGAATGATAAAACATCCTCTGTATGTCAAAAAAGTCAAATAGACATCCTACGCGTAGGATGTCTATTTCATTATTTTTTCCTTTTGACCACACAGATTGATTGTTGACGTGTTGATGAATGTGTTGTGCAAGTTTCATAGGATTTGGACAAGATTTGGTAGGTCTATGGCCCATTATTGTCTCTATGCCCTAACTTTGCGTTTTTTCATGCATATGAGGTCAAATTTGGTCCCAATGTGATGAGACTTGGTAGATAGCTTGTAAATGTCATTCAGAAAATGTGCATGATGAAAAATTTTGGAGGTTGTGCCGAAAAGTTCCCTTGATACATCCTATGCGTAGGATGTCTCCTAGTGATTTTTTCATTGCTGGTGCTCCCAGTGCTTGCCCTTGGCCCCCTTAAGTCCCTTTTGAGCCTAATTTCAAAAAAATAGTCAAATGGATAGAGAATAACTCCTTGTGTGGACTTCAGAGCCTCCGAGCCGTTTTCTGACTTTTGGAGTGCTTTTTGTCAATGAAATTGCTTGATGTTGGTCTCCATAGCTTCCCGATCCCTTGGGGATCCTTGCCGTATGGTTTTTGTCGGCTTTGGCTTCGGCTTTGGCTTCACCGGAGCTTCATTTGGCAATTTGTCGCTCTAGAAGCACCCTTGGTTGCGTTTACATACCTTTGATGATTTTTGGTGGTCTACCACCATAGAACTTGGTTGTTGATGGTCTAGGAAAGCCGCTCGTGAAGTTTGGTGGCAAACGGACTTGCAGTTGGCCGCAACTACAATTTGACGCTTTGTGTGTCTGATGCCGTTTCTGAAGTTTAGTGCCGCTTCGGGTCACTTTTTGGTCATGCGGGTCATATAGACTTGTTGAGCATGTTGAGATGCTCCTACCCATGAATTTTGGTAGCATTTGGGCACCGTTTCGCCGATTTCCCATTTGGTGGCCTCTTGCGGGTTTCTGGGAATTAGGGTTTTCCTGATGGTTTCCTACTGCCTTGGACATCCAGGATTGGTCTCCTAGACTAGGGTAAGCTACCAATGAAGTCTTGTGGCTTTCGGGTTAGCCGTTAGGCCGCCATCTCTACTTGTAGGTCTCTACCGCCCGCTTTGTGTGTGACCCCTACGCTAGTTTTCGCGACATAATGACAAACATGCACGAAAAGCTCAAGGTGGTGAGCTTACCTCTCATGTCTGGATCTCGTCGGGTAGTCGTGCGTGTCGTAGAAGCTGCTGGAAGGTCGGTCCGCTCTAGGTGGCAGAAGCTCTCTCCACAAAGTCAATAGTGAGAATGAGCTAAAAATGGGGTGAAAATTTCTTATAATGGAGGTCCCCGAACCACTTTTCATGAAATTTGACATGTGCTCCTATCTTCTTGCGAGATGCAGTTTAGGCTCAAAAATTTCTTGATTTGGACTCCATTTGCTCTGTTTACCAGAAATTTGGCATTTCGGTCAAAACCTGGCCAAAACACGCTTTCCGCTCCAGTCTCATAATTGCACCCCCACTGTACCATAGGTTGTCCTATAGTCACTGATCATCCCCACATTTTTTGTTTTTCATTACAACTGTTTTTCACCTGCTTTTTGTATTTTTGAAGTTTTTCTGCCAAAAATTAGCAAAATTAAAAGAAAAATAGCAAATCAAACCCAAAAAATCCCCAAAAATCATAATAAATCACAAACATCACCGCAAAACATTATATACACTCGCATGCAATTTTTATGGCCGGATTTCTCCGTTTTACCAATATTTTGCCCGAAAAATGGCTATTTCTACTTATATACACACACCTAGGGACTTGATTTGGCATTTGGCCCCATATACCTGTGGATACATGCTGTATAAGGGCATCTATACTTGGGTTACTCCAGAAAATTTCGCAATCAAACAACAACCCTTAAAATAGTCAAAAATCATGCCCTTTTTTTGTTGTTTCTGTTATTGGTTCCTCATTTGAGAATGCCTCCCCCCCTCCTAGTCGGAGTCCTCCCGGACGACAAGGTATCACCTCGGAGTATGTGTCGTGCATAGGTTGAAAAAGTTGTGCTAATGCCTGGCCTAATAATGTGGCCCTACTTTATGCATACTCAGTCAATGCATGGAAAAAGTAATGTTGTGCAAGAGAAGGGAATAAGCAAGATGCTTATTAGCATTCACCGTCGAGGTTCCTGTTTTCTTTGCAAGTAACAGTTGTAATTGTTTTTTTTGCAAAAGACACTTGCTTTGCCGACACTGTTGATAGGGACGTAGCTGTGTCTAAGGAGAGAATTGGCTGGGCCGGAATGGTTATGGGCCGTATTGCCTTTGCTTTCCATTGGTATTTTGTTGCTGCCGGTTTTTGTAGATGTTTTGGCACTTTCTTGTTTGCCACTTGTTTGTTGTTTATTGGCATCCACATAAGTCGGTTTTCCTTTTTGAAATGCAGCTGTCTGCCTTCCGTTGTTGCTTGTACTGAAGGGAGTTCCTTTTGCTTTGGCTTTGGTATCCAAATGTGAGTGACATTTGGGTTATGGCTAAGAATTTTCTTTGGGATCCATATCTGTTTTATGCCCTTGGTTTGTGGTTGAACCATCTGCTTTGTTGGAATTTTGTTGTTGCATTGTTGTTTGCCTGCCATGGCATTTCTATCCTTTTGCATCCATACTTGTTTGCTTTGTTTTGGTAACCTAGATCTTTGCATTGCGGCCGGTGACTTCATATGTCTGTAATTAGCATGGTTGGATTTTACCTGATTGTTGGTCTCAGGTATCAGGTCGTTCTTTGATGGCATTTTTTCTTTTGGCTTCTATTCCAGTGATTGCATGGCTTGCAGCTTATTATTCTGGTCTTGCTGAGCAAAGGCTGTCACCTGTTGTTCATGTGCATGCTGAATTATGACTACCTTTGCTTTCCAATCTATCTGCACATTGTACTCTTTTTGCCAAGGTTGCCCCAATATCATTGGATGTTGTGTGCTTTCATCTGCCACCACATAGAATTTGTGTGGGTAAATATATTGATGTATCTGTACATGCAATATAGTCCATCCCAATGTTTTCAATGGGTGTGATGTGCTACTTTCCAGCACTTGAGGAGTATGATGAATTTGACCTGTGACTTTGAGCTGTTGGTATAATCCGTAAGAGATAAAATTTTCTTGAGCTCCAGAATCAAGCAAGGCTGTTGATTCAACTTGATTGCTACCCACTTTGACCGCAATTATTGGCTCCACTGTTTCTTCATCCAACTTCGTCACTGTTTCTTCATCCACTTTGATCGCAATTATTGGCTCCATTATTTCTTCATCCAACTTTGTCGGTCGAATGGCATTGATTCGCAATGGTGGTCCATTTTGTTGTTGTTGTCGCAGAAGTCTTCTTTTTGCAACGCGTTCTTGTGCTTCGGCTTGAGCTTCCTCTCGTACTCTCTGTTTTTCCTTCATTCTTTGTTTTCCTTGATGAATTTGTTGGAGCATCTCCTGTGTGAGTGGTAGATGATACCTCCTCAGTCGACATCCACTAATCCAATTTGGCATTTCTTCACCTGCTAATGTAGCAAGCTTGACAGCTCCACTTTGTGATAGATCACTAATCACAAATGGTCCCATCCCTCACTTTTTATGTTTCTTGGCATGTTGCTTCAAGGTATAAACAAGTACATAATCACGTGTTTTGAACTCTTTGGTACGCACATGTTTGTCAAAAAATTCTTTTTGTCTTCTCTTTTTAGCATAGATTGAAGCCAGAGCTCGTAAGCGGAGTTCATCTAGCTTTTCAAGATCATCTATTCTTGAAGAGAGCTCATGCCCTGTCCATTCTAAGCTTTTTGCTACTCATAGAGTTGGAATTAAAAACTCTATGGGTAGTATAGCATTTAGGCCAAACACCATGTTGTATGGTGTTGTTCCGATTGATGTTTTGTAAGCTACCCAGTATGCCCATAGTGTTGAGTGTAGTTGTTGATCCCAATCCGTGTTTGATTCTGACACTATTTTAGTGAGAACCGTGCATAGTGTTTTATTTGTGGCTTCAGCTTGTCCATTGGCCTGTGGATGGTATGGTGCAGATTTCCTATGTATGACCATGAATTCCTCTAGCAGATATTCAATGACTTCATTGAGAAAATGTGTTCCATGGTCACTGACAATTTCTATGGTAACCCGTAACGTACAAAAACATTCTCATACAAAAATTGTGCAGTGGTGCGTGCATCAGCTTTTTGTGTTGCCTTGGCTTCGACCCATTTTGTGAGATAGTCCGTAGCCACTATGATATATTGGGTATGGGTGCGATATGCAGGGGGTGATATAGGTCCCACAAAATCAATGCCCCATTTTGCAAATGTTCTTGCTCCCATCATTGGCCGTAATGGCATCTCATCTCTTTTTATTGGTACCTTGGTGCGTTGACATGCGTCACACCGCTTTACAAACTCTTCGGCATCCATGTGCAATGTAGGCCACCAAATTCCTGAGGGTTAAGACAATTTTTGTCGTCTTATCGGCCTAAAAATGGCCTCCACTTATTCCACCATGTGCATGTTCTAGAATCAACAGGTATTCGCTTTCATTTGCACAGATTCTAAGTTGATTGTCCTTTCCTCGTTTATAGAGTTGGTTTCCAATTAACTGAAAGTCACGAGCTTCCAGCTCTATAGATTTTTTCCATGCTCTTGTGATGTTTTCAGGGAACGTTCTGGTGGTTAAGAATTCAATGATATATTGACTCCATGAAAGTGCTATGTTTACCTGAAATAAAGTTGCGTGATCCACTGGTCGTTTGGCACTACATCTAGTACAATTGGTAACATAAGAATGTGTGTCCGCATACATAGTTGGCCAATAAACCCCTAACTGTTTCAATCTCTGTTGTGTTTTCACTGTTGAACAATGAAATGCACAACCCTAGACATGTGCCTCTTCAAGGTAGCACTAGAATTCTTCCGGATTTATACATAATTGTAGGATTAGGTCCGATCCAAGATGATACAGCCGTCCTGCTATCAACTGGAAGTTTTTTGTTTGTCGAATTGTTTATTGTTTGGATCTGTATTCCGTATTAGCAAACTTACTTCCAAGGGAAAGAATGCTAACAATTTCTTGAGACCATTTGGGTACCATTTCAATATTGAAAAGATAAGCATCTGGTATGTCATCCTCTACTCCTTCAGGAGCTTCCCCGTTGTGTACCCTTGAAAGATGATCTGCTCGTAGATGGGTTTTACCCTTTTTGGCTATCACTATGAAGTCAAATTCTAGCAATATAATAAACCAGCGTACGTTTCTCCCTGTATTGCAAGGTTTATTTACTAGATACAAAAGAGCTTGATGATCTGTGAAGAACAAAAATTTATTTGTGCGAGCAAATAATGCCGAAATTTCTTTACAGCATAAATCATTCCTAACCCTTTCCGCTCGGTGGTTGTGTAGTTCTTTTCTGCACTGTTTAACTGTCGACTCGCATAGCAAACCGGAAAATCCATTGTTCCGTCTCCAGGTTGAGCTAGAATACTTCCAATGGCATATGCTGAAGCATCAATGTGCACATGGAATATCTTTTCCCAATCTGGTGCCTTTAGTACAGGTGCTGATATAAGGTTTTCCTTCAGCTTTTGGAATGAAGTTTCACACTCCTCGGTCCACTCAAAATTGACTAGCAAACGATACAGAGGTTGTGCGATAACCGCATACATGTATATGAATCTTTGATAATATCCGCAGTGTCCCATGAAGGATTGTACTTGTTTCGCATTAGTAGGCCTTGCTTAACTATGAATACACACTTTTCCGGGTTAAGACAGATTCGATACGTTCTGCATTTTTCAAAGACCTTTTACAAATGGTCGATATGTTCCTCTCGTAGAAGAGAGTGTACACAAAGATCATCCATGTAAATTTCTAAGAATATTCTTAGGTATTACTTGAATGCGTGCGTCATTAACCTTTGGAAAGTGGCTGGGGCATTAGTTAAGCCAAATGGCATAACTCGATACGCATAAATCCCCCATTCTGTGGCAAATGTTGTTTTGTGTTGATCCTCCCTTGCTATTGTCAGTTGGTTGTATCCTGAAAACCCATACAGAAAGTAATAAGCCCGTTTTCCGACCACTCGCTCAAGTACATGTTCTATGATTGGCAAGGGATAATTATCCCTTATAGTGGCTACATTTACCTTTTTGAGGTTTACACACACTCGCAGTTTTCCATTCTTTTTGGGAACTACCACAATGGGTCACACCCAATCTGTATGTTCAATCTCATAGATGAATTCATCTTCCATCAGCTTATCAATCTCTTCTTTGATTCGTTTAGCAAATGTGTCATTATATGTATAAGGACGTTGTTTGCTAGGTTTTGCATCCTATTTCAAAGGAATTGTATGTTGGCATATCGATGGATCAACTCCTTTGAGGTCTTTATAGGACCAAGCAAAAACATCTTTATACTTATTGAGAAGTTGTGTTAGCCGTTCTTCTTCTTCAGGCTCTAAATCGTTAGCTATGTAGACCGACTAAGGCTTTTCACCTGGTTCTGCGAGGTCTTTTTTTTTTGCATTTTCAGGCCCATCGTAAGATTCTTGGTTGGTTCTTTCCCTGACTGGTGGTGTCATGATGATTTTTCTGTTCTGGATAGTAAATTTTAGATAGTGTGATGGTACATTCATGTTCCCCTTTTCTGACTCCCTTTTACCATCACTATCTTCTTCAGTAGTCCATATCTCACGTAAAGACCGTTTCAGCTCTTGGTATTTCTGTTTACGCTCCAATTTGGTACACTCTTGGTCTTTTGTTGTTTCTTTTTTTTATTTTTGAGATTTTTGTGATTTTGTTTCAGTTTTAGCTTTTCGTACCTGTTTTATTTCCTCTCGTGTTCTTTCTTTTTGATTTTTTGAGAATCTTCCTGATATTTGATCTTTTACACAATCCTCTGCTTTTACAAGCATCAAATAGTGAGTTTTACCTTTAATCCTGGGCATCAGGTTCTCTCTCGCTTTGTTTTCTGCTCGTTTCCTCCTTTAGCGTTCCTGGCGTCTAGGGTGTTGATTAGCAAAATCATAAAACTTGATATTCTCGGTTTCATTTCCACACTCACTTGAGGTGTCTGAACACTCATTATCTGCATCATCATTTACTTCCAAATGTTCAGAGGAGTTATAAAACTCTTCTTGTTTTGGCGGTTCTACCGTCTCTTTTTCTGGTATAACGCTTACCATGTAATAGGGTAATACATCATAGCCATCCTTATCGCAAAATTTTGTTGTTGGACTGTCGGTGATGGCACAGACATCCAATGTTGCTAGTATGTGTTCCCATTCGAGAGGTTCCAAGAAATCTTCAGGGAAAGGTTCCGGAATATACTCTTTGTCCTCAATTGCTCTTTCTAAGACGCATTCCTCTCTTCTTAAGCTTCCACAATGTGAAGCTTCGCACATCCATAGCTCCTTTGGTCACCCTAACCATGCTGAATCAAACTCTTCCACAGGTGTTTGGTTCACATCTTTGTAACTATGGTCTTTCAGGTGTATTTTAGTTGTTGTCTCGCCATGTCTGAGGTATATGTGGTCATAACCCCAATCTTGGACCATCTTCAATTGTCGCATGAATGGTCGTCCCAAGATGATCTCATAATTGTTCTTTCTGTCGAAATCGACTATTGCAAATGTATGCTCATACTCGATTCCGCATGAAGTGACAATCACTTTTTCTAAGAGTCCTAATGGCTTCTCCATGAACCCATCTGCCAATTGCAGTTTCATTCTGGTAGCCCTCAAACATGGTTTTCTCCATTTTTTCCAGATTTCCTTGGTGGCGATAGCAACTCCTTCTCCATTGTCAAGAATAGCTTTGAAAACTACTCCTTGGAATTCTACTGGTAGCGTGGTGTTTCCATCTTCCCCTTCGCAGTACTCTCCAACCTTGTTCAATGGTAGTGGCCTAGTGTTTAGTTGAGGCCTGTCCAACTCTCTCATCCCTTCCTGTAGCTTCAAGGTGGGGTCTTTCACTCCAAATTTTTCTAGGCATTTACCTACTGTGGTCCACATGTTTGGCCTTAACCTTAGGAGTTCTGCTAATGTGATTGTGCATGCCACCGGAGTGGACAACAACTCAATCAATCCTTGCGAATCCATCACTTTGTTAGAAGAAAGTCTTGAGATGGGATTGCTCTCACTTCCGACTTAGCTTCATAGTCTCCTCGGTAAGAGGGTAAAGTTCTGAGCGAGTCTGGTTGGCTGTGCCCCAAACTAATTGATCCTTGGTCTCCCCCTTGTGAATGTATCTCAAAGTTCATTTGCAATCTTGCCTCAAATTCTTCAATAGGAGGTAAGATCACAATCTTTTATTTTCTCGTTCTATTCATGTGGTTACTCATCCTATTAGCCTCGTTGGCCTCACGGATTTGCTTCCACAGATCGTATAGACCGTTACAGTCCTTACCCATTTCTGCCAATATTTTAGGCTAGAACCCGTCACTTGTCCCATCTGTGGTATTTGGCACTATGATAGGCTCTCCTCTGGACTCATAGGCATTAGTGAGTCTTTCCTTCGTTTCTACATGTTTCTCTAAATTTGGTTGGATAGGGGTTGGAGTTGGTGCCTCATGCCAATTTGTAGGTTTACCCAGTGGGTCTTCCGTCAATGATTGAGCTATTTTGATAATCTTTTTACACGTATCCAACCTCTGTTTTTCTATTTCTGCATATGGATAAGCCATCCACCTTTGCTCCTGGGTTTGGTTATTTTTAAGTCTAGCTTCATAAGCTTTTAGAAGCGCATCCAACTGCTCATTTACCTTGTCTGCCAGTACAGATCCTCTTGATCCTGCACTTTTGGGCTCTACTATTTCCTTGGGTGCTATGGTTGTTGTGGTGTGTGAGCTTAAGCTAGCTAGATCCTCTAACCGCTCCAATCTATCCTTTGTATGTTTCAACTCCTCGGATAGGGTTGTTTGCTCTCGTTCCTTCCTTGCTTTCCTACGTGCCTTTCTAGCTTTCCAAGTGCTTCTTTGATTTTTTGTTTCTGAACTTTGGGCATCGGTTTTTGGTTCTTCAACTATGGGTTCGTTCGTCCTTCTTTGAGCTTGGGCTCGTGTGACCGCCTGGATGGGTATGATTGTTTCATTTTCCGATCATCCACTGGAAGGTACTGTTTCTAGCATATTCAAGGTGGTTTTTGCTCCTCTGCTCAGGTTTTTAGGGCAATCGGGAGTCAAATGAGTAATTCCACATTCTGGGCAGCACGCGTTGACTGTAATGATTTCATCATGAGGACAGTCTCTCAGCCAATGGTCTCCACCACACTTGTAGCAGGGTCCTTTCGGTTGTTGAGGTGCTCCTTGAGCTCCTCTTTGTTGGTAAGCATGTCTCTGTCCGCCCATGCCTCCATTGGCTATGAACAACAATGTTCTTTCATCTAAGCTATATCTTCCTTCTCCTGCTGCCTATGCAGCAGTTGGTGGTCCTGCATTTCCTATCATACTCCATGGTTCTGGTGTCGAGGGTTCTTCTGGTGGATAATAGACAGGGTTTTCCGCATATCCATTGGGATCTTCATAATATGCATGCATAGGAACCAAAGCCTTATCCTCTGATTCAGTTACTGTTGGTGTGTATCTTATACCAACTGGTCGTAATCCTGGTAGGGGTGGTTGTTGTCCCAACACCGGTTGTGGTCTTTCTACACCTACATGTCCTGGTAGGTTTCCTGCTTGATATCTAAGCATCGGTGGAACTTGAGGAGAAGCTACCAGAGCTTGGGGAGTGTAAGGTCTCTCTCTCACATATCCCTTGTTATAATAACATTCCTCGGTCCCATGGTTTGTCCATTTTTGTTCAATAGAACACCACTTGGGCTGTTTAGCCCGGGGTTTGGCGTACAAGTTGATCTTTTTTAGCACTTCATCTATGAGCTGCTGCTGGTTTACAACCACTTCTCCTTTCGGTGTTATCTTAGAAGACTTGCTTCCACTTTGTTGTGAAGACGAATCGTCATCAAGGTCCTTGAACTCCCCCTCTTTGTAGACCGCACAATTGTCCACCAGGTAAAGAGCTTCCTTGGTCAACTCATTCAACGTCGTGCTCCTCTTCGTATGTAAGTCTTTCTGGAGATCTGCATTCCTTAGTTCTTGGATGAATATCAGCATAAGTCTGGACTGAGTTGGCAGTTCTTCAACAGGACAGAACTACATATCTTTTTAGTATTAGGGTTGCCTTTCGTACCGATTCTCCATCTTTCTGTTTGAATTTATGGATCTGTGAGATGGTATTATGAGCTATTCCCCTTTGTGAGAATTCCTTGATAAACTCGTCAAACACTTCCTCCATAGACTCAAAGTCTCTACGCTCTACAGAGTCAAACCAAGTGGCAGCATCATCCTCTAGGGTTAGACCAAACCCTGCAAATTGGGTAAGAAATTCTAACACCTCTTCGACTCTAATTACACGCACAAAGGCTGCTACATGATCTCTAGGGTCTCTGCTTCCTGTGTATTTCTTGTTTACCCATTTTTGCACTTGAGAAGGTCTAATTCTTCGATGGTCTACAAACCTCATCATTGGATCTCCCCGTGCTAATCGATATACCTCCTCGGGTCTTCTGTAATAGGCTGGTTCCTCTCCCAGTGGTGCTCCTAAGCCATAATTTCTAACGGTTCTTGCTGGAGTTGGTTCTTCTCTTCGAACTCGTTATATGGGTAGTCCTCCAGGCTCTGTCGACCCTTGAGCCTTTGGCTTACTCTCTGCCTAATACCTTGAATAGAGTGGTGGTTCTTGCAAATCCCTTAGCCCTCGTGCTGCTTGATAATCATCTTGGTTTCGATCTTGTTCCATTGTTGCACTGTGTCGAGGCCATGCTTGCAATGATGGCTGGTTTGCTATTTGGTCTTGGTTGTTGAATGCTTGCGGTCGGGTGGAATGTGAGGTAGCGTCATACTCATCTAAAAAAGGATTCGTTGACTTGCTCGGGGTGTGGATGGCTCTTGGCCCTTCCTCAGGGACATATGCTGATGCTCCTAGACCTGTTGCCCTTTCTACCTCTTCTGGAAGAATACGTTGGTATTCTTGCCCGTATCTATCAACAAAAACTATACCCTTCCCCGTAGCAGTTTCATAAGAGAATAAGTAAAGAACCTTGTCTTTTCTTAATTCGTTTATGTATGGTTCTTTGCTGCGAAAGTAAGAGACTATACCCTCACTCTCATGTTTGTAGATTTCTACGTTCTCGTTATAAGTTGGTACCCTGGTTGTTTTCTTATCATACATAAAAATAGCTCCGAGCCGATCAATGTTTGGTGGCGGTTCTTGAGCTTCTGAAACCATCTTTCCTTTCACCACGTTATCTCCATATCTGTTGTAATCTTCAGGGTTATTAACTATTAGATAGTGGTTCCCCTTTTCGTCTTGGAATCTATCTCCATCATCATAGACTCGGATTATCTCCAATCTTTGGGCTGGTCTCTCTTCGATACACATGCACTTGCGTCCTCGATATTCATAATAGACTAGGGCTCCTCTCGAGTTTGTTCCCTCTAAGAAGATCACCGTGAGCTTGGAATCATTCAAAGGATTTTGGGAGGTGCTTCCTCCTCACATAGTTCCATCATAGGTGAAACCTCGTGGCTCATGACTACCCATCATGAAGAAAGATTTGTCTGACGAAGTGGTAGTATCACTACCTTCCTCAATAATTGGTGCTAGCGGATCTATCCTTGCCTGAGTTACACTCTCTTCGGTAGACACTAAGCTACCTTGGTCACCTGCCACCTTCTGGTCTCTAACAATGTATCTTCCTGATCTTAAATTCATCAAACTTATCAATGCAATTTATCACAAATCCAACCACTCACCTGGCAAAGGGTCAGTTTCTGCACAACTTCTTGCTTTGTTGCTGAATATACCTGTACACAAGCATTTTAATTTCGACAATTCAATCAAAGCATTTATCTGCTAGAGGTTATCTTACTAATGATTGGTATAACTGGAGAGTTAATCTCAACCACTACTGTATTTTATACACTACTGATGTTCTGGATTAGGTTTGCTAATCTAAAACTGTACTTCCTTCGGATGTTGGTCAATTTACGCGAAAAAGTCTGAATTCAGTCTTTGCCTCGTCAAATGGGCAAACAAGGTCCAAATTCACTTCTGAAAGAAGTTCTGGAACCCTTAAGCCAAATGGAATCTCAATGTCTATGCCAGGTCAAATTTTCTTTGCAGTATGCCCCAATAGACATCCTATGCGGAGGATGTCTCTTGCTGTGTTTTTCCTGGATTTTTGCATTGTGGTTTCCCCTTGTTGTGCTGAGCTTACAGCTAGCTGCTTTTACTTTTTGATTTGGACACCTATTAACTGGTCAATGTGTTAGAAATCTGTTCCGATAGCCTGTTGCTGATATTGATCAGTCTAATCAACTCCAATTTGGACCAAAATTGACTAGGAGGCTTGACTTAGGCTATTTTTTGCCTTAGGCTATACAACACCTTGCTATGCTCACTGTCAAAGTCTGGCTTCAATTTCTTGCTTTAGAAATCCTACGCGTAGGATGTCTTTTTTATCAGAATGTCTTCAAACTCAAATCCCAGGCTCCCCTTGAGTTGCTAATCACTTTGGTATACTCAAAATTTAGTTTGGAGTCCAAAATCACTCAGAAGACATCCAATAGACATCATATGCGTAGGATGTCTTTTTGGCCTGTTTGACCCCAGACTTGTCCCACGGCTTTCCCTTGATGTCAGTAACCCAATGGTATGCTTAGATTTTGGTTTGGATTTCAAAAGTCCCAAATTTCAGCTATTCTTGCCTTTTTCAGTCAAAAGTGCTAAAGTCCTCTTTGAACCCAATTTTCTCACCCAAATGAGGTGAAACCCCTTTCAGTCACTTAATATATCATACAAGACATGCTCATGCAACCATCTTATGGTTTTGGTCTCAAAATAATGTTTTGGCACTATTTGGGTAGGATGTCTGGCAATTTCAGTCTATCTGGCCTTATCCTGTCAAGATATGGCCAAATTTCCACTTTCCATTTGAAATTAGGGTAAACCCTACCTTCTGAACACACTGGTCAACTCAAAATCCCAAAATTCCTCCCAGATTAGCCTGTAGACATCCTACGTGTAGGATGTCTCTTGGCTTGAAATTAATTTTTTTTTCTGATAGAAATGCTTCTGATGCTCTGTAGATCTATTAGAAACACTCACAGTAACTTTTGGACTTCAATTAGGCTTTCAAACACACTTTTGTGTCTTTTTGCGTCTTTTACAAACTTGTGATGACTTTACCAAGCAAGTGTACATACATGAAATGCTCTAGATCCTGAATCATGATGTCCTACTTACTCTACTCCTACTTATCATGTGAAATGGTGTTTTTGGTTGCTTTTTGGCCTCTATGGACTCTCAAGCTCTCCTCTCACCTCTTCTACCACTCCAACTCCTACTGTAGAACTCGACTACTACCTAAAACTACCTTGGTCTACCTAATCTACCTAAGTCGAAGGATCTAGGCCAGGCACACGCTTCCTAGACTCCCTCTAAGACCTAGAGAGTCCTCCACCCTCTGGTCCTATCTAAATGTAAAAAAAGACTCTTGGCAAGCCAAAAATCCCAATCCTCAAGGATTAGTCTCGGTCACCTACCTAAGGTTTTCGTACCCGGCAGCGGTGCCAATGTTGGACGGATACGCCGCGACGGACGTCAGCACAGCAAGAACTCACCTAACATGTAATGTCAGCTAAGGACGAAGCTCGACCCACAGGCGCATGGAAGTAAGCATAAGGTGTCAATCTACACTCGACTGACTCCTAACTAATTCCTACCGAGGTCTCTACCAATTGTCTAAGTCACAGCCTTCAAGACTGCATAAGAGAAACTTTCTACAATGCTTTCTAGAGACAAACACCCATCAAACAATATCGAAACACCATAGAACTTGAAGGAGACCCTACTAATACCAATAGGTCGCTCTCCCTAAGGTCTAAGAACCAAAATCCCAACCCAAAATACCTGGTGCAGAAACACGTAGGATGTTGGCCGAAATCTGTAGGTCTTCATTTCCGAAATCTAAAGTGCCTAATGTGTAGTTCTACTCAATGTGAACATGTGAATATTCCGCAATGCAAAATTGGACAACGTACACTCACCCAAACACCCGATGAAGCTCGTAGAAGGAGCTCGCGAAACTGGATCGTACGCGCGCAATGTAGGTATCGGCGCGTAGCTCTCGTTTGGGGCAACACGCTGCACTTCTCCGCACTCGATTCCGACCACCGGAGCACACGTAGCGTCAAGATGAAGCTCACACTCTCTCTCTCGTACACAGTACGCCCACTCACAGACTTCAAAACTTGTTTTTAAAATGACAAAAGGTTTTTCATCAAGGTCAAAAAGTGGTATATATACCTTACAATTCTCAAACCCTAAAGTTCCAAAATCAACCATCTACTCAATCTAACTATCAAAACTGGGATACAATGTAGAAACTTCTGTAAGTCCCAATAATTACAAGGTGAAAAATCAGGTTTTCCTCAATGAATGAATAATTACAAAAATAATAACTCTCCGGATAGTTAGATGCCGTGGGGTGTGTCTAGCTTCTAACAAAGCATGAGCATGGTTTTCTACTTTAATAAAAAAACATGGTTTTGTAGTTGGAGGAAATATGGGTGGTGTAAAGTATAGGCAACCCACCAGATTCCTCCCTAGACATAATACATTGGCATTGAAGAAAATCTTTATTCACTTAAGATTCTATGATTCATCATCTAGCAAGTGTAGTGAATTCCATCTCTCAAACCACTTCTTTATGTCTAGCATCCATCCCGTTCTCAAGATCTTGGTTCTATTCATCTTTTGAACTTTTTTGCTTGCTTCCTAGGCAGTTAATGTGAGAGATTTTGATGCATCTTTATTATGTACTCCACAACCCTTTCCATTCCCATAACCTCAATCGAAAAAGATTCCAACTCAAGAAGAAGATGTGTATACATTAGGGAGGGAATGGGGTCTAAGGGGGCCTCTTTATTTTCCATGGGATTAAAAAGGATTATTGAAGGGGAAAATGGGTGGATGCCATGTGGAGTGAAATGGTGGGTATTGCAGTGCCTAAAAGTAAGTGGTGAAACGTGTACTCTTTTATAAAATATATAGAAAAAATATCTTATAAATTCAAAAAGCTAAACTTTTTCCTAAATAGTTAAGTAAAATCCAATATATTAAACAAGGGGAATTAGAACCTAGGAGTCCACCACGCAATCACCCACTATAAAGCATGGCCCCTGGCCCTTTGCCCTAGTTGGACTCCCTTTCCACACTACCTAGCCCGGCCTTGCCCTTGTCTAGTCTGGCTTTGCCGGTGTCCTGACATTACTTCGCCCTTAAGAAGAGTTTTCTTCCTCGAAAACAAAAGTGGGGAAACTTATTCTTAAGAACACTTATGTTATCCCAAGTGGCATCCTTCATGGATCCAACTGTTTGGTTGACCACAACACGGTTCTGCAGGAGGTTCAATGAAACCAAGAGTAGCATCTTGATTTTCCACATTGTTGTCCATTTGCAACTAGCTTGTGTTACCAATTCCTATCCTATCATTGCGTCTAGACTCCATTTAAAACACACATGAGTATTCAAAATGAGTTATCACACAAAGATGTACCCTAAAGAGTACCTCTTTTCACTTTCCATGAAAGTAACTTGCTAACATACTCATCAGCCAAGTTTAAGTCCTTGAATTGTTTTCCAATTTCAACAGTAAACAACCCCACCATCACTAGTGTTCAATGTTGAGAACTTGATTTATACATGAAGAGACTACACATAGTCGCAACCATGCTTTAACTTTATAAGAAAACTCCAAGTAGAGCAATAAATTCTTACTAATTGGATCGCGTGGTGCTAACATACACACTTGCATATCCTTTTAGCACAAGATTACACTTTGTAATCTGCTTATCCCCTTGGATAATTGACAGTACTGAGGTGTTTTTTCCCCACGGTTTACAGACATTCTTTTCAGATGGCTGGTAAACGGGTATCACAATATTGTTCCACATTGTTGAGGAATCAACAATTGGATGAATAACCATCGTGGTGAATTTTAAAGATCTACAAGCACCCAAACCGAGCCATGACCTCTATTGGTGATTGGTAGACCTAAAAATAAACTCATTGAGATACTACACATAGAGTGCAAAAATGCTTCATAAGCAACAACTTGAGGAATATGCATGCCATTCCAAATCAGCCTTTGCTAAACACTAGGGCCCATCACATCTAGTGTGCATGCATTTAGCAAAAAACAGATCGGAACCTATATATCCATGATGATCCTTGCCAATACTTATGGCAAATATGATGCGCCTAGCACACATTAAAAAGGAATGGAAATAGTGCTGAAAGAAACTAAATAGTTTCATTTGCAATCGTGTGCAAGCCTTACTGGAACGTCTAAACCATAATAGAAGGTGAAACATTGATCACTTCTAGGTACAAACAATGAAACTTTTTCATTAAAAACTTAGAGCCTTGCTATATGTATAAACAACCATCTGTAATGTTGTTTAGCGGTACTTATTCATGAACAAGTCATTCTAAGTATCCAACAATTTTTGGCCATGAAATTGCTCTGGATACGTCGTGCTGAAAATGGTCTAGAAAACAGATGTGACCAGCACCTAGGGACTTTGTCGTGACACATATTTGAAATAATGGGCTCTAGTGTCAGTCCCAGAGACTCATATTCACCACATGTGGAATATGTCCCAACTAAGGATGTCTGAAAAAAGAACATCCTACAAGTACAAGATGTACTTGTGTGTGGAGGTAACTCTAAACACTCTTTGACAAGAGTGAGAGGAACCCTCATTCATTGCTCCACATTGACTAAACTGAATTCCTTGAGTCCCTAGACCATGTTGTATTCCATGTGACAACATGTTACAAATTGAATCCTACAAGTGGATTCATAACAGCATAATGTACATTGGACACTACGGCCCAAAACACTTGTTTCGATATGCCCTTGGCATGGCCCTGAAATATTCAAATCATATTTAAACGACTTCGAAAAACCAAGCAATGCATACTAAAAACTGATATAACACAAATTCAACAGTTGCGTACCTGGAGATTGAACTGAATGCTTACCGGTATTCAAATACAGAGGAACACGTCATCCACGTGTAAAAAAACAAGAAACATTGCACTCAAAACACTGGGTGTTGCCTTTGCAATCCAAACCCTTTGGTAAGACCCTTTGTAGAAACTGCTCGATTAGCAGTTAACGGTAACCAACATAGTCAACCATATACAAAATGATTGGAATCAACTTGAGAAGGTGAATTTGTCTGCTACCGTGTGGTATAGTGCGGACTTCTTTCCTTGAAAGTATGAATAGATCAATTGTGATCTGCCATGACTATGGGGTGATTTAGTAAGCACCCACGTGGTCTTTACCCCAAAACAATGCGTCCATAGACACTCGTAGTACTAACGAGAGATCAAGAGATCCACACAAGTGGAAAGTCTAGCTCTTATGGACAGCCGTGCTGTTGCATCTAAAATCCATGGTAGAAATTAGGTGAGTTGAGTTTATGGTTATCAAAAACTCGACGCAAGTGTCGCACTGAAACTATGTCGTGCAGAAATGACACCATAAACATCTGTAATGACAAGACTCTTGCTCGTCTATTAACGTCGTTGTGTAGTCCAGTGGGTAGATCTGTTCGATCTTAAGAACAATCCCCCAAGGAATTCCAACCGTTGGGTCATACCCAAGATCTGCCAATGACTCTTTGTCAGCCTGTGTGGCGCATAGCCCTTATGGCAATTAGTGTTCAATCGAGGAAACGATGAAGACTAATGTAGAGGGCGTCTTGCCCAATTTCTAATTGAGAGTTAGAGAACCTTGGCTCATGCTGAATCCCAAACAAAACATGTATCAAAAACAACGTAGAAATTTTTCATTATTCATGGAGAGAAATAAGAAAGAGAGAGAGAGAATGCTGGGCTGAGGAACTTTCCTTAAGTGACGAGTTTGTATATCTTGTGCCCAATGTGTTTGCTCTACCGCATCTGATGCCTGACTTGCAGCTTATCCTATAAGCATGCAACAATTCACCTGTATAACTTCTCTCATCAAGAGAGGGAACAGAAAACACAAGGCACAGCTTGACCCACTTACCCTGTATGGGGTCGTGACTTGACAAAAATGACTTAATAGGGCACTTTGCCTATGAAATAAGTCCTAGATTTAGGTTCCATTTAGTGGTATTATGTGTTGACAGCAACCATGAATTTAAACCATCTAGAACTTAGTTTGTCCGTGACAAAGTGTCGGGTGTGATAGCAGATGCATAATCTCTGAAGTGGTGGAATTCATGCCACCTTGTTAGCATGCCTTGCATACAGATTTTTAAGCCCTTGGTGGGATTGATGGCCTCAAACGTGAGAGCCAAACCATTAGTGCCTTGCACCGTCTAAACTGTTAGGGATTCTGTGAGTATTTTGCCAGTTTTTCAAACTTGTGTGTCACTGCCCGTGATTTCAAATCATTGGGTAGTACCTTGGCGCAAGGGAGAAGCCTTGCTTCATATAAAATTGTCAAAGAACTTTGCTTTACACAAAAGCATTAATTTCCAATGTAGATGTATAAACATGGAAAAATAAACCATATTGAACATGGTCTAACGTGGCCATCCTGTTGTAACCAGTTGTCTGGAGATGTCGAAAGAAAAGCTCGCTCAAATGTAGATCATAACCATCTCTGTTACGCGAGAGAAAGTTGGCCTGAAATATCCTGTAGGCATATGGAGAAATTCCCCAAAGGTGT
The DNA here is from genome assembly GCF_014529385.1 of Adiantum capillus-veneris. Taxonomy (NCBI): domain Eukaryota; kingdom Viridiplantae; phylum Streptophyta; class Polypodiopsida; order Polypodiales; family Pteridaceae; genus Adiantum; species Adiantum capillus-veneris. The sequence goes on from NC_140944.1 coordinate 84,640,177, forward strand.
GTGCTCATAGCATACGCCAAACGGGAAAAATCTCAACTTAAGAGTTGTAGATTGAAGCCTTCCTTCACATAAATATGTTTGTGCTAAAAGCCTATGGTGGTAGATACCATAACAAAAATAATCGACCGTGCCGAGCAATTTCAATTGAAATTAACCAGTATTGTGTGGTAAGCATCCTCCGTCAGTGTGTAAAACCCATGACAAAGAGTCGGCCATGCCGAGGAACATGCTTCCTTCTTCAAGTCCGATAAGAGGTCATGCATGTCTCCTTGAGATCTTAAAAAATAAGCCCTTGCTATTAATGTATGTAGCAAAATTTGAGTGCTTATGTGATGGTAGAGGCCGTGCCTGTGCTTGGAGTGGAGAAAAATGCATTACCTTTGATGCATGTTAGATATATGCAATAGAGGTGATGCATATTCCATCTAGGTCAAATGCTTCATAAGAAATTGACAGCCCTGCTGTTGTTACATCAATTTGTGGTCGTCAACGATCAAAAAAAAGTATGGTAAGTGAATCATGCCATTCGCATCCATTACCTTATGTAGAGATACAACCAGAACTGTGTAACCAATTATGCAGATGACAATAAACAAAAATCAATTGCGTACCTTCTTAAGTACACTTGCTGACCAACCTTGCCGACCCCAAAAATCTACTCCTGCTATCGAGGGCCTTGCCCCATGCGTAGAAAAAGTGGACATAATGACCATGGGCACACTTGACCCATAGGTAGTCTCGAAGGGTAACATAGCCAAGATTAGCATAATTAAATGTTTTGCAATACAATTGCACACATGAGAACTGCAATAACATGAAATCTGAAACCTGATAGTCCGTTGTGTCCCTGTCCGAGGGCAAGCACTTTTTTCACCATCGATGCCTTATGTGATATCTGATGATCTTCTGCATATGTCCTTGTGAAATACTTGCATCAACATGCCTGATCATGTTTAGATGCCATACTTATTATTGTTGAGGGCCTTGCCCGAGTTGCACCAAGAGGATTGCATGCTTTGCCTACATGCCTTGCATGGCACAATTACGGAGGTCTTGCATGGCCTTGCATGCGTGTGATCTTACACCTTCACTCCATCCGTGAATTCCATCATAGGAGCGTCTCCGTTGTACTCCATGCCTTGAAAGGCCACGGTCGAATGCAACCTCTTGTTGGCAAGTGCATGATGAATCTCGGAAGCTCATCGGCCACGGATCTCGGAGCTTGCGAAACAAGGGTCGAGATGTTGAGGGGTGTGTGCCCGGGGTGGGCATGTCCCCCTTACTTAGGTTTTAGTTCAAAAAACCCAAGGCTGGGTTGGGTTCCTGCGTATGAACAAACAACAAAAAGAAAAAAACCTGCGTTGAGACATGGAGGGCTACCTTCCTACTGCCAGAGAAACCATGATTCGGGACGCACTGTGAGGCTCCACAGATGCCGCTCATGTGTTGGGAACTCCTCCTCATGTCCTTGTGACCTTAACCAGCCAACCCTAGCCTGATTTGGTGGAGGTCAAATTCGGCTCTCTTCTGGGCCCAAGACTCCGTACGCGTGGGTCTTCGACCTCTTCCTCGGCTTGTCAAGCATCCCTGCACACGCCGTGAACTCCGACCCTCGTTTGCATGTAGCATGCAAGTTCATGCCAAGAACTTCACGGCCTTATTCTTCCCAAGGTCCTTGGCCACGCTTGTCTCCATGGAATTTTCAGAGAGAGAGAGAGAGAGAGAGAGAGAGAGAGAGAGAGAGAGAGAGAGAGAGAGAGAGAGAGAGAGAGAGAGAGAGAGAGAGAGATAGAGAGAGAGAGACAGAGAGAGAGAGAGAGATATATATATATATATAGAGAGAGAGAGAGACAGAGAGAGAGAGAGAGAGATAAAGAGACATTCATGAGACCGTGCTTCCATGCTCTCCGCCCTTCTTCTCCTTCCTCTCCCCTGAGCTCTGATACTAATGTTAGACAAGGGGAACTAGAACCTAGGAATCCACCAACCAACCACACACTATATAGCATGGCTGCTAGCCCTTTGCCCTAGTTGTACTCCCTTTCCACACTGCCTAGCCTGGCCTTGCCCTTGTCTAGTCCGGCCTTTCTGGTGTCCTGACACAATCCTTTCTTTCTCTAGTGGTTGCCTATTTCTCCCCCTCTATCTTAAAAGGGGGTCCCTCCAAAATTGTGTTCATCATACCATCCCTCTCTCTCTACTGTACCATCTCATAATTCTCTTCACTTCACCTTGCAAGTTTCTTCTCTTTAAGTTCCTTTTAGGTTTTTTGCCAAAAGCTCTACATAGCAGAAGTTTGAACCTCCTTTCCCTCAGCAAGCTTACTGCATTCTCCTCAATCTTGTTGCATTCTTCTCAATCTTAAGTTCTCCATGAGCCTCACTAAACACCTCTACCTAAAGCTCAAGATTTGCAGCATATCCTTTTGCTAGATCATACTTCTTTCCAATGTCAACAGGTTTCTTGCTCCTTCTCCGTTAATCTCTTTAGAGAGGATCTACTTCCGTCTCAAACTTTGCAGCATTATCTTCCCCATTAAGCCAACAAGTAGGTGGAGCAGTATAGTAGTAAGTGCATCAATTGTCTTTGTGTACCATCAAGAACTTGCTCTTTATACAGATGAGAACATGGATGTGCAATGACTACTCTTTATACAGATGAGAACATGGATGTGCAATGACTAATCATAAGTGTTTTTCTGCATGTTGTGCCACTATTCCCCATGGCATCATCAGGTGTACTCAAAGACCTAGGAGTGTGGTTGACTCCATTTCATGCAGAAATGTACAAGACAATAGTGGATATTGTGTGACGATGGAGTTCAAACGAATGATGTGGGTGACAATGCAACCCAGCTCAAGAGGTGCACACAAGGTCTCAAGGAGACACATGGCTTCTTGAGCACACCGTTGGAAGGGAAGAATCATGGAGTTCAAGAAAACATAAGATGACAAGAGGCTTGCGAAGGTGCACCATGTGTATGTTGCTTCAGAAATGGAGCTAGAGACAATAGTGGCTCCATCGAGATTTCCTGCAAATTGTATTTTTACTCTTCTTTCAAGTTTTTAGGTTTGTCTATTTAGTATTTTTTCCTTGTACATTGATTTTGATGACTAGAAGATTTCCATTTTTTGTTCATGGGTGAAGATGTTTTTCTATCCAAATTTATAGAGTGGGAGCCAATAGAGTCCTTCACAGGAACTTTTGAGGTCATCCACACTCAGCTTGGCAAGTTTCTCTATGTTGTCTTTCAATCCTCTAAGCATGCCTCACATTACATTTTTTTTATATAATCATATTTATGTCACACCTAGGAAAAATGGGTATACTAATCTTTCTCCGGTTCAATCGCCAACCTTGGAGAGTCTCAAATGGCCTAAGTCAGACAGTGCCTTGATCGCAGCAACCAAAAGGAGAATCAAGGTGGGTGTGCAAGTAGCAATGAAATGCACCTATGGTTCCCACAAAGCCACGATAACATGGTTTATGTCTCTTCATGTGTTTTTGTTTATCTTCTGACTTCAGAGCATTCACAAGACACCAACAATGTGGACGTGCAAAGGGGGAAGTACGATCAATGGATTCCTTGGAACTAGATGGGAGACTAAGGTGGTCAAACACTAGGGAGATAGAATCAGTGCTCTATAGTTGCTGACAATGTGGTGTTTAGATACCATATTGCAAAGTGAAGCTTGTCAAGGGTCTTTCCCTATAGAAGATGGAAGCTTACGATGGGAGAATTGGAGGCACTAGACTCTTATATTGCTTCTAGAGAATCAATTGACTTGCAACCATGCCTCCATGACAATGTAGTGCACAAAATTATAGTGAATAATGCATTGTAGTGAATAATGACTGGTACCTCAGTCACCTTCGTAAGTATCTTAATCTCAAATATACCTTGCCCAAGCAATATCTCTTTGTAATCAATGAAAAGGTTGTTTGCTCCAAAAAAGAAAAGAGCTCTCTCTATGAGAACATTAAGTTTTCGTGATGTATTTTTGTAAAACCTTGACTGACAGGGATTTTACTCCCATTAATATATACGGTGTTTTGAATCTTGTTTCTATGCATACTTGTTTATCCTCAATTTGTGCAAGTTTTTGATTGAAACATGCAATTTATTTGATGTGGAGCACAAACATTTTCAATATTGGTGTCTTTCAATGCTTTGGCGTGTGATTTTGTTTAAAATTATTGTTTTAAGTTATTTTGATGTTAATTTTAAGTACTTTTTAAAAAGTGACATTGGGTATATAAGTGACATTTTAGGTTTTAAACTTCATTTCTCACATTCACAAAACTCTAGCTCTAAGCTCTCTTTGCATCTTCTTCGCGAATGAACCCATGTAAATGTCTATTCATGCGCTTATCAAACAATAAAGAAAGGTAGCACTTGTAGATCGAGCACATGAAATACTAAGTGTGTTCGAGTGGACAATTCACATGCAGGCCTTTTCGAACCTTCCAAAAGATTTTTTGACTACATGGCACAACACATGGAAGAATATTCCGTATTCTTTGAGGGATCCGACATGGCATGGTTACCAGCGGATTTCCTCAAGAATCTCTATGCAGCCGACAAAAACTTTTACTTTTGCTTGTTGAGGTTTATTAAAGGCCTCATAGAATGGGACTATAGGATAGAGGATGAGGATGATCTCATAGATTTGGGCATGGGGTGCATAGGCACCCAATTCATTTCTTGGGACATGGTTCTGACCTTCCTTGTACTTGAGGTTATGGATAAGGGAAAAATCAAAGAAAAAAGTCAACCAAAGAGTACATGCAACCATTGTGTAGGAATCAAATGAATTTATCAAAGAGATTGATGAGACGAGACTGAAGCATATATGTCACTTGTCCTCTTGCAAGAGCCCAGCTCCACTAAGGAGGAGGATCAGATGATAGAGGGAGATGAGGTGTTGGAGGAAGTCGTAGACCTCCAAATTCTTACTTTGCATACAGTGGTGGTGGATGATCGTCACCTTTTGTTCCTTGAAGACATTGCAAAAACATTAGGACTCAGAGAAGATGAGTCGTTCATAGTTCTTGCTATCTATATGGCCATGAAGGATCCCAGTGGAAAGAATAGAAAGTAAAGTTTCAAATTGACTTTGAAGACCAAGGTCTCCCATCAATCCTCTCCTTCATCCTAGTGAAACCGAATAGAAGTTGGTGGAAATAGTAGCACGATACACTTGTGGAAATCAAATCATGTGCCTCATTCTACAAAAACGTACCAAAAACCTCTTTTTATCCACACAAACCACTAATCACGGTTGGTAGAGATGATTGATCTACCATCGATATTACAAAGAAAAATCTTGAAGAAAAGGATGAGGAAACTGAGGTAAACAAATCTTATGCTTGTCGATTGTCTGGTGCTCCTTACAACTTAAGTGTTAAAGTTGTTTAAAATTCTTTGCAGAGAGCATACCATGTTGATAAATTCACAATGTGTACAGGAGGTTCACCGACAAGCCCATGGGAAGGGATAGTTTGCTTTAGCACTACCTGAGCCACCTGGGGCCATTGATTCTTTGAGGTTCTCACACAAAGTTCTCCAATAATGGTTCTGGGGAGCTGCTCAAGTGCAAAGCGTTAAGTTCCATACTCATTGAAAATTCCCTCACCCTAAATGCTCATAAAATGTATATTGGTGGATCAGGAGGTAGCATTGTACGCCTTTACAGGAAAGCACTTAGGCTCAGTCCTTCCCATTGTGTCTTCAGACTAGGTAAAGGGTTGACAAACCCTGAGGAAATTGTAAATCCCTTCGTGTCAAGTCAGCCATTTGTCCCATACCCACAGATGTAATTCGTAGTAAAACTAATCGATCATGATGTAATATCCCAATCAATACAGAATAACTTTTTTTTGTTAACAATCTCTATCAGCATTCGATATTTCTTTTTCTTTAATTGTCCAATAAATTTTATTTCCACAACACATGCACAAAACCTCGAGCATGCAGCGACCCGTCGGTTGAGGGGCACATCTCGGTGATTTTTTTACAAAATCACATGACGGAGGCGGCATACAAGGTCAACGGGACCACCAATCAGAACGGAGGCGCCCGGTTGGGTCAGAGGATGCAAAAAGACCCCTGTGCGCCAAGGTGGCCCCTGCACGCCGTGGCGCACAAGGGATTTTTTTGCACCCTCCGACCCTCTCGGGCACCTCCATTCTCATTGATGGTCCCGCTGACCCTCTTTCCCCGTCGCCCGGTTTTGTAAAACAATCACCGAGATGTTCCTCCCGGTCGACGGGTCGTTGCATGGCTTTTTTGAGCCTTTCGACATCGTCAGACGAGCCGTGCACCATGGTGATCAGTTTAAATTTAACATCTTGAACAATTCAAATGCTTAAAAAGAACAATGTACAAAATCAAGTGAAACAATTGCACGGAATGGTAGAAATTTGACATTTGATATTATATGAAAAGATTACAAATTTCATTAAAGAGAGAGTACATGGGATAAACTAGATGAAGTCATCCTTCAATTTGCAAATTGATTGCTAAAGATAAATTCGTATTTTTCAATGTCACACACTTAGAATGCACCATACAAGGCATGCCATCCTAAAATAGATGCACAAAAATGTCTTTGATGGAATCCTATAGGGCAAGTAAGGTTTCACTTTGTATGCGTGTAATGGAATTGCTATATTCATCAATTATCTCTCTCACCATTCAAGAGAAGGCCGCTTTGGGTATGATGGGCTCAGTGCTCTTTTGATATTTTTGAATCTCTCACAAACCAACTATGCATGGCTTCCATGTTTTCTTTTTATGTGATTCCGGCGGTGGTTGAGGAGCCGTTTGCCTGGCCCATTGAGAAGGATCATTTTGTACTTTTTCCTCCTCTCCTCCTCGGCCTGTTGTTCTTCAGGAATCACCTTGTCCTTCTTCCTCTTTTCACATTGCTTGGCTCTTTGAGGTATTTTCGAAGGCCTAGAGCTCCCTGCCTTTCCTTGTCGGGTGGCTTGAGCTATATCCTCTACCACCTTCCTCTCTACCTCTACTCATGCTTATAGGTTTTCCAAGCGAGCTCTTACGGACTAGAATCTCTACCATTCCTCTTGCTCCCTCTGGTTTCTTTGTTCTTCTTGCATTCTTTTTCCTCCCTTCTCAGTTGCCTCTTATCGTCCATCTCTTTCATTATTTTCCTTCTCTTGGCCTCTCGTGCTTTAGAAACCAGGTCACCTTGTATTACTTTGATTACCCTTTGTTTGACGCGCACTCATAATCTTCATGGTGTGGTTTCTGTGGTGGCCAAAGCACCAGGTGCTATGACAGAAGGCGGGGGTTCTAGATTTTGAAGCGAACCTCGGTATTCTTCTTTGGTTTCTCTTGTTTCTTACGTGGCTCTCTGTAGAGATGAAATTGGTGGGGGATCTGGTAGAGATGTGCGGTTGGCATGGTTGAGTGGTGCGAGATCACCTAAAATATGTTGCATGGTGGTTTGATCATATGTATTTGATGATTGGGGAGTCTGTTGGGCGTCTAGAGTGGGTTGGGCCGTTGGGTTATCCACTTGTGGCTAGGGATGTGGATTTGAAGCCGTAGATTTTGCATGGGGTGTTGGCTATGGATTTTCTATGGTGTGAGTGGTTGTGGTGGTATTTATGTGCATAATGGTCTTCTCGTGTAAACCGTCCATGTGGTGCAAGATATGAGTGCGTGCTCGTTTGTGCTCGAGAGGATCTTCTAGAATGTGTAAATAAGAAATGAACTTCAAGTTGTGAGTTTTGACTTATATAGTACTTAAAATTTTGAAAAACACTTAAAAACTCAAAAATATTAATAGAATTTAAAAAACAACTCCCAAATAGAAACTTGACCCACTAAACCATAGATTAGGGCATCAACAAATCACATGGCATTACAATGCATATGTACAATAGAAGTGGTTAGTGTCAAAAATTTATTGGTTTTCCACCCAACGTTTTCCATTTTGTGCCCATGTCTCCAACCATCATTGGAATCGATCTTTTGCACTAGAAGCATGATACGATTGTGATCAGCTCACACTAACCACTTCCTCTATTCTGTGCTTCAAACTTATTTGCACTCTAGTCTTCTTCCTTTCTCTCCTTGTTAAAAGTCTGTAGAACCAATTGAACATTTTGTATAGGGAATTTCTCTTTTTCCTTCCACCTCCATGCCCTGCATTTTTGTGGTACACTGCTTTTGCTTGATAGTGTGAGTGCTTCATTCCTTGGCTACTCCAGATGCTCAATGAACCAAATGTATCAAGAAAAAATGAGCTATAAGCAAAAAGAATTTGCTGAAAAAACAATAAAACTTTAGTTCAAACACTTATGCTTTTTTACTGCAGAGACAAAGTGTTCAACCCACCATGTAATGTGTTATGTGCGTCTCCCCCCAGGCATCCACCATTTGCACTGTGAAACTAGTAATTACAAACTTTAAGGTGCATATCTCAGCACAAGTTAGCTTTTCCCTTTCAAGAAAACAAAAAAATATCATCTACAGATTGCCACACACGAGCATGCTTAATTCCTAAGACTGCTTTGTTACCTCTATAGGTGGTAATGTCATACACCTTTTTCCACAATTGAAACTTATTGGGCCTTTGGGAGTCAAAATAGTCTGAAAGCAAATGCCTAGATTTACTACCAACTATACATATTTTATTAGAACGATCATGTGTACTTCTAGATGCCTTGTTGTCCTTTGATAACTCAATTGTACCCCCATGTAGACCAACACTTGAAAGAATAGATTCGAGTTCTCTTATACACTCTTCTCTTCTTTTTGGAGGTTCCATATTCCAAGCATAATTTATATGGATCATAAGCAACTTGTCAAGAATTTGTAGACGGGCATGAAGAGTGCACATATGCACATTTATCAGAGGATTTTAGAGAATAGGATCCCAATTTGGATCATCCATTTCTTGATTACGGGTACACGCTGCTTACAACTGAGGATACCTTGAAACCATTTTTGTAGTGCTTTACCCACTGTTTGTGTAGTGGGTACACCTTTGACAGAGTTAATTGCAGCTTTTCCACCCTTATCTTACCACCCTTTGACTTGATGGCCTTTGCACTTGCCATCAGCTCCTAATGAGACTTTACTGTGGCAGAAATGAATGCATGGAAAGAGGTTCATTGCACCTTGCTTGCACCCTAACATACACTCGAGAGTTTTCAAGTCTCGTACCAAATGCCACTCCACTTGGAACGTACCAAGACCAAAAACCTGCAACTGTTTTCAGTTCTGTTGTTGTTGAATGACATCAACAACGATTGGGGTGTGATTAAAATACCATTTGAGGGACTCATGTGTCTTGTGTGGGATATGAAAAGTTGCCAGCCACCAAATACTCTTCTATGATAGGACACCTAAATAGGTGTTTCCCTTCTCGTTAAAATTTAGCTCAACATCAACGCCCACCAAGGCTCTGTTCATAAACGTAACGCTTACCCTTTTGAGCCATCACTACAACATGTTATGCGTTTTTTGACGTATCATATTTCGACGCATCGTACCTTCCCACGTGCTTTTCGACGGGCATACCGCTCGTCGATATACGCGTCGATACAGACGTGGGAATACACATGGAAATGCCTATCGTAAGCTGGGTATTTCCACGTGTATTTCCACACGTATTTCCACGCATATATCGATGGAAAAATTTAGGAGAAAAAAACCAAATCCGGGCGCAGACGATCATTTTCGCTTAGGAGCACGCGCACAGATCTAGCCTTTGGAAACCTACAGCGCAGGTATTATTGATCTCTCCCCCCCCCCCCCCCCCCCCCCCCCTCTCTCTCTCTCTCTCTCTCTCTCTCAAGCTACATCGTGTGTGTGTGTGTGTGTGTGTGTGTGTGTGTGTGTGTATGTAGGAAAGAGAGAGAGAGAGAGAGAGAGAGAGAAAGAGAGAGAGAAATGTGTGTGTGTAGGAAATCAAAGAGAGAGAGAGAGAGAGAGAAATGTGTGTGTGTGTGTGTAGGAAATTAAAGAGAGAAAGAGAGAGAGAGAGAGAGAGAGAGAGAGATGTATGTGTAGGAAATTAAAGAAAGAGAGAGAGAGAGAGAGAGAGAGAGAGAGAGAGAGAGAGAGAGAGAGATAGGGAAGTAGAGAGAGAGAGAGAGAGAGAGAGAGAGAGAGAGAGAGAGAGAGAGAGAGAGAGAGAAATAGAGAGATAGAGAGTGATATAGAAAGAGAGAGAGAGAGAGAGAGAGAGATAAAGAGAGAGAGAGAGAGAGATAGAGAGAGAGGGAAATAGAGAAAGAGAGAGAGAGAGATAGAGAGAGAGAGAGAGAGAGAGAGAGAGATAGGAAAATATATATATATATATATATATATATATATATATATAGAGAGAGAGAGAGAGAGAGAGAGAGAGAGATAGGGTACGTAGAGAGAGAGAGAGAGAAATAGAGAGATAGAGAGTGATATATATAGAGAGAGAGAGAGATAGGAAAATAGAGAGAGAGAGAGAGAGGTAGAGAAAGAGAGAGAATTAACTAGAGATAGCTACGGAGATGGATAGAGAGAGAGAGAGAGAGAGAGAGAGAGAGATAGTAGTAGATAGAGAAAGTCGGCATGAAAGAGTTATCTTGGCTGACCAATTGTGTGAAAAGGACAGAAACTCTCTCTATCTCTCTCTCTCCCTCTTGAAGAAACTATGGAACTAAAAGAGGCAAAGGGGATGTGCTGGTTGCTGTGGAGGACGGTCCACAGATGATTCGACCCCTCCTCGCTCACGACCCCCATCCTACCCAGGCACACCTCTCGACACACCTCTTAGCACACCTCGGTTACCTTGGGGGGCACATGATCCTAGTGCCTCCAAGGTCTATACTATACGGGCAGATGGACATGTTGACATGGATAGATTCGGGACTAAGATGAGACATCGGGTTCGCCAGCTCGCGGAGCTGCTGTTTTCTACCACCATTATGATGTCTTGGCCTGATCAGGATCGCAGCAAAGTCAATTATATAGTGGAGAACATCATGAGAGAGTATCAGCCTGCTCCGGGTTCAGAGGAGCTTTCGAGGAGGTGGATCACAAATGTTGCACGGGACACTACGAAACATCGTTGAGATATAGCTCGTCGGGCTTTCAAGTAGGGCTCGTCGAAGCCTTCGGGCATCTCACACGAGACGTGGCAGCAGATCAAGGAGGATGAGCAGACGACGGACACACGATTCAGACAGGAGCGTCAGGCCGCAGAGGTATGACGGATGACCAGAGGAACGTTTCATCTTGGCAACGGAGGCTTCGACACCTTTCCCAATGATTTTGTGAGTTTCCAATCCAATCCTAGCTATGGCATTTTTTTTAAACGCAATGAATCATGTATACTTAACTACTTTGGTTTTTGTATAAACGCAGAATCTTGCAATGCATCGAGCCCCGACACGCAAGGAGGAGACAGATGGATATCGGAGAGGCATTTATGAAGCATTGAATGATCTTGCTGCCACCGTAAGAGAGCCTGTAGACTGGGAGGCCTTAGAGTCTCGCTGATTGATTGATGTGAGATGTTAATATGTGTGAGTTGATTTTATTAATTAAGTAAATATGAAGTAATATCATACTAATTTTGTGACTTGTCCTTTTATGTGCAGGTTGTGACGCGCGAGTCATCAGTGGATTTCTATATATGTTTTGTGAGACACAGACACATCTCTGTGTTTCTTTCTTGTATAGACATGGTTATGGTTATTGTTTATTATTTATGGACGTTATGGTTATGGTTATTGTTTTGTTTATAGTTATGTTTAACTTTATGGTTATGGTTATGGTTATTGTTTTGTTTATGGTTATGGTTATTGTTATGGTTTTGATCAATATGGTTATGGTTATGGTTTTAATTTGGTTATGGTTTTGCACAAAGTTCGTATATATGAAGTTCGTTATGGTTATGGTTTTAATTTGGTTATGGTTTGGCACAAAGTTCGTTTCATTTCTTCCATCAAGTTGTGCCTATACATGTAGGAGGCGTATACATATGGTTTTTTTATTTAATGTTATGTTAAAACGAAGGGAACTCTGCCAAAATTTCTGCGGGAGCACGATTGATTTTAGTGCTGCTCGCTTTCTTGGGCAGAGGACAGGCAGTCTCGCTCTGGCTGTGTCCATCTTTTCACTGGGCACAGACCAGGCTGCCTGTCCTCTGTCCAAGAAAAACTTTTTTTGATATGGTTGTCAAAATACGCGTCGATAGGGGGCATTGAAATATGCGTCGAAAACTATGCCTTCCGACACATATATCGGCGCGTATTTTGACGATATCACAGGGACAAAGATTTTGATGCAGTTTTCGACGTCTCGCGTCGAAATCTGTGTCAAAGGCACATGTTTTTGTTGTAGTGCGTTGACCTTTGAAAATCTTGCATTTATCAAACTTCATCACAAATATAATTTTTCCATGACACTATTCATGTGTCAACCATAAAATTTGATAAGTGACTCCAGGAGCTTCAACATGCCAACATATACATTATTGAACTCCTTGTAATAGAAGGATTTGCTCTCATGTAATGGCAGGGAATCCTCCACATATTGAAATCCACCCAACAAGCTTGTAACATCATTATTGATGCACCTTTTTGAAACAGTGAAACTGTAAGGTGTTGGAAGCAAACTAAACAATCCTTTTGCTATGTGACCTAGTGTGACAATTCTATACAAAGCTTTGTAGGCCTTGAAACTTATTCCTGTGTTGTCAAACACCTCCATCAGCTCCTGAAGTGACACAATGCTCTTTAGCTCACTAAAATACTTTTGGTGCAAAACATTAGCAATTCAAGCATTAGATGGATCATCCAATAGCTCCAGCAACTCCTTTGGCTTGGTGATATGTTGTAGTAGAGTATTTCTAGTTGTTTGAGCATCGGAATCAATTCCCATAATCATTTTAGACAAGTTCCTGCATATTGAAATAATATTACAACAACCAATAAAAAATGTAAGAAGTTAGAAGCTTTCATTTGCATCCTTACCGAGTTTGACGGATACACTTGCAAATGTGGTAGCCCAATCGAATGTGTGTAAGATGATCAATTCGCTGATTCATATTATGTGCAATGTGTTTTAGCTGAACATAATTGTCTAGACAGTGCTATTGCTCTATTTCTGAATGCTCTACTTTTTTATTAAGCTTTACCATCTCATCGTTTAGATGCTTCATCTTCTCATTGGCTTCCTCTCTGACTTGCTGAATGTCTTTCACGTCCTTCTCTTGCAATGATGAATAGTCTATACAGAGATGTTTTCCTGCTTCCCTTTCATTGGCAAATGCTGAATATAATCTCTAGTAGTAGCCAAACAATCCATCTCTCCCATCTCTAATAAAACGCAGTAGCTTAGTGACGTTACAAAAGGGCGGTGATGCATTGGTCATTGGATCACCAAAGTAAATATGACAATCAACCCATAAGTTGATTGCCTTGTACCCAAGGTTCCGTAGTTGATCTCCAACATTGGGATTAGATGTTCCAAGTCATACATGAGCATACTCTTGCTCTAAATCAGTGTTTAGTCGATACTATTTTATCTTTCTACTAATCTCTTGCAGTGGTAGGGGATTGCATGACATTTTTGTTAGATAATAAAGAAAATTAGAGAGAGGATGTGCAATGGTGATTGCTACAAGCAGGTGAAGTTGGCTATGGAGGAAATAAGTGTAGAGAACTCAGAGATAGGAGAAAATAATTATGTTGTGGAGGGAAGAAAGAGGGAGGTGCAACTTAATCTCCTTTGAATTCAAATTATTGATCATGAGTGAAGAGATAGAAATATTGATGCACATAGAGGTAATGGAGTTTTCCATTGCTCTCAGCTAGACCTGGAATGGGAGAATCATGAGAGAGAGAGAGAGAGAGAGAGGTGGGGGGGTGGGGGGGAAGGAGGGAGGGAGTGGGAGATAAAAAGACAATAATGGAAGAGAGAGTGGGAGAGAGAGTAGATCTGTAACCTTGGAGGATCTACTTTCTATCAAAAGTAGGGAGCAAAGAATGTTCCTTAATGATTGGGAGGAGGAAGTGATAAGAGAAAAAAGGGGGGAAAGAGAGAGAGAGAGAGAGAGAGAGAGAGAGAGAGAGAGAGAGATTTGGCTCATTTTAGAGAGAGAATGCGATGAGACAATGTGGAAAACGTGATTTTTTTGTAGGGAGACTGAAAGGTGCATCCTTTAATGAGATCTGAGTGAGAGAGAGTGTTTTATATGTTAGATAGAGAAGAGGGGTGTGAAAAAGACAATTTAAAATTCATTTACTCACCTCCCTTTTGGGTTACTAGATAGACTAATTTCAAATACAAAATATGAAAATGGATTTTTTTAAATCTCAGCATAGGATGTTTTGCTCTCTCTTTTAGGCTTGGTCAAACTTGGCTTAAACTTTAAGCATTCCCTTATACTTCCAAATAAAGAGGCCCTCATATACCCCATTCACTTCCTAATGATAGTGTTTGTGTCTTAACTTGGACAAAAGTTGTACAAAAATCCTTTTAAAAATTCTCAAACTCTTTTCATGTAGACTTTAAGATGCTCCTACCCCAGACTCCAATTCCATAAGGATGAACTAGTGTAGCCAATGTGTCAAAAAGGCACGTCTTGAGAAGCCAACATTTGACATCCCTCGCAATACACATGTTCTCAAATGCATAGTATGTTCTCGTTCTTGCTTACAAATGATGCATATCACATTCATGCCATTTGTGATTGGCTGAAACTTGAAGGCCAAGCAAAATAAATATCTCAACAACTTAAAGTGTTTTATTTTTGTACAAAATGCATTGATTCTCCTCATGGTTGGTTTTCACAAGCATAACCTTTATTTTGGATTCATTCATAGAAGATGAGATTTTGCTCCAAGCCTACTATGCAAGAAAGATTTATCAACAAAAAGCATAAGATTTTGTGCATCCTCTAAAGTGGGTGCTAGAAGTACTACATCATATGCATACAAAAAAAGCGTGATTATCGCATTGCAAATAGTAACTTCTTCAATGACTTCTTGTTACACGAAGTGAAGTACCATTTTTTCCATTTGATGGGTGCATAGACCAAAGAGAGTTGGTGATAACACACATCCTTATTTAACCCCAATAGTGCTTGCAAATGTTTTTGAAATTCCTCTTCCCATGCATAATTGGTGCATCACCTTCAGCAAAGCATAAACTCACTTTTCACTTAGAGTTATTCCATCCTTCTTCAAAAATCATTATGCAAAACATATCAAAGTATTTGTTGAATTCCACAAAGCAATAGTACAATTTCTTTCCTTTCAACATACTTTTATCCATGAGAACATGGAGAGTGACAAGATGGCCAATGGTGTTATGACATTAATAGAAAAATGCTAGCCCTTTTGCATGCTTGACATTCTTTTTAGCCCAATCAATAGTTGGTTGTTTGCTCATAGAGTTGCATACATTGCATGTGCATATCCATAAGACTCTGAGCTCTCTTTTTTATCAAGCTACCAAAACTCATACAGTTTCCTACAATGCATGTGCATATCCATAAGACTCAAGTTATCGAATCTCTCAGCCCGCTTGCCCTTCAAATTTCTCGAAAATATTTTACATGCATGTGTCTTTTTTTGGACTTGAAAAATTTGGCACTTTACTTTGCATGTTTTTCCTTTTCTTAAATCGGTGCCTTGTATGCACGCGAATGACTTTGATAGTTATATTTTTCTATAGTTTCATCTAGCTTTATCAAAGAATTTCAAGTGTCTTAAAACTCTTTATCAAACCACCTTTTGCATGATCAAACCTTGTTGATACCATGGACGTGCTTCATGGAAAAGCATTCTTCATCACAATAGCAAATTACTTTCATGAAAGGTTCACATTTAATTGCATTTAGTTTCATCAAATACTTTCAAGTGTCTTAACACTCTTTATCAAACCACCTTTTGCATGATCTAAGATTGTTGATGCCATGCACATGCTTTATGAAAAATCATTAATTGGCAAAAGAAAATTTTACTTTCTTGAAAGCTTCCCAATTAGTTTACAATGTTGCATCATATTTGTCCATAGTTGCATCTAGATTTCAAAGACTTTCAAATGTCTTAACACTTTTCATCAAACCACCTTTTGCATGATATAACCTTGTTCATGCCCTTGGTTGCACTATGTAATCATGTTAATGTATAACGTGAATTCGATAGGAGGGATTTTTAAATGCAAAAATTTTAGGCAATTTAACAGAGATACATTAAAATAAGAATTTTTTATATTCAATAATGGAAAAATTTCCTAAAATAAGGGTCATTTTACTCATTGAGACATGTTAAAAGAGGGGTGTTTTAAATACTCCACAAACGCACGTTATATAGAAAGGTCCTAAACAGTGGACACCCCGTGTTCATACCATGGAGATGCTTTACGGAAAAGCACTCTTTGGCACAAGAACAAACTACTTACTTAAAAGATTCCCATTAGTTTTCAATGTTGCATCAAATTGATGGAGCTTCATAATCCATAGCTTTTGCTCAACCATTTCAATATACATTGGTGCTTGTTTGAAATCCATACAAAGAGATATGTTTTCTTCAGTTTGACTGATACTTTTATGCTTAGTTTTTTGTTCACACGTAAGGCCATTACATAACATCCAATCATCTAATTCCATGTTCGTTGACAAAGTGTAAAACTCTTTATGTGATACATGATGGCTTCAAAGAGTAGCATAAAGTCACATTATCACTATTATGTTTTCTACATGTAAATCTAATAGTTTTTCTTGATACAGATATATCGTTGTCAATAAACATACCCTTATTAATGTACATGTGTAAATAATCTTTCTATAGTGATCCGGATCTTTATCATCCATTGAAGTACGGTCATACATGTGACTATTCTCCAACTCCCTTGAAATGTATGGCATATCAAATTGTAGTGTATCATGTTGTAATGTTTGTGTGGGAATTTATATCCCCAAAGACAATACATTATCATGGACTTTAAAATAAGCAAATTACCCCTCTTAATAGATAAATGGTAGATCTCTGTCTATGCAAGCATCAAAGGGAGAATCATGATGCAGAATGTAGCAACCAACTACAAAAATAGGTACTTTTTTTGGGTGTCATAAATTCTTAATCCATACATAACCTTTGTGCTTGTCATAATCTACTACTGATAGATAATCTTCTAGCCCTTTGTTAATCATACATGCTACCCCCCCATTCCTCTCTTTGTTGCTAGAGATTCTTTGACTACATCAATGAATATACATTGTATTTTTTTGAGACCATTATTCCTTCATGCATCATACTCCCAAGTTTTGGCAAGAAGTATAACATCGGCTTTGCTAGTTAGTTCATCTATACACATCCCCACATTTCATAGGTATCTATTGAAATTCCAAAAGTATGATTTTAATTACAATTCAGCCTCATGAGTCACGTGTTCCTATTTGCTCAAGGGACTTTCCTCCTCCTTGCGCATGTTTACATCATGAGACACATCTTTTTTTTTCCTCATTCCTATCCTCATATTCCTTGTGACACAAATTTGTTTTTCATTCTAGTGGGATATCTACATACAAAACATTTGGTATCTCTCAGATAAATCCCACTATTAGCGAGAAAAATCCTTTTCTTGGGCTCATCCGGCATAGTTCACACAATTGGTTGTTCTACCGAGCAAAGAGCTTCGTGCTTATCCACTCTATGTGCCACCATAAACCATAAATCTTGAAATGATAAAGTGGGTTTTGAATACATGTTCAATAAGAATGGAACGAGAAGGATGTGTGTCAGACTTACCTTCTAGAATTTCACTAATAACAATGTCCTTGGAATGTCACTCCCGTTGCTTCAACTCCTCTACATCCACATTCTCAACATTCTTTGTTTGTTCCATAACATGCATGAGAGAGGAATTAGGAGCCACATTGATACCACATACATCATCCCACGTCTTGTTTGTGAATACATTTTTCATCTTGCATATATCATGACTCATGGAGTCAAATTTCTCCTCTTTCAATACATGCTCATTATTCACTTTGCTCATGCACTCCTTCAAAGAATTCAAGTCCACAAGAGGGAGTTTACATTCTTTGACTTCCTCTTCAAGTTGCATCAAAAATTTTGTTTGCATCTCAATTGTCTTCTTGATATTCTCATTCTCAACTAAGCAACCCTTAGCATGCCATTCTCCATTTTAAGTGCCCGTAAGTTTTCACCTTGCCTATTTATAGTCTCTTGCAATAGTTACAAGTATCCCATAATTATGGTTTTCTATGTTGTTGGTGAAGTGGGTGTGTTGATTTTTCTATACTTGAGAGATTTTGGATTGGTTTGGGGGTAGAGAGAGAGAGAGAGAGAGAGAGAGAGAGAGAGAGAGAGAGAGAGAGATTTATCTTCGTGATAGGTCAAATGTGACCCATGGGACCAAAATTACTGTGATGTAGTATGTATGGGCTTGATAAGTGATTCTTGATGCTCCAAAATTGTGGTGATGAGAGTTACAATGGAGACACCACATTGTGGCTCGGAGAGAAAAGTGTGTAGGTCTAAATCATGGCTAAAAACTTGAGGGAAGCAAGTTTGGATGTACTCAGACTCTCAAATTTATAGTGAAAATAATGTGTAGTCTTGATCTAACTCTTATCCATTGTCCCAATGCCCTATCTCGCACTGAACGGAGTGGGAGATAAGTTGAATGTCTACAATAATGTACATCACCAACAAGAGGATAGGCTCAAACATATAGGGTGAGTGTGGTTTCTTCTTTCTACGAAGAACATGGGATTGTAGATGCAATCAGTATGGGTTGCATAATGTATGAATCTTGCCCTCCCAGCCCACCCTCCCCCTCCCCCTCCCCCAACTGCTTCCAAATCCATAATACATTGGCATTCTACAAAATATTCATTCACTTGGAAGTCTATCGAGGCATCATGAAGCAAGTGTAATTTACTTCCTTAAATCGTTCATCCATTCCATGCTCAATCTCTTGCTTTTATGTGTCTTTTGAAATTTTGTTGTTGCTTCCCATGAAATTGTAGAAATTTGATGTGATGGGTCTTGATGCATCTTTATCATGTACCCCACAACCCTTTCCATGTTGATAAACTCAATTAGAGGAGATCTTGACTCAAGAAAAAGAAGCATATATGGTGTTCATCTCATAACTTGTAGAAAGTTTGTAAGAAAACACTTTTGGACATTTTTAAACTCTTGCCAAGTACACTTTGAGATGCTCCCACCCGACACTTCAGCTCCATAAAGAAGAAACGGTGCTGAGGGGGTTCACTATTCAGTACCCCCCTATATAACGTGCATTCACAGGGTATTAAAAACCCCTCTTTTAACATGTCTAAAAGAATAAAATGACCCCTTATTTTAGTTTTTGTTTTTAAATAAATGTAAAACCCCCTTATTTTAATGTATCTGTGTTAAATTGCCTAATTTGTTGCAATTTAAAACCCCTCCTTTTGAATTCACGTTCTACATTAGCATGATTACATAGTGCACCCCCGAGAAATGGTGCCACCAATGTGTCACAAGGGTACTTTTTGAAAATCCAACATTTGATATTCCACATTAAAGATCCTCTCAAATGCATAGTATGCTCTCTTCCTAGCTTCCAAACCACACATAGCACATTCATGCCACTTGTGGTAGTTCATAATCTCAAGGCCAAGGTATTGAAATGTCTCAAAAACTTCAAGTGTCTCATTGTTGTACACAATGCATGGCTTCTACTTATGGTTGGTTTGCATAAGCATAACCTCTGTTTTAGATTCATTCACAATCAATCCACCATGCAATAAAAAAGTTGAGAGACAGAGAGAGAGATAGAGAGAGAGAGAGAACTGGAAAGGGAAGGATTCTCTTTATCAATGGTGCCCCTATGGTACACATGAGTGCATAAAATGATTAGTATGGTGTACTTTCTTTCCTTATTGGTACTACAATTACTACTTTGATGGGGAGACTCATTTATGTACAGGAGAAATATTTTATGCATGCTCCTAAGTAGTAATAATATTGCAACCTTCACTTCTTGCATGCAGATGTTTGGTCAATGGGCAAAGGAAGGTGGTCCTGGCCATATTATGGACAAGATCTTACGCATGAGGGGCCCAAGTTCTCTAGCTAATAGCCTCATCTTTCAGCTCTTTGACTTGAAAATTAGCAAGCACACTAGCCTGAAAACCCATATGGTAAACAAGGATTTTTTGGAGAGACATATGGATGCCAATGTGAAAAGGGTCTTATCAATACTATTTCCAAATCAATATGTAATTCTCTCTTTAAACATTTGTGGTCTGTCTCAATGATGACAAATCCTTACAAGATTATTGCCAAAATTATAGCACTATGTCTTGATTCAATCCTAGAAAAAGTAGTCACCCCTCATAGGCATAGATTCATCAAAGGAAGATCAATTTATGACAGCACTTTTACAACAATTAGCATCATCCAAGATGAAAATTTCACCAAGAAAGAATGCATCCTCCTTCAACTTGACCTTGACAAGGCATCCGGTAGAATTTCATGGTCATACATTGAACCTGTGAAGCCTTTGGGTTTTGGTCCTATAATGTGCATAATAGTACACACTCCAGGGGTTGGTAGGTTCTTTGAGATCCTTTTGAATAATAGGGTAGTAGAAATGTCTAAGGTTGAGAGATTAATCAACCAAGGTTGTGAGAACCCAAGGAACTGCTTGAAGGATTCTCCACCCTACCGCCCATTATATATAAGACCATGGCCTTCCATATTCAAAATCCCCTATCCACATCTAGCAACCAGCCCTTGCCTTGGTTACATGACCCGCCCCGGGACTTCCCTTGGCCTTACACTTCTCCCCTCTTGGAGAATTTTTTTTGTCCTTAAAAAAACAAAAGTGTTCTTCTAAGTGGAACTTTCTTCAGGTCAGTCTTTCAATTTGACTAAAGCTTGCTGAAGCACATGATGATGACTACATAAATCATGATAGTCTAAGATGCATCTAGGTTCATGTGGTTGTACTAGAGGTTCAATAAAATCAACCAAAATATCTTGGTCAATGAAATTATCATCCCCGTAGATGATTGACATGAAATACTCGATGAATCTTGCCGACGTTTTTCATCAGCATACTTCTTATGCCAATCTTGTGCTTGTTAAACATTTTGACAAGCCAACCTCAACATTTTCATGTGGTCTTGGAGAAAATCCTTGATATGCTGGAGATTTTTAGTTGCCAACACCATCGTAACCGATGGCCTAGGTTGAAAACCATCCATAAGCATGAAAGGACTAAAACCAGTCGTTACATGCATAGCAAAATTGTAAGAAAATTCAAGAATAGGGAGATAATCTTCCCAATCTAATTTCTTCTTACTAAGTATGCTTCTAGAATATCCTCTAGCACTTGATTGACCCTTTCAGTTTGACCATATGTGCCCTTAAGAGATTCCAAAAACTCACTTTGTGTGAGGGGCATTCCCGGGAACCACCGGTTTTACCATCTCCAAATGGATACACCGTGATCTCCGACATCCCTCCCACTTGATATCGACACCAAGAAATGAATCCTCCTGCTCTTTGATTCCAAGTCAAGGGGGTGATAATATTCATTTTTTCTCATATGGATCCATTTTACCCGAAGTACATTTTCTTACCGGACCAACTTTCCAATCCAAGTCATAAGCCTAAATTAGAACATCAACCTTCCAGGGTCAAATGGTGGGCTCTCTAATTCACCCTTCGTTCAAGGTCACTGACTCATTTTTCCCGGTTAGGATCGAGTACATCTGTCAGTGTGTTCCCCTAAGATGGATGTATTTATTAACTACAGAAATTTGTTGTTCCCAAGTTTGATTCCCGCTTCGTAGATCGGAATCCTCTGTCCCGTTTTTGACTTAACTTAATGGACATAATAAAATTGGGTTCAACTTTTTCGCCAACAATAAACCCTTTAGAGTCCACCAACCCACTAAACCATTTGGTAAATGCACCTTCCTAAGGTAGTACTATGATACTAGTATTCCAATCATGCCAAACCAAGAATACATTCAAGCATTGAAAGCAGTATGCAAACTATTGCATACCCTTTCAAGTGTGCATTTATCACGTCGTTCCCACCTTTTTTCTTTTTAGAATATTTTACTTTTTTTTCTTTAGTATTAATAAAACTATCTATTTATCTTTCAAGCAATCGCATATACTCCTCCAAGTATATCCTATCCTTGTCCCAGGACTTGGGTATCCTGTCTCCTCTGTCACATGTGGAGGCCGCGCCTTGACACAATTTCCAATTCTTATTTTTCTTTATCTTGTGTGGAAAAGACTTCCAAAAATTATCTACTCTAGATTCTTTTTAAATCAGTAATCCAAGAAGCATAGCACGGGTCTGTCTCATAGGGACAATTGCAAAATAGCCCATTTAGGTTCCTAGCCTTTCCAAGGTTCTTTTTCACCAAATAATTAGAAGAGTTTCTCAATTAAATCACATACTCCTCCCTTGTCCTGATCCCTTCATGCATCCATTTCCTTCCTCCTTTTCCCGTTGGCATTAGGCCTACCTGGACTAGGCCAATTTCTAGACACATCCGCGGATCTCACCACGCGATCAGGACTCACTACCATTCAATCCCATTTATAGTGCACTGACTCAACCAGAGCTCCAATCATAGACCAACGGTTATCAATCCTAGTCAAAATGGACCATCCCCCGTTGCATCCCACAGATAAACACATGCACCGAACTTTTCCAAACATGTAAGACAAAGTTCAAACTTAATTCTTCTATGTTATGCTAGGCCTATCCACATCAAATATTCTCAGTAAGTTTTTAATCATAGTTGAAATTTAGATTAGGTTCATTTGAGTTATAATCACTTAGTTCCTACTACCTTTTAGTTTCTACTCAAACAAGACTTAAAGAAATACAACGAGTCTCTTGGGAGTTTAAGGTTTTGTTTCCACATATGTTTCAAGTAAACCCCGTCCTGGGCGATTCCCATTTCTTTTCTTTGCATCATTTTCCATCCATGGGGCATCTCCATGGAAGCAAAGGGAGTTTTATGATCAAGCAACACAGCCATCACTTACGCGAAGCTGTCCCCTTACCCCCCCTCCCCATAGCGCAAATACAAATTTTGAAAGAATAGGAACTTGAAAAGAACAATGCATATGCTCTTTATGATGATCCTTGCTTTAGAGTGGGTCATGAATTACAAAGATAGAACTTTAGAGTGCACAAAAGTTTAATCGTAACCTTCTTTTGATTGATTATGGAAGAGTGGATGCTTGATTGTGTAAGAGTAGAACCCTTCAAAGAACGGCAGTGTAAAAGTGAAAATGCGACATTCCTAAGAGTGGACATATTAGTGTAGTGATAAATTCACATGCAATGAAGTATGAATGGTCAACAAATTCTATTCAAGATAGGTTTTTAGGCTTACCTCTTGCTTCTGTGGAGAGGATTAATCACACAGCTAGGTGAGGCTTAAAGATATGGGATTCTTCCAATTGGCAAGAGGGAAGGGAGGGAATGACCTTATTTTGAATGAGAATCTTATTTCTCAAAGAAAACTTCTTTGGTTATAATAAACTTACCCTTCTAGACTCAACTTCCTTTTAAAAATTAGATATTAATTGAGTACGTTACTAAAACTTTAACACACATAATTTATGAAAAATCAAGAGCGCCTCTTTTGAAAAAATTATAATTTCTCTTCTTGAAAAATAAGGTTAGTTCCAAAAATAACTCCATTACCTAGTTGCCTTTGATTTGTAGTATTTACCTTTATAAGAGTAGCGTAGGTAGTAGAATAAAGGTAGCTTAAAAATGAATAAAAAGGTCTATACCAGAGATTAAGGGATAATTAAGGATATTACTCACCAAATCATCATGATCAAGTCACCTATGGTTAAAGAGAGTGTTTTCTACTCTCTCTATGCCATATAAGTTTGGTAATCTAAGAAACTTGAAATATTTAGATAATTATAACCTCCAGTCACCTATGGTTAAAGGGAGTTCTTTCTACTCCCTCTATGCGGTATTAGTTTGGTACTCGGGGGGTTCACCTTTCAATACCCCCTATATAACGTGTATTCGTGGGGTATTACAAAAACCTCTCTTTTAACATGTCTGAATGAATAAAATGACTCCTTATTTAGGACTTTTTTTCAAACTTAATATAAAAACCCCTTATTTTAATGTATCTCTATTAAATTGCCTAATTTTTTTTGTTTTAAAACCCCTCCTTTCGAACTCACGTTATACATTAACATGATTACATAGTGCACCCCCCAAGGTTTGATAGTCTAAGAAACTTGAAATAACATAATGGTTAGTTGTTAGCAACATGGTTAGTTATGATTAGTAATGAACCATAATTAGAGGGAAACAACAAAATTAAGAAGTTATTTCTTCTTTCCAAGCAAAAAGAGTTGCTTATGAAAATGTGAGAGCTTAAGCATGAATTTTAGTAAGTATGAAAGTAAATCACTTTCAAGAAAGTGTAATAGCATAAAGAGAACAAGAAAAACTATCTTAGTGTGCATGTGGTAGAGCCTTCTCTTTGCTTTGGGAGACTATTGAAGAAGTGAGTTGACATAGTCGGATCTTTACCTCTTCACTTTTCTTGAAGACCACCCATCATGCCACTTGAAATGAGAGAATGGAAAGAGGTAAAAGAAAATTCAAGGTATGGAAAGCTTGAGAACTAGGAGAAAGGAGAGGAATAGGTTAATGTGAAGAAGAAGATCCAGTCAAAACTTGATTAGAATTTTGGCCACGGTTTCTCTTGAAGAGGTGTGTGTGTGTGTGTGTAGAAGGTGTGTGTGAAAGGGTTTTCACCTTGAGAAAATGAAGGAGAAAAGTGTAAAAATGAGAAGTGAAGCCCTCTATTTATGCATATTTATGATCAGTGCCTTTACTTTTCATGTTAGGTTATCTTCCTTGTCGATGAGGTCTTTTTAACTTATCTTCATAAATTATCTTGATTCTCAAAATTCTTCAACAAGATACTAACTCACCTCATCCTTATCCTTATCTTCTCTTTGTTTTTTTTTTCCTTTTTTCTTATCTTATCTTTTCCCTTTTCCTTATCTTTTTCTTTATTTTCATTTTTTCAAAATAAAAATCTATTTTTCCATGCATTGGTTATGTCCCTATTCCCATGGTGTAAGTCGTGGAAGTGGCTCGTGGGTATACTTTGGTGCTTGAATTGAACCCAAATTTACTCGAACAATTTTTCTCTTTTTCTTTTTAAAGTCGATGGTTTAAATGTGATAGTCAAAAGAAAGGGCTATTTAGGAGGAGGCCTTTACAAACTCTCCAATAGAAAGAAAGAGATGTCCTCATCTCAAAACAAGAAAGGAAGATCGTATATCTTCTACCGCAAGTTTCTCCTGTAGCTTCTAGGTAATGCTAATTTGTTCTTCTCTAACTGGTTTATCTATATAAGGTGCAATCTATCCTCATCTCTTATGATATTCTTACCTTCATCTTTGTCTTTTCTTCCCATCTCCTTGTCAATAACTTCTTAGGATTGTATATTTTTACCCTTTCCGTTGTCTCTTTGTTCATAACCTTCCTTTATGGATCAATATCAATAGCTAGTTTAAGCTATGGACATTCTTCATCTGCAACAAACAAGTGAATCTGCCAAGAGAGATTTTGTGAAACGGTATGAGCACGTGCTCTTTCCTCACTTGGGAACTTCAGTAGTGCAAACCAAATGGTGTACATTTGGAGACATAACAAGGGTGACACTTTTGGGTCGGGATCACTTTTGCAATAATGTACGCTTGGCTATGGTAATTGAAGCAATGGGTTTGGGTCCTCGATACTACTGCGTGATGAGGTCAATGTATTGTGGGTTCTCTAAGCAATTCTTTTTGCTTGCACAGTTTCTTCCTCATCAAAACATATATCTTTACGGTTTACCTCTTAGAGGGCCCTTTATCTTCTCACCTCATAATTGAGAGATCGGTGAAATAATTTCACAGTGAATTCTTCCTATGGATGAAAGGCCTAATATGAGTCCAGCTTGTGATAGTTGTTTTTGTGATCATGTGATGGATGGTCTAATTGACTTGTAGCACACATCTTGGAGAAGACAAAGGAAGCTCAAGGAACACAATTGAGAGTATATTACTTAGTGTGCAATGGGAATGATAGGTCGAAAGAGAAATTAAATCTACTTCATAGATTCTCAAAGAGACCCTTCTAGAAATTACTGCTCATTCTACAATCTTTGTCCGACACTATGAATGTTGGCAAGCCATGATACTTGAAAATTTGAGATTGAAAGTGGGTTGCCATTTGATATGCCTTAATAGTATTTTTGACAGGCATAGAGTGTATTTTCTTGCTGAGCCTATTGGCTGAAACAATCCAAGTTTCTTTCCACTATCAAATTTCAATTTTTGGTATACCACGCATTTTGAAACGTACTCTTGTATGTTTACTTTTCATGGTAGACCAGCATAAATACATTTCTACTCCTCAAAGAGTAGATTATGGAATCCCTTTTTGCCCCGCATAAGAAGAAGCATGGAATGCATACATGACTTTCTTATTATATTGGTGAGTAACACATAGCCTATTGCCGTTTGGAAGATAATCATCCTCCAAGGTGAATGATTCTTTTTTGCTTCCCTAATGCAAAGGCTGTAATTACCTACTTAAAGTCTTTATCAATAGAATAGTCATCTATCATAAAAGATGAATCATTATGAGTTGCTATAGACACCACATTTATCCTTCCCACTTGTGAAAGTGCATCGATCACTTGATTGTGCTTGCCAACAATGTGAGCAATATGAAATTTAAATTGTGAAAGAAAATTCCCCCACCTCATTTGTTTGTTGAAAAGCTTGGTTTGCGTCATGAAGTTCTTGAGGCTTTGTGATCCATTCGTAGGATGAATGGAGCCCCCAAGACATAGTGCTTCCATGTGTCTAGGACATGTAGAATAGCTAAAAGATCTTTTCCATATATGCACAAAACGCGTTCATCAGCATTGAGCCTTCGGCTCTCATATGCTATGGCATTCCCTTCTTGAACCAAATTGCTCCAAGGCAACCACCACAAGAATCACATTGGACCTCAAATGGCTTTGAGAGATCCAGAAGCATAAGGACTGGTTGGGAGGTAAGCTTCTCTTTGAGCTTGTCAAAAGCATTTTGTTCTTTAGTAGTTGCCAGTCCATGAGTACTTAATGTTCATCCTTACTAAGTCATGCAATGGTCCTACTATTTGAGAGACTTTTGCTATGAAGCATCTATAGTATGCACACATACATTTAAAGCTTCTTAGCTCATGTAGATTCCTTGGATAAGGTCATGCTTTTATTATCTCTAACTTTGATGGATTCATACATATACCATCTTGAGAGATAATGTGACCTAAATATTGAATCTCTTGTAGAAAAAAATCAGTTTTCTTTTGATTAATGAAAAGTTTATTCTCTCTCATAACTTGAAAGATTACTTGGAGGTGTCACTTGTACCCCTCAAGATCATTAGCATCTATGTACATGCTCTTTTCCCTGTAGGTGAAATGGATTCTCCTTTCAGGGATCTTCATGTTGGCATCCATGCGGTTGAACCATGGTGTCCCTAGGATAACATCCTAATATTGGAGAGGAGGAATAAAAAAATTCTTTTTTGTCAATGTAGCTTTGGACATGAAGCCTTAACTTCCCAATCAAGGGAGTAACGGAGGCTTGCTATCCGTTGAAATCTCCATCGACACTTACAGTATCTTCCATCTCAAAATCTTGAATGTCCAACCTAGTGGCCAGTTCAGTTGATATGAAGTTGTGAGTAGATCCAAGGTCAAAGAGAATAAGGGCATCATGCTCCCTTACTTTTCCCCAAGCATAGGAGAGGTATGAGCCTTTACATTGAGTATCCTCTTTTGGCGCTTCAACCATGGAAGTTCTAGGAGTGTCATTGAGTACATAGTCCTAGTACTCAATGACACCCCATCTTCATGGAGCCACTCTTTAGAGGAACTTAGGGATTCACTTATTTCTCGTTCTTTGGATTTGTCCTCTCTCATGGAAGAGATCCTTCTTTTGGGAGTCTCATCAAGAGGCCTCTTAAACTCTCTCTCTCTCTCCTCTTAGAGAGGAAGGGAAATCCCATAAGCATGAAGTTGTTGGGTAACTTTGGCTTGCAAATTAGGTTTCGCATAGCTTGATGCAACCTAGTAACAAGATAATTGTTAAACATGGGGGCATCATCACTAGCACCTTCATGTGCAAAATCAAAGTTATCAATGTTCATTCTACTCTCTTGGTTATTGTCAGCCATGCTCATTATACTTATTCGTCTACTTAGTGTATCCTTTGGAAATTAGAAACCTTAGTTTCTACTCCTCTTATTCTTTGACAATAAGCACTTAAGTATCTACACCCACGGCTTGAATTGGCTAATTATAGAGAGTAGTGGTGTAATGGAAATGGCCTATGAACGTTGAGAATAGCAAAATAAGGGAAATTAAAGTGAGCATTTTTGTAAGATCACTTTGAGAACATAGAGGATGATTTAATTGATGGTAGCAACATAAATATAGAGGATGATTTAATTGATGGTAGCAACATAAACAATAGTACTTAATTAACTTGGCATGAGCAATACTTTTGCAAGAGAGAGAGTATTAGAGAACATGACAACAGATGAGGACCGGATTTACTTGGAGCCGGTGCCCCCTCCAAACGCCATTTGTATTATAGATTCTGCCATCAAGAGAGACTTGGTACAATACAATCTTTGTGTTCCTTGTGACCTTGGTGATGCTATGAAGATGGAAAGCTTCATGCATCATGAGCATAACATAAACTGTACAAAAAGCATTAACTATCCCAAGCCTCAGTCCTAAGGCCTCAAACACCTTTGAATGTGGAGAGAGCTAAAGGGGAATGAGGGTAGGGAAGAGGAAGAAGAACCATTCATAGGAGAAAGAAATATTTCCTCACTTATCATCAATCTTTTGGTTTATCATAGCATAATACCATAGTAATAAATATGAAGAATACAGCAAGCTTAAGCATTGAAGCATGGCTCTTGGTCGGATTTGCATTCCATAGCCAAGATTGTTGGTGTAGACTCTCCACTTCTCAACAAGCCTAGAGAAGGAGATGGAGCTCTTGCACTTTGCACTCCACACAATGAGAGAATGTGTGTGTGTGTGTGGGAGAGTATACCCCCCTCTCATGCTTGGTCCCCCCCCCCCCCTCTCTCTCTCTCTCTCTCTCTCTCGTATTATTCAATATATTCATTTGGACATGTGTCCTCTTTATCCTCTTTGAGAGAAATAACTTAATTATTTATTTCCATGCATCTAAATTTTCATTGGATCTCTTTAAAGCCTGTTCAATAGGATTCAAGCACATCATAAAGGCCACATGTGGAGGATTTTGCCATGTGTATTTTATGCTTCTCAAGTCATTTTGTTTGAATTGAATAATTCAAGAAGCTTAGTCATTTAAGCATGAGAATCACGTCAAGCTTTGGCAAGGTTCCCACAAACACTTTAAGAACTTTAGTTAGCAAGCCGATAAGCACCTCATGCTTGGGTAGGATTCCCACTTCAAGGTCATCCCTAGCTTTTGCCTAAGGTCAAAGGACTGTTTAACACTAACTTTTGGAGGTCTTTAATGAAGCTAACCCTAAGGTATGTTAAGCTCCATTAGGTGACGTTGCTCTTTGATAGACTACCTCCTTTTGGACACCTAGTGAGATGTGACCATCTCTCCTCTTTGTCCCTTGCTGAGGTAAATCTAGAAGCACTTATTGCACATTGCTCTTTGGTAGACCATTTCCTTTTGGACTCCTATCGGAGATGCAACCATTTCTCCTTTTGGTCCCTTGCTGAGATAGGTCTAGAAGCACATATCTATATCCTAACTCTTGTTCCCCTTTTATCTTCCCATATTAAATGATCGATTTAATATGAGAAAATCATTTGACAAAACTAGATATTATGACATTATCTCTCTCTTGAAATCATAGTCGTCCTTGACTATGAGGTAGAGAAGATAAAGCGTAGTCATTAGTCCATGTTTCTTAGCGGGTAGAAGATCCCTTTTTACCCTACGACATCATTCTAGAATGGATGACTAATCCATTTGGTGCTTGGGGGACTTAGCTGCCACAAGTATGTCTTCTCTTTAGTCTATATCATACTTCCAAAGTAGAAAGACAAGCTCTACTTGGTGTTTGGGAGACGTTGTCACCACAAACATGATCCTAAGCATGCATACGTCTTAAATTTTGTGCACAATAGAAGAAAGAGAATGAGTCTTATAAGAAAAAAATTTGTTCATTTAAAATGTATTTTCATTTGCTTACTCTGGTGTAGCATTGTAAGCCTTGACAAGGTTCATAGTATCCTTAAGCTAGGTTCCTTGCATTTATCTAGCATCTTTAAAAGGAAAATTCTTAAACTTAACAAGATATCATTGGATAACGTTATCATTTCTTAGTACCTTGTCTTTGTGTCGAAGAATGGATTCGGGCTACAACACCTCTTCTTGATCTTCGATGTTTGGCGGGTCCTCCATTATTGGTTCTTTTTGTGGATCTCCTTTGTAAGGCTTGAGTAGGCTCACATGGTTAGCATTTTGAATGAGACAATGGTTGGGCAACTTTGACTAATAAGCCATCTCATTGATTGGCTTAAGAATTTTGAAAAGAAAGGACCATAGTATCTTTTTGCTAGTTTATCATAATACTCTTGGTGGCTCGTAGGATTCTTGCCTATAGTATGCCTTAGACGATCCAAGAGAAATATTAGCAAGACCCATTCCTTAAAGACTAAGGCTCTTTTGTGATTATTAGCAGCAACAACCCTTTTCGCCTTTCCTTTGAGATGGATATAACCTCTTTAATCTTTGGAAAAGATTATTGTGAGTCACGGTTATATTCATCAACAGTGAAGATCTTCCCATGCACTTTAAGCAGTAAGGGACTTTTGGATCTTCCCTTTTTAACCTCGAAAGGTGATTTCCCCATAGAAGTATGTACAATGTCATTGTAGGCATACTCTATAAGAGGTGGGTACTTCTCTCATTGAGAACATTGATCTACTTCCACGACATAGGCTTTTCGTAGATTCAAGAATTATTAGATTAGTTATTTCACTTTGATCATCAATTTGTGGATGATAGGCCAAAAGAGAAATTTAATCTACTTCCTAGATTCTCAAAGAGACCCTTCTAGAAGTTACTAGTCATTCTAGGATCTTGGTCAGACACTATGGATGTTTACAAGCCATGATACTTGAAAATTTGAGATCTAAAGAGGGTTTCCGTTTGATGTGCCTTAATAGTCTTTTTGACAGGTATAGAGTGTGTTATCCCACTAATCCTGTCAACTCAAACAATCCAAGTTTCTTTTGCTATCAAATTTCAATTTTTGGTATACCACGCATTTTGAAACATACTCTTGTATGTTTACTTTTCATGGTAGACCAACAAAAATGCATTTCTACTCCTCGAAAAGAGTAGATTATAGATTCCTTCTTTGCCCTGCATAATGAAAAGCATGGGATTCATATATGACTTTCTGATTGTATGGGTGAGTAACACATAGCTTATTGTCGTTTGGAAGATTACCATCCTCCAAGGTGAAGTTCTTTTTTTTTTCAAAATGCAAAGGTTGTAGTCACGTCTTAAAGTCTCGATTAGTAGCATAGTCATCTATCATAAAAAATAGATCATTGTCAGCTGTTATAAACACCACATTTACCCTTGGCCATTGTGAAAGTGCATGGACCACTTGATTGTGCTTGCCAGCAATGTGAGCAATATGATATTTAAATTGCAATAGAAAATTTTCCCACCTCATTTGTTTGTTGGAAAGCTTGGTTTGCGTCATAAAGTTATTGAGGCTTTGTGATCCATTTGTAGGATGGATGGAGTCCCCAAGAGATAGTGCTAGCATGTGTCTAGAACATGTAGAACAGCTAAAAGCTCTTTTTCGTATATACCCAAGACCTGTTCATCAGCATCGAGCCTTCGGCTCTCATATGCTATGGGAAAACCTTCTTGAAGCAAAATTGGTCCAAGGTAGTCACCACAAGCATCACATTGGACCTCAAATGGCTTTGAGAGATCCGGAAGCAGCATAAGGATTGGTTGGGAGGTAATCTTCTCTTTGAGCTTGTCAAAAGCATTTTTTTCTTTATCAATCCATGAGTACATAATTTTCTTCCTTGTTAAGTCATGCAATGGTCCTTCTATTTGAGAGACTTTTGCTATGAAGCGTCTATAGTATGCACACATACCAGTAAATCTTCTTACCTCATGTAGATTCCTTGGATTATACCATGCTTTTATTACCTCCAACTTTGATGGATTCATACATATACCATCTTGAGAGATAATGTGATATAAATATTGAATCTCTTGTAGGAAAAATTAACTTTTATTTTGATATATAAAAAGCTTATTCTCTGTCACAACTTGAAAGATTAAGGTTGGAGGTGTCACTTGTACTCTTCAAGAGAATTTGAGTGGCCTCAAGATTTTTGTCTATCGTGAGTTTGAATGCGGCTGGAGCATTTGCCAAGCCAAAACTTCTAACTTATCAAATAGATCTTCTACCCACGGCATGGAAAATAATTTTTTTTATAGTGATCCTATTTAGTGCTCTATAGTCAACACACATGTGATATGTGCCATCTTTCTTTTGCACTAAAAGTACTAGTGAACAGAATGGAGAGGAGCTAGGCCTCACCATCCCTTTTTCCGCCAATTCATGCACTTACCTCATGATCTCCTCTTGTTGAGCTTGTGAAACTCAATAAGGAGGTTTATTAGGTGGTGAGCTTCCTTGCAGAAGCTCTATTGCATGGTCATCCCCTCGTTTTTGAGGTAGCTCACTAGGGATGTCATCAATGAAAAAATCTTGGAATCGATTTAGGAAATTAGACAACTCTAATTTCTCTTGATTCCCCTTAGTGCCGCTTGTGAAAACATTATAATCAGTTACAGATTCTCTAACAAAAATCATATACAAAAATGAGAGCTTTTCATTGACGTATCATAAGCAAGCGTATTTACCAGGGATTTGGTGTTCCCCGAATCATTAGCATCTATGTACATGCTCTTTTCCCTGTAGGTGAAATAGATTCTCCTTTCAGGGAACTTCATGTTGGCAGCCATGCGGTTGAACCATGGTGCCCCTAATATAACATCCTCACGTTGGAGAGGAGAGATAAAAAATTCTTCTTTGTCGACGTAGCTTTGGACATGAAGCCTCAACTTCCCAATCAAGGGAGTAATGGAGGGTTGCTGTCCCTTGAAAGTTGTGTTAGCAGTTACAATATCTCCCATCTCAAAAGCTTGAATGCCCAACTTGGTGGCCAACTCCGTTGATATGAAGTTGTGAGTAGAGCCATGGTCAAACAAGATGAAGGCATCATGTTTCCTTACCTTTCCCCAAGCATAGAAGAGAGGTGATCCTTTGCAATGAGCATCATCTTTTGGAGCTTTGATGGTGGAAGCTCTAGGAGTCTCACTGTGGGCATTTCTCTTGGGGCAAGAATGATAGCCATGTCCTTGATCCCCACACTTAAAGCATTTATCGTCTTTACAAAAGGCCTCTAATTCTTTGGGAGAGAGCTTATTTTTACCTTTGTAAGTTCCTTTCTCCTTGGCCTTGTTGTTGTAGGTATTGGTGTTGCCTTGGGAAGAGTTTTGAGCATTGCTCTTCCCTTTAGCTTCATTTCGATCCTTGTTTTCCACGGGCTTGAAATTTCTTCTCACCCGTTAGCAGCAAGCTAACACGGACACCATTTTTTGGAGTTCTGTTTGTAAAACATTTATTATTTTGATGAATCAAGAATATCTTAACTCCTAATTTCTCTGATAAACTCTATAATTAATGAGCCGGGGCGACAAGCTTCCAGATTGTATCAACTAGTTATTTCCCAGCTTTGGTAGAACTACAGATTATTAGTTTTGACCACCCAAAAACCTTGGCTAAGGTATAAAAGCCAATTTTTGTAAATTTTTTATAAGTTTTTGGATAAGAAATACACAGCGTGAGATAATGGCGCTCACTCCTCTCCTTCTCGCGCTTCCTACTCCCTCCTCGGTTGTCATATTGCAATTGCGTTTGTTGCATTGCAACCGCAGATAAGAGCTCTAGGCATTGACGTAAACAGTTCACAGTATTTCGTTGCTTTTGGCATCGTCGACCCACGGACTAATTTCATCATAACTAGGAATTTATACTTTTAAATCAAAAATTAAGCATAGGCGGGGTATTGGGACATCATTGCTAAGCATTTAGATGCATTTGGGTCGAAAATGACTAGGTCAAAAATCCACTGCTGTTAATAATCGCGATTTTGGAACTTGACCTAAAGTGTGGTTTGAGACCATAAGCATGTGCTTAGGTCTATAATCTTGTCCTAGAAGTTTTGTTACATTTGGATGTCATTTGATGCGCCGATGAGCGATTGGCTTTAGGTGATTTCAGTCACTTGAGTGTACCTTGAGTTAGATGCGAGTTGTTAGTTGTTTCCAGAGAGATTGTCAACCTCGTGTAGCCTCTATGCACTAGTCAAGTCAGCTTCATCCCATGGTTTGACAAATTAATTGTGGTTCTCGCTAATACTGCAATAAGATAGGATGGTGAGGTTAGACATGCGTCCCACATTTGGCGCCGTTTCCGGGGATCGAAGAGACCTAAAGTAGGAAAAAACATGAGCGTTTTGTGTAGTTGTCCTTTAACTTCCTTTAGGTTCACCTAGAGTTCAAAACTTTCTTTTAGAAACCGCATAGCTTAAGATTGTCTTCTTTTGCTATGTAGAGGTAGCTTGAAGGTATTCGTACTTGCTGATTACCTTTAGGATTGTAGGACTGTAGATTTAGATTAGGATTTGGAGAATGATTGGTAGACGAGACAAGTCTTAAGATCAAGGCTCTGAAAAAACATTAAAAAACACAAGAAAACACAAGAAAACGAGTGTACGTGGACACTTTCCACAACCCCATTGCATGAGAATCTAGGAGTAGGGTAAGTAGGATCCGAGGTGGATTTTAGAACATTGCTCTCTCTGAAAGAATCAAGTTTGAGTTGTTATTGGAAGTTGCAAAATTTCAGGTCTACGGCTAGAAATAGCTCGAAAAGACTCGAATCCACTCAACCCGACTGGATAGTAAGCCTAAGAGTTGTCTGCACCAGTTGGTAAGCTCAAAGACACTTCGAGCTAACAGATTTCAAGAGTTGTCCAAAACTTAGATTATTTACTTTTTCTTGACATTTTAGGCCAAATTAAGTTTTGACTTGATTCATAGGCTTAAAATAGCTCATATAAAGACTGTTTTTGAGAAAATTGCAAAAACGTGCTCATTTTAAGCCTAAAGTTAATAATCGTGATTATTAACTTTCTGCTCTAGACCAAGGTTCATACCATTGACTCATTCCATGTGTACAAACAACTTTTGTAAAGGCCCAAGAGATTTGGATCACTAAACTGGCAAAAAACTGGGTAAAAACTAAAGTTTGTACTAACTTTTTGAATCTTGAGTATAAATTAGGGAAAAATTTATCCAAACATGTTGAAATTTGATTCATAGTCTTATGTTGATGTGATAAACATGTGTATATGCTCAGTTGACCAAAAATGTGTAAAAAATTATCAAAAGTAAATAATCGCGATTATTTACATCTGCCCTATTGTTCAACTTTTTTGACCAAGTATGCATACCACTAGTTTCATCATGTTGTAATAAGCCCACAAACCAAATTTGGTAGATTTGGATCACTGGAGTGAAAATTGACTAAATCAAAGTTAGTCTGCGGACAGATAATTGATGACCATTTGATCAAAATTTATCCAAACTTGATGAAAATTGGCTAGTGACCTTAACTTAAGGTGCTTAAGAGATCTGTGTCAAAGTTGGGACAAAAACTTGCAAAAAATCTAGCTGGAGTAAATAATCGCGATTATTTACATCTACTTCAAAACTTGATGATTTTGCAAACTTGAGTATACCATAAGGTCAAGCACATCAAGTAGACCTCACAAATCAATTTTTGTGAAATTTGGATCCCAAAAGGGAGACTTAAGCCAGATTCTCAAAATTAGAGTCTACGGACACCAAACAATTGATAAACTTGATTAGATTTTGTCCAAACTTGTTGAAACTTGTCCAGGGACTCTAACAAGTTGTATACTTGCCAAACCTATCAAAAAAGTGCAAAAAATTGACAAAAGTAAATAATCTTGATTTTTTTCTTCTGCTATCCAGAGACATCAAATTTGACATTTGAACTTATACGATGATAGACCAACATAATGTAAAGCTACAGGGGAATTTTGGGTTCAATCGAGTCAAAATTGATACCTGTATACTTGGTTTTCAGGTTGCAGATCAAACCTTTGATTTTTGCTAAAGTCGAATTTGAAAGTCAAATTTTGACTCTCATAGCTCGAATTGAAGTGATACCCAGAGACCAACCACAAGAATAGCAAAAACTCTACTATATTTATAAAAGAAGAGCTAACTTGATCCAATTTGTATAGGCATCACGTTGCAGACGAGGAATCAGTGGCTTTACAGAAAGTTGCAATTGAATCAAGTGGAAATTGACGACAAGTCAATCCAAAGGTAAGTACTCTATCTAGGGCTTCATAAGTCTATATGAACCTTAGCTCTGGTCGTGTACTAGAAAATTAGGGCATACTCGGAGAAATCTCCAGAAGAGTATCCACCGAAGAAAGCATGAATCGAGGCAATTCCTTGCACACAGTTTCTGAAGAAGTCTCAAACACTTTTTCAGATTCAACATCCGAAATGTCTTCTTACTCGACTCACTCAAAAACCGGAACGACAGTGCGATATAAGCATGTACTATCCTTTTACAAGACTAACCGTCATGGAGCCCAAGTTTACATGGAACCTAATGAGGAGTATGCTATTCGCATTGATGACCATGGTATTAAGTTCGAAGAAGAGGTTAGGGCAAACAAACAAGGAAACATGTACATGGATTCAAATGGAACTCAGTATTTACAGGTCCAAAACCTTGACGTGATAGAAAAATGGGGGTTAGAAGTAAACACCATAATCCAAGATATGTCAGCAAAAGAAGGACCACCAACTTTAGAATTTGAGGGATACGATCAAGTAGACTTGAAGCCTTTGAAACGGCTTAGTACGGATAATCCTAGAATCAGAGTCCACAAAAGACTTCTCATGCCAAACCAGGACAATTAACGGCCATGAAGATCATATATATCTTCAAGATCAAAGATAAGGTATTAGTAGACCTACTAACCTACCTGTTTAAGGATTGTTATAACAACAGCTTTGTTATGATGACTCCTAAGGAGGTATAACAAACCAAATACCAAGGGTATTCCATACGGGATTGGATATTGGGGCAAGGACCAGAAGCAATTCCAAGGGATGAACACCTTGAGAGACACCCTCTTATCCATCTTCTTCATCCTCTTCCTCTTAAGAAAGTGATGGTGAAGACAACGAAGATCAAGGCAATAAAAAGGCAAGAACTAGGTCACCTTCTTCTCCATCTTCCTCAAATTCTTCATCTTCTGAAGAAAGTGATGGTGCAACCTTTGAACCATCAAAAAGAAGAGGCCATAGGGAATCCTATGCCGCATGGAAGAGGTTGTCCAAGCTCAAGAAATTCAAAGAGGGAGGGAAGAGCATCTCTTTCCTTACCTATGATGGCACTTTTGGTGCTACGGACAAAGTCTTGGACTTTATCCAACAATTTGATGCGGCATTCGGAGATGAGGGCTTCACGGAGTCCTCTAAGCTACGCCATGTAGCTATGCACTTTCAAAAGTCCACGAGACAATGGTGGTCTAGCCTACGGGCCAACGGTGAAGCTCCACGAACATGGAAATCTTTAAGAGTTTCCATTATGAAGGAGTTTTTAGCCACCATTACCAAATACAAAGTACTCACGGAATGGCGAAGCTTGAAGCCCTCTCCCTATGAATCCATCCACAAATATGTAGACAAGTTTTGTTACCTACAACTCAAAGCCACTGTCTTCAAAAAGTTGGATTTTGGAGAGCAAAAGCAGCAATTTTGTGCGGGCTGAACCGAAGAAATGGCGGAGTATGTTAACTCCCAAAGGCCACGCACCATATCGACAGTAATACATCATACTATGGTGGCCTCTCGAATCAATTTCCAAATAGGGGCTAAGAGGAATTCTAAGCCTCCTGAAAACAAGGGTTCCAATGAGCCTAAGGGGAAGGACAATGTCCAAAAGTCTCCTAAGGGCAATTCCAACAAAGCTAAGGAGAAGGGATTTTCCAAAGGCAAAAATAAACTCTCTCCTGAAGAGCTTGAGCGTTATCGCAAGGATAACCGGTGTTTCAAGTGCGGCGAACAATGGCATGCATACAACGCTTGTCCCCAAAAGAACAATTGCCATGATGCTCCTAGAGCTACCTTGGTTGAAATCCAAGAGGAGGAAACTCACCACAAAGGATCTCCTCGATGCCATGCTTGGGGAAATGTAAGAGAACATGATTCTTTTATTCTCTTTGACCCCTATTCTACTCATAATGTTATATCTATAGAGTGGGCCACCAAGCTAGGCATACAAACCTACGAGATGGGAGATGTCCTACCCGCACACGGTGCTTTCAAGGGGCAAGAAGCTTTAGTCACTCCCTTAATCGAGAAATTGAGGCTCCATGTCCAAATCTATGTGGACAAAGAGGACTTATTTATCTCTCCTCTCAAGCATGAGGATGTAATCCTAGGGGCACCATGGTTTGATCGCATGGCTGCCAATGTTAAATTCCCTGAAAGGAGAATCTCCTTTAAGTTTAGGGAAAAGAATATGTATACAGATGCTAAGGAAATGGGTAACACTATACCGATTGTACATACACAAGCTTTCAAAAAATCAATAAAGAGCTCTATTTCCGTGTACATGATTTTTGTTAAAGATTCTCAAAACATGATTTTTGTTAAAGATTCTGAAAATGAACCTAATGTTTTAGCAAAAGAAAATATACACAACCAAAAGGAATTAGAGTTATCCAATTTTCTCAAGGGGTTTCAAGATGTCTTTATTGACGACATCCCTTGTGATCTACCACCTAAACAAGGTAATGGTGACCATGCAATTGAACTTCTTTGAGGAAGTTCACCTCTTAACAAACCTCCTTATAGAGTTTCTCAAGCTCAACAATTGGAGATTATGCGGCAAGTGCATGAGTTAGTTGAGAAGGGCATGATTAGGCCTAGCTCATCTCCATTTTGTTCTCATGTGCTACTAGTGCAAAAGAAAGATGGCACATATTTTATGTGTGTTGACTATAGAGCACTAAATAGGATCACTATCAAAGATAGGTTTCCCATTCCACGGGTAGAAGACCTATTTGATAAGCTACAAGGCTCCACCTACTTCAGTAGGAATGACCTAAAAAGTGGCTATCATCAAATAAGTATAGTTGATCAAGACATTGTAAAGACCACATTCCGCACTACGTTTGGTCTTTAGGAATACATTATCATGCCTTTTGGCTTGACCAATGCACCAGCCACATTCAACCGCTTGATGGAGAATATATTCAGGCCTCACCGAACCTTTACTGGAGTGTTCTTTGATGATATCATCATCTAATCTAATTAATTATACGAACACAAGGAACACCTCCAGGTAATATTTCAAGTTCTAAGAGAGAATAAACTTTATGTTAATCAAAAGCAAAGTGAATTTTTCTTACAAGAGATTTAGTATTTAGGTCACATTATCTCTCAAGATGGCATCCAAATGGATCCATCAAAGTTAGAGGTAATAAAAGAATGGCCTAAACCAAGGAATATTCATGAGTTATAGGTATGTGCGCATACTATAGACGCTTCATAGAAAAGTTCTCACTAATATGCAGGACCATTACATGACCTAACAAAGAAAAACCTTAGGTACACATGGTCTGCCAAGGAGACCAATTCTTTCAAAAAGCTTGTCTCTCAACCTGTGCCTACACTACCGGATTTCTCAAAGCCATTTGAGGTCCAATGTGATGCTTGTGGTGATTTCCTTGGAGCTATTTTGCTTCAAGAAGTTCACGCCATAGGCTATGAAAGTCGAAGACTCGACCCTGTTGAGCAATCTCTAGGCACAAATGAAAAGGAACTCCTTGCAGTTCTACATGCCTTAGACTCGTGGAAGCACTATTTATTAGGGACTCCTTTCATTCTGCGAACGGATCACCAAAGTCTTAACTACTTCATGACTCAGACCAAGCTCTCCGACAAACAAATGAGGTGGGAAAATTTTCTTTCGCAATTTCATTTTCATATTGCTCACATTGCTAGCAAGCATAATCAAGTAGCTGATGCACTCTCAAGACGGTCGAGAGTGAATGTGGTTTCCATAGCAACTCACAATGATTTATCTTCTATGATAGATGAGTATGCTATTGATCCTGATTTTAGAGATGTGATTTCAGCCCTTGCACTAGGGAAGAAAGAGGAACCATTTACTTTACAAGATGGTTATCTTCTTTATGGCAATATACTATGCATTACTAGCTCACTATGTGAGAAAGTAATGTTTGAATCTCATGCTCCTCCTTATGCAGGACATATAGGGATTCAATCTACCGTAAAGGGCATTGAAACATATTTCTATTGGCCTACCATGAAAGCAAACATACAAGAGTATGTTTCTAAATGTGTGGTATGCCAAAAGATGAATTTTGATAGAGGGAAGAAACTTGGCCTGCTTCAACCTTTGCCAATCCCTAATTCACCAGGGGAGAGCATATCCATGGATTTTATATTTGGATTTCCTAAGTCTATCCATGGGAATATGGGAATATGGATGCTAGTAGATAGGTTCAGTACACAAGCTCACTTTATACCTGTCAAAAAGACTATCAAAGCCCATCAAATGGCAACCCTCTTCATTTCACAAATCTTCAAGTACCATGGCTTGCCAATGTCCATAATGTCAGATAGAGATCCTAGAATGACCAGTAATTTCTGGAAGGGTATCTTTGAGAATTTAGGGACAAGGCTAAACTTCTCTTCGGCCTATCACCCGCAAGCAAATGGCAGAAGTGAAATAACTAACCTAACAATCCTCGATCTACTAAAATTCTATGTAACGGAAGTAGATCAAAGATCCCAATGGGAGAAGCACTTACCCTTAATGGATTTTTGCCTACAATAACATTGTACATACTTCCACAGGAAAAGCACCTTTTGAGGTAATTGAGGGAAGATCAAAAAGCCCCTTGCTACTTAAGGTACACGGGAAGATCTTCGCTGCAGATGAGTATAGCTGAGACCTCCAAGAATCTTTCCAAAAGATTAAGGATGCTATTTCTATCTCACAACAAAGGCAAAAGGCTGCTGCTGACAAGCACAGAAGAGCCCAAACCTTTAAATAAAATGATTGGGTCTTACTCAAATTTCCCAAGGCTCGATTAAGGCACACAATGGGCAAGAATCCTATGGGACACCGAAAGTGTTGAGATGTCGAGCTCTACATCTTGAGCTGGCATCCACTACGGGTCTTGGCCGCTTACGGCATTTACTCACTGGCGCGTTAGGTGACCGACACGGAGGATCTCTGCCAGTGATTCTACAGCTGGACTACACTTACAGTGCCAGCCTAGTATGCTTCTAGCAAGTTCACACTTAGTGACCACATGTGCATATGTGTTGCTTTTCAGTTTTAGCACTTAGTCATTTTGTACTCTCTTTTCTGTGAGAAGAAGAAGAAGCTTTCCATCTCTGAGTGCTTTGTGCTTGTCTTGTGTAGATCTCTTGCATCCTCATTCTTTACATGGTATCAGAGCCTGGTGCAAGCAAGAGAGGCTAAGAGAGCAAGAGCATCACAATCCCTTTGTTTGCAATCCACGACCAGATGGCTCTGAAGTTTTTGAGCAGGTCTCCAAAGTGCAGTACACAGAGATTTACTGTACAAGTACAGTGGTTGTATGTACTCTTGATTGTGGACACTCGTTGAGTGTAGAAAGCGTTACAGGTACCACGATAGCAGGTTCAGTAGATTTGCAGGTTTTTGCAGATTGTAGCTATTTTGTCTTAGTGCTTCAAGATGTCTGACGGTTTCAGTCAGATTGTTACTGAGAAGCTTGAGAAAAATAACTACCCTGCATGGAAGTTCAGAATAACTAATTTCCTAAAAGGAAAAGGTTATTGGGACTATGTAGAAGGAGACAATGAAAAGGAACCAGAGATTCCTGAGGCAAATGCTACAGCAGAACAAAGAAAAGCCTTGAGGGACTGGCAACAAGGCTAGAGCAAAGTGATGTATTGGCTTTCTATGAGCATCATAGATGGCATGATGGGCTATCTACAGGATGCTGAAACCCCCGCCATTGCATGGAAAAACTTAGGCAGAGTGTTCGAGGTGAACACCAAGGCCAGGAAGCTTCAACTAAAGTCGGAGCTAAATCAGGTTAAGAGGAACAACCTCTCCATCAATGATTATGCCTTGAAGATCAAGAGTATCATTGAGGCTCTTGGATCTATTAAAGTCTCAGTGGAAGACGATGACATTGTCCGTGCATTCTTGGATGGTCTAGGAGATAAGTATGTACATTTCAGGTCTTCCATGAATACAAGAGACGACATCTCCGTGTTCCAAGATTTGATTTCTATGATTATTCTTGAGGACAAGAACCTTGACACATCTTCTTCTCATGGCAGAAATAATTCTGAACAGGCCTTCTATTCTAACTCCAACATAGGTAGAGGTAGAGGTCGTGGTTGAGGCCCAAGGGGTTGCAGGGGCCAATTTCAAGAAGGTCAATCAAATCAAAACAATACAGGTGGAAGGGGGAACCAGTCTCAAGGCAGGGGGAGTCAAAGAGGTCGTGGTGCAGGATCAAGCAGGCAACAACATATTGTAGATAGCAGAGAATGTTGGACTTGTGGTGAAAGAGGTCACATGTCACGTGACTGTCCAAAGGGAAAAGTAAGTGGAAAGAGATAACACGGCAACTATGCATCTACTAGCAGAGATGCAGATGACAGCAAAAACGAGCGCATGTTCGTTATGCAGCATGTAATGAATACAATGACTATAGAGAATTCCACCCAAGATGATGTTTGGTATGTGGATTCAGATGCCTTTAATCACATGACGTCTCGTGGAGAGTGGTTTAGAGATATGCACAAACTAGATGTGTCAGGCTATGTGCAGACAGGAGATGACACAGCTCACCCCATTGCTCATGTAGGGGACATACCTCTAAATACGAAGAGTGGAAAATCAAAGTACTTAGCAGATGTACTTCATGTCCCAAACATCACAAAGAATCTTGTTTCTGTTGGACAAATGGTTGAGCGGGGTTTGCAGGTTCGTTTCAATCCAAATGGCTGTTATGTAGAAGATTTCCAGAATGGCCGTAAGCTGATCACAGAGGCCAAATGTGTGGGCAGAATGTTTACGCTGAATGTAGACATGCCTGAGGTAAAAGATGCATTATGTGCACAAGGCACAGGTGTTGTGGCTGATGTTGACATTTGGCACAAACGCATTGGCCATGTCAATGAGCAAAGATTGTGCAGCATGCAATCAAAACAGATTGTAAAAGGTTTGCCCAAATTCAAGGTGGATGGTATGCATAAAGTGTGTGCAGCATGCCAGTTTGGAAAATAGTCAAAGGGCTCATTTACACATGAGCGCAATGTATGTAAAAAGCCACTTGAGGTGGTGCACACAGATGTTTGGGGTCCAACCGATACTGCAAGTATACATGGTTGCAGGTATTATGTCTCTTTCATTGATGACCATACAAGGAAAGTATGGGTCTACTTCATGCGTAACAAAAGTGAAGTGTTTGGTCACTTTCAGGACTTCAAAGTCATGATTGAGAAGGAGACAGATATGCAAATCAAGACATTGAGGTCAGATGGAGGGGGAGATTACTTCTCCAATGATTTTTCAGATTTTCTGCGAATGCATGGTATACGCAGGCACTTTACATGCAGATATACTCCACAGCAGAATGGGGCCGCAGAAAGGAAAAACAGGCACATTGTAGAGGTTGCATGTGCATTGATGAATGAGAAGAACATCCTCATCATTTATGGGCTGAAGCTGTAAATATAGCTGTGTACATTATGAATAGGACACCTACAGCTACGGTGCATGATGTAACGCCTGAGGAAAAGTTTACAGGTACAAA
Source organism: Adiantum capillus-veneris (assembly GCF_014529385.1). NCBI lineage: Eukaryota > Viridiplantae > Streptophyta > Polypodiopsida > Polypodiales > Pteridaceae > Adiantum > Adiantum capillus-veneris. The sequence continues at coordinate 84,684,329 of NC_140944.1, forward strand.
GCCTGATTTGGCACACTTGAAAGTGTTTGGCTGCATAGCTTACGTGCATGTACCAGATGAGTTGCGTAGGAAATTGGATCCTAAAGCAGAGAAATGTATTCTTGTGGGATATTCCCTTGAACAAAAGGGGTACAGGTGCTACAATCCTACTACACGAGAATTACGAGTGAGCAGAGATGTAGTCTTTGATGAGATGAGCAGTTAGTACAGTAATGCACATGGCACTATTGGGGCTGATGTAAAAGATGATGTGGTTGTACAAAATGTGAGGCCACAATCACAGGTTTTGAGTCGACCACAAGAGTCCTCTTCTCGTGGCTCTGTTGAGAAGCCATGGAATGGTAGACTACGTACTTGAGTTACTCCACCAGCAGGTACAGGGAATGTATCACGAAAAGAAAAGGAAAAGGTAGATGAAACTCCCTTTATGGCTGATGCATCATCAGGTTTTTCACATGTAGACATGGATTCAGATGGTTCTGAACAAAGTCTGGATGAGGAATTTGGAATTCCGGTTGTCAAGACACCTGGTGTAAGGAAAGTACAAGAAGATGCTAGAGGGCAAAGGAGTGACCCAGGACCGCGCAGATCTAACAGAGTCAGAAATACAGATCAAAAATTGACTTATGATGGGTATCTAGTGCATCACCAAGCCTACATGGCTAAGGTGATACAGGATGTGGAGCCCACATGTTTTACGGATGCAGTTGGAAATGTGCATTGGGATGATGTAATGAATGAAGAGATGGCTGCATTGGAAGCAAATGGCACATGGGAGTTGGTGCCATTGCCAAGTGGCAAGAAAGCTATTGGCTGTAAATGGGTGTATAAAACCAAGCATAAGGCTGATGGTAACATTGAGCGTCACAAGGCAAGGCTGGTCGCAAAGGGTTATGCACAGACGTATGGCATAGACTATGAGGAGACCTTTGCTCCAGTGGCAAAGATGACGACTGTGAGAGCTGTCATAGCAGTGGCTGCATCTAGAGGATGGATTATGCATCAAATGGATGTAAAGAATGCCTTCTTGAATGGTGAGTTGCAAGAGGAAGTGTATATGGATCAACCACCTGGTTATGTCGATCCAGGTTACCCAGATTATGTATGTAGGCTTCTCAAATCTTTGTATGGTTTGAAGCAGGGCTCTAGAGCATGGTATGACAGGATTGCCAAGTATCTTGTCAGTATTGGTTTTAGGAGAGCTCATGATGATCATTCACTCTATGTACGTGAGAGTGATGTGGGGATTGTGGTCATTACCATATATGTAGTGAAGTCGCGGAGCGGAGCGTGGGTCGACTCTCTCACACACACACACACACAGTGAGCTTACACAGTACAGTACGCGGAGAACTGTTAGAAGGGTTATCTCCCAATTCCTTAGTATTCACAAAAGAATATGTTAGTATATACAAAGAGTTAGAGGTAAGTGAGTTAGGCGGGCGGGCGGCCATATCCGCATAAGAGGCCACTTGGGCTTTAATCCCAACAACCTCCCACTTAAAGTCCAATGTGGCACTTTAAGTAACTGTAAATCTATGAACATAAATGTACAAAGATTTACATGGCTGCCATCTATCCAATGCCCAATAACTCACGACAATGCACAAAGCCCTCTCCTAGAAGTCCCTTTGTGAGTAGATCAGCAGGATTGTCCTTGGTGTGGATCTTCAGCAGTTGTATCTGCTTGTCTTCAAGTACTTCCCTAATGAAGTGATATTTCACATCAATATGCTTAGTCTTCGAATGGAACACTGGATTCTCTTATCCAAGTCTCCTGCATAATCTGAGTCAGTGTATCCTCTGACACTCAAATCCTGACTACCATAGCATATGCGCATACTCTTTGTATGTTTTAAGTATCTCATGATACCTTTCACTGCCTCCCAATGTTTCTTGCCAGGATTTGACATATATCTGCTAACCACTCCCACTGCAAATGCAATATCCGGACGTGTAGCAATCATTGCATACATCAAACTACCCACTGCAGACGCATATGGAATCTTATCCATTTCAGCCTTTTCTTCCTCAGACACAGGACAATCTTGTTTGCTAAGTTTCACATATGGTGGCAATGGAACACTCAATGCCTTTCCCTTCTCCATATTGAAACGGTGCAAAACCTTGTCAATATACTCTGTTTGAGATAACCAAATCAACTTCTTTGATCTGTCTCTCTCAATGCGCATACCAAGTATATGACTTGCCTCACCCATGTCTTTCATGTCAAACGATTTTGCCATCTTTGACTTCAAAGCTGAAATTTCTTCCAAGTGTTTGCCGGCAATCAACATGTCATCCACATACAAAATAAGGATCAGCCAACTGCCATCCTTAGCCTTCTTTGTATATAGACAGTGATCGAAGTCACTACGTTTGTAGCCTTGAGAAAGCATAAACTGGTGGAACTTATGGTACCATGCCCTCGGTGATTGTTTTAAGCCATAAAGACTCTTTAACAACTGGCATACCAAATGTTCCATGCCTTTCTCAACAAACCCTTCTGGCTGCTGCATGTAAATTTCCACATCTAAATCACCATGCAAGAACGTTGTCTTGACATCCATTTGGTGCAACACCAAATCCAATATAGCAACCAATGCAAGAAAGCATCTCAATGTAGTCATCTTAACCACTGGAGAGAAGACTTCATCAAAGTCAATGCCTTGTTCTTGCTTAAAGCCCTTGGCAACAAGCCTTGCTTTGTACTTTGGCTGACTATCATGAGCGGTGATCTTATACCTGTAAACCCATTTACAAGGTAGAGCCTTTTTGCCCTGTGGTAATTTAACCAACTTCCATGTCTGGTTTTTATGCAGAGCTGTCATCTCTGACTGCATGGCCAACTGCCATTTTTTCGAGTCAACCACTTGTAATGCTTCCTTGTAACAAGATGGTTCTCCGCAATCTGTGAGCATGACATAATTTAGAGATGGCACATAACGATCAGGTGGTTTGGAGACACGCTCAGAACGTCTCACCACAACTGATTCTGCCTCTCTAGCCACTATAGGCTGTTCTTGAGCCTGACCATGCTGTCTTGATGTGCTAGCACTAGGTCCATCTTCCCTGAAGACAACTCTTCTGATCTCCTCTGTCTTCTCTGGCTTAGCGTGAAACTTGGCTTCATTGAAATGCACATCATTGCTACGAATAAGCTTTCTGGACTCAGGATCCCAAAGCCGGTAACCCATCTCGCCCGATTCTCCGTAGCCAAGAAATATACACTTCTTGCTCTTTGGTTCTAACTTATTTCTGAACTCCTTAGGAATATGGCTATAAGCTTCACAACCAAAGACTCTGAGATGCTTATACGAAGGTGCCTTGCCTGTCCATAGCATCTCGGCCACTGCACTCTTATCCAGAACCCTACTAGGAGACCTGTTGATCAAATGGACTGCTGTAGCCACTGCTTCCGCCCAAAATCCATTAGGCAACTCAGCATTTGACAACATGCTTCTGACCTTCTCTTGTATGGTCCTATTCATACGTTCTGCAACCCCATTCTGTGAAGGATTATATGGTGCAGTAAGCTCCCGCTTAATCCCTTTTGCTTCACAAAAGTCTTGAAAAGCTTTGGAAACGTACTCTCCACCATTGTCAGTTCTCAAGCACTTCAGCTTCTGACCACTCTGATTCTCCACCAGCTGCAAGAATGTCTTAAAGACCTTGAGCACCTCATCCTTGTGCTTCAAGAAGTAAACCCATACTTTGCGAGAATAGTCATCTATGAATGTACAAAAATACGTTGCTCCCCCTAGTGACAAACTAGGCATTGGTCCACATAGATCACTGTGTACAAGAGCTAACCGTTCGTCCCTACGATTCCTCTTTGATCTGTGCGGTTCCTGTGTTTGCTTACCATAAACACAATGCTCACAAAACTCGAAATCTTGAAATGAAAAGCCAGGCAAATAACCATAATGAGAAAGTATTTCCATTCCTCTTTTTGACATATGTCCCAACCTACGATGCCACAGTGACACACTTGGCTGCTCAATCACATTAATTACATGGTTTTTAACCTCTGAAACATGTAAAGTGTACAGAGTTCCTGACTTGCTGCCATGTGCTACAGTCATCGAACCTTTGGAGATCTTCCAAGCGCTGTTCCCAAAAACTGTCACATAACCCGCATCATCCAACTTCCCTGTACTAATCAAGCTCTTTTGGATTGCTGGAACATGTCTGACATTCTTGAGCCATAAAGAAGAGCCATTCTGAAACTTCAACTGCACATCTCCCACTCCAAGTATGTCACAAACCTGCTCATTGCCAAGTCTGACATAGTCTTTAGTAGCCATATATGATGTAAACCACTCTTTGTGCGGAGAAACATGTAAAGATGCCCCTGAGTCGATAATCCAATCACTCATAGCATGTCCATCCTCTGCAGTCAAGAAAACAGAATCAAGATTGCTTGTAAGGAAGATGTCACCAGCTGCTATACCAGAATCACTGTCTGAACCAGATCCTGTGACATTCACCTCTTCAATCTTCAATGAACTCTTCTTTTCATCTTGCTCAGAACTCTTTGTTTTTCCTTTTTCTTGTTTCCACTTTGTACAGTCTCGCTTCATGTGACCCTTCTTGCCACAATGGTAGCATTCTATGTCATCCTTTGACTTCGAATCACGAGACTTACTTCGGTTTTGTGCCTTCTTACCCTTCTTCTCTTTAAACTGTTGTCTCCCTCGAACAACCAAAGCACTATTCCCTTTGCCTTTGTCAATGTTCTTCCTGTTCACTTCCTCTGTGAGCAAGCTGCCTTCTACATTGGCACTTGTAAGACCTTCTGGCGCGACAGAATTACTTAACGCTGTACGAAAAGTATCCCAACTGTCTGGCAAAGTGATTAAGAGAAACATAGCCTTCACTGAATCTGGAAAGACTATCTCCTGTGTTGTTAACTGGCTGAAAATTGTGTGAAATTCATTCAGATGATTTGACATGGCTGTCCCTTCCTTCATCTTCAAATCCACCAATTTCTTGAGCCAGTAAATCTGAGAAGCAGCACTTTGTTTCTCATACATATCACATAGCTTTTGCCATACGCCATACGCTGTAGTCTCTTCTGCTACGTTGAAGTAAACATTTTCTGCCAGTGTCAGCATGATTGTGGAACAAGCTAACTCGTCAAGCTCTTCCCACTCATCTTCAGCCATACCTTTTGGTCTCTCCCCTTTGAGCTTCAGTGGCTTCACTTGTTTTTTCTGCACCAAAACCTGCCAAATCTGCTTCTTCCAGAATGGAAAGTTTGTGCCATCCAGCTTCTTTATGTTGTAAAGAGTCTCACTTTGAGAAGATGCCATATCTGCCAAACTGCTTACTCCTGAGAAAAATCCGGCAGAGTTTCCCCTGTAAACTGGCCTTTGTACACAGTAAACAAGCTGTAATCAACAAGCTGAACACCTCTCCTCAGGAACTGTCAGTATTTTGAAAATTTTTGACAGAGTCTCCCCTGTAAACTGAGCTCTGGGAACCAAAAGATAGCTCAAAAAACAATCATAAATAGCTGACCAGTGACAAATCCTGTAAGCATACACTGTCTCCTCTCTGGGCGATGACAGAACCTGTATCTGTCTCAAGACTGAACCCTGAACAATGCCTCAACGGCCTGACGCATAAGATGCAATCCAGTGTCTACACAAAGTCATACATCCTAAGGGATAAAAGTCGCCGAAGAGGATGCGTGTAGAGGGGAACTCCAGCAACCTAATCCACCTCACACTGGGTAACCCAGCCCCCAGTGCTTGGCTTCAAAAAACCTCACACACGACCCTCTCAGATGGCTCAGCAAACTACCCAGAACTAGCATACATCCTATAATAGACCAATCACTGTCCTATTACCGCTGCGGCGGTCTGTCTGCTAGCGTGACTCACAACTAGCAGACCCACAATCACAGTACATCAATCTACAATACATGCCAGTGGTGTCAAGCCGTCGTATGGCCACACCTCCCCTGGAACCTGGCAAGCACAAGAAGTAGCAATGCAGACTGCAATATATATATCTGATGATATATATGTGTACCTGGTCTATAGATGATGCTCTGAAGACGAATAAGTGATGTATGTCGATGTCGATATTGATGTCGACCACCTCCTGCTTGCCAATCTACACGAGACGGATTTCTTTGCGGCTGAAATCTATCTTCTGCTGTAGTGCTCAGAACGAAATTCTGAGGGCATAAACGGCTTCGAAAGGGGGGTAAAACCCCAGGTCGCCTGATGGAAACGCTCCCGGAACGCCGAGTGTGAATTTTCGAACTCCGGATCCAAAATCTGCCGGAAAAGTGCGCGCGCGCGCGCGATTGCGCAAATCCGCACTGAACCTGGCTCTGATACCAATTGAAGTCGCGGAGCGGAGCGTGGGTCGACTCTCTCACACACACACACACACAGTGAGCTTACACAGTACAGTACGCGGAGAACTGTTAGAAGGGTTATCTCCCAATTCCTTAGTATTCACAAAAGAATATGTTAGTATATACAAAGAGTTAGAGGTAAGTGAGTTAGGCGGGCGGGCGGCCATATCCGCATAAGAGGCCACTTGGGCTTTAATCCCAACATGTAGATGACCTTATTATTGTGGGTGACAATGCTATGGAGATTGACCATGTGAAGGGTCTTCTCAAACAGGAGTTTGAAATGAAATATTTGGGCGAGTTGCGCTACTTTCTTGGCATTGAGGTGATCAGGACTCCAGAGGGTGTATGGCTGTCACAGAGACAATATGCTTTGGACATGTTGTCAAAGTAGGGTATGGCTGATTGTAAGCCAATTTCTATTCCCTTGGATGTGAATGCAAAGCTGAGTGCAGAGAAGGGTGATGTTGTTGAGGATGTCAAGATGTACAGGAAGATTGTGGGTAGTCTAATCTACTTGAGTATCACGAGGCCAGACTTGAGCTACACAGTAGGCTTGGAGAGTCAATTCATGCAGCTTCCAAGGAAGCCACATTTGGATGGAGTACGATGCACACTTCGGTATGTGCAAGGTACTCTTGACTACACATTGTTCTATGCAGCAGATGCTCCATTAGCATTGTATGGGTATACAGATGCAGATTGGGCAGGTAGCATTGTTGATAGGAGATCTACGAGTGGCTTCATGTTCTCTTTTGGGAGTGTTGTTGTTACTTGGAGCAGCAAAAAGCAGCCTACGCTTGCTTTATCGAGCACAGAGGCCGAGTACAAAGGTGCAGCAGTTGCGGCGTGCGAGGTAGCTTGGCTACACACATTACTTGAGGAATTGGGAGTGCAGGTGAACCAGCAGATTGTCATCCATTGTGGCAACCTCAGCAACATGCAGTTGGCTAGGAACCCAATGTTCCATGCCAGGACCAAACACATAGAGGTCCATTACCACTACGTTCGAGAGCGAGTGTTGGCGGGCGACATCGACTTGGTCTACGTCAGCATAGAGGAGCAGATAGCGGATATCTTTAACAAGGCCCTCGGAGCTGAGAAGCTTCGACGTTTCCAGACTATGCTTGGACTCTGCGACATGCAGAGCTCGAGGGGGAGTGTTGAGATGTCGAGCTCTACATCTTGAGCTGGCATCCACTACGGGTCTTGTCCGCTTACGGCATTTACTCACTGGCGCGTTAGGTGACCGACACAGAGGATCTGTGCCAGTGATTCTACATCTGGACTACACTTATAGTGCTAGCCTAGTATGCTTCTAGCGAGTTCACACTTAGTGACCGCATGTGCATATGTGCTACTTTTCAGTTTTAGCACTTAGTCATTTTGTTCTCTCTTTTCTGTGAGAACAAGAAGAAGCTTTCCATCTCTGAGTGCTCTCTTGCATCCTCATTCTTTACAGAAAGTACTATGCTAAGTTAGCAAAAAGGTACTATGGTCCTTTCAGATTCTTAGGCCAATCAATGAGATGGCCTATCAACTCAAGTTTCCTAATCACTGGCTCATACACAATTCTTTCCATGTGAGCCTATTAAAGCCTTACAAAGGATATCCACCACAAGAACCAGCAATTGAAGACCCACCGAAGATCGAGGACCAAGAAGAGGTGTTGCAGCCCGAGTCCATTCTCCGACATGAAGACAAGGTACTAAGAGGCGGTACTACTATCCAACGATATCTTATTAAGTTTAAAAATTATCCTTTTGAAGATGCTAGATGGATGCAAGGCATACAATTAAAGGATAACCTAAACCTTGTCAATGCTTCCCTAGAGTAAGAAAATGTACAAACGTTAAAAATGAACAACGTTTTTTGTCTTATAAGACTCTCTTTTTCTTTACTGTGCACAAAAATGAATTAGTATGCATGCTTAGATCAAGTTTGCGGAGACAACGTCTCCCGAACACCAAGTAGAGCTTGTCACTCTACTATGGAAGACTGACAGGACTAATGTGCAGACATGTTTGCGACAGCTTAGGCTCTCAAGCGCCAAATGGACTAGTCATCCATTCTGGAACGATGTCGTAGGGTAACATAGGGATCCTCTACCAACTAAGAAAAGGACTAATGAATATGCTTTATCTTCTCTACCCCATAGTTGAGACCAATATGATTTCAAGGGAGAGGTAATGTCATAATAATCAATATCTAATTCTCCTAAATGATTTTCTCATGTTAAACTGATCATTTAATATGGGGAAGTGCCAGGGGAGAAAAAGTTAGAAATTGGTTAAGCTAGCAGACCGGCCACAGTAGGGATCCAAAGAAGGGAAAATAGGGATCCAAAGGGGGGGGCATCTGTAAAAGAGCCATGTGCAACAATGGGCTTAAAAGACCCTAAGGTTCAGCCCATTAAGACTTCCAAAATGCTAAGGTTTCAAAATTCAAAGGTTGTGTCCAAAGGTCAAACATTGGGGGAATTGGATGCTTTGTGTGTGTCCCAAAAAGTCTTTGTCAAGCCCTACATAGGAGGGGGCAAGCCCAAGAAGTAGGGGATGAGAGAGAAACACCCACACACACACACAAGCTCCCTTTGTACACAAGGGGAAAGAGGGACACATGTCATCTCCCTAGGCCAGATGCCCACAAGGTGTACTCAAATCGTATTGGATGGCCATGGTGGTGAACCAATGAAAATTAGGCTAGAGTGAATCTAGTTTAATTAATTTAAAAACACTTAATAAAAGAACCAATAGTAATTAAGCTCTCTAGAAGACTATTGGACAGTCTCCCAAGGGGACTAATGAGCATTCAACAGCCCAATGGCTTGCCTGATTCTTATTGGCCGGGAGGCAAAGGGGTCCAATGAGAGTTTAGTTGAATTAAATAATTACCTAAAGCTCTCACAAAAGGGGAAAGGGGGACACATGTCAGAAGGCTATCACTTATGGTGCTTAATTTCCATTGGCTGAGGCTGGGGAGGTCCAATAGGGCTGTAGCATGAGTTATTAGCAAGGGGGGTCGATCACGAGAGAGAGGGGGCTGATTTTTCAAAGGCATTATCACCTACACACACACACACACACTAGCTCATGTGTGGAGTAAGAAGACTCTCTCTCCTTCTCAAGCTTTAATGGCAAGCTTATCACCTACTCCAAGCTTGTGAGAAGGAAGGCCTACACCAACAACTCTTGGCTTTGTGATGCAAATCCAACCAAGAGCCAAGCTTCAATGCATGCTCATCTCTTCTACCATGCTAATTACTAAGCTAAGCTATGCTAATGTGAGTGATTATGTGAGGAGATGTACATCTTACATCTTTCTTGTAAGAATACTCCTTCTTCCTCTCAATCTACTCTCATACCCCGCTAGCTCTCACCATCTTCGAAGGTGTGTGAGGTCTTGGGTCTAAGATCGTGAGGGAATTGATGTTGTGTTTGATAAGTGTTTTGCATAGTGCATGAATTTTTCATCTTCACTGCACTATCTAGTATTGAAGGAACACAAGAAATTGTATTGTAAAATGTCTCTCTTGATGGGAGAAACCATAATACAAAGCCTTTTGGAGGGGGGACCGGATCCATGCAAATCCGGTCCTCAATTGTTGTCAATTTCTTAATTTCTCTCTCTTTTGAAGTATTGTTTATGCTATCTAACTAGGTGTTATGATTTTTGTTGCTCTCTCTACCCAAGCACTCTTGTTATTCTCATTAGGAAGCTATTCTAACGAAATGATCACTATGTTCATGTTATTTTCCTCTACACACAAGTTACTAGAACATTAAATGTTACACATGTCGTCAATGCTTGACTTGTTGCCTTCTTGTATGTGGAATAACTGATTGCATTCAATCTAGCTCCTGTGTCGACCAAAGCATTGGTGATATGATTGTTGAGTTGTACTTTGATGCGCATGTCCATTCCATCTAACAAGGCATCATCTGTTGAAACTGAGTCTTTAGGTAATTACCATTGTCGATCATCTATTTCCAAAGTGTTGATGGGAATCAGTATCTGTTGATTCTTGAGAGAAACTTTTTGCTTGAGTACCGAAAGCTGAGCTTTCTCTTGGGCTTGATCAATAACCTGCTGTCGTTTGATCTTCCTTTGTTTGGTTGCATGCATTCTTTCTAGCAAATCATTTGTTAGTGGAAAATTGTATTTCTTTAAACGACATCCACTAATCCAGTTAGCCATTGATTCACCATCTAGGGTGGATAATTTTACTACTTCACTTGGAGATACATCTTCAATGATAAATGGTCCGTTTTACTTTTTCTTAAACTTGGGAATGTGTTGGTTAAGGGAATAGACTAGAACTAAGTCCCCTTTCTTGAAGATTTTTGTGATTAATTGGGAATCAAAAAACTGTTTTTGTTTTCGCTTTTGTGCATAGATATGAGCTACAGCATTTAGCCTTTGCTCGTCTAGATTTTCTAAATCTTCAAGACTTTTTGACAATTCATGTCTAGTCCACTCAAGATTATGTGCTACCCTTAATGTCGACAATAGAAATTCTATTGGTAGTATGGCATCAAGACCATAAACAAGGTTAAAGGATGTAGCATTTAGAGCTATTTTGAATGAAACTCGATAAGCCCATAGAGCAACATGGAGATTCATTTCCCAATCTTTCCTTCCTAAACTAACCACTTTAGTCAGGACCGAGCTAAGAATTTTATTCTATGCTCAACTTGTCCATTTTCTTGTGGGTGATAGGGAGCTGATTTGTTATGGATGACCATAAATTCATTAAGCAAATACTATATTACCTCATTGAGGAAATGAGTTCCCCGATCACTGATAATGCCTATTGGCAGTCCATATCTCGTGAATACATACTCATATAAGAATGCAACAGTGGTTCTGGCATCATTCTTTTGAGTTGCTTTAGCCTCGGCCTACTTGATCAAATAGTTCGTAGCTACAATGATATATTGAGCTTGGGTTCTATAACACAAGTGGTTGTATTGGTCCAAAAAAATCTATACCCCATTTTGCGAAAGCTCTAGCCTCCATCATTGGTATTAAGAGCATGCTATCTACTCATGTTGGCATTTTTGCTGATTGACAAGCATCACATCTTCGAACATATTCTTTGGCGTCTGCAAAAAGTGTTGTCCACCATATGCCTACCATCAAGATTGCTCTTGTGGTGGTCTCACTAGGAAAGTGACCTCCAGCTAATCCAACATGTGCTTGTTCTATAATCAGAATGTACTCGTTTTCATTTGCACAAAGACGCAAATGTTTATCTTTACCTCTCCAATACAATTGGTTCCCAATAAGATCATAGTCTCTTGCTTCAGTTTCAATTGCTCTTTGATGGCGTTTACTCATATCCTCAGGAAATGTTCACCTCGATAAGTAAGTAACCAGATAATTACTCCACTTAGGAACGGGTGACATCTGAAACAATGTTACGTGAGATATGGGTGTTTGTTTTTGACATTGATGGCAATCCTTTATAAAGGATCGAACATCTCTCCTCATAGTCGGCCAAAATACTCCAAGTCTCAAGATTCGTTGCATAGTTTGGTCTTGTTTTCAAAGTGAAGTCCTACTATGGTCACATGTGCTTGGCTTAGGTACTGTCCTTTCTCTTCAAGGTTAATGCATAAGAGCAATATCCCGTCTTGATTTCTTTTGTATAGCCTTCCAGCTAGTAATTGATACATAGCCGATTGCTTGATTAATCCGATTGTGATAGGAAGTGGTATTTGTGAATCCACTTGAGCTATTGTCATTAATGACACAATGTTTTCCAACCATCTAGGTATCATTTCCACGAAGAACAAATAGGCATATGGTAAATCATCGTCTACCCCTTTAGGTAATTCCTCTGAAACAATCCTTGAAAAATGATATGCTCGTTGATGTGTAGTGCCTTTTTTTAAACCACAGTGAAATCAAATTCAAGAAGAATGATGAACCATCTCACTATTCTCCATGTGTTGCATGGCTTGTTGACCAAATACAACAAAGCTTGGTGGTCCACAAAGAACACAAACTTGTTGGCTAATAGGTAATGTCTATACTTTTAACGGCATAGATCATTCCTAATCCTTCTCTTTTGGTGGTGGTGTAATTCTTTTCTGCCATGTTCAATTGTCCGCTAGCATAAGAAATAGGAAAGTCAATTTTCCCATCTCCTGGTTGAGCTAGTATACAATTGATAGAAAAATTAGAAGCATCTACATGTACGTGGAATATCTTATCCCAATCTGGTGCTTTCAATATTGGATCTAAGGTGAGAGCTTGCTTAAGCTTCATGAAGGATTCGTCACATGCCTTGGTCCATTCAAAGTGTGTAATCAAGTTATACATGGGTTTTGCAATTATAGCATACATGTAGATGAACCGTCGATAATATTCACAATGTCCCATGAAGGCTTGTACCCCCTTGACTGTTGTTGGTCTAGGCAAATCAACAATGACATGAATCTTCTCAATATCAATAGTTGTGTCATTTTTAGACACTATACGTCCAAGAATTTTTCCTTGTCTTCCCATGAATGTGCACTTTTCAGGATTTAAGAAAATCCTATAAAGTCTACATTTTTTGAATACCTTTTTGAGGTGTTCAAAATGATCAGCCCGGATTGATGAATATACGCATAGATCATCCATATATACTTCTAAGAATTTCCTAAGTATTATTTGAAAGCATGGCTCATCAACCTTGGAAACGTGGTTGGAGCATTAGTTAACCCAAACAGCATAATCCGATAGGCAAATATACCCCATTCTATTGCAAAAGCAGTTTTATGATCATCTTTTGGGTCAACCAAAAGTTGATTGTATTCCGAAAAGCCATCTAAGAAGCTGTAAGCTTCTTTTCTTGCAACTCCTTCTAATACATTCTTAGTTATTGGAAGAGGAAAGTTTTCTCTAATGGTGGATGCATTCACCTTTTTGAGAATAACACACACTCGTAATTTTCCATTCTTCTTGGGTACTACCAGAATTAGAAGCACCCAATCTATGTGTTCAATTTTGTAAATGAATTCGGCTTCCTTTAGTTTTTCAATCTCTTCTTTCATCTTCCTGGCAAATGTTTCGTTATACATGTATGGTCTTTGTCTACTTGGTTTTGCGTCATCTCTCATGGGTATGGTATGTTGACAGTTCTGGATCAACCCCCTTGAGATCCTTGTAAGACCAAGTGAAGATATCTTGGTATTCCTTTAACAAGCTCAGCAAACGATTTTCTTCTTCATTTGTTAGGTCATTCACAATGTAAGCAGGTCTAGGCTCTTCTCCTGGTTCAACCAAGTCTACCCTTTTAGCGTTTTCAGGCCCTTTGTAAGATTCACCTTGTTTCTACAGTTTCCTAACAGGTTGTTCAACTATGATTTTCTGATCTTGGAGAGTATACTTTTTGTAATGGGATGGAACATGCATTACATCCTTACCATCCTCTTCTGTGGTTTCCATTTCGGTTGTGTATATCTCCTTTAGAGCTTTTTTCAACTCTTGATACTTGTTTTTCCGCTCAACTCTGGTCATGAGTGGTTTCTTATTGTGAGATTTTTCTTGGGTACCCTTCCTTTTTTTTCTCGATGTCTGAGACATTTTTGAGTTTTTGTTTGAAGGATATCTGCCAGTTACTTTGTCTTTGACACAATCATTAGCATCTATCTGCATCAGGAATTGTCTTTTACTGGAGACTGATGGTATAGGTCATGTTTTCACAATTTTGGTGTCTCTCTTTCGTCTATACCATTTTTTTCTTCTTGATTTTTGGTTTGGAAAGTCAAAAAACTTTTCCTCCCCTCCCTTTAAGAGTAATTTAGCTCTCGTATGCTCTTTTTCTGACCCCGAATCTTCTGAGGTAGCTGAGTGTTTATCTAACTCATCAGTTCCATCATAATAGAGGTCTGAAAAGGCTTGTTGAGCTTTCATTAAGTCCTTGGGTTCCTCATGTTTGTTTTCAATGTTGAGGATTGAAATCATCTGGATGGGAATTATGGCGTAGCCATCCTCATTGCAAAATTGAGTGGGCATAGATGTATTCACACATACATCCATTGTTGCTAAAATTTGAGTCCACTCAAATGGCTCAAATAAATGTTTTGGAAAGGGTTCAGGTACGTAGGCTTCGTCAGTGCACTCCCTTTCTAGGATACATTCTTCTCGTCTTAAGCTTCTGTTTTTCGAAGCTCCACACATCCAAATAGGAGTGTCTTTGTTTAACGAGGATGGGAGTTTAGTTTCAGCCAAAGAGACTGAATCAAACTCTTGGATGGGAGTGTTCAAGACATCTCTACAAGTGTGATCTTTTAGATTGACTCTTGTTATAGATCCAACTTGCTTCAAGTACAGATAGTTGTTTCCTCAATCTTGGATAAGTTGTACCTGTCGCATGAAAGGTCTTCCCAATATGATTTCATAGTTGAGTTTTTTTCCAAAGTCTACTATGGCAAATGTGTGTTGATATTTAATTCCACAGGAATTGACTATCACTTTTTCAAGAAGCCCTGATGGTCTCTCAATGTGTCCGTCAGCCAACTGCAATTTCATTCGAGTTTGTCTAATGGCTGGATGTCCCTAGGATTCCCATACTGCTTTACTGGCTATGGCTATGCCAGCTCCACTATCCAGTATTGCCATGGTTTCAATGTCATTATATTTCAGTGGGAGGGTGGTGTTTCCTTCTTTCCCTTCATAATATTCTCCGACCTTGTTCATAGGAACTGATCAAATCTCTTTGTATTCCATTTCATTTTTCAATTTTACCAAATTCTTCGAGATTAACCCCGTTATCCCCACCTTCTCTAGGGTTTTCTGTAAATCATTCCATAAGTATGGTCTGAGTTTTAACAATTCTCTTAAGGTAAGAGTGCATTGGATGGGTGCAGACATGATTGAATGGATGTTGTCTACTTCTAGGGTCTGCTCATCTCTTTTTACTTGAGTGGTCTTGCACACAATGGATTCATCTTCGTTATCTCCCAAGTAAGAAGGTAATGTTTTTAATGTCAATGGTTTTGACATTCTTGAAGCTTCCGATCCGCAATCCCCGTATAAGGATTGTAAATCCATGTTCATATTAGAAGGTAGGTTATCCAACCAGATTCCTCTATAGGAGATGACTTTAGAGTTAGGCTCCCATCATTGATCTTTCTCACTTGTTCCCATAAGTGTCCTGGCCAGTCTTCCTCTACGAATGGAATTCCGTCTAAGGCATCTTCGTTGTCCGGTACTATAAGCTCTGGTTCATTTGTTTCAAGGTGGGGTTTTGCCACCACATCAGGTTTTGTTTTTGTTTCTTTGATCACAAGTTCTTCGGGTTTTGCAATACTTTCAATCTTGGGTTTTTGTTTTTCTAGCATTTCTTGCGTGATTCTTACCAAGTTTTGATAAGCTTCCAGCTTAGCTGCTTCCATATCTGGAGATGGATAATTTTTCCATTTATTTTCCATGTTTTGGCCTACTTTCAGCGGCATTAATAGGCTAAAAAATTTTGACAACCAGAATGGATCCTCCAGATTTCACAGTTGTTTCCTTGAATTTACTGCCAGGTTCTTTCAACTTGTCTTGGGCTAGCATTTTTGCTTTCTCTTTGATTTCAACCCATTGTTTTTGTTTTCTCATCTCATATCTTTTGCTTCTGATCCTTTTGATTCTTTGAGAAGAAACTTTTGTGTTCTCCAAATCATCAGAGGAGTTGTGTTTCTTTTTCTTTGCCTGGGCTCTAGTGATTACCTTGATTGGAACAATCGGTTCACTCTCCGATGCGCTACTAGGCATCACTAGGACTATGTTTACTACAATTTTTCCCTTGTTCAAAGGATTTTTAGGACAATCTTCCGAAAAGTCTCCTCCCTTTTTGCAACATTGTATGCAATAGGCTTCAATTGGTTTGAGGATTTTGTCAGGCTCTGGACATTCGTTTTTCCAATGGTCATCAGTACCATAGTTATGACAGTTTCCTATTCTAGGCTTCATCATGGGTCTTCTCATGGGAGGTCTGACACCTTGATTAGCTACATAATACATCAGTGCTAGCTCTGGTGTAGCATAAGTCACTATTTCTTCCATTAGTGGTGAATGTGGATTATACCAATCTTTTTCTACCATTACTGTAGATGGACTAGGCTCTGCATAGGGTGTAAGAGGCACTATTTCTTGCTCATCTATGACTCCTTCAGAGTGCATGTACTTTACAGGTACTGCATTATGTCCTGGATACGGAAGTTGTTGTCCCAACACAAGTTGAGGTCTTTCCATACCCATTGGTGGTGTTTGAGCTTGGGCCATATTAGGCTGATATCTATACATGGGTTGTCCTTGTGGCCTCATGGGCATGTACTGAACATTCCCATCATACTTTGGTCTGAAGTATCACTCGTGGGTCTCATGGTTGGTCCATTTAACCTCGATTGCACACCATTTTTGTGGCCTTATTGATTGTCCCTGTGGAGGTCTCATAGGTGCTTTTTGCATATTATTCATCATGTCATTCATCCTTTTTAGCATATCTTCTATGGCTGAGAGTGGTGCCGCAATAGTCGTTCCACTTGTGATGGTTTTGTGGACGAAGTCTTCTCACTTTGATTATCCTTAGGGACATCTTCTTCGTTGAAGATCTCGCAATTGTCTCCTAGGTCAATAGCATCAGACACACCCGCTTTTAGGGTTGTATGCTTTTTACTATAGAGTATAGCATGAAGTTCTTTGTTTAGCGGTCCCTCCAGAAACAAAGATACAAGTCGTTCTTTTGCAGGTATCTCCATCTCTAGGCATCTGTCAATGTATTGTTTCATTTGAGTTGCACAATCCCTAACAGACTCACCGTGTTTCTGTTTAAAGCTGTAGATTTGAACTACCGTATTATGTTTGATCCTCATTTTGGAACAAGCAGCTACAAATCCTTGAGCTAATGTGTTCAAGTCCATGATTGACCTTGGTGGAATGTTTTGGAACCATGTCAAAGCTTTTCCTTCTAATGTCATTCCAAACCCCTCGAATTGAGTATGGAAATCGAATATATTCTCTGCTGTTAGCACTTGCTTAAAGTTTGTTAAGTGGTCGTATGGATCCCCTAATCCACTGTATTTTCTGATCCATTTTTGAAAATCAGCTGGTCTGACGCGTCTGTTTGGTTCAACTCCAGGTCTTCTGAGAGGTTGTCTTGTTCCGAGTCCTTCAAACCAGTTTGTTGGAAATAGTGACTCATATAGCCCTGGATTGGCCTTAGTGTCACCCGGTTTTCTATGTGATGAGGTGGTTTCTGGTTTCTTCACATTACTTTCTCGCCTTTTTATTCTCTTGATTTTTGTCATCCCTCTTTGAAGTATGTTGTGGAGAAGCATGCGATGGTCTTCTCCGTTTTGGAGGTGATGGAGAGCGTTTAGCCCGCCGTCTTCATGGAGCGATTGAGAAGCGGAAGTGAAAAATAGACCCGGTGGCCTCTACACCAAGACTATGCACAATGGCCTCATCATGGGGGATACACAATAGGGGCACCACCTAGCAAGATATGCGGCTAGGACGCATACATATACACAATGAAGCATGCCATGGAAAAGAATTTCAAGATCCACGCCCAAATGTGGAATGGGGTGGTCGGAGAATAAGGTGAGAGGAGTGGTGAATGAGTGAGAATGGGCTTGCTACTCATGCATGTTAGTAAGGAAGATAATGAGGTAGGGGAAACTTGTGAGTATGCTCACTTATCATACAAGAGGTGGCGAATCCGCACACCTCAAGATGGAAGTAGCAAGATGATAGGAATATGAGAGGGAGAGAGAGAGTGTGTGTGTATGGTGGCGAATCCGCACACCTTTACATAAGCAGAAAAAAAAAGGCAAGGAACAAGCATATACCATACTCACAATGAGATGTATCCAAAACGACACAAAGTATGGCACCAAGATGGAGTGTGTTGATTGCTTGCAAAAGATGAATACAATAGGTAGCGTATGGCAGGAAAATGAGAAGCGGACAAGATCGTAGGAGGCATAATGGAGAGATGGGAGTTGATGGCGAGGAATATCATGAGTGTGTCCACCCTTCTTCTTCTTGAAATTGTGCCTTCAACCCTTAATTACAAGTGGTGTGGAGGTGTGGTGCTCATCTTTTGTGCATGGTGATGGTCATGATGATGGTGTTGTGATTATGTGACTAGGGTTCATGCTACAAGCATGTAGCACAAGAGTGTGTATGGATAGGTGTGTGTGTGTGTTTTTTTTTTTTTTTTAAGTGAGCTCTCATGGACTCCTTATATAGGGAAGGAGGGGAGGATTTAGCAATATTTCTATTTGAGGTGAGTATCCCACTTTGGTGACTAGGAAAATGGGGTGCATGTGACTATGGCTCCCATCTTGTCTCCTCATTATTTAAAATACCAGACTCAATAGAGAGAGAAGATGAGAGAATGTGGGTAGGATGTAGAGGATAGGAGATATTTACAATAGTCTAGCTTTGGCTAGACATAAGCTTATTAGGGAGAGAAGAGAGAGGTAAAAAATTTACAAGAGAGATTGTCAAAGGTGGATAGTTGTTGATGAGGATGGATCCTCCAAAAATGGTGATAGAATCACTCTAGACTTGCCAAGACCTCATTAAAAGAGCCTTGTCTCTTGTAATCATGCTTGAAGACTTGTAGAACCATAGTCATTCTAGAGGGAAGAAAATTGGGGATGGCATGTGTCACCATTACACGAAAAAACTGGGGTCCACTACAAAAATCATATCTCCGTGTTCATAACTCCAGAAATTCTGAAAAAATTTGAGCTAAAAGTTGAGATCACGAGCTACATCTTTTATGTTGAACGCTCCTTCAGATTCGGGGTTCTTCTCTACTTAAAAAATTCAGCCAAATAATGTATTATTTGTGGCTGCAAAGGTCTTTTGGTGGTCCCCTTTGAGTGGACTTCTCTCTTGCCTTCAAGTGTGAGCTCCTTCATGTGTATGAAAACATGACCTAGAGTTTTGAAAAGATTGGCAATCATCTAGATGGAGGTATTATTGAAATTTGAAAGTGAGGTTGAGGTTTGAAAATGAAAACTAGTGAATAAAATATTTTTGTAGGGTGGAATAATATACATACATGAAAAATATATTAGAAAATACTAAACTATATAATGTAATTTAAAATATATATATTTAATATTTAAGGTCAAAAGAGATATCAACAAAGAAAGCTTACTTATTTATGCTACATCGTGATTGATTAGCATAAGTCTTATTTATTTAATAAAGGCTAAAGCTTTTGTGAAAAAGGGAAGAAAAATCAACAGTAACTTATATATTAGAAAATATTTTGGTAAAAGGGCAAAGATATATGGGGGGGTTCCCATGCATGGAAAAGCTTGCCTCATTAGCCCTCCCCCAAAGGCTAGAGGTATTCATGCCTCTAGCGTTGTACTTGATTCTTTTTCAATTGAGGTGGAGGAGTCTCTCTCCTCGGGGATTTCCATCATAGGTGTTTGATCAAATCTCAAAAAGTATTGCTTCAACCTCCATCCATTGACACGTGTTTTGTGGAGCCTACCATCTGCATCCATCAATCGGTAACTGCCATTGGCGTAGCGCTTTCTAATGACAAATGACCCCTTCCATCTGGGTGAAAAAATTTTATCCTTCCTAGTGTCAAATCTATTATCATACCGTAGGACCAACATACCTTTCTTGAGACCTTTTGCCCTAAGTCCCTTGTTGAAGGTAAGTCGACGTTGCTCTGACTGTGCTGCATAATAGTTGATAGCATCTTCTCTGTCTAGTTGAAGCCTCTCTAGATCAAGAATGTGGTTGTGGAGATGAGCATTAGGACGTTCCACCTGCCCAGCTAGCACCCTGAGATTAGCCAATTGTACTTCAATGGGTAAATGGCTTCCTTACCAAACACCAAGTGATATGGTGTGAACCCAAGGGATGTGCGAAATGAAGTGCGATAAGCCCAAAGTGCAGCCATAAGATGCTTGTCCCAATCACTTTTGTGATTGTTTACATGTTTAGTGATGATCTTGCAGATCATACCATTTATCTTTTCCACCAAACCATTGTATTGTGGGTAGTAGGGAGTTGAGTGTCGTCGTGAGATACCTAACTTCTCCATTAGCTCTCCTACAAGGTCTCCTCTTAAACCTGGTCCCCTGTCAGAAATTATTTCAAGAGGAGTGCCAAAACTGCAACAAATGTTTTCAAATACGAACTTAGCCACTTCCTTAGCTGTAATCCGGGTGGTGGAAACTGCTTCAGCCCACCTGGTCATGTAGTCCACACCCATGATGATATAAAATTTACCTGATTGGTTCCTTGGAAAAGGCCCAATAGCATCAATTCCCCATTTCTCAAATGGTCCATATGAGATTATAGGAGTATGTGGCTCATATGTGAGCCTCCTATCCCCTGCCTTTTGACATTCCTTGCATGTTTTACACCAATGATGCACATCCCTATGTAGACTAGGCCATACAAACCCGGCTTGTAGAATCTTTCTACTAGTGATGTCAAGTGCAAAGTGTCCTCCGCAAACACCATCATGGCAACTTGAAATGATTTCAGTGATCTCTCTAGAGAGAGGTACACGCCTAAGAATTTGATCCTTACCCTTGCAGTAGAGGTCGTCATTGATAAGGCGGTATTTTTTTGCCTTGCGCACAAGCCACTGCTTTTGGCCCTTAGTAAGATCCTTAGGACGCTCTCCTGTGTCCAAGAAACTCATGGTGTCAGGCATAGCATCACTACCTTGGAAGAGAGGCAGCTTCAACTTGATAGCACCCACCACTGAAACATCTTGCAGCTTCTCTCTAGCTAGAGCATCTGCTTCTTGATTTTCTGCTCGAGGGACATGATGTAATTGTACAACTTGAAATTTTCCTAAAAGTTCCTTGACTTTGCGCAAATGGCCTAGCAAGCTATGATTTTTACAAGCCCAAGTTCCTTGTATTTGTTTTATTAAAAGCATGGCATCACCAAATACATTTAACCGTTGAATGCCCTGTGTCCCACACCACTCTAACCCAAGAGTTAAGGCTGCATATTTTGCCTCATTGTTAGAGTGAGAATCCAAGAGATTCCCAATGGAGAAAACCTCATCCCCTTGCTCGTTGAAGATGACAATGCCTGCTGCAGCTTTGTCCACTTTCCTCTTATAGGCTCCATCAAAGAAAAGAGAGTGAGCCTCCTTTACCTTAGGGGCTTCCAACACAGGTGTAATATCTTGATCATTTGGATTTATCTTTAGCTTCTTTTCATAGTGGCGATGAGTGAGAATACCTCCTAGGCTGGCCCTTGTGGAGTTCTCCACTTGCATTGTGTAGTCAAACTCTTGTAGCCTTGTGAGCCATTAGGAAATCCTAGAAGAAACATCCATGTGCTGCATTACATAAGGAAATACTTCTTCCATTGTTAAGATTATGAATGGTCTAGACAATAAATACGAGCGAAATTTGGTGGTAGCAAACATTAATGCAAGCACCATGTGCTCCACTGCCGTGTATCCCTTTTCTGATGGAGTCATCATTCGACTAGAGAAGTAGATAGGACGCATGAACAAAGTTTGAGGATCCTTTTGCATCAATACAGCCCCAAGTGTGTCATTGCCCACACTAGGGTTTACATAAAATGGCTCGTCCCACTTTGGAGCTGCTATGGTGGGAAGTGAAGCTAGAATTTGTTTTACCTCATTGAATTGTTGTTCATTTTCTTCACTCCAAGTGAAGATCTCTTGATGGGTAACTTGTTGTAAAGGGATAACCACTTGGGAGAGCAAGTGAATGAACCTACTCAAATACCTCACCTTTTGAAGAAAAGAGACCAACTGCTTTGTTGTGGTGGGAGAGGTTAAAGCCAGCAAGGCTTGAACCTTGCTTGGGTCAGCTTCAATGCCAGTGGCCGAGATCACATGGCCAAGAAGAGTAACCTTGCTTTCACCAATGTGGCATTTCTCCACATTGAGTTGGCCCCCCAAAGCTTGTAGCCTAGCTAGACCTTCATAAACTTTCTCCAAATGAAGAGAGCGAGAGCTATAGATACAAAAGTCATCAATAAAAACACGGATTGATTTTCCAAAGAATGGTTGAAAAACAAATGTCACATATCGCTGAAAAGTGGCTGGAGCATTAGTGAGACCAAAAGGAATAACTCTGTAATCAAAACATCCCCATAGTGTGATGAAGGTTGTCTTCTTTTGATCTTTTTCAGCGATGCTAATTTGGAAGTAGCCTGAGTAGCCATCACATACCGTGTAGCGCTCATGTCCTGCTACCTCATTAAGTATTTCCTCTTGAAAAGGAAGAGGAAAATGGTCCCTCTTTGTGGCTGCATTAAGAGGCTTGTAATCAACACAAACCCTCCACTTACCATTCTTCTTTGGTGTGACTACCACTGGAGAAACCCACTCTGAGTCTTCAACAGGATAGATAAAACCGGCTTCTAGCAATTTCCTCACCTCTTTGAGCAAGGCGTCTTGTTGAATTACTCCTAGCCGCCTGAGCTTCTGCACTACAGGTTTACTTCCCTCCTTGAGCTTAATGTGATGTTGAACTACTGTGATGCCAGTGATTTTATCATATTCATCAATGAACAATGTGGTAAAATTACTTAGCATCAAAATATAATCTTCACGCTCCTTCCCACACAACTCACTAGAGAGCATTTGATGTAGCTTACGTGCTTCTACCAGAGTTTGTATACCTGGTGTCTCCCCTTGGTTTGATGATGAGAAATCAGGTTTCTCCATCTTCTTAGGGTCCTTGAGAATGATCCCCATCACCTCAATGCTACTATCACTTTCTTCACCCACTGTTGACTCCTCCTCTGAAGTGGTTGAAGAGTCACCACTATAAAACTCATCCATAGAGGTTTCTAGATCCATGTCGCATTGCCGACCTTTCTTCATGTCGTAAATTATTGGCCTCCCTTTTTCATCCTTCATCTGGATTATGCCGGTGTCCCAGTCCTGCTTAGCTCTCATAGCAATAAGGCAAGGCCTCCCTAGAATGATAGGATAGCCCTCCCCTTTGTGTGGCATGACAAAGATGTCCACATCTACCTCGGTGTTGAATTCCTTTATCCTAACTGCATTTATGACACCAACACATTGAACTTTAAAATTATTTGCCATTTTGGCTCGGCATGGTGCCGGCCGACTCACCTCTAAACCCAAACGGTGCATCATTTTTTCACTCATGACGCATATTTGTGCGCCACCATCGATGTAGATATTGGAGATGTGTTGCCCTTTGATGTAAGCATCCATCACTGGTAGTATGTCATCTAGATTCCTCCCAGAGATAGCCCCAGCTATCTTTGGCTTTGGTCGTCTCGTGCTAACCATCTTTGTCCATTGTCTCCTCACCCTAGGTGCTAGGTGGAGTAATTGGGGCCAGGTGATTTTTGGGCCCTGCATAGAAGCATCTTGAACCAAATCATATGGTTTAGAACATTCATCCAAAGAGAAATCTACAATGTCAATTTTACGTCGTGCCTTGGAAGGCTTTTTGCTAGATTCCCCTTTAGTCTTCATCTTTTCTTCCTTTTGGGAATATTCACCTTGCCTAGCGCGTTTTAC
The DNA here is from genome assembly GCF_014529385.1 of Adiantum capillus-veneris. Taxonomy (NCBI): domain Eukaryota; kingdom Viridiplantae; phylum Streptophyta; class Polypodiopsida; order Polypodiales; family Pteridaceae; genus Adiantum; species Adiantum capillus-veneris. The sequence continues at coordinate 84,708,226 of NC_140944.1, forward strand.
CCCTATGGCATATAATCCTTTAAACTTGGTCTTACCTTTTGCTACTCCCTTGATATCCTCCTCCACTTTCTCCTTTCCTTTACCTTCAAGACTGATGACGCTTACTGTTTGATTGCCAACTAGTGGTGGGGGTAAGGGTGGAATGAGAGGTTGTGGTGGTGGTGGTGGTTGTGGTTGAATGGGTGGTTGTAGGATTTGCATGGGTGGTGCTTGTTGTGGTGCCCTCGGTGGTGGTGGTCTTGCTCTCGGTGGTGAAACCTGGTTTTGCCTAGCTCCTCTGTTGAAATTCTGTCTCCTTGGGTGTGGACAATAGTACATGCCATGACCATCCTCCCCACAATTGTAGCAGTGGTATTCTTGGTTTTGCCTTCGTTGTCCTCTTCCTTGCTCTTGGTTGCGATTGTGTGCATGCCCTTGTTGTATCAAATGGACTAAGAGATTCTCAAGTTGATTGGTGATTCGATTGAGCACGTCTTGTTGATCTTCAATTGGTTCTTGTGGTTGAATCCTCTGGGCGGCTGTTGTAGGTGGTGCTAGAGGTGGTCGGGTCCTAACGGCTTCCTCTTCATCGATATTCTTGTCTTGTAGGCGCAACTTCTTGTCTTTAAGGCAGGCTACTTCAACTGCTAGCTCATACGTAGCAGGAAACCTTCCCTTCACCTTCTCTTTAAGAGTTGGCCATAACCCAGCCACAAACCGATCCTTCTTTAGGAAATCAGGTGCCCCCTCATCCTCTCTTAACGATGCAACCCATCGCCCCCATAAATCTACAAACTTTGACTCATATGATGCGTATTCCAGCATACTGCCTTGCTTCAACTCTGTCAACAATTTCCATAGCTTCTCTGATGTTGTGCCCTCTCCAAAATGCTTGACAAAGGCTGCTCTTAATAAGTCCCACCGTTCCTTGGTTGCTTGTGCCAAGGCATTGTACCATGATCTTGCCTCCACCTTCACTAGAAGTGGGAAGATGCGCAAGCGCGAAGCATCATCATCTCTCGCAGAGATGACACATGCTATTTCCAAGTTGTCTAGAAAGTCTGCAGCATCCTCACCCACCTTACCAGTAAAGGTTGGAAATGCTACACTTGCCATTGTGAGAGTGAGAAAATTAACTTGACTTAGATATCTTTTTTTTTTTTTTTAAATAGAGATTCAATACATGGGTGCTCGGTAGATGGAAAACATACTATACAAAGATGAAAATAACTACATCAAAAGACACTTCATGATTAATCATAGGGAGGATAAAGGGTAGAGAAGAGGTGTTTATCTCTTGCAGTCGTTCTCTACCAAACATGGTTGTAATGATCTGCTGATAAAACATCTTGCGGTCCAAGATTACTTTGATTGATTGAATTCGTTGTGGTACATAAGTTTGGTTCCTTGCAAAAGGTTGATGCGTTGGGTCCATCTCATGATAATTCGGAAAGGCTCTCTCCTTCGTGGTGGAAGGTTATAGTCGGAGGTGTAGAGCCCTTGGTAGTCGAGGTCAAATTTATAGTACCACAGGACAAGGTTTTCTTTGTCTTCTAGCTCTAGGACTGCCCCTCTAGCAAGCTCTTGGAAAAGCTTGAACTCTCTCTCTTTGAGCAACTTCACTTTCCTGCAAGATAGAGTGCCATCTAGTGTATACACAGTTGTGATGAGGTAGGTGGTGAGTCTTACCACTTGTATTAATCCAAGTTGGATGGATACATAGCAAGTTGTAAAGTCGTCATCATAGCCTTGATTCACAAGCAACACCCCTTGAAGGTGGAGGGTCTTGTCTTTCCGCCAAGCAAAACCTGTGTCAAATACCTTGTCGATGACAAGCTCCGCCACTTCACTCGGTAGACGACGTAGAATCCATGCTGCTGTTTCTAGTTCCTGGCTCATGAGATGAGAGTGAGGTATAGAAAGACTTTGGAGGATTTACCCTTTTGTTTTGGAGACGGGGTGATTATTGAAGGGGATCGGGGAGCACCACAGATGGAGAGTGAGAGAGAGAAGGAGACACACGACACACAGATATGGGTGGGGAGACTCAAAGAGTGAGAAGCCCCCTATACACTTATGCTATGTATAAGGTATACAAGTCAGTGGACGCCCAGACTCTGGGCGGCCGGGCAAGGCACAGACGCCTATACCCCAACAACCTCCCACTTAAAGGTGACTGTGCCTTTAAGCAAGGGAACCTAGTCTAAAGACTACAAAAGGTGAGAGAAAACCGCTCTCAACCGATGCCCACTGGGTGGCTGTGATCGTGTGCATCCGGCTGTCCTGCTCCCGTGTAAGTCCATACACCACCAGACGTACCGCACACGTACTGCAAGTATGTATGCAATACCTGCATATCTCCCTCGTGCAATATGCCATCATCAGTCAACAAACGACTGACAACCCCAACTGCAAATGCTCCCACTGCAGCTGCGATATCCGGTCTCAAGATCAACATCTCATACATGAGACCACCGAATGCCGATGCAATGCTAGCGGGCCCTGCTAGCTCTACGGAGCATGCATCAACATATATATCCCTGGCAATAGGCATCTCTGACTGACAAGGCCTTTCAGCCACATGAATCTCCTGACTGTCCACAAAAGACGCATCAACCTGTCGTGTAACCTCAGAGCAAACCGGCTGCTCTAGGTGTCTGCTGGAAGACATATCCTGCACAACTATATCCCCATGCTCACTGTCGAGCATAGAAAGGAATGACTGCATAATCGCTGACATCTCAGTCTTCTCTGCAATCATCCACTGCAAACATGACCACTCAATCTGCTATGACTCACTAGACCTCTCATGCTCTAACTCCGTATGCATAGACTCTTGCACAACGTCCTCCTGTTGTGACTCACTAGAGCAAGACCGCTCTACCTGTCTATCCTGCACAGAAGTATCTCGCACAACTGACTCTCTGCTTTGCTCAGTCACTAGCAAAGCATGCATGTGTGACTGTCACCTCTCTGTGTGACTGCTCAAGTCGTGCCTCAACTATGTGCACAACGAGCTCACTACTCTGCACTCCATGCAAAGCATCCTGCAACCCATAAGCAAAAGAGACTCGCCTGCTCTCTCGCTGTCTACCTGGCTGCATGATCACAGAGACAACACCGTCTCTCACGTGATCCACATGCAATGGGTCACCTGTACCACTCCTGGCACCTCTCCCAATCACTAGCGAACCCAAATGCATCACAAAATATCGCTCTCGTAGCGAAATCTGACATCCACAATCTCTAAGCTGACCAATCGAGATCAAACTCACTGTCAAATCTGGTACATAGCGCACATGTCGTAACAAGTAAGATGCACCACTCGGTAATGACAGTCTCACATCTCCTACACCTGCTATCGCATGCACCGATCCATCGGTCAAATGTACACTGCCAAGCATCCCGCTAGAATAGCTACAAAACCATTCACGATGCGGCGTGACATGAAACATAGCATCTGCGTCTAGCAACCACTGCGAAGGGAGTACACTATCCACATGTATAGCATCTCGTGCATAGCTCGAGGTAAAAGTGACATCCCCGTCACTAGTATACTCCGACACTACATCTGCATCAACTGTCAAAGCAACTGAGTCCATGGCATCACTACATACATCTCTGAGACTGCCATATCTCCTACAATGTCGCATACGACGAAAATAGTGTCGTCTAATGTGTCCAGAATGACCACAATACCAACATGTCACCTGTTGGCGTACTCGTGAATGTACATGTCTCACACAAGTCCTTGATGACTCAGATCTATCATACATATCATGTAATCTGCACCAAAGTTCTCTCGAAGTAGTCTCATACATAACAAGAGCATATACAGATTCCGCAAGGTGCAAAGAGAGTGTAGATAGTGCCATCTCCTCTAGCTCCTGCCACTGATCGTCAGACATGTTTGAAGGTCTACCTGCATCACCACTCAATGGTCGATGCAACCCTCGCTGTGTCAATGCATCAAGCATACACTCTCTCCATGCCGCAAAGTCTGACCCATCAAACACGCGCATCTGTGAGAGGCCACAATCTGATCGACCACCTGTCTCTACCATGAGCACAATGTAGCAAACTAGAAAGCAAAACCACCTCACCAACAACACCTGGAAACTGTCTACAAATATGGCCAGAAACACAATGTAAAACCTGTGAGACACACTCCAAAATAGAGCTCCCGCAATGTCAACCAAATCAGCCCTAAACTGGCTCGAATCGCATCAACAAAAGTGTGCAAATATGGCTCAAAACCTGATGTAAAGTTGCACCAATAACCGTGCAAAACCTTGCACAAAATCACAAGTCAATATGACTCAATCGCGCATAAATATCTAACAAAATTTTGGCAGAGTCTCCTTTGTAACTGGAGCAAAATCTCAACAGTAAACCTCAAAGAGACAATAATATATGCCACAATGGCCAATCCGGGAATAAACTCGACTGGAATCACCTCACAAAGTCATACATATGAGCATACCCGCTCTTGCCGGAGTACCACTCAACGGCACCTCAAATGACATACATGTGAGTGATGATTGCTGCCAAAATACCTTTCAATCGATGACCAAATGTCTGCCAAATAACTATAGCAACATTTTGCAAAACCTTGCAAGATCTGTCGCTATGCGCAATACGAAATACGGCACACAAGGGCATACACAAGTGACTCCAAAATCCAACCAAATGATGACTGAAAATCACCTGTCAAAGTGGGAGTAAACTCAACCACTAAACTGTCAAAGAGCAACCTATGGATACGTAGAAGCTATGGCGAGAACCTGGATAAAATCCAACAGAGTTTCTTCTATAAATTGAGCCAAATCTCAAATAATCTCAGCCATAAACAAATACACAAATCCATATATGGCATACATAAACCGCCAAGACCATGGCAACATAGCTCACTCTCGCATGAGTGGCTCTCTGGACAAATGCATATCCAAAAACCTGTGTACACCTATGAATTTGCTGGTTGCTACAGAAAATACTCGGTGTGTGTGAGATATACCAAAAACAGTGTTTTTGGGACCCAAAAGTGCACAAATAAACCTGCTGTTGTATCTGCTGTAATTCAAAGAATAATTTCAGAAAATAGACATCACCATCGCGTCCAGAGCGTACCAAAACCCTGACCTAGACTCCTGGATCATGTAGATCTGAATCTGTATGACGGAGCTACGCAAAAAACTGCGTTTTAGAGCCCGAAAATAGCAAAAACAAGTTGCACACGGTCTTGAACCAGCTCCTGCTCCACTCTGCATGATGCAATGTCCTCTCAATGCAAGCTCCAATGCAAGAGTTCTGCCACAACAGCATCCAAGCACTCGAATGTCAAGCTCTCCTCCGCCGAGCACTTCTCTAACGAGCTCCACTGAGCTCAAAAGCTGCTCTCACCAAGGAAGCCGCAACCGCCTCCTCGACCAAGCTTGACCACACCAAGCTCCTAAGCTCCAAAGACAATGCTCCTCAAGCTAAAATCGCTCTCCGTGAAACTCCCCGATCAAACTCCACCATCGAGAGAGAGTGATCTATCGCCTCGAAGCTCTCAAAGCCGTCGTGCTCTCCGCGGTCACCATAGCTCTGATACCAATTGAAGGGGATCGGGGAGCACCACAGACGGAGAGTGAGAGAGAGAAGGAGACACACGACACAGAGATATGGGTGGGGAGACTCAAAGAGTGAGCATCCCCCTATACACTTATGCTATGTATAAGGTATACAAGTCAGTGGGCGCCCAGACTCTGGGCGGCCGAGCAAGGCACAGACGCCTATACCCCAACAATTGTCGGCGTTGGAAAACCCTTGAATCTTTTGGTGCAAGGGAGAGGGAGGTACCACGCGTTTGTAGTAGCTTCCTCATGTTGTGAAGGCTTGTTGTGGATGTAGGTGGAATAGGTGGCAAAGACGTGGATGTAGATGTAGAGAAGCCTGGCGCTACTTGAAAGCCTACTAATGTGAGAAAGCCTGTGTGTACGTCGAGGGAGAAAATGATGGCCTTTTCTTCACTTTGGGTTGCACTTATGTCGAAGGTGCGGTTTTTGGCTACAATGTGAGCATGATGCAGCTTGCGTGGATGATGAGAAATGTAAACAATTTGAGTAGGGAAAGGGGGTCTTACCACCTCTTCTATGCTAACAATACAACACCCTGGCAAGAGTGTCTTGATGACTTGAGTCAAACCTTCTTGAAGCTCCTCCTCTTCAGTGGTCCAATTAGAGAATTCAAGAAGCCACTCGTCCACGAAGAGAAGTAAGCATGTCAGCCTTGTAAACTGAAGGTTTCAAGAGCCCTCCTCAGTGGGGGCACCAAATGAGAAGCGGAAGTGAAAAATAGACCCGGTGGCCTCTACACCAAGACTATGCACAATGGCCTCATCATGGGGGATACACAATAGGGGCACCACCTAGCAAGATATGCGGCTAGGACGCATACATATTGAGGCGGTCCGGGGCGGGCAACAAGAAGAGAAACCTCTAGACACCCTTCAAGGCTCCCGTGCTACTCAATTGGGTTGGGGTTGGAAAAAACAACAAACACACACACAAACCCGCAACCTAACCCTACACAAATTTGGGGCACCACCTAGTTTTGGATGCGAACTAGGACGCGTAAAGAGAGAGAGAGAGAGAGAGAGAGAGAGAGAGAGAGAGAGAGAGAGAGGGAGGGAGAGGGGGAGAGAGACAGAGAGAGAGAGAGAGAGAGAGAGAGAGAAAGAGAGAGAGATAGTGCTCGGCTGCTTTGAAACGTATCGGCAATGATCAAGCAAACACAACTATATATTTAAGAAAGAGAGAGAAAGGGGAGGGGGTGCTTGTTTCATTAATACCTTCTTACAAATCTGTCATGACAAATCAAAGTGAGATTAGTATTTGTTCAACATAGCTTGCATAAATTTCACCACAACACATCACAAGAAAAGCCACCCCAATCACTGTCTTAAGGCCAGGGGAGTCCTCTCCACCCTGTCGCCTTCTTACAGTATGTGGGATTTATGGCTAGATTGATGACAACACCATGAGACAAGCTATCAAGAACTTAACAAAAAACACCAAGACACTTACGCATCATTGTTGTCCATTACTTCACGTTGGAAAGGAGACAAAGTATCCAAGCTTAGTCCAAATCCACCCTCCTTGATTCAGCAAATGTTGGGCTTACACTAGTAGGAGAAATGATAGATTTCCTACTCTCAATTGAATGATCACTCTCTCTCTTACAATGGCATAGAGTTCCCTTGATAATCCCCTATTACAACACATGCACATGCATAAGACAATGAGCTTCCACTCAAGAGCTCCTTCTAGAGAGGTTGAGCTTGGCTTCTCAAGCTATAGCATAGTGCTCTTGCTTATGGCTCCCCCTTTTGTGCTAGCTACACCCTCCTTTTATAGCAATTTTGAAGGCTAGGGTTACTCCTCTAACCATGGTTGGGTTAGATTTTCAGCCATTTATCTAATTTCTTTTGCTTGGAATTATCAAGAAGTTGGTGGGGAAAGAGAGAGGAGAGAAATGGAGGTGATAGGACTTTTCATAGTGGGTTAGTGTTAGTAGAGTTAGTATTAATTTACAAATGGAATTGGATATTTACAATGGGAGTATCCATGTAGGATACAAATAAGGAAGAAAAACTCTTAAGAGGTAAGAAAAGGTGGATTTCTTACAAGGTTGATGCTCCAAGTGTCTTGAGTAGGGCCAATTTTGACGCTTGTTGACGGTCCACTAGCTTTGACGGTACATTTTTTCTCCACTCTTGACCTTCCTTGAGAGACAAGGTAATTGAAGCTGAGTAATCAACCACCATGATGCTGTCTTTTAAGAGAAGAGGCTGAATTTTGTGGTTTTTTTGATAGATATGGGTAAATTGGAGGAGGAAAAATGAGACTAGGTGGTCAATTTTGGAATGGAATTGTGTGTGGGAGGTATGAGTTCACCATGGTTTCTCTTATTCTTCAAGGTTGAGGAGAAGGTGAGTAGGGTGCAGAGAGGAGTGGTGAGAGAGGTGGGGATGATGAGTGGAAAAGTGTGTGTGAAAGAGGAAAATGATAAAGTGGAAGAGAGAGTGTGGCTGCATAGCATGGGAAAACTGGGGTCCACTAATAAAATCATAGCTCACAGCTCGTAGCTCAAAAAAATATGAAACAATTTGAGGCAAAAGTTCAGCCCACGAGCTACAACTTTTGTTTGTATCACCTTTTCAAATTCGGAGAGCAAGTGAACTTTAAAAATTCAGCAAAACCGAACGTTTTTTTCCACTGCACAAGGTCTTTGTGGGGTCCTTCTTTGGATGATTCTTTTGAATACCTCCAAGAGTGAACCCTCCATAGTGCATGTATGCATGCCACCTACCCTTGACCTTATTTGGTAGGTCTATAATTGAAGATATTGTTGAGATTGTGATATAAGTGAATAGTACAACTAAGAAAATCAAATATTGAGGGGTCTAAAAAATATGTACATGTCAAATATAAATAATATTAGTGGAAAAAATATAAAGGGGTCAAAAGAAATCTCTCTCATTATGAGGCTACCATAAAAAGATAAATATTTTTGGTGTTCTAATTTTTTAGAAAAAAAACAAAATAGATGTAGGAAGGGAAAATTCACAATAGTGAAAAAATATACACATAAATAAAACTAGTTTTTTGGATTTTTGTTGGGGTGGAGTTACACCAAATATAAGAGAAGCTTACATGAAAATATTTCTATATGGAATAAAGAGTATGAAAAATGGTAAGAAAAAATGTGGTAATGGTGAGGCAATGTACAGAGCATAAATAACACACACCTAGGTAAAATATTTAAATAAATACCAAAATAATTATGAAAAAATCTTTTATTTAGGCCCCATATACAAAGAAATATTTACATACGCATGGGCCATAATATACTTATATTTTTTATATTTTTTATTTTTTTGGCTCAACTAGCCCAATGACTAGCTAATTGAGGGTTTTTTATTTCAGTAAGGAGATATGGGAAAAGTCCCCTAACTCACACGCACCTATATACAGTGAAATGGTAGGCATAGCCATAGCATTTGGGTGAATTTGGTAGGGTGGAGTAACTTACTATGGCAATTATGGAGAGCCGAAAAACGGCTATCAATATACACAATGAAGCATGCCATGGAAAACAATTTCAAGATCCACGCGCAAATGTGGAATGGGGTGGTCAGAGAATAAGGTGAGAGGAGTGGTGAATGAGTGAGAATGCGCTTGCTACTCATGCATGTTAGTAAGGAAGATAATGAGGTACTGGAAACTTGCGAGTATGCTCACTTATCATACAAGAGGTGGCGAATCCGCACACCTCAAGATGAAAGTAGCAAGATGATAGGAATATGAGAGGGAGAGAGAGAGTGTGTGTGTGTATGGTGGCGAATCTACACACCTTTACATAAGCAGAAAAAAAAAGGCAAGGAACAAGCATATACCATACTCACAATGAGATGTATCCAAAGCGACACAAAGTATGGCACCAAGATGGAGTGTGTTGATTGCTTGCAAAAGATGAATACAATAGGTAGCGTATGGCAGGAAAATGAGAAGGGGACAAGATCGTAGGAGGCATAATGGAGCAATGGGAGTTGATGGCAAGGAATATCATGAGTGTGTCCACCCTTCTTCTTCTTGAAATTGTGCCTTCAACCCTTAATTACAAGTGGTGTGGACGTGTGGTGCTCATCTTTTGTGCATGGTGATGGTCATGATGATGGTGTTGTGATTATGTGACTAGGGTTCATACTACAAGCATGTAGCACAAGAGTGTGTATGGATAGGTGTGTGTGTGTGTGTGTGTGTGTTTTTTTTTTTTTTTTTTTTTAAGTGAGCTCTCATGGCCTCCTTATATAGGGAAGGAGGGGAGGATTTAGCAATATTTCTATTTGAGGTGAGTGTCCCACTTTGGTGACTAGGAAAATGGGGTGCATGTGACTATGGCTCCCATCTTGTCTCCTCATTATTTAAAATACCAGACTCAATAGAGAGAGAAGATGAGAGAATGTGGGTAGGATGTAGAGGATAGGAGATATTTACAATAGTCTAGCTTTGGATAGACATAAGCTTATTAGGGAGAGAAGAGAGAGGTAAGAAATTTAAAAGAGAGATTGTCAAAGGTGGATAGTTGTTGATGAGGATGGATCCTCCAAAAATGGTGATAGAATCACTCTAGACTTGCCAAGACCTCATTAAAAGAGCCTTGTCTCTTGTAATCATGCTTGAAGACTTGTAGAACCATAGCCATTCTAGAGGGAAGAAAATCAGGGATGGCCTGTGTCACCATTACACGAGAAAACTGGGGTCCACTACAAAAATCATATCTCCGTGTTCATAACTTCAAAAATTCTGAAAAAATTTGAGCTAAAAGTTGAGATCACGAGCTACATCTTTCATGTTGAACGCTCCTTCAGATTCGGGGTTCTTCTCTCGTTAAAAAATTCAGCCAAATAATGTATTATTTGTGGCTTAAAAGGTCTTTTGGTGGTCCCCTTTGAGTGGACTTCTCTCTTGCCTTCAAGTGTGAGCTCCTTCATGTGTATGAAAACATGACCTAGAGTTTTGAAAAGATTGGCAATCATCTAGATGGAGGTATTATTGAAATTTGAAAGTGGGGTTGAGGTTTGAAAATGAAAACTAGTGAATAAAATATTTGGTAGGGTGGAATAATATATATACATGAAAAATATATTAGAAAATACTAAACTATATAATGTAATTTAGAATATATATATTTAATATTTAAGGTCAAAAGAGATATCAACAAAGAAAGCTTACTTATTTATGCTACATCGTGATTGATTAGCATAAGTCTTATTTATTTAATAAAGGCTAAAACTTTTGTGAAAAAGGGAAGAAAAATCAAAAGTAACTTATATAATAGGAAATATTTTGGTAAAATGGCAAAGATATATGGGGGGGTTCCCATGCATGGAAAATCTTGCCTCACCATCTCCGTTGAGGTGGCGGGAGACTCACTTCTTTCTCGTTCCTTCGGTGGAGGCTCTTGAATTCTACTTTGAGAAGGAGATGTGTCATCAAGGAGAAAATTTCTGAGCCCTTCATAGGGATCTTCTTCTTCTTCCGGAATTAGAGAGAGACATCTTTTGGAAGTCTCGCAAGGAGGCTTCCTAGGTGTTCTCTTGTCATGGTGGGGAGCTTGAAGATTCCCATGAGCACGAAGCTGCCGTTGCACTTCACTTTGGAGGGAGGGATTTGCCCATGGCTTGTTGAAGCGTAGAAACAAGATAGTTAACAAGCATCGTGGCATCATTAGTAGCTTGCTCATTAGCAAAATCAAAGTTATCAACATTAATTTCACTCTCTTTACTATTGTCAACCATTCTAACAACTTTTAGGTGTAAACTTTTTAGGTGTACTTTGGCACTGCGAGCCCTAGTTGCTACTCCTCTTTACCCCCTTAGAAAAAGCACTCAAGCTATTGTACCCGTCGCTGGAATACCATTAATTGCAAGGAATAGAAGAGAGGGTCGTTCAACACCAAAACAGCACCGGCTCCTGTCAAGCTTCTAATAGCTCAATAGTGGTTAAGCCGTCAGCAAGCCCTGTAGGACTCCACTATTAAGACCATAGCTCTCGAGGGTGATGCCCCGCTAACTGCACAAAGACAGGCACACTACAAGGCTGAAAAATCCCTATTCTACTTACTCACATGCAATTAATAGTACCAACCATTTATAGCTAGCTTGAGGACCTCCCTTCTTGAGCAAGAAAAGAGAAATCTTGTGCTCTAATACCAATGTAACATTTAATGGTCTAGTAGCTTGTGTGTAGCGGAAAATAGCATTAACATAGTGAGCATTTCATTAAATTAGCTTCCTAATGAGAATAACAAGAATAGATCGTACAGAGTGAAAGCGATAGAAATGATCATCATGTGGGTTATTCATCTAGGATAGTATGTGAGAAATGTAGATATGAGAGAAGTGAAGAGATGAGAAGTTTCCCTTCCAAGCCCTATTCTTTCCCATAGGCAATAAGGGTACTGTGGGGAGAGATGTACCTGTAGAAAAGAGAACCTAGAATTTGCAGAGATGATAAATTACTAAGAATGAGAGAGATAAGTTTGGTTAAGGAGATGAGATTAGATACATATATATATATATATATATATATATATATATATATATATATATATATATATATATATATATATATATATATATATATATATATATATATATATATGTGTCGGATTAGAGATGAAAAAGAAAACAACAAAGCTACGGAATCGGTTCGGGGAAATTTTTAAGTTTAACATAGAATTCATGGCCTAGTAAGACTAATGGGGGACTCTGGAGAAAATTGATTCGGGAAGTCCGGGTATAGATATCCAAGGTAGGCTAAATTCACCTGATTTCCACTTGGAGCCTTTGTAGAGAGAGATTTCGACCTCTTTCACGCGACTATTTTGGAGCCCACAGTTGACCATTTTCAGCGCCGTTTCACACGAGACATGAGGTGTAAGTTCTTTACTCGACAATGATCCATTTTGTATGGCCGGTAGCTAGTCTAAAGCCTTAGAAAAAACCCTAGAAACCGAGCAGTGCACAAAAACCTACGACCTTAAATTGACCATAGTGCCTGCCAACTTGACCAAATCGGATGGGATTTGAACCATAGCATGTCCTAACATTCTAGAACTTTTCTATACCATCAGATGACCATTCGACTTGGGTCAAGGGGGTCCCCAATAGAAAAGTTAGGTTTTTGACAAATGCCAGAATTCTGACCTGACTCCACAAATGGCTTGCTAAGGAGGTCCATATACAATGTATGTGATTGGTTTGGTGAAATTCATCAAGCAAAGCCCTCGAAAAGCAGAAAACGGCTCGAAGGTTACAAAGCGTCAAATTCGACATATGAGGTCAAACTGACTCCAAATGACCAGAATTGGACAGGTTGCTTCACGACTATGTTACGGACAAGTCCAAAGCCTAAAAGTTGACTGACCAACCCAGCACACAAAGTAGTGACAAAAAACGGGGATTTCAGAGTCGACAGAGCACAAAGTGATGCCGACATGACCAAACTTGACCAAATGCAATTTAGGACTTGTATTAGGTGTATGAAACATGTCTATGTCAAAATTTGTAGGTTTTGCAAAGTTTTTGTCACTATTGTAAATAATCGCGATTATTTACTTTTACATCAGTTTTGCCTGGAAATTGTCAAATCACCTCACCTATCATGTGTACACACCTATTACATGCCAAAAATCAAGTATGACCTAAAATGACCACCCATTACTTGTAAAATTGCCAAAAAACACAAAGAAGTCTTTGCAAGCCAAAATTTGGGTTATGGACCACATTTCTTGATCCAAATCACTTCGTATCTCATACCCAAGGTCCATACAATGCCTAGAACCAATTTGTACCAAAAAATGTCAACTTTGGAAGAAAAGTTAATAATCGTAATTATTTACTTTTTGGTCAAAATTGGGAAATTTGGATATTTTGTCATCATATATCCAAAGTACATGTTGTGATAAGCCCACTAGCCAATTTTGAATCAATTTGGAGTTCAAAGTCTCAAATTTCCTTTATATCTATTGTTTCAGAGACCTAAAGCCAAAACCTGGTACCATTTTCACCCTGTGCATCCAAATGAGCCCATATTTCACTCAGAGCATGTATTTGGTATATACTTCAAGCCTATAAAGCCAAGTTTGTAAAAAGTTGAAAATTTTCATCAGCTGTTCGCGATTATTTATTTTGGTTGTAAATTTTTGTTTTGACCATATAATTTTGTTCCTTGCATGTTTTTATGCATCTTTGCTTGTTCAAAAATTGATTTGAAGCAAATTGGACCAAATTCTCAGCATTTCAGTCTAAAAGGACATTTCAAAAAAATTCCAACAAATCTGCTAACTTTGCACTCTATTCACTGAACAGGAGCCATGCAAGCAGCAGAGAGGCCCAAGAAGAAGCTAAATCAAAAAGAGAAACTACAAGAATTGCTTACGTATCAACTAGACCCCGAGTCAGTCAAAGCGGCAAAGGTATCCTACCTTTCTAGAGAACAGCTGGAAGAGCACCACACTACGGTCTTCACTGGCAGGTTCAAGAGGGGGCATCAGGTGGAGTTGCAACTCCTGCCCAAAGAAGTCTATGATGTAGCTGCCAAGCCAGAGACAAAAGAGGCTAACCGCAGGTTGGGGCTCAGGCATTTCTACGAACAAGAGCCTTGCGGAGTGGACTTTCAAAAAGCATACGAGCTTTCATCCACCATCAAAGAAGACGGAACCACATAGATATCAGATACTTAAGGGAACAAGGTCGAAGTAGTGATCACCAAAGAGATAGTGGTAGAGGCACTCAAACTGTCCACTGAAGGAATGACCATGCGGGCAAGAGAAAGGAATACCACAAGTACATTTACCAAAGAGACATCCGCGGCTACATTTGCCGATCTTATCCACAAACAGGTGGATGAGCCAGCCCGTTTGTACCACCAACACTTTCATTTTCTGGCAAAAAGGCCACCAAGGTACACTACACCAAATCACGCCATGGTCACCACATTCACTCAAGTTCTCAAGTTGACAACAAGACAACCAGTGGACCACGCGCAGTATGTCTTAACAACCTTGAAGGGCACCAAGAAGGAAGGCAAAATCACGTACTTGGGTGCGCCAAAGGTCTTGTCTAGAATAGCCCCTCATTAGAATATATGGATATTGGTAGCACAACCCTCTCCATGAGCTACAAGGTCAGGCAAAAGATCATATAAATCTGATGATGAGTCAGTTGATAGCTCGCCGAAACGGCACAGCAACAAGAGCTCTGACAACGAAGAAAACAGAGCTCGGAGAGAACAGATGAAAAGGAAAGTTGTGGCCGCACACCAAGAAGAGTGAGTTCAAAAACAAGCATGCTTTGAAAGAGAAAAATAGGCTTACCAGCGCATTAGGCAAGCACAAAGGAAGGACCCAGAAAAGTGGGTACATGTAGGACTTAAAGGCCCTCGAACAAAGCATCATACAAGAAAAGAGGCGGATGATCCAACATAGCATTTAGAAAGAATGTACCAAGAGGCTGAAACTCTAAAGCTAAAGGAGGCAGAAGAAGCTGCACAGAAAGCCAAGGGAGCGGAAGACCAAAGGCAAGTCGAGGAAACGGCTAGCCAAGAGCAAAGTCATGGATCTCCCCGATCCATCTCACCGCATACAGAACAACAAGACCATCCCATTCCTAGCCCACCACTATCACCTGCAGGCAAAGACACCAATGAAGAAGCAGAGCCTGAGAAAGAGAAAGATTTTGAGTCCACCCAACAAACAAAATCTGCACAAGAGGCTGACCACCCCGACGGAAAAAAAGAAAAAGAAGTCGAGCCGCGGAATAGGAGAAGGCATCAGAAGATACTCAAAATCTAGAAGAGGAAAAGGCAAGTCAATCTGAAAAAGAGACTAATAAAGAATCAGATGTGGAAAAAGCGCCTACCACTACGCATGAGACGGAGCCCGAGCCAGAAAAGGAGAAAGGGCGGCACCTGAAGAGACAGCAAGGGTTGAGACAACACCCTCTACTTCTACTCAGCCAGAAACTACCGAGGCATCAAAGCCTCAGGACACCCAAGAAGAAAACCGACCATCTACCTCTACACAAGAACCACCAGCAGTTATGATGCAGCAAGAAGCCACACACGAGGCTGCAGGCACATACCAGCTAGCAAGACAGGAAGAGTGGCAGTCAAACGACAAAGTAATAGTACAGGTCAATGAATATGCACGGTAGATGCAGGAAATGACGGAGAGACTCCGCTCAGCAATACTAAACCGTAGCACCAAGGCCAAATAACTTGAGATGGTGATCGACGCTCTCCAAGGAGAGTTAGAAGACAGGATGAATTTCATCACAGATCTCCAAAGGCAGGTGCAAGTGCTAAAGGCAGAAGCGGAGCAGCATCAGTTGACCAGAGATAAACAACAAAATGAAATGGAGGATTTAGGTGATCTACTCACTAAACTGCCTGATGCCTACAAAGCAAAAGACAAGCAGCTGACAGAAGTTACGAATGAACTTCTTACGACATCTCTATCAGCTCAGAAAATTCCGGTGCAATTAGATGTTGCCAATGCTTCTCTACAGTATTCTGAACAGAGGATCAATGATCAGGTCATTTTCTTACGGCAAATCAGAGAAAATCCAATCGTGGCCTCGATCAAAGAAACTGACGAAGTGTATAAGGTACTTAAAAAGAAAAACAAAGACCTAGAATTGGAATTAAAGATAGAACAATCACAACGCGGGGACCTAGCACTGATGCGGGTTCAAAGAGAGGAGGAGCTTCTAAAGGAGCTAGCAAAACTCAAGCGAATTAATTAACTCCTCAGAGATGGGAAACCAGACACGCAGGAAGAGGCAGGCACTTCAGAGCCGCCACAGATAGACATACCCTCTGTCTCGTTTGCTGAGTTTGAGACACAATCCACAACACATCCAAGTGGTGATGAAGATTTTCAGATTAACATCACGGACGAAGACACAATGCCAATGGTCCAACTGTCAAAAGATGAAGAAGATGCACTGAAGGAGAAGATCACCCTAGAGATGGATGAGCAGTGGAAAGCCGCTATGGATTGGGAGTTGAGAGTTTTACACCCTGTCAACGTCACTCAACTCACTCCCAATCAGATAAACGCTCAATGGCACCAACAATCCCTAACGTACCCTCTCATCAAAGTAGAACTATTACAGTTGAAAGAAAGGTTTTACAAGGATATGCAAGAAGATGGAGCAGATAAAAACCACCCAAAGTGGAGGTTAAGCTGCTTGAACAAGAATACAAGATACCTGATTCTATTTACAAGAGCACCTGCAGCCCTTCAAAGAGATCTAACATTCTTTCATGTACCCAGAGTAAGGACATGGCAAGTGCATGAAGCACTGCAAAAGAAGAGAATAACTTGGCTCAACTTCCCCAAGCTATCAGCTCCAAAGAGAGCCCAAGCAACGGAGGAATACATGGTGAAAACCCTAACGGGTGCCATGTCTTTCTTCAATAGCCTGCCAGATCTCTCCTGTGCCATGTTGTATAAAATCTGGAGAATGTTGCTAACATGTATACAACTTGTTAATGAGCCTAAGCAAACATGAGCCCCATGGCTATCATTCTTGGAAGGAAATAAAGGCTTATGCTATGATCTGAGTGGGCAACCTTCTTTACGGATTCTATGCTAGATACATGTTCTTGCCATTGAATAATATGCTAGCCTTTGAAGAATATTTCTACACTCAATTCTTCACCTGGAGAATGAAGATATTTGCGTCGATGATCAGCAACCTAACATCCAGGTTTGTAGGCTACTCAGTGGTGGAGTTGAAGAATCAAGTAACAATGAAATTTCTGCAAGTGCCCGACAAAGAACGAAGAATCAGACACTAGAAGGCACTGGACACGCTTAAAGACCGCGTCGCCAGTCGTCAACCCGAAGACTATTTCAACCCATAAAGTTGTGTCAAGGGACGACTTAGGCAAGGAGGGGGAGAATATTAGCAGCAAGCTAACACGGACACCATTTTTCGGACTTCTCTTTGTAAAACATGTATTATTTTGATGAATCGAGAATATTGTTAACTCCTACGTTCTCAGATAAACTCTGTAATTAATGAGCCCGGGCTACAAGCTTCCAGATTGTATCATCCAATCATTTCCCAGCTTTGGTAGAACTCCATATTATTAGTTTTGACCACCCAAAAACCTTTAATAAGGTATAAAAGCCAATTTTTGTAAGTTTTTTATAGATTTTTGGATAAGAAATACACAGCATGAGCTAACAGCACTCACTCCCCTCCTTCTCGCGCTTCCGACTCCCTCCCCAATTGTCACATTTCGATTGTGTTTGTTGCATTGCAACCGTAGGTAAAAGCTCTACGCATTAACGTAAACAGTTCACAGTATTTTGTAGCTTTTGGCGTCACCGACCCGCGGCCTAGTTTCATCATAGCTAGAAATTTACACTTTTAAATCGAAAACTAAGCATAGGCGGGATATCGGGGCATCATTGCTAAACATTTAGATGCATTCTGGATCGAAAACGATTAGGTCAAAAATCCACTGCTGTTAATAATCGCGATTTTGATACTTGACCTAGAGTGGGGTTTGAGACCATAAGCATGTGTGCTTAGGTCTTATAAACTTGTCCTAGAAGTTTCGTTACGTTATAATGTCATTTGATGCTGTAATGGAAGTGATTTGTTTGCCGATGAGCGATTGGATTTTAATGATTTCAGTCACTTGAGTGTAGCTTGAGTTAGATGTGAGTTGTTAGTTGTTTTTCGAGAGATTGAAAACCTCTTGTAGCCTCTATGCACTAGTCGAGTCAGCTTCATCCCATGGTTTGACAAATTAATTGTGGTTCTCGCTAATACTACAATAAGATAGGATGGTGAGGTTAGACATGCCTCCCACATCGCCCCTTGCTGAGAATTGATCCTTGAAGCAACCATAGTGTGGTGGATGAATTCGGTGATATTGCTAGGCCGTCGTGAGTTGACATACTCGGCCATTTCTTCAGGTAACATCGCACAAAATTGTTGCTTTTGTTTGGAGAAGTCTATCCTTTGAAATATTGTAGCTTTGAGATGTAAATCCCAAAACGTGTCTACATATTTGTGGATAGACTGGTTGAAGAGTAGCTTCAATCTCCACCATTCAGTAAGCACTTTGTCCTTTGCATCGCTTACAAGGAATTGCTTCATGATGGAAACTCACAGAGTTTTCCATGTCTTTGGGGCCTCGGTGTTGCCATGAAGGCTAGCCCACCATTAACGAGCGTACTTCTAAAAGTGCGTAGCTACATGGAGTAGCTTGGAGGACTCCATGAAGCCCTCCTCTCCAAAGGCTGCATCAAATTGTTGGATGAAGACCAATACTTTTTCGGTGGCACCAAAGGTGTCATCATAGGTAAGAAAAGAGATACTCTTTCCTCCCTCATTGAATTTCTTGAGCTTTTGGGACCTTCGTCATGCAGGGTAAGTTTTGTGATGTCCTTTCCTCTTGTATTCTCTAGGAGAATAGTTGTTGATTTTGTCGGAAGAGGAGGAAGTGAAGAAGAAGGAGAAGAGGGTGACCTCTTTCTTGACCTTTTCTTCCTTTGTTTCCTCTCTTCCCTTTTGAAGTGATGAGGAGAGGGACTGTGTGTTGACCGTAACCTCATGGGAGGAGTTGACGATCGTTTAGATCGCCGTCTTCGTAGAGAGACATCTCCAGAGGAACTTAGGGATTTATTACTTTCTTGTTCTTTGGATTCCTCCTCCAGTATGGGAGAGAGTCTTCTTTTGGGAGTTTCATCAAGAGGCCTCCTAAGCTCTTTCTCCTCTTGGAGAGGAAGGGAAATCTGATGTGCTTGAATCTTATTGGATAGGCTTTAAATGGATCCAATGAGAATTTAGATGCATAAAAATCAATAATTAAGTTTTTTCTCTCAAAGAGAAAAAAAAGAAAACATGTTCAAATGATATAATTAAATTATAAAATAGAGAGAGAGAGGGTAGACCAAGCTTGAGAGAGGATATACTCTCTCTCGCACACACACATTCTCTCATTGTGTGGAGTGCAAAGTGCAAGAGCTCCATCTCCTTCCCCAAGCTTGTTTAGAAGTGGAGAGAGAGCCTACACCAACAATCTTGGCTATGGAATGCAAATCCAACCAAGAGCCATGCTTCAATGCTTAAGCTTTCCATCTTCTTCATCTTCATTACTATGCTATTATACTATGCTAAGCAGGAAAAGTGATGATAAGTAAGGAACTATTTCTTTCTCCTATGAATGACTCTTCTTCCTCTTCCCTACTCTCATTCCTCGCTAGCTCTCTCCACCTTCGAAGCTGTTTGAAGCCTTGGAACTGAGGTTTGGGATAGTTAATTATTTTTGTAAAGTTTATGTTATGCTCGTGATTCATAAAGATTTTCATCTTCATAGCATCACCAAGATTACAAGGAACACAAAGATTGTATTGTACCAAGTCTCTCTTGATGGGAGAATCTATAATACAAACGCCTTTTGGAGGGGGGACTGGCTCCAAGTAAATCTGTCATCAACTATTGTCATGTTCTCTAATACTCTCTCTCTCTTGCAAAAGTATTGTTCACGCCAAGTTAATTAAGTACTATGTTCATGTTGCTGCCATCAATTAAGTTCGCTCTCTATGTTCTCAAAGTGATCTCACAAAAATGCCCACTTTAATTCTCTTAACTCCGCTATTCTCAAAGTTCATAGGCCATTTCCATTACAATATAGTAGTTATGAGGACTGCGACACCAATCAAGCTTCTCGTTACACCAAAATGGGAGATTTGCAAAAACTCGAACCTTTGCATTCTTGCATACAAATGCACTCTAACTCTAGAGCGGGACCCAAAACAATGTGAAAATAAAAATTTGGCTACACAGAATCTTGAGCCACACGGTCTCCCATAGAAATTGCTCAAATCAGAGATCATGATAGATGACTCCTTAGTACAGTACAACACGTGAGGGAGGAGAATGGAAAAATCCTTACCCTCACGTTTCTTCCACTTCTCTTGCTTGCTTGTCATAGCTTCTTAGCGACAACTAAGCTTGTGAGGACATAGAGGATAGCTCTTGCTTGCATGTGTACACACACACACACACACACACACACACACACAAAAGAGCAAAAGAATAAAAATCTAGGTACAAGTTTTCTTCTTCGTTTTCATTACTCAAAATGATAAGATAATCTACAAAACATAAGTGAAAAATACAACATAAAAAGAGAAATATGTACAACGATCAATGTGCAACCAATGGTGAGTGAGCTGCTAGTAAGATAAGTGTCTATCGCTCTTAGTAGCAAAACGAAGTCAATGAAGCTAGCTATAGTATCACTTGTGATGATCCTTGTGGCCACTATCTTGTGTGTGTGATGAATGTAGGCGCGAAGCCATCAAAGTGTACCATGTGTCTAGCTTGGTATCTCAACAATTTTGAGAGTCTAAGCCAACAAACAATTGCGTGCAGTCTAAGCCTCCTTTACTTAAGACTTCTCTTACTTCATTCCATTTTTTCACCATCTTGTTTTCAATTCGATGACTATTACCATAATCCCCCTCCCCCGATACAGACCCATTAAAGAGCTCTACACATTGATTGATCCTTTACCCTTACACTTGTAAAGTAGGATGTAGCTTCTATATTCTCTCACTACAACACTAAATGAAGATATTGACGCGTATATATCGACGGCCATGCTTATCCACGTGTATATCGACATCATTAGCATGCGTCTCTATACGCGTCGCTATACATGTCGCAGTGTGCATTGTTATACGCGTGGAAAGGCTTTATTTGCCACGTGTATTGCGATGGGTATAGCAACGCATATAGCGACGCCAAAAAATTTGGGGGAAAAAAGCGAAACCCGCGCGCAGGGGCCATTTTCGCCTGCTCGGATCTTGGCCGAAACCTGCTGCGCAGGTATTATGTCCATCTCCACCCTCCCCAACCCCTCTCTCTCTCTCTCTCTCTCTCTCTCTCTACATCGTGTGTGTGTGTGTGTGTGTGTGTGTGTGTGTGTGTGTGTGTGTGTGTGTGTGTGTGTGTGTAGGAAAGAGAGAGAGAGAGAGAGAGAGAGAGAGAGAGAGAGAGAGAGAGAGAGAATGGTGTGTGTGTGTAGGAAAGAGAGAGAGAGAGAGAGAGAGAGAGAGAGAGAGAGAGAGAGCGGTGTGTGTGTGTGTGTGTGTGTGTGTAGGAAAGAGAGAGAGAGAGAGAGAGAGAGAGAGAGAGAGAGAGAGAGAGAGAGGTGTGTGTGTGTGTGTGTGTGTGTGTGTGTATGAAATAGAGAGAGAGAGAGAGAGAGAGAGAGAGAGAGAGAGAGAGAGAATTAATGTATGCTTAGGAAATTAAAATTAAAGAGATAAATAAAATGAAATGTTATATTAACGTCTTCGAAAGGCTAAAGTGACCTATGAGACATGAGACAAGAAAGTTACAATGTGATGGATCTAATACAAGGTCAGAGTAAGAAGATGACAAAATAAAATAATATGGAATCCTAAACTGCTGGGTGTGGACTAAACGGCTAAACGAGCTAGTTGGGATAGGTAGATCTCCTCCATGGTCAGTACTCTGACCGGGCGTTGTGCATGTCGAGCCAAAGTGACCTAGCTAGATCCTCTGATGCAGCCTCTGTCGATGTTGTGTAGTCCTCCGCAGTCATGGGCGTCTAGATCTCCCTAGATCAGTCGCTCGTTCGATCATTAGAGAGATAGGGAAGTAGAGAGAGAGAGAGAGAGAGAGAGAGAGAGAGAGAGAGAGAGAGAGAGAGGTAAGTAGAGAGAGAGAGAGAGAGAGAGAGAGAGAGAGAGAGGGAAGTGGAGCTCCAAGAGTTATGATAGAGAGATAGGAAAATAGGGAAATAGAGAGAGAAAGAGAGATAGCGAGAGCGAGATCGAGAGAGAGAGAGAGAGAGAGAGAGAGAGAGAGCGAGAGCGAGATCGAGAGAGAAAGAACGAGAGATAGGGTACGTAGACAGAGAAGAAACTATGGAACTAAAAGAGGCAAAGGGGTTTTGCCTGCTACATGCATTGCCATGTACACCTGGGAGTGTACGTATGTGTCTACCCATATAGGATTTGACCAATAAAGACGAGATTTTGACCTGGTGGTCCTGATCTCCGTACACCTCTGGACCGAGGTGTACGGAGATTGGGCAAGACTAGAGAATGTGAGGTAGTTTACATTGTGAGGAGTATATATATATATATATATATATATATATATATATATATAAAACAACATTCATAATCATTGTAGATGGCAATGTCATCAACTAACATGGAGGAAAAGATTGCATGCTCGTGCACGCTCTGCAAGTATCAAATCCTGCGCAAGCGTAGGATATGTAATGAGCATGTGCACAAGTACGGAGAGTTTGCTAGAGAAACCGTACAGAATCTGTGATACGACTCCTACGGAACGGGAATTGATTTCCGCGACATAGCACCTACATCTGAGAGAGAGAGAGAAAAAATATTATGCGTGATGGTCCGACCAATATAGAGCCACAGATGGAAGCAGAAAAGGGCTTACAGACAGAAGACGACGGCATGGAGGAGATGCTGGATGCCTTCTTCCAGACAAGTGAGGATAACACGAACGAAGCAGTACCAGAAGCCGTGCGCCTATCTCCTGAAGACATGTTGAGGAAGTTGGTACGTCAACCAATCTATGAAGGCGCCAAAATATCTGTGCTTCATACTTGTCTGGCGTTTTTGAATCTTCAGTCAGTGTACGAGTGGTCAGATGCAAGCGTCACTGCTTTGTTTAGGTACGTAATTTACAAAAGAGATTTTCCGATTGCAACGGTGATGTGCTCGGAGAGCTTTTTAATTTAATGTGGCTTACAGAGGTTATTGCGGGAGCAACTTCTCCCGGCTGGCAATGAAATGCCCCCCTCCAGGCCAGACGCAAAGAAACTTCTTACCTCAGTTGGCTTGGACTACAACAAGATTCATGCATGTCCAAATGATTGCATTCTTTTTCGCAATGAATTCGCAGATTATCTGTCGTGTCCTAAGTGCGGAGCAATGCGCTACAAACAAGATGCAGTTGGCGAGACAGTGCCAGCTAAAGTGTTGCGGCATTTCCCTATTATTCCTAGGGTAAAAAACATGTTTCGTTGTGGTTCCATTGCAAAGTTGATGCGGTGGCATTCTACGAATAGATCCACTGACGCAACATTTAGGGTGCCCGCTGATTCAAAGGCTTGGAGGCACATTGAAGATACCTGGCCACATTTTAAGAGTGAACCACGCAATTTGCGTTTGGGCATGGCAATGGATGGAGTCAATCCATTTGGCTTGAGAAGCTCGTCATGGAGAACTTGGCGTGTGTGCCTTATCAATTACAACCTCCCGCCGTGGCTTGCTATCAAGAAGGGTCATTTGATTTTAAGCTTGATTGTACCTAGTAAGTTCAAGGCAAAAAACATGGATGTTTATGTAGATCCACTAGTTGACGAGCTCCAGGAGTTATGGCATGGAATCGACATAGCAGATGCGGTTGAACAGTAGGACACCAGCATGCAAGGATCCATGGACTTCTTATGTGGACTATGCATGATTGGCCAGGATACGGAGAAGCTTCTGGTAATGGTTATTGATTTACAAAATTCTCTCTATTCGCAAGCCCTTTGCCTTGGCCTGATTCATGCTTTAATATATGCAAGACTAACAACTTCGGGATACAATGCATGTCCAATTTGCGGGCATTCTTTGGATGTGCGCTATTCTACCTCTCTTCGAAAGACAATTTATCAAGGCCACCACCGTTATCTTCCAGATGGCCATCACTTGCGCGAAGGCTAGCTTGGTCGCGTCGAATGTCGTCCTATGCATGTACAAGAGTGGCGTCACCGATGGGAGCAACATGAGAGGCAACCTGTTCCAGGAATGAAACGTTTGTCCATTCTCCATACGTTGCCGTACTGGGGTGATCTACTAATTAACCATTTGTTGGATCCAATGCATATATTCAAGAATGTGGGAGAGCTCCTCTGAAAGACAATCATGGGAATGAAAGACAATTGAGCTTCACGAGATGATTTGCAGTCGGTTGGAAAGATGCCAGAGCTTTCACCCGTGACGATCAACTGTCAGGGTTGAAATTGCACGACTGTCATAAGTTCTTGCAATTCATTCTTCCAATTGCGATCAAGGGGTGTTTAACGGAGGAAGTGCGGACCTGCATATACAAGATTTCAAAGCTAGTGCGGTGGATCTCTTCCAAGGAGATATGGGAGGAATCTATTGCAGTCGCAAGGGCTAACTCCATTGAGGCAGTTTGCATGATTGAGAAGTATGTACCCACGAGCTGCCTAAATCTCCAAATGCACTTGCTCGTCCATGTAGTAGATGAGGTTGCAGTGGCAGGTACAGTCCACAACCGTTGGATGTTCTTTCTAGAGAGGTTCATGAAAACACTTAAGGGTTTTGTTCGCCAAAAAGCGCGTCCAGAGGGGAGCATGGCAGAAGGATGGCTGGTGCAAGAGTCTCTTGTATTGACGACCGAATTTCTATCCGTTTCTGACCCAGAAATGCCTCGACTGTGGAGCAATGAGGAGGATTCAAGACTGGTGGGAAAGGAGCCGCAAGGGCAAGGGGTGCCGAAGAAAATGAACCTGGCCATGCGAGAAAAGATCATGAAGTTCTGTATACTAAATTCAGCGCCGATGCAAAAATGGCTTGAAAGGTACGAAGAAGAGAAACAGAGACGCAATAGGGAGCGACAAGATTTCAGGTGAAGTCGAACGACTAGAGGCTTACCCTTGCCAGACTATCTCGCTCCTCTACCTGAATTCCCTACAATGGCATGGTTGGACAAGACGGTGAGAGCAGCTCGACAGATCGGAGAACCCATATCTCTAGAAGAGGAAGAGCTGGCTATTGGATGTGACTGGAAGTATCATACATACATGGCACTGTGGTCGCATGGAAAGCATTTCAGAACACAATAAATTGACAGCAGAAGAAACACGTTTGACAGTGGGGTAATGGTTAGTTTCATGCAGCACAGGCACACTCGCCGATCTCGGCGATCGTCAGGTGGAGGTGGTGGTTGCTGTGGAGGAGGGTCCACAGATGCTTCGACCCCTCCTCGCTCACGACCCCCGTCCTACCCAGGCACACCTCTCAACACACCTCTTGGCACACCTCGGACACCTTGGGGGGCACACGATCCTAGTGCCGCCAAGCTCTATATTGTACGGGCAAATGGTTCTGTTGACATGGATAGAGTCGGGACTGAGATGCGACAACGGATTTGCCAGCTCGTGGAGCTGCAGTTTTCGACCAGCCTTCTGACGTCTTTGGGTGATTAGGATAAGGACAAAGTCAATTACATAGTGGAGACCATCATGAGAGAGTACCAGCCTGCTCCGGGTTCTTCCGTTGTTCCGAGGAGGTGGATCAAGGGTGTTGCATGGGACACCGTGAAACATCGACGAGATGCAGCTCGGAAGGCTTTCAGGACCGGCTCGCCGAAGCCTTCGGGCATCCCACACGAAACGTGGCTGCAGATTAGGGAGGATGAGCGAACAGCGGCCACACGGTTCAGACAGCAGCGTGAGGCCGCGCAGGTATGACAGATGACTAGGGGAACATCTCATCTTGGCAGCGGAGGCTTCGACACCTTTCGCTATGAGTTTGTGAGTTTCTAATCCAATCTTAACTATGGTGTTTTTTAAAACGCGATGAATCATGTATTCTTATTACTTTGATTTTTGTATAAACGCTGAATCTTGCGATGCATCGAGCTCCGACACACGAGGAGGAGTCAGATGGATATCGCAGAGGTATCTATGAAGTGCTGAATGATCTTGAAGCTTCAGGAGAGCCTGTAGACTGTGAGGCCTTACAGTCTCGCTGATCGCTTGAGGTGAGACGTTAATATGTGTGAGTTGATTTAATTAAGTCAGTATATGTGAAGTAATATCAATACTAATTTTGTGAGTTGTCCTATGTGCAGGTTGCGACGCCTAGTCATTAGTGGACCAGATTTTATATATATGCTTTGTGAGACACAGACACGCTTCCGTGTCTCTTTTTTGTACAGACAGTAAGTGTTCAGACAATTATTGTTTCCCTTATGGTTATGATTATTGTCATTGTCATTGTATAGATCAAAGTGGTTATGGCCGGTTATGCTTTTAAGTTATGGTTATGGTTCGTTATGGTTATGCTTTTCAGTTGGTACGGTTGTCTTTCATTGGCCTTAAATCTCATGTGAGATCCTACATGGATAGCATGTAAGAGGCGTATACATGATATGGTTTTTTTTTTTAAGTTTATGTAAAAACAAAGGGAACTCTGCAGAAATTTTTGCGTGCGGGAGCATGATTGATTTTGGTGCTGCTCACTTTCTTGGGCAGAGGGCAGGAAGTTTGGCTGTGGCTGTGTCCATCTTTTAACTGGGCACACGCCAGGCTACCTGTCCTCTGGCCAAGAAAATTATTTTATGTTATGGTCGTCGCTATGCGCGTGGCAACCTGCGTCGCTATGAGTGTGGTAATCTGCGTCGCTACATGCGTGGCAATCAGCGTCACTATCTGCGTCTATACCTGCGTCGCAAATAGCGACAGGTTCACAGCGACGCGTATGCCGACGCACATAGCGACGCGCTGCGTCGATATCTACGTCGATAACACCTTTTTTTGTTGTAGTGTCTAAAGAAATAGGTTTCAACAATTCAAAATGAGCATTTAGACTGCATCAATTCAACATGAGTGTTCTGATAATGAAGGGATGGGTGAAGCCCCCTCCCCTGAAAAAGATGCAATTTAGACCCAACTTTTGTAGTTTCCACACCCAACTATGGGACATGAAAGAAACATTTAGGGGGCCCTCTCCTTGCACATTTAAAGAGCCTATGGGAAAGCCCTCTTAGTAGCTAGGATTCAAACTACATCCTTGTTATAAAAGCTGGCAAAAAACTATGTAGATCTATCATCTCAAATCGAAACAAAGTTATACATCTCTTAGTACTAGAACGGATCACCTACTAATACTACTCGCTCAAAAATCAACTAACTCATTAATTAATTGGAAAGATTTTCCCCTTCCCACATCAAAAACTCAACGCCTCTCCATTGTCCCTCGTTCCTACGCCCAGCGCCCAACGCCCAGTGCACACCAACCCTCTAACCCCATTGTCAACCGTGCAGCATCCCAGACTAGTAGCAACAATAGCCCATACAAAACGAGCCTCTATAGGAGGCGAGGGACGCGAGGGGGAGGAGAGAGAGAGAGCCTACAGGCACTCTTTTTCCATTGAAAGACGGTAAGCTAATGAGAGAGAAAACAAGCCTCTGCGAGTAGCGAGAGACAGAATAGCCCCTGTGATCGACTCTCTAACTTGAATTGCCCTCACCACCGTCTTCATTGCACTATGCTCCCCGCCTTCCCCTACCATCGTCGAACCTGCCAGACAGGAGATCATACTCGTGAGAGCTCTCTCTCTCTCTCTCTCTCTCTCTCTCTCTCTCTAGCAACTTCAAAGATTCAAAGGAGGGCTCACTACTTGGTCCAAAGACAGAGAGTAAGAGAGAGAAAGAGAGCTACCGCCCCATTTGCAAGAGATAGAGAGAGAGAGGATGCCACCTTTGCAACCTATACACGTCCTCATCGTCCTTGCTCACTGGCTTCACCCCAACCCCAGAAAGGTTCTACTACATGTGCCAAGCTCTTTGCTTGCCTCATTTCCCACGTGTGCTTGCATCCCCACCTCACTCAACTTTATGTTTCAATATCAAAGAAGGTACGTTACAAGATATCATCTAAATTCAACCCCAAAAAGCGTTTTTGAGACCTACTTGTATTAAATAGCTAGT
The DNA here is from genome assembly GCF_014529385.1 of Adiantum capillus-veneris. NCBI lineage: Eukaryota > Viridiplantae > Streptophyta > Polypodiopsida > Polypodiales > Pteridaceae > Adiantum > Adiantum capillus-veneris. Next base: position 84,736,584 of record NC_140944.1, read on the forward strand.
GATTATGGCATAGTGTGCTTTCAGCTTTCGACAATGAAGTTCTATCTTTAATTGGCAAAATTTAAGCTCTGAACTTGCTAAACCCCAACCTAGAAAAATACATTTTTCCTGACCGGTGAAAATATGGGCAAATTTGAGTTTCTCATGGTTTTTAGGTCTAAATTTGAGGCTTTTGCCTATAATTACAATAAAACTTGTTTAAAGTTCCCTGTTTTATTAAAGGCAAGCTCAAAATCTGACAGAGATTTTACAATTTCACCGGTACCTGGAATCCGGTTATCTATAACACACGCACCATCTTATGTGTAGTACTACCATTTGACAAGCTTGTTGGACTGCCCCTTCTGCCCAACTATAGGATTTAACTCATTGTAGAAGGTAGGGTTAGCAAAGCTCTAGATTGATTTGGGCAAGAGCGTGTCCGTAACAAGGTGGCACGCCAACACCTCTTTCCTCTCCCTCATGGGCGCAGTATGCCTCAGTTTACAAAGCTGGAAAGCATCATTTACAATGTCGTTGATGAACTTCTGTGAGGCTATGGATATCAACCTTGTTACTCTCATGAGGTCAGGGCATTGAAAACAAAGAGCAACGCATATTGTTCCCCTCTACCCTCCATTCCCAGAAGCGCCGTCTCTGACGCTGTAATACACTCTCTCTCTCTCTCTCTCTCTCTCTCTCTCTCACACACACACCCCATATTGTTCCCCTCTACCCTCCATTCCCAGAAGCGCCGTCTCTGACGCTGTAATACTCTCTCTGGGCTGCTCTAGTACGAGTATGAATCGCCTTGTCAAGGAAGGCCAACAAACACATGCAGACGTGGGTGAATATTGATGAAGGAGGCAATGATGGAGGGGGAGGGTGGTAGGCATATAAAGGGCCCACGACATTAGCCATGGTGCATATATTGCTCCCACGTAGCGTAGCCAGCCATGCATGCATGTGAATTGTTTAATGGGCAATGCAATGATGCGTTGGCTTGTAAACATAAAGAGGGGCTAGAGGGGCGTATCTAATAGTACGATATGTAAAAGAGGGCGCATGTGAGGTAGCTTTTATTATTTTACGACCAATGAGGCATGCCATAATTGGCGGAGCATTTTTTTTAAATTAAAAAAGCAATTCAGCAGAGTGTGTGGTTTAGAAATTAGAATTCGATGAGCCGCCAAGGAAAACGATTTTCTCGTTTCTAGAATATATTTTTTGGACAGAGGCCACGCCGTTTTTGTGTCAATTGGGTGTATTCAACTTCGTTCTTTTAACTACTTGGACACTGGAGATACGTCACACTACTCACATCTCGACTCCTCCAATGCCCTACTAACACAATACATAATGCATTTCAACAAACATCTATCTTCGCTAGAAATTGACCTTGACCCACACAATGGTGAAATACTTATTCATAAGAGTTAAAATACCAAAAAGATAATAGTTGCTCGTCCTTGAACCCCTACACTTTAGTGGCAACCAGGTGGGGAGAAGTGATCTCCGATTGAAGGTTCACCATAGATCTCTAGGCACACTAAGAGCGTGGTCCTACAAATTCTAGTTATCCATAGCTTAGAACTAAGAGCAACTATGCATCATTTGCATACAGTCTCGCTTCCTCATTGTCACACTTCGAACAATCGGCTCTGATTACCAACATCTGGACGTCAATAGGGGTGATAGTATTGGCATCTAGGGGTTCACACACTAAAAGAGGTCGCTTAAATTTCGACGTTAGATTATCGACGTCAATGTGTACTTCAAAAACGCAAATGGACTTCGACAAACGAAGTAAAATAACGCAATCGGACTTCAATATCACACACAAACTTCAAAAACAAACAAATTTCAAAAAAGACGTATGTCAAACCCTAATATATAGGAATTGACCAATAAAGACGAGATTATTACCCAGTGGTCCTCATCTTTGTGCACCTCTAGACCGAGGTGTGCGAGGATCGGGCATGGATAGAGAATGTGAGGTTGTTAGAGCTAGCGACAAATAGTAGAAAAATTACAAACAATCTTCAGACATGACTTGTGTACTTCAAAAACGCAAACAAACTTTGACAAACGAAGTAAAATAATGCAATCGGATTTCAATAGCGCACACAGACTTCAAAAACCCTAATATATAGTCGCTGACTTATAAAGACGAGATTATTACCCTATGGTACTAATCTTTGTCTACCTCTAGACCGACGTGTGCGAGGATCGAATGTGGCTAGAGAATGTGATGTTGTCCTGTAGTTAGTGGTGTGTACTTATAAAAAGAGTGATTTATTTATTTGTTGCATCATTGGTAGATAAAGTATGGATTATAGGATGGCACGTCTTTGTCTGCATTGCAAGCATCAGATCTTTCGAAAACAAAAACTCTACGATCATCACATACGTAATAACGATCTCTTTCCCATAGAGCAACTACAAGACTTGAATTATCGATCTCCTGGTCTGGAGGCAGTAGATCAACCTTTGCAAGTAGATATTGCTCCAACTTCATCCCAGAGAAGACGATTTTCAAACGAACAACCATCGATTGAGTCCACTCCACCAATACCCGATTCCACATTTCAAGAAGTAGAGATGAAGCAGATGTTAGACGCGTTATATTTCTCTCTCTATCCTTCTCTCTCTAATCCCAATCTTTCTCTATCTCCCTCCCATATTAAATTAATCTAGCATGTAAAACCTAATCTCAATCCATAAGCTAATCATTTAAATAACCAAAAATCCATAACCTAACATTGAAATAACTTAAAAGCTCTCTCTCTCTCTCTCTCTCTCTCTCTCTCTCTCTCTCTCTCTCTCTCTCTCTACCTCTCTTTGTTCTCCTATTTCTCTCTCTATCTCTATTACTCTTTGTTTTCCTAATTCTCTCTCTCTCTCTCTCTCTCTCTCTCTCTCTCTCTCTCTCTCTCTCTCTCTCTCTCTCTCTCTCTCTCTCTCTCTCAAGAATTGCACGAACGACAAAAACGCTCAAAGAACATCGTCATTCGTGGAATCAAGGAGAAAAGCATGGAAACACCTCAATCTCTTGCAGTTGCTATTGAAGAGTTTTTTGCTACACACTTTGGCATGTCAAGAATCATGGCTTATGGTGCACATCGAGTTGGAAAACAAGGAGTCCCTCACTCGGGAGAAAGACCTATTGTATGTACCATGGCTGATGAGGTAAAGAGAAAGATCATCCTTGACAATGGTTGGATCTACCTCAAAGGAACATGTTGTAATGTATATGAGGATCGCACTATTATGCAACAAAATGTACGTCGCAAAGCATATGAGGAAAGAAGCAAGAAGGTTAAGGTATCACCTCAAGAAGAAAAGCCACTTAAGGAGGATGCAAGTCCACCCAACAAATAGGGACACATGATCTATGAGACCAACTCACGCTTGCGAATAAGCTTTTGGAATTGTAACGGGTATCCATGGAATGCGGGAATTGGCATTGATGAGCTTACCAATGACTCCGATGTGATACTTCTTGTCGAAACATGGGAGCATGATGCGCAACGAATTCTTGGATTTGAAAAATACGATGTGCATTCTTTGATGTGGGCCAAAAATGCAAAGCAACGAAGAGGCCAAGGAGGCGTAGCATGTATGACCAAAAAGGGTTTGAAAGATGTTTCCATTGTCAAAGAAGATAAGTATAAACGCTACTTATGGCTGAAAATCAGCCCACCAAATGGTCAAGTCATGTTTGTGGCCGGTTGCTACATTCCTCACTATGACTCCAACTTTTATGCTTGCTTGAATATGGATAGAGATCAGCCCTTTGTTGAACTAGAGGAAGACATTGCTCATTACAAGGATCAAGGTGAAGTCATTGTTTTTGGAAACATGAATGCTCGCACAAATATGCTACAACACGACACACAACAAGTAGACATGCCGCATGTCTCAAGAAGAATGGATGACTCATACATGTATAATCGAAGTTCTAATGATGCAAAAGAAGTGGATCACTATGGAAAGTCACTTCTACATATGTGCAATAGTATCGGAATGCTCATTGCAAATGGTGTATCTCTATGGCAAGGCACCAATGACTTTACATGTAGAAAGCACAACGGTGCTAGCGTGATTGACTATATGTTGTTCTCGGAAGCCACTCTAGAATGCATACAAAGCTTTACACTTGGTGAATGGAATCCGGAATCGGATCATAGGATGTTATGTATTGACCTCAAGTGTGGTAAACGGCCCGAGCATGTAGCCTCCAATCATGATGTGAATCATTTGTACCTACGTCTAGACTTCAAACGAGCACTTATATATGCTGATATGGTGGACCAAATGTTAAGCATGATAGAGCATCAAGAGAGCCCAACATTAGAATGCAAGTGGAAAGTTTTCAAAGAAGTAATTTTCTCTTGTGCGAAGGAATGATTTTCGGTGAAACACATGTCTTGCAAAAGGTCTAAGAAGGGTAGCACCAAGAAGAAATGGTTTGACATAGAATGTAGTCAAGCCCAAAAACACTTGCTAAGATTGGATGCAATCAAAGACAAGGAAGTTTACTTGGAATGTTCACACACATACAAAGCACTTGTTCAAAAGAAGAGGAGAAGGTAGGAAGTCGAAAAACAACTTCTTTTAGCACAAGAGAAAGCACATGCATGTGGCAAGTTTTGGCAAAATCTAAAAGGCAAGCGCGTTGAGAGCTTTGGTGACGTGACTCTTGAGGATATGTATATGCATTGTAAGAATCTCTATGACCAACCCAATGTTGATAAGATGGAGTGTTGTAGCTCCCTTCCGTTTATGTCTCCTTTCTTTACCATTGAAGATGTATGCCGCGTACTTGAGAAACTTGCTACTCGCAAGGGAGGTGACCTTCAAGGTGTCAAGGCTGAAATGATTAACTTGACAAGCAAGAAAACACGATATTAGGTATGCGAGATGTTTAACCTTGCACTTCAGTATGGCATGCCTCATGATTGGAGTGCAAATTGGATCAAACCTTTGCACAAAGGAGGAGATGTAAACAATGTGAACAACTATCGCACTATAATGGTTGGTTCTTTAATGGCAAAGTTATTTGGATGTATCATGGAGATGAAGATAAGTGAATGGGCTGAAAAGAATGGCAAACGTGCACTTGGCCAAGCAGGTTTTCGAAAGCATCATAGCACTATTGATCACCTTGTCACTCTTCGAGTTCTTATGGAAGCGTCTCGATTGAAAGGAAAAAAGTTGTATTGTTGCTTTGTGGATTTCGAGAAAGCTTTTGACATGGTACCGCGAGGAAATCTTTGGAGACGTATGCAAAGCCTTCAAGTGCCGAGAGAATTTATGCATGCAGTCTTTCGCATCTACCAAAAAGTGATATGTTGATTACGTATGGGAGATGGAATTTCAGAATTTTTTGCAAGCACTATTGGTGTCAAACAAGGATGCCCACTTTCCCCAACCCTCTTTGGGCTACTCATTGATGAATTGGAATGCATGGTTCTTGACTTTATGCAGCAAGAAGGCATAGAAGAGGTTAAGATTGGAAATGCGGTGATCATGCTTTTGCTTTATGCCGATGATGTAGTGCTCTTGGCACATACCTTAGAAGATGCACAAAAGCTTATGAGTGTCTTGGAACGCTTTTGCCTACATAGCAGGCTGATCATGAATGGATCCAAAACCAAGGTTATGCTTGTAAAGACCCTCAATGATGAAAATCCATGCATTGTATATAACAATGAGAAACTTGAAGTGGTAGATCACTTCAAGTACCTTGGCCTTGAGATTCCATCCAATCATAAATGGAAGGATTGTGCAATGCGTCGCTTGGAAGCCAGAAAGAGGGCCTATTATGCATTTGAGAACATGTGCAATGCAAGAGAGATCAAGTGTTGGGCTCTCAAAAAGTACCTCTTTGACACATTGGTGACACCGGTGCTTCTTTATGGAGTGGAGGTGTGGGGTGGAAGCATCGGGAAGTCTACTTGGAAAGAGTTTGAGAATGTCCAAAAGCGTTTTCTCACCAACTTTCTCCAAGTCAAGACACAAACACCCTACATGCTCTTACTTCTTGAGTCCGGATTGCTTCCCATTGACGTCTTGGGCATGCAAAGGGTTGTGGAGTACATGCGTAAGACACAACGTAGCCCTTTGCATCGACTTCCTAGAATCGCATATGAAGCAAGTCAAATGGTTCAAAAGACATGCAAGAGCAAAATACTAAGTTCGGGGTGGATGCTTGATATCAAGAAATGGTTTGGAAGATGGGATGCATGTCACTTGGTCAAGGATGCGTCGATCGACTCCCAAGTTAATGAGGCCTTCTTACAACGCCCATGTATCACGGCTTGGGAGAAATCTGGAGGTTCTCGCTTCAGCCATTACACCACACACGTTGCCCCAAACTACAAATCTCTCTTCTTCTCGGAACGAGGTAACCGAACCCATTCCTACATCCTTGAGCCCATCCCGTTCAGTGCGATCTGCACCATTGCCTCCATTCGTCTTAGCTCCCATTCTCTATGCTGCGAGACAGGACGTTGGGGCACTGGCGAGGAGTGTCATCGACTTTGCACCTTATGCCCTCGTCAAGTGTGAGAGAGTGAGTACCACACACTACTTGAGTGCTCAGCTTTTGACCACATTAGGTCCTCTTTTCCCCATATATTCAGCCATGATCTCTCCCTACATACCTTCCTCTCCCAACCACGATGTGGACTCTCTATTGCGATGCTCATTTCAGCCATTTTTGAGCATCGAGAGTCACTTAACAACTCCACTCACACCACGTGAAATGTTCATTTGGTCCCATAGGTCATATTTGACCTCCCAGGACGATAATAGAACTCTCTCTCTCTCTCTCTCTCTCTCTCTCTCTCTCTCTCTCTCTCTCTCTCTCTCTCTCTCTCTCTCTCTCTCTCTCTCTCTGTGTGTGTGTGTGTGTGTGTGTGTGTGTGTGTGTGTGTGTGTGTGCGCGTGCGCAATGGAAGGAGGTGCTCGCAATCAGCATGACAATGTGAATAGAGAGTCCATGCAACCTTAACCCTCATTTGTAACATAAAAAAGTGCTGAAACAAGTGAATGAATCATGGAAAAAATCAATGCACTGTAAATAAACAAAATGGTCGCCATTGACTAAAACATTGCATTATATTAAGCAAGAAAAAAGAGTCATAGAGCAAGCTATAGAGGAATGCAACTCAAGAAATGGAGGGAAACTGACTACATGGAGGAGGTTGTGACATTCATGAGGGATGGCGAGGAGTGGATTGGTAGTATGGAGGAGCTGTTAATTGGTATTTTTTTATTTCAAAATGTAGTCTACGTGTGTGTGTGCCGTTGAAGAGCACGCGGACATAGCAGCTACATAGCATAGTGGCATTGCTCTTAGCATGAAGAGGCAAGGTGATGGTGATGGTCAAGGTGGCACTAAACTCCCTCTCTCTCTCTCTCTCTCTCTCTCTCTCTCTCTCTCTCTCTCTCTCTCTCTCTCTCATGAAGCAGCCGCACTCATAAGCCCGGATGGCAATGAATTTTTGCAGGGATGATGATGAAGAGAGTGAGGTGGCAACACCTCAAGAGTATCAAGGTGCTCCAGGAGGTAATTGTTTCACCATTTGAGGTGATGATTGAGAGCATGCAGCCATCCTTGAAGAGCATGCAACAATAGACTGTATATGAGTGTGTTTATGTGCGCGCCTTAATGCTTTAAAAAAACCCAAAAGGAAAGTAAAATTAAGATTTCTTATTCCATTTCCCCTTGCAAGACTTGCTGGGTTGATCTTTGAGGTTTCTTGGTGTCGTTGGTTGCTAAGACATCAAGAAGTCTACTAAGTCTTCTAAGTCTACTAAGTCTTCTTGTTGCTTATACAGTTGACATCGTCGTCCATGGAGGAAAATTATTGCTTGGTGCAACAAGCTAAGAGGAAGCTTCTCTGCTGCCTACGGACAACATCACTTGCAGACATTCCTCAAACTTAGCTCATCGCCATCTCCAACAACGTGCTATGTAGGTGGAAGGGGGTGCGTCTATGGGAAGATGGGTGTGTGCATGCACACACAGATGCATATCATTATGAGCCTTAGCTCAGAGGTCAGGGTTGTGTGGCAAGATGTTATTGTATTTGCAGTCAGGGTGGCCTGTTGTGAGCACACACCCCCACACACAAGCATGTGCACGTGCACAAAAGCTTTCGTCTCGGGTCTCAACCTCCCTAAAATATCAACGAAGGTCGTCTTGCCGACTCCTCCCATGCCATAGATGCAGAATGGGAGGTGCTTCTCTTAGCATGGAGTGGCAACATGGAGCAGGGTGGCAAGGTCGCATAATCTATCTCTCTCTCTCTCTCTCTCTCTCTCTCTCTCTCTCTCTCTCTCTCTCTCTCTCTCTCTCTCTCTCTCTCGGCCTGGAGGAGGTGATTTTGCATTCGTCAGCATGAGCGTTTGCACGGCTGTAGAGATAACACACACGTGCACAAACTTCTACAAGGCTTTTGCATGCATGTCTCTAGGGCCCACACACACACACACATATAGAGCATATCGACAATGCACCTGTGTGGTGGAGGTGGCTAAGCTCGAACAAAGAAGGTGTGTGTTGTAGGTCTCTAGACTAAGCTCGCATCAGTTCTCTCTCTCTCTCTCTCTCTCTTCCCCCCCCCCCCCCCCCCATGGTGCAACTCCTAGAGTTCTCTATCACTCTCGTCTCTTTGACTTGAAGCAGTTCTCGTGAAAAATAAATAAGGCAGACTTAAAATTTGAAGGCCTCTCACACTTTTTTTCTCCTTTCTTTCCCTCCCTCCCTTTTGTAGCGATCGAAGAAACTCTCATCTTCTCTCTCTCTCTCTCTCTCTCTCTCTCTCTCTCTCTCACACACACACACACACACACACACACACACACACTCGTTGGACTCATCTAAGAGCGCCACATGGAAGTTGGAATCTCCTCCCCTATTATAGATAGTATAGAAATGGGTGAATGTTGGTCAATTCTAGTTACGTGACATGTGTCCCTCAAGAAACCTTAAAAGTCTTGAAGCGGAAAAAATCATGTCTTTTCAAGTGCTATTTCCGAGAGGTTTTATTCATTTTTTTGACATGCTACAAAAGATTTAAAGAACAAAGGATTTAAAAATATTCATAGAAATTTGATCCATGATGTGAAGTATTCATTCAATAATTATTTTCATATTTTGACTTGAAAGAGTCTTTTCATCTAAGGAATTTGCAAAGATTTGTTTCATTAATTTTTTATTTTATTTTCTATGCTCATCAAATCTATCTTTTTTTATGCATACAATAAAGTATTCTTTTGTTTTAGTTTCTCAATGTGACTTTCGATTTTATAATTAGTATTTTATTTTGTTTTCAAATGGTAATGTGCAATGTGCACCTTTCATCTTATAATTTACATGGAACCTTTTCTAAAATATAAACCATTTGTGATGATATACGTATAATGGATAATATAATATTTTTTTATTTTTATCTTTTCATTTTGTTTTCAAATAATAATGTGCAATGTGCATTGTTTTTATTTTTTACCTTTCCATTTAATTTTGTTTTTGAATGATAATGTGCATCTTTTACCTTATTGTTTAAGTGACACTTTTTCTTACATATAAACCACTTGTGATTATATATGTTAGGAAATAAGACGTAGCTAAATAGATAATTGAGTAGATTACTTAATGGAGAGAGACAGATTTACGTACACGAGATTATAGAGTAGAGAGAGAGAGAGAGAGAGAGAGAGAGAGAGAGAGAGTACACACGATATACGTGGTTCACCCAATGTGGGCTACGTCCACGAGAAAGTAGCCACTCAATGGCTTTAGTACTTCAAAACAAGAAGTAGTTTACAAAGGGATTATACCCTTTTGGAGCTCCCACCTTGCTTCACTCTCACCACCTCACACCCACCTTGTTGCATCAACTTCACACTATCAAATGTGTGTAGAAATGGCCTCCTTTTATAGGCCAAAAGGGCTGCCCTCTCTTATAAGAGGCAGCCATGTGTAGCCGCCCTTGTGTGAATAAGTCCAAATCGGACCCTCCAATCCGTCCATGTGTGGCCGCCCTTGTGTAGACAAATCCGCTTTTGAATTCGGCCACCGACCACCGACCAACCGATCGGTCATTTTCCGACCACTTTCCGGACGCCGTTCGACCATAACATTCCGGCGAAAAGGAATATTCCGGCGAAGGGGAAAAAAAAGTCTCGGGGGCTTCCGCCGCTGAAACCCTAAAGTTGCCCCTGATTCTTGGCCGTGAAAATTTTGGTTTCCGATGAGTGATTTTCCTTCACGCACGATGGCTTCTCCTCATAATGGGGGCCTTACAAATGTGCGCTTTTACCGCAAAAAATTACAAGGGGTAAATCAAGCTCCATACTTATCAATCTCCCACTTGGAGACTCATCTCCAAACCAAACCTGTGACTACTTTCCATCCTGGCTTCTTATCCTTGAATGCCGATTGAAGATGAGGAAAATCTCAACTTCTCCTTGTTGGCCAACTTTGTAAACATGTCTACAAGATTTTCACTTGTATGGACATTTCCTAGCTTTAGCTATCCCTCTTCCAAAAGAGTGCGTATGAAGTGATATCTCACCTCAATGTGCTTTTTCCTTGAATGAAAGGCTGAGTTCTTCGCAAGATGAATAGCGCTTTGGCTATGACTGTACAAGACACAATTTTCTTGTTTGAATCCAAGCTCTTCTAAGAATCTGTGAAGCCACTGAATTTCTTTGCTTGCCTCCGTCATTGCTACATACTCTGCTTCCGTGGTAGAAAGTGAGACCACTTTCTTCATCCTTGAAGCCCAGCTTACTGCTCTGCCTCCAACCGTGAACACATAGCCAATAGTGCTCCTTCGAGTATCTTTGTCACCTGCCATATGTGCATCAACATACCCTTCTAGAAAAATATTAGTTCTTCCAAAATACAAAGAATTTGTTGTTGTCCCTTTTACATACCTAAGTATCCACTTCACAGCTTTCCAATGCTCTTTACCTTAGTTGTCCATGAACCTACTCACAACTCCCACTACATGTGCAATATATGGCCTTGTCCAGACCATAGCATACATTAGAGAACCTACCGCTACAGCATATGGAACTTTAGAAATATAGGCTATCTCCTCTTGTGTCTTTGGACACATATCCTTCATTAATTTAAAGTGACATGCCAAAGGTGTAGAAACTGGTTTTGCATTTTGCATTGCAAACCTTTCTATAGTTTTATTGTCTTCTTCGTCCTATCCCTTGATATTTTCATACCAAGTATCCTCTTTGCAGCACCTAAATCTTTCATTGAAAAAGATTTAAACAGCTCCTCTTTTAGGTCTTTGATGTCCTGCATGTTAGCACTTGCAATCAGCATGTCATCAACATACAACATTAGGATGATGAACTTCCCATCTCCCAAATTCTTCGTGTAGACGCAGTGATCCGAGTTGCATCTTGTGAATCCATGATCCAACATCCATCAATCAAACTTCAAGTACCATTGTCTTGATTCTTGCTTTAAACCATACAAGCTCTTCTTTAATCTGCAAACCATTTTCTCCTTACCTTTTACTTCATACCCCTTTGGTTGACGCATGTAGATTTCCTCCTCTAAGTCACCATGAGGGAATGCCGTGTTTACATCCATTTGCTCAAGATTTAGATCATGAGCAGCGACTAGGCTTAAGACAAGCCTAATTGAGTTCATTTTTACAACATGAGAAAATATTTCATTGAAGTCAATACCTTTCTTTTGAGAAAACCCTTTTACTACAAGCCTAGACTTGTACCTTTTCTTCCCACCTTCTTCTTCCTTTAGCTTGTACACCCATTTGTTTTGAAGTGCCCGGTTACCTTTAGGGAACTCAACCAACTTCCATGGTTGGTTGCGATGTAGGGAGTCCATCTCCACTTGCATGCTCTTCGTCCATTCTTCTTTGGATTCATGTTGCATAGCTTCTTCGTATGATTCCGGCTCTCCAGAATCTGAGATCAAGAGATGGTTGAAGGAAGGAAAAAACCTTTCTGGAGGTCTACTTGCTCTTATAGAACTTCAGGGAAGAGGTTGAGGCTCCTCATTTGGTTGACGTTGTTGCACATTGTCACCGTTTGCAGTCCTTGAGTCTTCACCGTCCTCAAGCTCCATGTACTCATCACTTGTTTATTTTGTTTGTTTTCTTTCCAAGTAATCTTTGTACATATTTTGTTTGTTAAAAATTACATCCCTACTCCTTAAGATTTTACCATCTTCAGGATTCCATAGGCGATACCCAAAGTCACCTTCTCCATAGCCAATGAAGAAACACTTTTTGGACTTTGCATCTAGCTTTGATCTTAGGCTTCTATCTATGTGCATGAAAGCCTCACACCCAAACACTTTGAGAAATGCATAATTCACCGGTTTACCTGTCCATGCCTCTTCTGGAAGTCCCCCATCCAATGCCGTTGAGGGTGACCGGTTGATTAAGTACACATACGTACTTACAGCTTTCACCCAAAGCTCAAGCGGTAGGCCTGCATGTAGCCGCATGCTTCGTGCTCGCTCCATGATTGTTCTGTTCATCCTTTCCAAAATCCAATTTTGTTGAGGTGTCCTTGGGTTGTCTTTTTCCTCTGAATGCCATTGCTAGCACAAAATCTTTCAAAAGATTCGCTGCAATATTCACCTCCATTGTCAGATATGAGGCATTTAACCTTGGTACCTGTTTCATTCTCCACAAAGGCTTTCCACCTTTGAAATATGGAAAATACATCGAACTTATTCTTCATGACATAAATCTATGCTTTTCTGGTCGCATCGTCTATGAATGTTACATAGTACAATGAGCCACCAAGTGATAGTGTACTTGCAGGACCCCAAACATCAGAATGAACCAACTCAAGTTTTTTATTTTTTCTTTCATTTCTTGATTTTTGAAATTTTACTCTCTTTTGTTTACCATAAACACAATCTTCACAGAACTCTAAGTCCACTTCTTTCAAACCTGGTAGAAGCTTCTTTGTTTGAAGGATTTGCATTCCTTTGGCACTCATATACCCAAGCCGGTAGTGCCACACCGCACTGTCAACTTCTGTAGTTGTTGCACAAGCTGAAGGTTGCATGCTAACAGTACACAAGTAAAGTGTACCGACTTTTTCTCCCTTGGCAACCACCAAAAATCCCTTTGAGATCTTCCACCGTTTGTTTTTGAATGCAATGTTGTGACCTTCATCATCCAATTGTCCTGTAGAGATCAAATTTTTGCGAAGAGAAGGAACATGCCTAACATCTTTAAGCTTCCACTCATTTCCATTAGCAGTTTTGACAGAAATTGTACCTTTGCCGACAATCTCACAAGCTTCATCGTCTCCCAAGTATACATAACCCAAATTACCTTTGGTGTAATCTTGGAAATGTTTCTTGTGTGGTGTCACATGGAATGAAGCCCCACAGTCTACTATCCAGGAAGTAGACACATTGTCTAATGAGAGAATTAGAGCATCTTGCTCTACTTTACCTGCCACATTGGCCTTCGATGTTGGCTTGTTGTCTTGAGACTCTGCCTCCTTCTTCTTTTTGGACCAACAATCCTTCTTGACGTGGCCCTTCTTGCCACAGTTCCAACATTCAAAAACTGACTTTGTGCGTGACTTGCTCCGCCTTGAGCGATCACGACATTTTTGGTTTTTGAACCTCTCCTTAGGCCTTCCTCTTGTTTCCACTGACAGTGCAGTACTTGATGATTCTCATGTGCTTCTCCTTCGTATTTCCTCGCTTAGGAGAACACCCACAACATCATCAAACTTAAGAGTATTTGTGCCAGAAATAGAATTACTGATAGCCATCACAAGGCTGTCCCAACTATCCGGTAGAGATGATAGTATAAGGAGATCTCGCACTTCATCATCGAAATTGATTTTCACCGATCGAAGTTGACTTATGTTTGTGTTAAAGTCATTTAGGTGTTCTGCAATTGAACCATTATGTGCCATCTTTAGATTGAATAAGCGCTTCATAAGAAATACCTTATTGGATGCCGATGGTTTCTCGTAGAAGTCATCAAGTGAATTCATCAAGTTCTCTGTGGTCTTCATCTCCGAAACATTGAAGGCCACCGTTGACACCAAGCTTAACCGGATTGTTCCTAGTGCCTTTTGATCAAGGACAATCCATGCTTCATCTGCTGTTGTTGCGGGCTTCTTCGCAAGACCGCCTAGTGGCAAATAGAGGTCCTTCTGGTAGAGATATTCTTCAATCTGCATCTTTCAATGTTGGTAGTTTTTGCCGTTGAACATCTCAATCTTGAGCTTGCCTTCCTCCGCCATAACTCCCACTCAATTCAAGGAATCCTTTCCTTGAGATAACTTAGCTACGAGCAAACCTTGCTCTGATACCAGTTGTTAGGAAATAAGACGTAGCTAAATAGATAATTGAGTAGATTACTTAGTGGAGAGAGACAGATTTACATACACGAGATTATAGAGTAGAGGGAGAGAGAGAGTACACACGATATATGTGGTTCACCCAATGTGGGCTACGTCCACGGGAAAGCAACCACTCAATGGCTTTAGTACTTCAAAACAAGAAGTAGTTTACAAAGGAATTATACCCTTTTGGAGCTCCCTCCTTGCTTCACTCCCACCACCTCACACTCACCTTGTTGCATCAACTTCACACTATCAAATGTGTGTAGAAATGGCCTCCTTTTATAGGCCAAAAGGGCTGCCCTCTCTTATGAGAGGCAGCCATGTGTAGCCGTCGTTGTGTGAATAAGTCCAAATCGGACCCTCCAATCCGCCCATGTGTGGCCGTCCTTGTGTAGACAAATCCACTTTTGAATTCGGCCACCGGCCACCGGTCAATCGATCGGACATTTTCCGACCACTTTCCGGCCGCCGTCCGGCCATAAAATTCCGGCGAAAAGGAATATTCTGGCGAAGGGGAAAAAAAGCCTCGGGGGCTTCCGCCGCCTAAACCCTAAAGTTGCCCCTGATTATTTCATATAGAGACATCGATTGCTTGAAGGATTTTTTATCTTGAAAACTTATTCCACATAAAGAGATCAAGGCCCTGCAATTGAGCATATCCTTACGGAGAAGATACCAACAAGGATCAATCGTCAGAATTGTATTACATATACACTTTTGTAGAAACAATTTGCATGGCATGCTTTCAATTACAATTTCCTAAGTGTGTGTGTGTGTGTGTGTGTGTGTGTGTGTGTGTGTGAGAGAGAGAGAGAGAGAGAGAGACAGAGAGAGAAGTGGCAGCTCCTTATGGGCTTCCATTTTTCCATCGAAAGAGAAAGATTGATGGAGGGAGATAGAGAGGGTGATCGCGAGGTTGAATGTCGGTATGCCTCTGTGTGTGTGTGTGTGTGTGTGTGTGTGTGTGTGTGTGTGTGTGTGTGAGTGAGAGAGAGAGAGAGAGAGAGAGAGGGATTTTATTGATGCAAATAGATATCAAAGATCTATTTGAAAAATCTTGATCTCGTGATCTAATATATGAGAGAGAGAGAGAGAGAGAGAGAGAGAGAGAGAGAGAGAGAATTGTCATCTTTTTGGACTGATCCACTTTCTCCACTTGTGTGCATACAAACACTTATCCACACCTACAAATGTGTGTGTGCGTGTGACCCAATGGCCATGCTTTTTTTGGCCGCAACAACGCGCGGGTCGGAAACTAGTTAAGCATAATTTCTTTTGAACAATTGTAATCAATCAAGTGTGTGAATAAACTACTTAGCACACACAAAGGATAAAATTTTGTATGTGATACAACACAAAGAGTCAAATTTTTAAGGCCAAACCCCCTCACTTGAAAGGAATATTTTATTATAGCTTTGCTCATGATTGCATGCATCAAGAAATTAAAATTTATAGATCTCTATGATAATTACTAAGAACCATGAATGCTCCTAGCTTTGCAAATTGCATAATTGCTGATTTACACAAATCAGCAAATTTGCACAAATTGGGTCGCCTTGTGGCGGAGAGTGAGAGAAGCTTTTATAAATAAAAGTTTATTTACATATAATGGAGATTCTTGTCTCCAAAAACTATATTAGGAACATAAAATCGTTGGTTTATAAGAATCCTAGCTCTATTGTAGTAATTTTAACACAACTCTCTCTTCGGGTCTCATGATGAAAAAGCCTAGAACGTGGGGAAGTTTTTCGCTTCGTCAACAATTTTTGCAGAGCACCCTTTTTTGTGGGTTATTCTGCTAATATTTACACTAGGTCTCTTTTTGCCACATTCCTACTTTCTCTTGTCCTTTTCCTTTGATGTTTCTCACTATTGAACATGCACCTCTCTTTTGTGAGAGTTGCATACGTATATATATGTATGGGTGGTTATTGGCTCACACATTTTGATCGACACATAACCTTTTACTTTTTGAACTTTGCTACCCCACTTTGAGATTCCTATCCATTGAAGTTTTTTCCTAGGTTGTTTTGATCCATGAATCTAAATGGAATGAACCCCCAGGAGAGTACTTGGGGCCTTATGAATGTTTTGGAATCCTTTAAGAAATGTTGCTAGCATCCAACGTTTCCATTCCCATTAAATCTCTATCCTAAGAATCTTTTTTCTTTTGCAAAACTCACAATGGTGAGTAAATTATATTGACAACCTCAGAAAATTACAGATTCTTGCTTTGTGGTCATCCTATAACTTTAGAGATCTAGGGGGATTGGTGTAAGATGAGTTCTTGAAGTACCTGGTTTCTTCCCTCCATTCCAAACCCTAGCTACTCTTTTCCACTTCCTTACCAGTTCCCTTGAGATGCCCCCCAGACTTAGGCTAGACCATGCCGAGACCAAGAGCTTGTCATGAAACTTTACTCCTTTCCACTTACCACCTTTTGAACCCAATTTAGTTGCATAGGACCATTGTTCCCACTTAAAAGGCATGCTTAGTCATGCGGGGAGAATTAAAAAATATTTCAAAGAAGCTTTATGAGATACCTTTGAAATGGTGGGATAAAAGCTAAGGTGGACAGTACCAAGAGGTTTTGTACTATAGTACTACCTAAGGTCCTTGGAAATCCTTTGGACTACCTTAGCACCAAGTAACATGAGCATTAAATGTGTGTATTTGTGTGGGGGGATCCACAGTGCACAATTGCAACATGGGTCTTGAGGTGTACCTTGCCCTCGCTTATTTAGAAAACTAAAACCGGTCTAAAAATAAACCTTGACACTCTCATGGGCTTGATTTTAGTCTTTCGCACGTAGAGGTTGGCGTCGTTATTGTGACCTCCACATGTGCATCATCTATCTTTCAACTAAAATGCTATAACAACAACAGTATTTAAGCCTCTTTTCTTCTTTCTCCAAACGCTTCCTTTTGAACTCAACCTAGTAGCCTCAAGGAAGGCTTCATTTTATGCAACATGACTGTAAGTGTAACGAACTTGTGTATGATATGAGCTAACGATAGTATAATGTTTCCTTTAATGCATACGAAACATACCTTATATGTATATTATTTCTCCCATAAGGTTATAATATTTTCCCTCGAGTGGAGTGGCAAGCGCCTTGGGCTTACAAATGGGCTATGTAGGGCTCATGTAATGGGCTTCTCATGAGGCTGTGTTCAAACTTTTGCCCATGTTTAGGTGGTGGTCACACAAGGCATAACTATGCATGAGCTATAGTCACTCGATGAAACATGGATGGCATAGTACTAATATGTAGAGGGTTTTGTAACTGTCGATTTCTACATACTTGCACAAAGTTATAGAAAGAAGAGAAGCTATTAAAGGCCGCTTCAACAACTTCTGCTTGTGTGGAAACTATGAAGCAAGTACCATCCGTGGGATGACCCACCAATAATGTTAACTTTGCATTTAGATAATGTATGTCACTACAACACACCGCACAAAAATTGACGTGAATACCATAGACTCAAAGCTTGCTTTAAAAGTAAAAAGCCTTGGAATATGTCGGCATCGCATCATCGGTATATACACTGATATATATACCGTCGGAACACGCGATGGAACTTACACCAATATCTATGCTCCAATAGGCATCGAATACTAATTTGCCATACCAACCCCTATTTCGAGGGGCATAACAACGCGTATACCGATACCTGTACCGATGAGACAAAATTTGCAAAAAAAAAATTGGGTAGAGAGGGCTGGGAACTAATGATGCATGTATTACAGAAGCAGGAAACAACCCTCTCTGCCCAAAGAAAGAGTGCACAAGCAACCGCACTCCACCTACAGTTTGATGATGAGTACAAATTAGCAAAATTGTAAGCATAACAAAACCACAAAATCAAAAGCTTAAACATGACAAGTTCCCAAAAGCATAACCATAACGTCGACTCCCAAATCATAGGCACAACAACATGAAGATTTCCTAGCCATAATTAAAACATGATTTGAAAACCACAAAACCATAAATATAACCCACATTCCATACCATAACCATAACCATAATCTGATTGTCATACCATAACCATAACATCCATACCATCTTTGCAAAACCATAACCATAACCTGAATGCCAAACCATAACCATACATGATTGTCAAACCGTATTTGTAAAACCATAAACATAAGTTGCTTGCCATACCATAACCATAACCATAACCTGCTTGTCATACCATTACCATAACAGCCATACCATCATTGCAAAACCATAACCATAAGCTGATTTCCAAACCATAACCATAACATGATTGCCATACCATTGTTGCAAAACCATAACAATAACTTTATTGCCAAAACCTAACCATATAACATGATTTCCATACCATCATTGAAAAACCATTACCATAACCTAATTGTCATCCAATAATCATAATCGTAAACGAAATGCAAAACCATAAACATAAGTGGTATCAAGAAGACCACAACTACAAAAAGGAAACATATATGGAGGATGTGTCATAAAATCTAATATCTAGCTTGCCCAAATGATTTTCTCATATTAAACTGATCATAAAATGTGGGAGAATAAATAGGAACAAGAGTTAGAATAGAGTTATGTGCTTCTAAACCCATCTCAGCAGGGGACCAAAAGGAGAGATGGTTGCATCTCAACACGGGTCCAAAAGGAGATGGTCTACCAAAGAGCAATGTGCAATAAGTGCTTATCTCAGCAGGGGACCAAAAGGAGAGATGGTTGCATCTCAATACGGGTCCAAAAGGAGGTAGTCTATCAAAGAGCAACGTGCATCTAATGGAGCTTAAAAGACCTTAGGGTTAGCTTCATTAAAGGCCTCCAATAGTTACTGTTAAAATTCCTTTGACCTTAGGCAAGCTAGGGCTGAGCTTCAGGTGGGAACCCGACCTAAGCTTGAGCTGCTTGTCGTGCTTGATGACTAAAGGTGCTTGAGGTTCTTGTAGTGCTTGATGAATAAGGTACTTGAGGTGCTTGTCATACTTAATGAGGAAGGTGCTTGAGAATCTTCCCATGCATGGGGGGTAAGGTGCTTGAGTCAAAAAGAGACCCTACAAACTTAATGAGGAAGGTGCTTGAGAAGATTCTCATGCATGGGGGGTAAGGTGCTTGAGTCAAAACGAGACCCTACAAAGGAGGGGGAAGTCCCAAAGTTAGGGGAATCTTTGACTTAACCTTTCACTCACCCAAAGGGCACCCCTTTTCTCAAGGGGCACATGGGACACATGCCAGACTCTCCCTATGCTTAGCCACGTGGTGTGCTTGAATGCTATTGGTAGGGCTAAACAGGGGTCGAATGAGCTTCTAGGTCCTTCCAACAAATATCTAGATATTTTTAAGCTCTCTCTCTCTAAGGGGTAAGGAGGACACATGTCCAAATACTACCCATGTACTTGAATGCATGCTGCATGTGATTGGCTGGGGGTAGAGGGGTCCAATGAGCTTAAAGCATGTGGAAAGGCTAGAACTCGCCCCAGACAAGCAAGGGGGGTGCTGGGGGGGGGGTATACACCACATGCACACTCATTTTGTGGATCATTCTCACTTGGTGAAAGTTGAGAAACTGCACCTTCTTCTCCAAGCTTGTGAGAAGTGAGTGCCTACACCAACACTCTTGGCTATGGAATGCAAATCCAACCAAGAGCCATGCTTCAATGCTTAAGCTTGCCATCTTCTCCATCTTCATTACTATGCTATTATGTATGCTAGCAAGAAGATTGATGATAAGTGAGAAACTATTTCTTTCTCCTATGGAATGTTTCTTCTTCCTCTTTCCTACCCTCATTCCCCGCTAGCTCTCTCCACCTTCGAAGGTGTTTGAGGCCTTAGGACTAAGTCTTGGTATAGTTAAGGCTTTCTACAAAGTTTATGTTATGCTTGTGATGCATGAAGCTTTCCATCTTCATTGCATCACCTAGGTCACAAGGAACACAAAGATTGTATTGTACCAAGTCTCTCTTGATGGGAAAAACTATAATGAAAATGTCTATTGGAGGGGGGACCGGCTTCGTATAAATCCGGTCCTCACATATTGTCATGTTCTCTAAACTCTCTCTCTTATAGAATTAATGTTCATGCCAAGATAACTAAGTACCATGTTTATGTTGATACCATCAATTAAGTTCACCCGCTATGCTCACAAAGTAATCTCACAAAAGTGCTTTAGCTAATTTCCTAATTCCGCTACTCTCAAAGTTCATAGGCCATTTCCAGTACACGATGTCACCCTCATGGTAATACCTCCCAATCTGCGGCCTCTCCCTCCTCTTACAGCTGGATCAAAAGGTCCACAAGTCCATGCTTGTACCCATACTTCTCCTTGCGTTGTGTCGGAGGACGCTTTACGGAAACTTCTTGCATAATTATGGTTTAATCATAAGATAAATCTTCAAATAACATATATATTTTTAAAAATTCAAAGCATACTTATAATACTGACAAACTCATGTTGAAGTGTGTCGTAGCCTCCACTCCAAAGACTCTAACGCTCTAGGAGACCCCAAACGTGCTTTGGCTGCGTCTCTCTACTGTTGAAATCTCTCAGGATTGTCTTGTTCTCTTGTGCAATCCCCGCTCACTCCTTTGCATCCAATCATGCTGGCTTTGGACTTCCATCCTTGTACCTGTCTCTTGCCTTTGATGGATGGTGTGACATTGTGGCAATCTTCACGCTCAAAATCTAGTCATTCGAGATTGGATCGTACCCCTCTGTTGTCCTGTACTCTCTATGAATGGCCTCGACGATGTAATTCTTTCTTTCATCATCTTGATTATCCCAAATCTCCATCACAGAGTGGCCAAATTGAACTGTACAGAGATGTACAATCCTCTATTGCATGGCCTTTCCAACTCTATCCTCCACAATAGCCCCATCCATGCTCTTGTATACCTTATTTCCCAAGGTGTACGTGGTGTGCCAATCGGTGAACTGTCTACTGAAGAGAGTGGTGGATGCTCTCTCGGTGGTGTGGACGCATTGGTAGAACTACTACCAGAACAACCATAGCCTCCAGAATGATGCCTACCCTCTCTCAAAGATAAACCAGCCGTCGGTGTAGGGGGTGCACTAAACCTAGGTATAGAGGTGCCCGTAGTAAGTATAGAGGAACCAGCTGTCCAAAGGTCCTGTGCGTAACTCACCTGCTCTGGTGTGAAGTGTGACAAAAAGGAGCCCATCTTCTCGGGTGACATGCTAGCCGGAGTGATAAGAAAGCTAAAACTAGGAGAGTATGTATCATCGTCATTGACCATGACTACAGGTACACAAATAACACAAATACAATATGTTAGTTTACAAAAGAAAAGCTTAAGCAATGCAAATAAAAAAAACAAAGCTGTAACACAACTCATTAAATCTCTCCAGTATTGTATACTAATTAAAAGAGTTTCCTAGCAAAAATCAGTAGTCAATCTCTCATCTTCTATGAGAGCTGATGCACAAAAGATGTCTATCTCAATATGTACTTCTGCATCTTCATTATCAAAATCCACTTCTCTCCGCATCAACTTTAGTATTCAAAATCTCATTTCTAGGTTCACACATTTGCTTACCACTGACCTCCAGCTCAACGTCCAAACTTACATCATAAGTCGGCTGTGCACTTTGTTTATGAAGCTCTTTGACCTCAACTTCCAATCCTTCACACACTTGCTTGCTCCGTGGAGCAACTTGAACAACATAGAGCCAGCGCGGTTTAGACAAATCTTTTTCATCATTTTCTCTCCATAGTGGATCTATTGTGAACACAACTTGTTCACAATGCTGCGGAAGTATGAATGTATCCCACGCATCTATCTACACTTTCCTAGAGTTCACTTGAATCAATCCATTCTTATGTTTTCACACAGTTGCATTAGGGCCACTAGTAATAACTTTGAACCACTTGACATCAAAGATAATCTAATCTTCAAGATGTCTTGGATGTAGCCAAAGTACTCAAGCTGGCTAGTCTTTGTGTTCTCATCCCTGGCACTACTCCTACTTTCTTGGATGAAACTTGCCCTAACACCACTGTCAAAGGTGGGACCCTTTGTTTGTCTATTCGTTACACTCTAAAGTGTCTCCCATGCGACCACAAATATCCATATTTGTGATAGTGGAGCTGCAAAATTGAAAAAAACTTAAATTTGTAAAAATTTACATGCCAATCACAACCCCTTGACATCTCCTCTTCCTCTTCAGTAATCAACACTCCGTTCCTCTTTGCCTATGAGATTGTCGCATCTAACCATCACCCAATTGGAAAGTCAGGAAATTTTTGAAGACAATCTGGAAAAGGAAGGTTTCTAGTGGGCACAATTGCGCTTGAATTGCAAGAGATCATTCAAAAAATTGTTGCCTTTTAGCCACTTTTGCATGATGTGTGAGGTGAGACGGAAAAATCTCAAAACCTTTTCTCGCATTGTGATATTCATTTTTCTAATGATGCCTTGTCTCTGTGGCTCGTCCCCTGTCACCTTGATGTTGACCTCAGTATTCCACATTCGGGGCATCTTTAGATCAATTGAGCCCAAAAATTCATTGACGAGGACAAGAGACTCTTATACAAGCCATCCTTAGGCCATGATACCCTTAGGACGAGCCCTTTGACGAAAGAACCCCTTTAAAGTTTTCATGAATCTCTCCAAGAAGAACATCCACCTACTATGGACTACCCAGCAATTGCAACTTCATCAACTACATGCATAAGTAGATGCATTTGGATAGTAATAATGTTTGGTGCAAAGTACTTCTCCACCATACACACTGCTTTAATAGCATTCAAGTGTGTTGCATCAATGCTTCTTATCTCTTTTGAAAGGATCCAGCATACCGACTCACTGATTTTATAGATTGTTCTTCTAATTTCATCTGTCATACAATCCTTTATGGAAATTGATAAGATAAATTATAAAAATGTGTGCCAATCGTGGGCCTTAAGACCACTAAGGTTGTCATCTCTTGTAAAAGCCGTTTTCAAACATCGCATGCAGCTAGTGGGAGTCTTGATTGAAGATATAAATTTCTTCAGTTGTTGCTCTTCTGCGCGACTCAAAATCAATGGGCCTTTTGGTATAGCAAACTTTCCATTGAGTTTAAGTCGAGGCCACATCTTTGGCATTCAATCGATAGCCTGTAGGTCATCTCTTTGGGACTTGCTCTCCATTTTCCAGTGACAGTTTTCCATATGATCTTCCCACATTCTCGAAGATGTGCATTGGGTTGAGCAGATGATTAATCAGCAGATCACTCCAATACGGGAGTTCATGGAAAGTAGAAAGTCTTTTCCTTCCGGCTGGCATGGAATCTCCCCTCTCCAGCCACATGTTTTTCCAATCGCTTGCTTTAGTGGAAACATGTCATGTTTGCGTATGTTTGGTCCCCGTAGCTCATGTCCTTCATGAGAAAATCTACCATGCTCCTCATAAACTGTCTTGCTCAAATGGTTAGAGGGACAGAAGCCAAGTTGAGGACCACATTTCGGACATGCATGATTGCCCGAGTAGCTAAGAATCGCATAGCTAGGAATAGCTAGGAATCACATTTTGGCATAGCTAGGAATCGCATGTTTGTGAGGCTTTCAAAGATACTTATCTGAACACTCACCGAAGCTTGGACAATCATGCATGGTCCACATGAGAATGCCTTGCACATGTATATTTTGTCTTCTGATTGGTTGGGACATATCAACCACATATATCCCTGTCCACAAGATTTGGAGCTCTTCTATAAGTGGTGCCAGATAGACATCCATGTTCTTTTCTTTGTACTTTCCTGGGACGATCAATGACAACAACAGATGGCCCTTCTTGATAGCTATCCATGGTCAAAGATTATAATTAACCAAGCAAATAAGCCACGTGGTCCATGAAGAACTTCGTAATCCAAGTGGGTTTACTCCGTCCATTGCCAGACCAAAGCAGATACATCAAGGATCATCCTTAAATGTAGGCCATCTTTCCTCTATGTGCTTCCATGCAGGAGAGTCAGCAGGTACCCGCATCACATCATCTCTCGATCTAGTATTTGAGTGCCATGTCATCAAAGCGGCTATAGACTTGCACTGAACATGTTCTTTATTCTTGGAATGATAGGAAAGTGTCGAAGGACCTTTGCAGGGATAAATTTTCCGTGTGTGTCCTCTCTATACTTGTTTGGTCCACAATTGGGACACTGTTCCAAATTTGCATACTCATTGCGAAAGAGTATATAATCATTAGGGCATTCATGTACTTTGTGATAATCCAAGCCCAAGTTAGTAAGAAGCTTTTTAGCGGCTGGACGGATAGAGGACATGTGATTGCCTTTCAACAAGATTTGCTTGTTGAGCATCCTATCGTTACATGAACAAGTGGACACAACGGTCATATTAATGAACTATAATTTGCACTTTGGCATGCTTAGGATACAATGTATTTACCTGAAAATCTCTGTGAGGCGTTAGACCACCTGTAGACAGACTGCAAATTAAGAATTGTAAAAACGATACAGAGAAATGAAACTTTTGCACCATTGTAAAGAGAAATTTGTGCAAGAGTTTGCATCATCTTGCCCTCTTTATTGTTGCTATCATGCCATCGATATGGACGGGATGTCTGAGGTTGGTTCGCAGTGTTGCCTTGAATGTTGTCGCCTTCTAGGTTTTCAATGATGAGATCCATGTCAAAGAACGTAGGGAAATAGAGGGGATTCTGGTTTCCATGTGGTGCTCTTGGATGAGTTCGACGAGTGTGTGAGAAGTAGAGAGAGAGAGAGAGAGAGAGAGAGAGAGAGAGAGATGAAATAAAATCTATACTATCTATAATAGCGGAAGGAATTACGGGCCCCTCCCCCTAGTCACGTGTCAGCATGAGCTTCATCTCAAAATTCAATCCAGTGTGCCCTGTGTAGGTGACAAAGTGGGAAAACAAGAGCAGTCAGTGATCCCACTACACACACACACACACACACACACACACACACACACACACACACAGAGCATGCGTCGACAAAAATCATACGTATGGCTTCAAATATGAGAAATATGCTTCAAATAGCTAGCTTGGGAGCCTCCAATAGACCAAGAGAATTGCTCTGAGACGGAGCGGCTAGAGCTTGGCTTCCTCCAACCACAAACCGCGAGAGACGAGGACCCAATTGTTGCAAACTTCTATAGGGTTGAATTCCACCTATTCAAGCATACTTTAGCCAATGGAAATCACCCATCGATCCATAATTTTTCTATGCTTAGCTAGGTTTTTGCCAAAAGATGCTTTAGGACTTATGAAGCAGGTTTTTTGGTTCTAGCTCGGCCACCATTGTTAGCTTGCTGTCATTGTCCATAACATACTTTGATTTAATCAAAATTGAGCAAGCATAATCTATTGTCCTTGGCCAGTGGCCATGTTGGTAGATCTTTTGTTTTAGTGGCCGAAATTTCCACCACATCCTTGCCTTGCTACAAAATGAGACTAAAATCATGATTCAGAATTAGATTTGAAATTGCATAGCCATGTGGAGAGTAAGGGTCATTAATATAACCAGTTTAAACCTGGTTCGATGGTGCTTGGCAGGTGCACTTCCATTTTTAAGAAAAGCTTCTTCTACACCGGCTCCTCGTGGCACTAGCTGAACTGTCTCCTATGCAAGTTGACAATGCTTGCCACCTTCCTTTATCTACTCGGCCACCACGTGTCGTCTGCTCAATCGGGATGTCATCTCTTGGAATGCACTGATTTTTCTAGATATGTCTAACTTGAGCAGGGCCAAGAAGCTCTAGGTTGGTGCACTTCAATTTTTAAGAAAAGCTTCTTCTTCCCTAGCTCCTTGCAATGCTAGTTGTCATGGCTCCTATGAGAATTGCCAGTGCTTGCCACCTTCCTCTCTCTACTCGCATAGTCATGTGGAGAGTAAGGTTCATTACTATAATCAATTTGAACCTGACTTGATAGTTCTTGGGAGGTACATTTTAGTTTTTAAGAAAAGCTTCTTCTTCCCTAGCTCCTTGCAATGCTAGCTGTCATGGATCCTATGCAAATTTCCAGTGCTTGTCACCTTCCTCTCTCTACTCACATAGTCATGTGGAGAGTAAGGGTCATTACTATAATCAGTTTGAACCTGACTTGATAGTGCTTGGGAGTTGCATTTTAGTTTTTAAGAAAATCTTCTTCTACCCTGGCTCCTCACAACACTAGTTGGCATGTCTCCTACGTGAGTTTCCAACGCTTGATGCCTTCCTCTCTCTACTCGCCCATCACTTGCCAGATGACATATCTTGGTTGGGATGTCATCTCTTGGAATCCACTGATTGCTAGATATGTCTAACTTGGACAGGGCTAAGAAGATCTAGGCTAGTTCACTTCAATTTTTAACAAAATCTTCGCTCCTTGGGCTGGCCTGGGTCTTATGCAAGTTTCCAGCGCTCGCCACCTTGCTCTTGCTATTCACAGATCCACCTACACTCTGCTCGATCGAGATGTTGTCTATTGGATGCACTGATTGCTAGATATTTCCAACTCGAATAAGGGCCAAGAAGCTCTGGGCCATTTTTGGCGGATGCAAAGCGAGGGTGTCTCTCTAGATGTAATCACATATGTTTGCATCTTGAAGGCAAGGGTCAGGGTCATGAATCTCTAGGCTATTTTTAGCAGATGCAAAGAGAGGGCATGTCTCCTAACACAATCACATACACTTGCACCTTGATGTCATGTGGCATTACACAAGATGGTGATATGGGCAAAAGAATTCACGATGATATTGATGTCGTCTCTTGGAATGCACTGATTGTGGGATATGTCAAACTTGGGTAGGGCCAAGAAGCTTTGGGCTATTTTCAAAATATGTGAAGCGAGGGTGTCTCTCCAGATGCAATTACATATGCTTGAATCTTGAATCCAAGATCACGGTCATGAAGCTCCGAGTTGGTTTTAGCAGATGCACAGAGAGGGCATCTCTCCAAACGCAATCACGTACACTTGCACCTTGAAGGCATCGTACATTACACAAGATGTTAATATGGACAAAAGAATCCATGGCGATATTGTTATTCTGGGGTTTTTGAAAGAAAACGTTGTGCTTGCCAGTACCTTGGTCGATAAGTACCCCAAATGCTGTGCACTTCACAAAGTACAAAAAGTTCACGAGGAGCTTCCTTTCCACGATGTTGTCTCTTAGAATGCATTGATTGCAAGATATGGACAAGGCCAAGAAGCTTTGTGTTTTTTTGGCAAATGTAATGTGAGGGTGTCACTCCAAATGCAATCATTTTCTTGCATCTTGAAGGCAAACATGGAAAGGCAAAGGGGGAGAACTACAATGACACATCTGTAGCTCAATCCTTAAGGCACGGCATGATGATGAGGTGGACATATGCTCCAAGACTAAGCTAAGAAGAAAGATTTGTACCAAGGAAATAGGATACATGTTGATATTCATGATAGTGGGTTGCTTGAAAAGAACACACTATCTATACTATATAAGGCGAGAGGAATTCTTGTCCCTCCCCCAACCACGTGTCGCAAGTAGCTTGATCCGGCTTTGTCCCCTATAGTCCCCACGACACGAGCGGATAGCGTGCACACAAAGAGAGAGAGAGAGAGAGAGAGAGAGAGAGAGAGAGAGAGAGAGGGGAAAGAGAGAGAGAGAGAGAGATGTCGTGAGAAACAGAGAGCGAGAGGCCGTCGAAGGCAGCCATACTAGTGGATACTAAGGCCTTCAAAAAGCCAAAAAAAAAGGATTACATAAAGCCTTAGTAAAGGGTTGCATTTTGGATGCAACTATGGACCATTGGATAAAGCTTGCTAATTAGTGTCACATGGAAATAAGATTTCTTTTTTATTATTTCTTGTAGACCCTTTTGAGAGGCTGTTGACATTTGTGTACCTCTCTCTTTAGATTTTCTTCAAGCACTCATGTACACAATGCTTTTTTCAAAAATTTGAAAAATCTACCTATGAGAAAATTTAGAGGAAAATTTATTGTATTTGATGGTTTTTACACTAAATTTGTCTAAATTTTGTAGGAGTTCTTACCTTCAAATCTAGAATTTAGAGGTAAATCTCAAAATTTGTAGGTTAGATTACAATTAACGTTTTTTTTTTTAGCACCGGGATACACATTACTTTCTTCCAAAAACTTGGAAAACCTACATATGAGAAAATCTAGAGGCAAATGTACTATATTTGAAGGTTTTATTTTGCAGGTGGGATCACACTAAACCTTTTTTCTTTTAGCACTCAAATACACAATATTTTCGCCAAAAAAACTTTGAAAACCTACGTTTGATTACAGTAAGCATACACTCAAATACATTTGTAGGTGGGATTTCACTAAACCTAGCCCTTTTTCCAGCATGCGATGCACAACATTGAGGTAAAAAGAGATGAAATCTTTGAGACTTTTAGTAGGGATAGGAATGTCTTGCTATGCCTTGCACATTATTTGTTGAAGGTGCCATCATCTAATGATGATGGTGAAGAGGAAGATTCTCCCTCATCTAGACTTTACATGATGTTTAACACATTAATGGTTTCTTGAACTGTTGGTTTTCTTGAATGTGTAATGGGTATGGAGCTGATCCTTTGAAGGCTAGCGGCCCAACAACATGCTTCAATGTTTGTAAACCATTCTTCATCTCTTCCTACATGAAGTTAGGGACCAATCCCATGGAATCAAGAATCTCGAGTTTGATGTATAAACATCCAATGAGAAAACATGAGCTATGCTTCTTTTCAACTCTTTTAAAGGCTTGACATTATCCATCTTTAGCATACCATCTCGATGTGAGTGCATCCAAGTGGAGATGGCACTCCTCACAAGATGGTTCATTGGGTGGTGATGGAACTACACATCTTTTGCACGTCCATGGCCAAGTGCATCTCTCAGTTGTGGTACACATCGGCATGAGCGTCTTCCATGTTGACCAAAGATGTGCAACAACTCCTTGGAGAAGCTATTTAAGGTTAAATTCTCCTTTATCATGGAGCTTGCAGGGCCTCTATAACTCTCTTTTTTCTCACACAATCAGACTCTCTCTCTCTCTCTCTCTCTCTCTCTCTCTCTCTCTCTCTCTCTCATCCTACCTCTTGCATGTTTTGTTTTTAGAATCCATAAGAGAGATGTTGTGAATCATTTTTTTGAAATGCAAGAGAGTGTATACATGTAGAAAAAAAGAATCTATATAATTTTCCACCTTTGTAGTTGTAAGAAAGAAGACATGCATTTTCTAGCTACAACAACGCGTGAGTCACATACTAGTTGAGTATTTATTGGGTGTTACAAATACCCTTTTACCTTTTTTTCTCAATTTGTTACCGTGATTCCAAGCCTTTTTTTTAGTAATTCTTTTTATACTACTCGGTCCGCTCTTATAACGTGGAATCTCAATAGATTCCAATCTCGAGAGAAAGTTCCCTAATTAAAGGTACCCTTTGAGGTCATGAACAGCGCGCAATGAATAGCTAGACAACCCCGGGGAGGTCACTTATCAAAAGCTTCCTATATCACGTGCGTTCAAGAGGTTATTAATAATACCTCAATATACATAATATATTTACACTACGTGCCTATTTAAAAAACCCCCACCCCCCTCTTTATGTATACATTTTGATACATTTTGATCTTTTAATAATCCTCTAAGTGATCGCCCCGGGTAGACAGCTTGGCAACCAACACTTGATGAATAGGAAGGAAATTTCACAACCATCAGGAAATGCGAAGGGACTCATATCGTGATGCAAGGTTGCCCATGGGTAGCATTGGGAGAGCTATCAGAGCAAGGAATCGATCGCAAAAGTCTTAAACAAGAGTTGCCTTTATTCGAATCATGTCTAACATAGAGGGTGATGAAGTATTCTCCCGGACTAATGGGCAACACATATGACCATGGCATAGATAAGTGATGTGCTGCTCCTTTGCATAAGTGTTGGTTGTGACACACACACACACACACACACATAGAGAGAGAGAGAGAGAGAGAGAGAGAGAGAGAGAGAGAGAGAGCTACCCTTATGCCAATGATACACACATTGATGTGTTGCAAGTTGCATTTGTATTGCTTCAGTTCATGGAGATTGCTACTAGCTCTTTTGGTGTTAGAATTTAAGTTTGGTGACTACCATGGAATTCTAAAAAAAGAGTAGAAGTAAGAGAATATACAATCTGTAAATTTAAGAGCTTAAGGATCCAAAACTTAAAGCCATACAATTGACAACAACTATGTGTCCGACATTAGCCAAAACTACACCCAACAATATGTACAATGACCAAATCTGAGACTCTGGACATGAACCGACGTTGATATGGACATCATCAAGGTCTCCTTTACCATTATTAGTTCTAATCAACGAGATGTATAATGATTGAGCTCGTCACCAGATAGCTCATGAAATATCCTTGTTTTCTTATTTCCTATCTTCAAATGGTTGGTCTTCAATCTTGTCTAGAAAATCATCCAGTTGTGTCCTTTCCATCATCAACAACAATTGGTTGCTGGCTTCACTCCATTCTATATTTGGATATATATACAATCATGTCCATGCAATACCACACCATTAGAGAAGTGCAACATGCAATTGAGGCAAATGAGAAGTCAAAGATGGAGCTAGTGGCGACCTCACAACAAGGGTGATAATCCCTTGAAACCATTCACCGTCAATCTTGTTGTCATAACAATTGCACCCCACTTGCATCATGCAACAAATAGGTGGTTGAGACTTACACACACAAGTTGCTCATTGCGGCCATAGTACAATTTTCCACAACGCTCTGCAAAGAGTGAAGGAAAAATTAAAAACCTACTCAACCTGCTGTCTTGTGCCAACTTCCGCTCTCGTGGCCTCTACTAACTCCTCTTAATGGCTAAGGATATCTAAAGATTCCATTTTTAAAGATACTTGGGCAACCCTATTTGGGTCCATTATATAAAATAAGAGAATGAAAGCTAATCCATGCAATGGAATCGGCATATTAACTTGAGAGTAGCAAAAATTAAAGAGAGTACTTTTGTGAAATTACTTTGTGAGCATAGCAGGTGAGCATAATTGATGGTAGAAACATAAACATAGCATTTAGTTAACTTGGCATGAACAATACTTTTGCAAGAGAGAGATTTTAGAAAACATGACAACAGGTGAGGACCAGATTTATGTGGAGCCGGGTCCCCCCTCCAATAGGCATTTGTATTATAGTTTCTCCCATCAAGAGAGACTTGTTACAATACAGTCTTTGTGTTCCTTGTGACGTAGGTGATGCAATGAAGATGGAAAACTTCATGCATCATGAGCATAACATAAACTTTGTGGAAAGCATTAACTATCCGAAGCTTCAGTCCCAAGACCTTAAACACCTTGAATGTGGAGAGAGCTAGCAGGGGATGAGGGTAGGGAAGAGGAAGAAGAAATATTTCATAAGACAAAGAATTAATTCCTCACTTATCATCATTCTTAGTGCTAGCATACATAGTAATGAAGATGGAGAAGATGGGAAGCTTAAGCATTGAAGCATGGCTCTTGGTTGGATATACATTCCATAGCCAAAAGTGTTGGTGTAGGCTCTCAACCTCTCTACTTGCTTGGAGAAGGAGAGGGAGATCTTGCACTTTGCATACATACACAATGAGAGAGTGTGTGTGGTAAGTGTGGGAGAGTATATCCCTCATTGGACCCCTCCAGGCCTAGCCAATCACAAGCAAGAATCGTACCAAGC
The DNA here is from genome assembly GCF_014529385.1 of Adiantum capillus-veneris. Taxonomy (NCBI): domain Eukaryota; kingdom Viridiplantae; phylum Streptophyta; class Polypodiopsida; order Polypodiales; family Pteridaceae; genus Adiantum; species Adiantum capillus-veneris. The sequence goes on from NC_140944.1 coordinate 84,768,612, forward strand.
AACAAGGGTAGCCTTGGGACAAGCCTTCCCCCTTTCCCCTTTGAGAGAGAAGTATTTATAAATGCTAAAACAATTAATTAAGTCCACTAAATTATCACTTAACCCCTTGGAAGGCCAATTAATAGGTTTTAGGAACACTATGAGGGTAACCTAGCTAGGGGCTTGACATGTGTCCTACTTGCCTCTTGGGTAAGGGGTGCCCTTTGGGAGAGAGAGTGGTCAAACAACCACCCCTCCTTCTTGCATGGCTCGCCCCCTTCTTGTAGGGATTTTGATTTGACTTTTGTGCCACCTCAAGCCCCTCAACCTTGGGCCTAGTTATCACCACAATCTTGGCCCTTAAGCCCCTCAAGCTTGCGCTGGGTTCTCACCTCCAGTACAGCCCTAGCATCTCAAGCACCTCAAGCATCTCAATGCTCAAGCACTTCAAGAATCTCAAGCATCTCAGTCATCAGGCATGACAAGCACATCAAGCTTGGGCCGGGTTCCCACCTCAAGCACAACCCTAGATTACCTAAAGTCAAAGGACTTTTAACACTAACTTTGGAGGTCTTCAATGAAGCTAACCTTAAGGTCTTAATGCTCCATTGGTTAGCCTTGCTCTTTGACAGACCATCTCTCATTTGGGCCCCTTTACCATTGGCCCCGTGTTGAGATAGATCTATAAGCACATGTCTATATCCTAACCCTTGTTCCCGTTTATTCTCCCACATTAAATGATCAGTTTAATATGAGAAAATCATTTAGATTGGCTAGATATTAGATTTTATGGCATTATGTCTCTCTTGAAATTATAGTCGTCCTCGACTATGAGGTAGAAGAGATAAATCCCTAGTCATTAGTCAATATTGCTTAGCGGGTAGAGGATCCCTTTTTACCCCACGACATATTTCCAAGATGGATGACTAATCCATATGGTGCTTGGGAGACATAGATGCCACAATCATGTTTACTATTTAATCCATTTCATTCTCCCCAAGTAGAGTGACAAATTCTACTTGGTGTTTGAGAGACATCGTCATCACAAAAATGATTCTAAGCATGCATACTATCTAAATTTGTGCACAAATAAAAGAGAACTAGTTTTATAAGACAAAAACATTAGTCATTTAAAAAAAAATTGTACATTTTCTTACTTTAATGTAACATTGTAAGCATTGACAAGGTTCATACTATCCTTAAGTTGTATTCCTTGCATCCATCTAGCATCTTCAAAAGGATAATTTTTGAACTAAAGAAGATATCGTTGTACAATCTTACCATGTCATAGTACCTTGTCTTCATGCTGAAGTATAGCTTTGGGTTGTAGCACCTCTTCTTGGTCTTCAACTTTGGGAGGGTCTTCAATGATTGGTTAACTTGGTGGCTCTCCTTTGTAGGGCTTAAGTAGGCTCACATGAAAAGCATTGTGTATGAGCCATGGGCAACTTGAGTTGGTAAACCGTCTCATTGATAGGCTTCAAGATTTGGAAAGGACCATAGTATCTTTTTTCTAGCTTAGCATAATACTTTTGATGGCCCGTACGATTTTTGCCCGTCGTTTTCCTTAATTGAGCCTTAGGAAACCTAAGTAAGATCCAATCATTTTCTTTGAATGTTAAGGACCTTCTGTGCTTGTCAGCAGCAGCTTTTTGCCTTTTTTGAGAGATGGATATAGCCTCCTTAATCGTTTGAAAGGATTCTTGTAGGTCATGGCTATACTCATCGGCAACGAAGATCTTCCGATGTACTCTGAGTAGCAAGGGACTTTTAGGTCTTCCCTCAATGACTTCAAAATGTGATTTTCTCGTAGAAGTGTGTACAATATTATCGTAGGAATACTCTATAAGAGGTAAGTACCTTTTCCATTGTGAGAGTGGATCTACTTCGCTAACATAAGTCTTTAGTAGAGAGAGTATAATTGTAAGATTGTCTATCTCACTTTGGCCATCCGTTTGTGGGCGACAAGCCGAAGAGAAATTCAATCTTGTTCCTAGATTTTCAAAGAGACCTTTCCAAAAATTACTGGTCATTTTAGGATCTCTATCTGACACGATAGATGTTGGTAATCCATGGTGTTTGAAAATCTGTGATATGAAGAGAGTTGCCATTGCCTTAAATAGTCTTTTTGACAAGAATAAAGTGTGCTTGCTTGCTAAAACTGTCAACTATTGTTCATATTCCCGTATTCCCATGGATAGACTTGGGTAATCCAAAGATAAGATCCATGGATATACTCTCCCATGGTGAATTTGGAATAGACAATGGCTTGAGTAATCTAGGTTTCTTCCCTCTATCATACTTGGTCTTTTGGCATACTACACATTTTGAAACATACTCTTGTATGCCCACTTTCATGGTAGGCCAATAGAAATACATCTCTACTCCTCAAAGAGTAGGTTGAATGCCTATATGCCCTGCATAGGGAGGAGCATGGGATTCATACATAAATTTCTCACGAAGGGAATGGGTAACACATAGCCTATTGCCGTGGAGAAGATAACCATCCTGCAAGGTGAATGGTTCCTCTTTCTTTCCCAAAACAAGGGCTGACATTATATAAGTCTCTAAAGTCAGGGTAAGTAGCATACTCATCTATCATAGAAGATAGATCATTGTGAATAGCTATAGACACCACATTAACTTTTGTTCATCGTGAAAGTGCATCAGTCACTTGATTGTGCTTACCAGCAATGTGAGCAATATGGAAATTAAATTGCAAAAGAAAATTTGTCCACCTCATTTGTTTGTCCGAAAGTTTGGTTTGCATCATGAAATACTTGAGACTTTTATGGTCGGTTCGGAGAATAAATGGAGTCCCCAATAAGTAATGCTTCCATGTGTCTAGGGCATGTAAAAGCTCTTTCTAATAAATGCCCAAGACTCGTTCATCCATATTGAGCCTTTAGCTCTGATATTCTATGGCATGCCCTTCTTGAAGCAAAACTGCTCCAAGGCAATCACCACAAGCATCACATTGGACCTCAAATGGCTTTGAGAGATCCCGAAGCATGAGGATTGGTTGGGAGGTAAGCTTCTCTTTGAGTTTGTCAAAATAATTTTTCTCCTTAGCAGTCCATACATACTTAACTTACTTCTTATTTAAATCATGTAATGGTCTTGCTATTTGAGAGATTTTTGCTATGAAGCGTCTATAGTATGCACACATACTATAGCGTCTATAGTATGCACACATACCAATAAGGCTTCTTAGCTCATGTAGATTCCTTGTATTAGGACACGCTTTTATTACCTCTAGCTTTGATGTATCCATACGGATACCATCTTGAGAGATAGTATGACCTAAATATTGAATCTCTTGAAGAAAAAATTGCTTTTTCTTTTGGTTGAGAAAAAGCTTGTTCTCCCTTAATACTTGTAAAATCACTTGGAGATGTTGCTTATGTTCCTCCAAAGACTTGGAGTAGATGATGATATCATCAAATCACACTCTAGTGAATTTGCGGTAGGGTCTAAAAATTTTCTCCATTAGACAATTGAACGTGGCTGGTGCATTAGTCAAGCCAAAAGGCATGACTAGATATTCATAAAGGCCAAACGTTGTACGAAACGTGATCTTTAGGATATCTTCATCCAATTATGATTATTTGATGATAGCCACTTTTAAGATCAATCCTACTGAAGTAGGTAGAGATTTGTAGCTTATCAAACATATCTTCTATCCGAGGCACGGGAAACCTATTTTTGATAGTGATATGGTTTAGTGCTCGATAGTCCACACACATACGGTATGTACCATCTTTCTTTTGCACTAGAAGGATTGGATAACAAAAGGAGAGGAGCTAGGCCTCACCATCCCTCTGTGTACCAATTCTTGTACTTGCCTCATGATCTCCTCTTGTTGAGCTTGAGAAATTTGATGGAAGGAGCTCAACGCGATGGTCATCATCCCCCTGTTTGGGAGGTAAGTCCATAGGGATATCATTGATGAACACATCTTGGAATCCTTTGAGAAAATTAGACAAGTCTTACTCTTCTTGATTCCTACCATGTACATTTGACAAAACATTAGGATCTTTTAGGGACTCTTTGACAAAAATCATGTATACAGAAATTGAGCTCTTTATTGATTTATCGAAATCAGGAAGATTTACAAGTGGTATAGTACAACCACACTCACTAGCATGTATATACATGTTCTTTCCCCTGTAGGTGAAGTTGATTCTCCTTTTAGGGAACTTCATGTTGGCAGCCATGCGATCAAACCATGGCGCCCCTAGGATAGCATCCTCATGTTGGAGAGGAGAGATGAAAAATTCTTCTTTGTCGACATAGATTTGGACATGAAGCCTCAACTTCCCAATCAAGGGAATAACAGAGGCTTGATATCCCTTGAAAGTTGTGTCAGCCGTTACAATATCTCCCATCTCGAAAGCTTGAATGCCCAACTTGGTGGCCAACTCGGTTGATATGAATTTGTGAGTAGAGCCAGGGTCAAACAAGATGAAGGCAACATGCTCCCTTATCTTTCCCCAAGCTTAGGAGAGAGATGATCCTTTGCATTGAGCGTCCTCTTTTGGAGCTTTGATGGTGGAAGCCCTAGGAGTATCATTGCAAGCATTTTTCTTTGGGCAAGAATGGTAGCCGTGTCCTTGCTCCCCACACTTAAAACACTTATGGTCCTTGCAAAAAGCTTCAAGCTCTTGAAGAGAGAGTTTGTTTTTGCCTTTGTAAACTCCCTTCTCCTTGGACCGATTGTTGTTGTTGGAAGTGCCTTGGGAAGAATTTTGGGCATTGGTTTTTCCCTTTGCATCATTTTTATATTTGTTTTCCATGGGCTTGACATTCCGTCTAGCCCCTTGTTAGAAATTGATGTGTGAAGAAACCATGGTGTGATGGATTACTTCAGTGATAGAACCAGGCCATTGAGAGTTGACATATTCGGCCATCTCTTCAGGTAATCCCACACAGAATTGTTGCTTTTTCTCGACGAAGTCTATCTTTTGGAAGACAGTAGCCTTGAGATGTAAATCCCAAAACTTGTCTACATATTTATGGATAGACTCATGAGAGAGAAGATTCAAATTGCACCATTCGGTGAGCACTTTGTCCTTTGCATTGCTTGCAAGGAATTGCTTCATGATGGAAACTTGTAGAGTTTTCCATGTCTTTGGGGCGTCATCATTTCCACGAAGGCTAGCTCACCATTGATGAGCTGATTTTTAGAAGGTCATAGCTACATGGCATAGCTTGGAGGACTCCGTAAAGCCCTCGTCTCCAAAGGCCGCATCAAATTATGAATGAAGGCCAGCACTTTGTCGATAGCACCAAAGGTGCCATCATAGGTGAGAAAAGAGATACTCTTTCCCTCCCTCTTTAAACTTCTTTAGCTTTTGTGACCTTTGTCATGCAGGGTATGATTTGCGATGTCCTCCCCTCTTGTATTCTCTAGGAGAATAGACATAGCTTTCATCGGAAGAAGAGGAAGGTGAAGAAGAAGGATAAGAAGGTGACCTCTTTCTTGCCCTTTTCTTCATTGCTTTCCTCTCTTCCCTTTTGGAGTGACGAGGAGAAGGACTGTGTGTTGATCTCTTCCTCTTGGGAGGAGTTGGCGATCTTCTAGACCGCCGTCTTTGTGGAGCCACATCTTCAGAGGAACTTAAAGTTTCATTTCTTTCTTGCTCTTTGGATTCCTCCTCTCGTATAGGAGAGAGTCTTCTTTTGGGGGTCTCTTCAAGAGGCCTCCTAAGCTCTCTCTCCTCTTGAAGTGGAAGGGAACTCCCATAAGCGCGAAGTTGTTGAGTAACTTTGGCTTGCAAAGCAGGGTTGCCCATAGCTTGCAGTAACCTAGTAACAAGATAATTGACAAACATGGGGGCATCATCATTAGCACCTTCATGTGCAAAATCAAAGCTATCAATGTTCATTCTACTATTCTGGTTATTGTCAGCCATGTTAACAAAATGTTTGTACGTACTTAGTGTATGCTTTGGCAATTCAAAACCTCAGGTGCCACTCCTCTTAGCCTTTGAAAATCGGCTCTTATGTATCTACACCCACAACTCGAAGTGGTTAATTATAGAGAGTAGTGGAGTGGGTCTAATATTGTAGAATTGCCAAGGGCTAGCTCCTTTCGATATTCTTATGGCTCAATAATGGTAAAGTCGTAGGCAAGTCTAAAAAGACTCCATTATTAAGTCCAAAGCTTCTGAGGTGTGCACCATATCCCACATAGTGCACTCAACAAAACCAATAATAGATCTGAGTCCCACTTACCCTAATACAATTAACAAAATCAACCATTTACAGGCTACTTAAGGACCTCTCTACTTAAGCAAGAAAGAGAAACCAAATGCTCTGATACCAATGTAATGGAATTGTCCTATTAACTTGAGAGTAGCGGAAATTAAAGAGAGTACTTTTGTGAAACTACTTTGTGAGCATAGCGGGTGAACATAATTGATGGTATCAACATAAACATAGCATTTAGTTAACTTGGCATGAACAATACTTTTGCAAGAGAGAGAGTTAGAGAACATGACAACAATTGAGGATAGATTTATGTGGAGCCGGTCCCCCCTCCAATAGGAATTTGTAGTATAGTTTCTCCCATCAAGAGAGACTTGTTTCAATACAATTTTTGTGTTCCTTGTGACCTAGGTCATGCAATGAAGATGGAAAACTCCATGCATCATGAGCATAACATAAACTTTGTGGAAATCATTAACTATCCCAAGCCTTAGTCCCAAGACCTCAAACACCTTCGAAGGTGGAGAGAGCTAGCAGGGAATGAGGGTAGGGAAGAGGAAGAAGAAATATTTCATAGAAGAAAGAATTAGTTCCTCACTTATCATCACTCTTCTTGCTAGCATACATAATAGCATAGTAATGAAGATGGAGAAGATGGCAAGCTTAAGCATTGAAGTACGGCTCTTGGTTGGATTTGCATTCCATAGCCAAGAGTGTTGGTGTAGGCTCTCAACCTCTCTACTTTCTTGGAGAAGGAGAGCGAGATCTTGCATTTTTCACAATACACAATGAGTGTGTGTGTTTGTGGTAAGTGTGGGAGAGTATACCCCTCAAGGAGGTCCCCCTACTTTCTTTGGTCGACCGCCCCTTGTAGCTCATGCTTGAAGCTCTTATTTCTTATGGATTGTTTGTTTCTTGAGGTGTTTCTTTTGTTAGCTGGCCGAAAGCCTTGGGTGTGGTGTTATCTTTTCCTTGCTTTTATCCACATCCTTCTGAGATTTGTTAACCAAGTATGGGCAATCTCTGATTAAGTGGCCCTATTTTAGACAGTGAAAGGAAGAATTTGGCAAATTCCTGTAGATAATTTTTTGGACATGTAGAATATTTCCTAGCTGGTCCTTTAGAGTAACATAATCTTTGAGGTTAGTATCAATATCAACTTCAATAAGTAGCTGAGGATCCCACTTGGGATTAATGGCATTAGAAGGCTTTTGACCTAGAGCTTTCCCAACCTCATTACCAACATGTTTTAACCATGGGAAGAATTCTATAGGGAAGTCATGAAAATCAATCCACACAGGTACCTTAGATGCCTTTTTGCCTTTGGGGTCAAATCCCTTATATTGAACATAGGCATGGGGCTATTCTTGATTAACCCTTGACCCCTACTTGCTTCCCATTCTTGAGAAATTCATTGTTTGAGAACTTCAACAGGCAGTCGAATACCATGGCATAATCCGATGACTACTCTATCATGTAGGCGTTTGAACCAACTTTCAAGTTCAACTACACCCACAGTGACTTCCCCTGTTGGATCCCCACATTGATGGGATGAGTTATGAGCTAGATCTTTCTCAGATTCCTGATCCGCCTTATCATCCTTTGAAGCATCTCTGTCCTGACCTGTCTTAGGGGTATTATCAGATTTTCCAGGGTTAGCTTGCTGATTGTTGTGATCCCTTTCTTGATGGGGGTCAATATTGCTCCAGACATTGGAAACAGTGGTAAAATGACCATCATGTAAAGAGAAATGCAGACTTACTTGCAGGGGAGCCTAATGAGCCGGAAACAAGACCACCGGGTTATGCATTTTGTGAAAATGTCCTACCTCAATAGTCTTTTGTGGAGACAACAAAGGAAATTGATGGACATTATTCAACGTGTTGAAGCCTGAGCGATTTTGAAGCACTTGGGCATAGGAACTCGGACTGCTAGAGAAGGGCATGGGCACCTGCAATTGGGCAAGAGGAGAGAAGTGTTGGTTGAAGGACTGATTAGGGTTACTCCCTGCAGCAAGATGTGAAGTTCTGACCTAGCTGCAGAAGGTGGAGTTTGCTCAACATTTCTAACAACCCCGTTTAACAGAGAGTCATGCAGTGCCATCGTGCCTCCCCCAAAGGCACGCGCTGAGTTTAGAAGAGAGGGTCTTTAGACAATAAACAGGGAGAGGGTAGAGAGGAAAGGGTTGGCTTCAATGTGCATGCCTCGGGGGATTCCCACAGTACGGAGCACATAGCTCCTCGGTACCCTAACCTCTCTCTCACGATTTGTTTGGTGGGTGTGTTTTTTTTTGACGGAAAGTGGAAGTAAATTGAAACATAAACTTAACAACTACAAGGTCGCACATGTAAGGGGTGAGATAGCCCTGCACAAGCAAATTACAACATGAGATTATCTTTCATCTTGAGCACTCCACAAGCAAATTACAACATGAGATTATCTTTCATCTTGAGCCTAGGAGCACTGTAATGACAAGGGATCTTTGATCTCCATTGCTTGGTGGGTGTTGCTACAGAACCACTGGTTTGAACTTGAACTTTGAACTCTTGTTGCATGTAGTGGAAAAATGAAAAGTGGGGAGCATGTGTGTCGTGTGGTGGGGTAGAAGGATGAACCCATAAAGAGAAAAGGAGTTCTCTCATGAATGTGGGGAATGAATCTAAGGGTATAGGTCTAATAGTTTATTGAAGGCAATCTGAATCATGTGAAGCATTTAACCTTTTGGCCATGTAGTCGTTTTTATTTTGAGGCTTTAAAAAGAAATTTGAATTGAAGGTGCTATTTGACATGAATGTGGGATGTCCGGTCAAGGACTATTTTTGTGACCTGGTCCGAGGAGGGCAATTACGCAGGCTACCCGCGGGCAGCAGCCGGGCAGCGACGCCCCTTTTATAATATCGTCTCCGCCTCCGCGTGCAGCTATTAGTAGAACTCTCTGCTCTCTCTCTCTCTCTCTTCTTCGTCTACTAGGCTACTTCTTCTTCTTCTTTCTCTCTCTCTCTCTCTCTCTCACACACACAGACACACAAACAAGAAGAGGCGAGACACACACAGTCTCCAATATTCTCTCTCAAATACGTACGCTCTACGCAAATGCCCTGTGCGCGTTTGCTGCTCATTTTTTCACTGTGTAGCGCTCTCTCTCTCTCTCTCTCTCTCTCTCTCTCTCACACACACACACACACACACACGCACGCACACACACAGCCAATGAAGTCTGCTCGTTTGCTCGGCTCATTTCACCAATTGGGTAGCTAACAGACACACCCACACACATACACAGAGACTTTTGGATCTTCTGCGCAGAGAGAGAGAGAGAGAGAGAGAGAGAGAGAGAGAGAGAGAGAGAGAAGAATGTCGCCGGTACAGACTCGAAGCAGGAGCTCTCTGGTAGCTGCAGCTCCCATGAAGGAAATGGCGCTTCTCAAGCGCAGCACAGGTAGCTTGAAAAGGGGCAGAGTGAGTATGACCCCTAAACGCTCTCTAAGCTCAGCATCATCAGCTAATTCGTCGTCCTCATGCCATCCTGCGCTGGCCGCTGCAGCAAGTCGAAGAGGAGGGAAAATGGCATGCAGAAACAAGGAATTTAGGGTAGAAATTAGAGGGCCTGATACGAATGTGTGTAGTCACATTAGCATGAGCAAGGGTAATGAATGCGGCGCTGCATCAGCTGTGGTGCACGCAAGCTATGGTGCTGGACATGCAGATAATGCTGAATCAATGGCTCAAACTACAGTCATCAAATCAAATCATCATGAAGCTGGTCCAAGTGACGATGGAAATATGGATGCATGTGCAATTGGTGGGATCCAACCCTTGCAAACTGCGCCCCTCGAGCTTCTAGAAGAATGGTGGGATGAAGAGAGCTCATGCTCCACCCCCAAGGCTGCTGAATGTAGAATTCCAGTTGATGCTTGCCTTGTTTGCCCTCCTGCTCCCCGAAAGCGCAAAGCAGAGGCCCGCCTCAACGACGGAAATTCTCCGTTCCCGCCATCGGCCCGGTGTGAATCACCTCCTCTTATGATCCTCCCTCACTTCATTGATGCGTTTTTTGTGTGTGCAGAACGTGGCTCGTTCTAGCACCATAGCCTACATCTTTTCAATTCCTTGTGCAGGCAGGGCCATGCACGGCAGGTTGGCATGCACCTTAACTGCCTTTTGTTAATGGTATCACATCATATGATTCTCAAGTGAGCTTCTTTTGTCCTCTTGAAGAGCTACTTTGCTGCCGATTTTCTGGTATTGCAGAAATGGGAGCTTTGCTTAAGGCTGTCGCTGGCCCGGTGAGCTAGCAGTGTGCCCATATACGCTTCCAGACATCCAAAGAGAAAGGAGACATCTCCCATGAAGTGTTATGTATGCAAGACACTAATACCATAGATTAGACATCAAAACAGTGATGCAAGTTGGCGCGCCAACGATGGGACATGTGGCGGTACTGCTGTCAGTGGAGCGATAGTATTGGATTGTATCCATCATCACATGACTAGCTGGAGCTTGGCAAAGAACTCCTTTAATCCAAGGTCTCTATTAACCATAAATCAATTTTCCCACGACTTGAGCTTTGCATTACTGTGTGTTCTTGTAGCCGTGGACCAGCTTTACTAGCAACAGAATTCTCACAGCCTAGGTTTTATTAGCATAGAAACTGACTTGCAATGAATGTAATATGCGCTAACCATAGCACAGAAAGACAGAGACTCCCAAATGTAGGGAGCTTGCAACACAAGATGGGATATAAAATGTATATAAATGCTAACCCAAGCGGAGAAACCTGCCCTTCGTGGGCCGCCCGCTCACTCCACTTTGTTCTGAGCAAATTCAAGTGCAAATTGGGCTGCTTCTTGATGTGAAAATTGCAGTGTCTCCATTGATGGTTTGTTTGGTTGGGGTCTTGTAGTCCTGAATGGATGTTGAGTATTCTCAATCTAGATTTGTTTGATAAGAAAGAATTTTGATTGTTTCACAGATAGGAAAGATAAGACAACAAACCTTGAGATTTCTGTGGGATGAATTCTTTATATTTTTCTATAAGTTATCTGGTTTTAATTTGGTTTGTTGGGAAAGTTTCTCTGTATATTCTTTATGTTGATGGTTAATCCTCCGATGTCCTATCCAATTTCCTTTGGATGTGATCAGGGGGTAGCACTATATTGCGGGCGAGAGACCGGATCATACTCATTCATGGGTAACATAGTCTATCCAAAGCTCAATCAAAGAGACAAACAGTGCTTAGAACTTAGAAGTGCATGTTTCCTTTGATGAAAGCTTTTGTAACAAGCTCTCATCACTATTTTTTCTACAAAAGCTTTCATCACTATGCCAAACCATGGATCTCTCTATCATCAGCTTATGTAAGCGATGCTTGTCCTTGCATCAAACAACTTATTCATACAAATACTTGAGTGTTAGAATGTTGTTGGACTAAACACATGCAAAGAAATCCTATGTTTGTCTTATGTAATGCTATGGTTAGTGCCCGCCGGGCAGTCCCCTTAAACATTAGCCTTGCTTGCACTGTGTCTTCCAAGGAATGGGCAGTTGGGATATACGATGCGATGATTGACCACTTTAGATCTTGGGCAAAGCAAATCTACAATGTGATTGATGTGAGGGCCCTTGATTCCATCTTACTATTCTTGTGTGAAATAATCCCATGTCTAATGTAATGCCATGGTTACTAGAGGCGGCACGGTACCCTGCATATTTTAGGGCATAAACACTTGGTATAAAAATGTCCGTTTTGAACATCAAAATTTATTGTGATTGAAGGCTCCAGTGTTGGAGGAAAACCGAGGTCATGTGTATTTTAACCGGACTAAAATCCTAAAATCTCGGTTAGATTTTGAGCAAGCCTCGAAGAAAACCGGGAGATTTTCACAAGTTTTAGTGTATTTACTAGCAAAAGCTTCAAATTTTGACCTAAAAACGGGGAGAATTTCAAGATTGCCCTTATTTTTTTCGGTTAGGAAAAATGTTTTTCTCTAGCCTTGGAACTTGAAGCCCTATAATTTTTATTCTAAACAAAAAACTCGATGTATAAATATTATAATTTTATTATTTTGTTGACGACATCCATATTTGTATTTGTGTTACACTTTTGTCCTTCATATGTATACATACGCATGGAAAGTGAAATGCTTCAAAATGTTCCATACTAAGATATTTTTGGGCACCATTATATAAAGTACTAAAATGGCATATATGAAATATTGGCTTCCATAACATGGCATTTATAAAATTGTCAAAACGTGGCCAAATTACTACATAATTTTAATTAAATTTTTATATAGGCTACACATTTACCATGTTTCCTCCATCAAATGGACAGTCCTTGATTAAATATAATAGTATCTCAAAATTATCTTGACTCTAGTAAAACCAACATATAACTCTAGTTTTGCATCGTTCGATCTATGGGGTATCAAGTGTCCCAAAAATCTAGGCAGAGTATTTATTGATGTGGATTTTTTGTGCACAATCAAATCTGTCTTTGTATTGTATCTGAAATGCTAAAACACTCATCAAAGTGATATTGTTAATATATTAGCATATGTAATTTTCCATAAATTGGCCATAGCTTGAAATACAAACATATCCTAGGCTTTTGGAGCATGTAAACATGTTATAGACTTTATTGGAATTTCTATAGCACTCTAAACTTGACTACGAAAAGTTCTAAAAGCCGTATTTACCAATATTATAAAAAATAAGCAAAATAGTATACATTTTTTAATACAATTTTGGTTAAAAAGTCCTTTGAAAGCACAAAATTAAAGGTGGAACTATAGCTCAAAAAGTTTTCAAGATTTTTTTCAGCATATAAATGTGCTTTGTGGATACAAAACATTTTAAAACTCGATCTAAATCTCTTTGAATAATTGTTTGATTAAGAAGACATAAAAGTGTCTCATTACTAATCTAGTGTTTAAATTAACATTAGTTTGTATCAAAAATGACACTTTAGTATTTATTTTTGATGAATTTAAATAAAATGGTACACGAAATCTAAAAAACATCTCAAGAAATGCTTTAACAAACTTATAAAATGCTATCCAAAGTACTCATAAAAATTAAAAAGCAACTTTTATGCACAATCTCAATAGTTAATTACTACACTCATGAAAAGCACCTACGAAAAATAGAGATCGATGTTTCACTAAAACTCATACTCTAATCTTTAAATAAGCAACGTGCATGCAATAATCCATGGTAACTATATATGTGTTTGACATTTTTGCAAATTTTATGTGAGAAAAATCTTTATGACTAGAATTAAATATAAAAAGTTGTGGGAGTCAAACATGCAATACTTATGAATTTAATTAATAGCCACATAAAACATTTAGTTTATCAAAATTTGTGACTTTTTATAATGCATATATACTAGATCTATGACTCCTTTACTTAAGGTGATATTATAATTTGATGATGATTTATGTCATTGCAACTTTTTATGATGCATATATACTAGATCTATGACTCCATTACTTAAGGTGATACTATAATTTGATAATGATTTATGTCATATCATAAAAACTGTGCATGTCATAATTCTTATTTTTTATTTATCAAAAATTAGTCTTAAAACAAAGTCCACTTTTGATTTTTTTTCATTCATTTCACTTATTCGTATACAAATACCTCATATAAACACAATTGAGAAATTTATAGACAATTTTATTAGTTTTTCATAGCAATCTAGTTCTTAATATAATATGAGTTTTTCCTATCCATTCACCTTGAAATCTATGAAAAAACTTATTTTCATGAGAAGTTATATTCACTTTATGGAAATTTTGTTAAAACTATACTAATCATCATGCCTCTCGTTCAGTTTCAACCACTCTCGAGCAGACATCCTTTGAAACTCACATCCCAAAAAACCCTCTCGTAGATCATGGTTCTCTGAAAGATTTGTTGGATGCCCTTCACCAATCTGCTTCCTCTGTGCTTTATTGGCAAGTGCACAACCTTGGTCCACATATGACACATGCCTTGTACTAGCATGAGATGTGAATATTATTAGTAGCAAGTCAATGTAATTCAAAAAAATCAAGAAATAGGAAAAAAAAAATCAAAACATGAAGAATCTAAATTCTATGTGGTAAAATCTTGTTTTTATGGGGTTGGCGGTATGCATGTGAACCCGTTGTAAACGAACTCTAATAGTTGTAAAGGTACTGAAAGATAGTTACAAAAATCTATCATACTCTCGCCACCAGAAGCTATTCCTCCAATAAAGAAACACTCAAAGCTAATCCTCCCACCATTACAAGCAATTTCTCTTTCTTCTTCCACTGAGATAGAACCATGGCTTCTTCTTCTTCTTCTTCCCGCCCTAAAAACTCTAGGGGTTGTTATACTCTCTCCCCACCTAGCCTCACCATTAGTCTACCAAGGAGGCCAAGTAGCAGCATCTGCTCTATTTTCATCTCAAACTCCATCACTACAGATAGTCAATGGTAAGAGTAGACGATATGCAAAGGTTCATGGGTTTTCATGCAGCCAAGAAGGAGGAAAAGATCCTCTACAACAAATCTATTTCGTTCCGCATAGAAAGCGCAAGTGCTAGATTTCAAAGTGGAGGTCCGCAACAAGAAGACTGTGAAGGAGTTTTTAGCTCAACATGTCTACACTCACTCTGATGTAATTGAGAATGGCGGCATGCCAAATGTGGGGAGCTGTTTGTCCAATGTTGTATGTGAGACACAAGGGATGCAAGCACACAACATGTACACACAGACAAGCTCTACGACTATAAATGGTGTGTCACTCACCTCCTACTCTACTGCTGCTGAGGGAATCCTGCGCACGCCGAAAGGAAGAAGCCGCCACTGCTGTCGTCCTCCTCGCTATCATCGTACTCCCGCTGTTCAATTGCCAATGCCTCCCCTCTCTCTCTCATGCTCACGGACAGAACAAGAAGATAAGGGAAGAGAAAGCTTCATACCTTCATAATGATTAAAAAGACTAGTTTAACAACCTTATCTATGTGTTGGGTCCATCCCTTTCACATACGAATCCACATTCAATAAATGAGTTTGGTGCGCAGTCTAGTGCGTCTCTCATCAGCCCTAGACTATAGACCTACGAGATCGACAAGCCCGTCCCATAACTCAATACAAATAATAATAATAATGATGACATGCAAAGTCAACATGCCTCCCTTCCTAATGTAAATTCCCTCCTCAAAATTTAGGAAGGTCTGCCTGAAAAACACGAACTCCATGGAGCCACTTGTATGGGTCTTATAGTAGTTAAACATGTTGATGAGAGTAGTGGCCCATGGACCTATCCTCAATCAAGAATTTTAACACTACCAGAAGTTTCACTCACCTCAGCTAGAGCGCAATCTTGATCTTCACTCGAATGCTAAAAAGTCAACACGAAATAGCATAGTAACTGCATTCTCATAAGAACATAGGTAATTAAAAGTCATATGCAGTGAACAAGCACAAAGAATGTTAAACAATTTTTTGAGTTGTAAACATTAAAATGAAATATCATTGAACTCAGCATTTGTGAAGATCAACGAATAAAAAATAGCATCACTAGTTTAATTGTCAATAGGTACTAAAGGTCAACTATTAATACCATGGGTAGACTTCTTGATTCCCCCTAGTCAATTAAGTTGTTTTATCGCGAGAGCATAGTGTTTCATGTCCCAGGGCTAACTAGAGGCTATACCGAGAAGACGTTTAAATTAAGATACGATAAAGAAAATCATACATGAAATCATCGCCTGAAGTGTTTCCTTTTGTTACCATATACATGTGGTAGTGATGTGTGTGAACACACTAGGACCGCCGGGGCATTTTTTCCCTCTTTAGGAGGTTTTTTCCCCCGTGCATTGTATATACGCCCATCACTCTAGGGCTATCTATCTTTCCATTGCACACTAAGTAACACACTCTCTATTGTGTGCCTTGAGCCTCCTTCATCTTCTCCAAGCTGTGTGTGTCTCTCTGCAACCCTAATTCCAACAATTGGTATCAGAGCAGGTCACGTCCTCCCGGGCTTAGTCGCCAGCTGCTCCAGCACACCCCTGCTCACTTTCTCCGATTTTAGTGAGCTTTGGCGAGCGTTCGCAAGTCGAAAAAAGTTTTGGGAGTACTCGAAGAGCTTGGTCTGCTCAGAATTTTGATTTGGGCTCATTTCGGCCTCTGTTTCCACTACAGGCAGTACTGCACAAGCTATTTCGTCATTTTGTGCAGAATTTCTGTCAGTGCCGTTTTCTGCATAACAGGTGCCTTATAGTCTTCTACGATTTGTGCTATATAGCACAAGTTGTTCCCGCTCTGTTTCTCCTATTTTCGAACAGTTTTCACATCAGGTGCAGCATTTACCATGGCTGACAACAACAACACAGATGTGTTCAAGATGTTTGTTGCTGAGGACAGGTTGGATGGGGACAACTACCCTATGTGGGCTTATATGATGCAACATGTTCTTGTGTCAAAGGGTGTTTGGAACATTGTGCAGGGCATTGATGTACGTCCTGGTTCTGAGGATGTAGGCGACGTTGAGGATGTTGCAGGTCTTGCTACAAGGATTGCAGCTGTTAGAGTTGTTTAGCCTACTGCAGAACAAGCTCGTTGGGATGTTAAGGATGCGCAGGCTCATGCATTGATTGCGTTTTCTGTGAAGCACACCATTGTTTCTCACATCCGTTCAGCAAAATCTGCAAAACAGGCTTGGGATATTCTAGCAGGTCTTTATGCAAGCCGCAATGAGGCTAAAATTGCTTTGCTACGTAAAGAGCTGGAGTCGAAGATTATGCATGAGGAAGATGATATGGACACTTTCCTTGTAGTGTCAAGGATATCAATGAGCAACTTATTTCTGTAGGTGAAGTCATTTCAGACAGTTCCCTTGTGCAGACTGTTCTTGATGCCTTACCAGATTCCTACCAGACTTTTGCTAGTACTTGGAGACTGATGACCCAAGGAAATCTTGAAGTTGTCAAGTTTGATGCATTATGCACATTGCTCTTGCAAGAGTCGCTTTCCAGAAAAAACAGAACTAGGCAACGTGCAGTTGAACAGGCTTTTATTGCTTCTCAAAGAAAGGGTGGTAACAGTAATGCAGCCACTTCTTATGGTTCTACTGCGAGTGGCAAAAATTCTGTTCCTAATGCTTCTGCTGGCAACACTTCGTCTGGCAATTCTGGTGATAAGGGCAAAAAGAAGATGCGTTGCCATTATTGTAAAGCCAATGATCACTTGATCAAGTCGTGTCCTAAGTTAAAGGCCAAAGAGGCTAAGAAGAAAGAGGGTGGTTCCACTGCAAATGCTGGTTCCACTACAAATGCAGCCATTGTTGAGTCTTCTGTGAAAGGAGATTGTAATGCTGATGTTGATGTAGAATGGGCGTTTAGCGCAGAGTGCACTTACAATCCTGCTGTCCATGATGCATGCTTGTTAGTTGCTGCAGATTCACATGTGTGGTATTTGGACAGTGGTGCTACAAAGCACATTACCTCACATCGTGAATTGTTTACCTCTCTCGAGTCTATCCCTCATGGGAATTCAGTCACTTGTGCCAACAATGCCTCTTATCTAGTTCAGGGAGTTGGAAAGATTGTGCTCACTGCTGCTAATGGCAGTTCCTTCACACTTCTTGATGCACTTTATGTACCTGGGATCAAGAAGAATCTCTTGTCTGTATCCGCACTTGCTAGACTTGGACTTGTAGTCAAATTTGTGGATGACAGATGTACAGTTCATGATCTCAATTTTGGTGATGAAATTGTTGCATCAGGGCTTTTGTGCCGTGGGCTATATAAGCTCACTTTTTATGACAAGTGTGGACAAAATTTTGCAAATGCTTTTGCAGATTCAAGGGCTATTTCAGATGCAAAACTTTGGCATGCACGTTTTGGTCATCTGAATTTTGCTAGTTTGCTGCGTTTGCAGAAATCTGATATGGTTTCTTCTTTGCCACCTCTTGAAGCACCTGTCAAACATGTTTGTGAAGGCTGTATTTTGGGTAAGATGCAGTGTTCTAAGTTTCCAGAGGATGGTTCAGTTCGGGCCACATGTAGGTTGCAGCTTGTGCATAGTGATGTTTGTGGACCCATGCAAACTCCGTCCTTGGGCAATTACCTATACTTCGTGACTTTCATTGATGATTACTCCAGGAATGCATGGGTATTTCCACTTAAAGCGAAGTCCGAAGTTTTTATGTGCTTCAAACAATTTCTGGCTATGGCTGAAAATGTCTCGAAATGTACTATGGACACCCTCCGTTCTGATCGAGGGGGGGAGTATATGTCTCATGAATTTAATGCATTTCTGGCTAGTCGTGGGATAAAACACCAATGTACAGTGCCTTATACACCTCAGCAAAATGGTGTTGCTGAGAGGAAAAACAGGTCACTGATAGAAATGGCACGATGTATGGTCAAAAGTCAAGCTTTACCACATTCTTTTTGGCTTGAGGCCATCATGTGTGCCACTTATGTACTTAACAGGTGTCCTATGAAATCTTTGCAGTCTATTACTCCATATGAAGCATGGCCTGATAGAAAGCGTTCTATTGAGCATATGCATGTTTTTGGTTGTTTGGCATATGCTTTGGTGCCACAAGTGCAACACAGAAAATTGGATGATAAGGCTGTCAAATGTATTTTTGTTGGTTATAGTGCTGAAAGCAAAGGTTACAGGTTGTATCATCCGCAAACAAAACGTATTCTGGTTTCACGGGATGTAGTGTTTGTGGAAGATTCTGTTCAGCCCTTGCTATCATGTACTAGAGACAATAATGTAAGCTCATAGGACATTTATGACACTTTGTTGCCTCTTTTTAGTGGTGGAAATATAGTGGTGGAAATACGAATGTAAGTTCCAATGAGGCAAATGAACAGCCTATGGGGGTTTTTGAAAATGTTTTAGATCAGCCTATTACTGATGCAGATGTACATGATGTATTTGATGAGGAAAGGGCTGAAAATGAGCAGGCTAGAGGTATGCCAAAATGGTTGGTGCACACTTTGCGTGACAGTAAATTGGATGCACCTTTGTCTAGTCGTACTCGTTCAGGCTCTCGCCATGCATCTTATGCATCAGAATGTTATGCTTTGTAACATTTAATGGCCTAAAATCTTTTGTGTAGCGGAATTTAGCATGACATAGTGGGCATTTCATTAGAGTTGATTCCTAATGAGAATTACAAGAGTGCTTGGGTGGAGAGAGCAACAAAAAGCATAACACCTAGTTAGATAGCATCGACAATACTTTCAAAAGAGAGAGCAATTAAACTATTGACAACAGTTGAGGACCGGATTTGCATGGAGCCGGTCCCCCCTCCAAAAGGCTTTGTATTATGGTTTCTCCCATCAAGAGAGACATTGTACAATACAATTCTTTGTGTTCCTTCAAGACTAGCTAGTGCAATGAAGATGGAAGCTTCATACACCAAGCAAAACACTTAATCAAACACAACTTGAATTATCCCCGTTCTCAGACCCAAGACCTCACACACCTTCGAAGATGGTGAGAGCTAGCAGGGTATGAGAGTAGATTGAGAGGAAAAAGAAGTATCTTACGAGAAAGAAGTACATCTCCTCACATAATCACTCATATTAGCATAGCTTAGCTTAGTAATTAGCTTGGTAGAGAAGATGAGCATGCATTGAAGCTTGGCTCTTGGTTGGATTTGCATCCACATGCCAAGAGAGTGTTGATGTAGGCTTCTATCTCACAAGCTTGGAGTAGGTGATGAGCTCTCCATTAAAGCTTGGGAGGAGATAGAGTATTTTTCCCTTCACACATGGTCAAGTGTGAGAGTGTGAGTGTCAATGCCAAGCAAAAATCAGCCCCCTCCCTCTCTTGGGCGAGCCCTAGCTGCTAAGTTAGTCTGGCTTTTGCCTCATTGGACCTCCCCAGGTCAAGCCAATAGGGATTAAGCAGCATAAGTGATAGCCTTCTGACATGTGTCCCCCTTTCCCCTTTTGTGAGAGCTTTAGATAATTAAATAATTAAACTAAACTCTCATTGGACCCCTTTGCCTCCTGGCCAATAGGAATCAGGCAAGCCATGGGGCTCCTGAATGCTCATTGGACCCCTTGGGAGACTGCCCAATAGTCTTCTAGGACACTTAATTCTTATTGGTTTCTTTTATTAAATGTTTTTAAATTAATTAGACTAGATTTACTCTAGCTTAATTCTCATTGGTCCACTTCAAGGGTCTTCCAATAGGAATTGGGCACACCTTGTGGGCATCTGGCCTAGGGAGCTGACATGTGTCCCTCATTCCCTTTGTGTAAAGGGAGCCTGTGTGTGTGTGTGTGGCTTTCTCTCTCATCCCCTAGAAGAAGGGCTTGCCCCCTCCCATGTAGGGATGTGCATTGACTTTGGAGAGCACACAAAGCATCCAATTCCCCCTAAGCTTTAACCCTTTGGACACAACCTTTGAATTTTGGAACCTTAGCATTTTGGAAGTCTTAATGGGCTGAACCTTAGGGTCTTTTTAGCCCATTGTTTCACATGGCTCTTTTGCAGATGGCCCCCCCTTTGGATCCCTATTTTCCCTCCTTTGGATCCCTACTGTGGCCGGTCTGCTAACTTAACCAATATTCTAGCTTTTTCTCCCTTGGCACTTCCCCACATTAAATGATCAGTTTAATATGAGAAAATCATTTAGGAGAATTAGATATTGATTATTATGACATTACCTCTCTCTTGAAATCATAGTCGTCCTCGACTATGGTGTAGAGAAGATAAAGCATATGTATTAGTCCTTTTCTTAGCGGGTAGAGGATCCCTATGTTACCCTACGACATCATTCCATAATGGATGACTAGTCCATTTGGTGCTTGAGAGCCTGAGGCTGCCGCAAGCATGTCTGCACATTATTCCTATCAGTCTTCCATAGTAGAGTGACAAGCTCTACTTGGTGTTTGGGAGACGTCGTCTCCGCAAACTTGATCTAAGCATGCATACTACTTCATTTTTGTGCACAAATAGAGAAAAAGGGAGTCTTATAAGACAAAAATTTTTGTTCATTTTTAACATTTTGTACATTTGCTTACTCTTGGGAAGCATTGTAAGCATTGACAAGGTTTAGGTTATCCTTTAATTGTATGCCTTGCATCCATCTAGCATCTTCAAAAGGATAATTCTTAAACTTAATAAGATATCGTCTGATAGTCTTACTGCCTCTTAATACCTTGTCTTCATGTCGGAGAATGGACTCGGGCTGCAGCACCTCCTCGTGGTCCTCGATCTCCGGTGGGTATTCAATAGTTGGTTCTTGAGGTGGCTCTCCTTTGTAAGGCTTTAAGAGGCTCACATGAAAAGCATTGTGTATGAGCCAATGATTGGGCAACTTAAGTTGATAGGCCATCTCATTGATTGGCCTAAGAATCTGGAAGGGACCATAGTACCTTTTTGCTAGTTTAGCATAGTACTTTTGGTGGCCCGTAGGATTCTTGCCCGTCGTGTGCCTTAATCGAGCCTTGGGAAACTTTAACAAGACCCAATCGTTTTCTTTAAAGGCTTGGGCTCTTCTGTGCTTGTCAGCAGCAGCCTTTTGCCTTTGCTGTGAGATAGAGATAGCATCCTTAATCTTTTGGAAAGATTCTTGTAGGTCTCGGCTATACTCATCTGCAGCGAAGATCTTCCCATGTACCTTAAGTAGCAAGGGACTTTTTGATCTTCCCTCAATTACCTCGAAAGGTGCTTTTCCTGTAGAAGTATGTACAGTGTTATTGTAAGCATACTCTACTAAGGGTAAGTACTTCTCCCATTGGGATCTTTGATCTACTTCCGTTACATAGGCTTTTAGTAGATCGAGAATAGTTAGGTTAGCTATTTCACTTTGGCCATCAGTTTGTGGATGATAGGCCGAAGAGAAGTTTAGCCTTGTTCCTAAATTCTCAAAGAGACCCTTCCAGAAATTACTGGTCATTCTAGGATCTCTATCCGACACTATGGACATTGGCAAGCCATGGTACTTGAAAATTTGTGAAATGAAGAGGGTTGCCATTTGATGGGCTTTGATAGTCTTTTTGACAGGTATAAAATGAGCTTGTTTACTGAACCTGTCTACTATCGTCCATATTCCCGTATTCCCATGGATAGACTTAGGCAATCCAAAGATAAAATCCATGGATATGCTCTCCCACGGTGAATTAGGGATTGGCAAGGGTTGAAGCAATCCAAGTTGCTTCCCTCTATCAAATTTTGTCTTTTGACATACCACACATTTGGAAACATACTCATGTATGTTCACTTTCATGGTAGGCCAATAGAAATATGTTTCAATTCCCTTTAGGGTAGACTGAATCCCTCTATGCCCCGCATATGGGGGAGCATGAGATTCATAGATTACTTTCTCACGTAGTGAATTAGTAACGCATAGTCTATTGCCATAGAGAAGATAACCATCTTGTAAAGTAAATGGTTCTTCTTTCTTCCCTAATGCAAGGGCTGAAATCACATCTCTAAAATCGGGATCAATAGCATACTCATCTATCATTAAAGATAGATCATTGTGAGTTGCTATGGAAACCGCATTCACTCTCGGTCGTCTTGAGAGTGCATCGGCTACTTGATTATGCTTGCCAGCAATGTGAGCAATATGAAAATGAAATTGCGAAAGGAAATTTGCCCACCTCATTTGTTTGTCGGAGAGCTTGGTCTGCGTCATGAAGTACTTAAGACTTTGGTGATCCGTTCGCAGAATGAAAGGAGTCCCCAATAAATAGTGCTTCCATGAGTCTAAGGCATGTAGAACTGCAAGGAGTTCTTTTTCGTATATGCCTAGAGCTTGCTCAACAGGGTCGAGCCTTCGACTCTCATAGCCTATGGCGTGCCCTTCTTGGAGCAGAACAGCCCCAAGGCAATCACCACAAGCATCACATTGGACCTCAAATGGTTTTGAGAGATCCGGTAGTGTAAGCACAGGTTGAGAGATAAGCTTTTCGAAAGCATTGTTCTCCTTAGCAGACCACGTATACCTAACATTTTTCTTTGTTAGGTCATGTAATGGTCCCGCAATTTGTGAGAACTTTTCTATGAAGCGTCTATAGTATGCACACATACCTATAAAGCTTCTTAGTTCATGAAGATTCCTTGGTTTAGGCCATCCTTTTATTACCTCTAACTTGGATGGATCCATTTGGATTCCATCTTGAGAGATAATGTGACGTAAATATTGAATCTCTTGCAAGAAAAATTCACTTTTCTTTCGATTAACATAAAGTTTATTCTCTCTTAAAAATTGAAATATTACCTGGAGGTGTTGCTTGTGTTCCTCTAATGAATTAGAGTAGATGATAATATCATCGAAGAACACTCCAGTGAAGGTTCGATGAGGTCTGAACAGCTTCTCCATCAAGCGATTAAATGTGGCTGGTGCATTAGTCAAGCCAAAAGGCATGACAATGTATTCGTAAAGACCAAATGTAGTACGAAATGCGGTCTTTACAATGTCTTGATCAATTATCCTTATTTGATGATAGCCACTTTTTAGGTCAATCCTACTGAAGTAGGTCGATCCTTGTAGCTTATCAAATAGGTCTTCTACCCGTGGAACGGGAAACCTATTCTTGATAGTGATCCTATTTAGTGCTCTATAGTCGACACACATACGATATGTGCCGTCTTTCTTTTGCACTAATAGCACTGGTGAGCAAAATGGAGATGAGCTAGGCCTAACCATACCCTTCTCAATTAACTCATGCACTTGCCGCATAATCTCCTCTTGTTGAGCTTGAGAAACTCTATAAGGAGGTTTGTTAGGCGGTGAACTTCCTGGAAGAAGTTCAATTGCATGGTCGTCATTACCTCGTTTAGGAGGTAGCTCACAAGGGATGTCGTCAATAAAGACATCTTGAAACCCCTTGAGAAAATTGGATAACTCTAATTCCTTTTGGTTGCTTTTATTTTCTTTTGCTAAAGCATTAGGTTCATTTTGAGAATCTTTAACAAAAATCATGTACACGGAAATAGAGCTCTTTATTGACTTGTTGAAAGCTGGTGTATGTACAATGGGGATGGTGTTACCCATCTCCCTAGCATCTATATACATGTCCTTTTCCCTGAACTTAAAGGAGATTCTCCTTTCAGGAAATTTAACATGGGCAGCCAGACGGTCAAACCATGGTGCCCCTAGGATTACATCCTCATGCTTGAGAGGAGAGATAAAGAAGTCCTCTTTGTCCACATAGCCTTGGACATGAAGCCTCAATTTCCCGATTAAGGGAGTGACTGAAGCTTCTTGTCCCTTGAAGGCACTGTCTGCGGGTAGGATATCTCCCATCTCGTAGGATTGTATGCCTAGCTTGGTGGCTAACTCCATAGATATAAAATTGTGAGTAGAACCAGGGTCAAAGAGAATAAAAGCATCATGTTCTCTTACCTTTCCCCAAGCATGGCATAGAGGAGATCCTTTGTGGTGAGTTTGATGAATCTCCTCCTCTTGGATTTCAACCAAAGAAGCTCTAGGAGGATCTTGGCGGTTGTTCTTTTGGGGACAAGCGCGGTACTCATGCCCTTGTTCGCCACACTTGAAACACCGGTTATCTTTACGATAACACTCAAGCTCTTCAGGAGAGAGTTTATTCTTTCCTTTGTAAACTCCCTTCTCTTTAGCTTTGTTGGAATTGCCCTTAGGAGACTTTTGGACATTGTCCTTCCCCTTAGGCTCATTGGAACCTTTGTTTTCCGGGGGCTTATTATTTCTTTTACCCCCCGTTTGGAAATTGATTCGCGAGGCCACCATAGTATGGTGTATTACCGCCGATATGGTACGTGGCCTTTGGGAGTTGACATACTCCGCCATTTCTTCGGTTAAGCCCGCACAAAATTGTTGCTTTTGCTCTCCAAAATCCAACTTTTTGAAGACAGTGGCTTTGAGTTGTAGGTCCCAAAAATTGTCTACATATTTGTGGATGGATTCATTGGGAGAGAGCTTTAAGCTTCGCCATTCGGTGAGTACTTTGTCTTTGGCATCGGTGGCCAAAAACTGCTTCATAATGGAAGCTCTTAAAGCCTTCCATGTTCGTGGAGCTTCACCGTTGGCTCGTAGGCTAGACCACCATTGTCTGGCGGACTTTTGAAAGTGCATAGCTACATGGCGTAGCTTAGAGGACTCCGTGAAGCCCTCATCTCCAAACGCCGCATCGAATTGTTTGGATAAAGGCCAAAACTTTGTCTGTCGCACCGAAGGTGCCATCATAGGTAAGGAAAGAGATGCTCTTCCCTCCCTCTTTGAATTTCTTCAGCTTGGACGACCTCTTCCATGCGGCATAGGATTTCCTATGGCCTCTTCTTTTTGATGGTTCAAAAGTTGCACCATCACTTTCTTCAGAAGATGAAGAATTTGAAGAAGGTGGAGAAGAGGGTGACCTCTTTCTCGCCTTTTTCTTGTCTTGATCTTTGTCGTCTTCACCATAGCTTTCATAAGAGGAAGAGGATGAAGAAGATGGAGAAGAGGGTGTCCTCTTTCTCGCCTTTTTCTTCTCTTGCTTTTTATCATCCCTCTTTGAATTATGGCGTGGAGAAGAGTGTGATGGTCTTCTCCGCTTTGGTGGTGATGGAGAGCGTTTAGCCCGCCGTCTTCGTGGAGCCATCTCCGCCGAGGTGGCGGGAGACTCGCTTCTTTCTCGTTCCTTCGGTGGAGGCTCTTGAGTTCTCCTTTGGGAAGGAGATGCATCATCAAGAAGTAAGTTCTTGAGCCCTTCATATGGATTCTCTTCTTCTTCCCGAATCGGAGAGAGACCTCTTTTGGTAGTCTCACAAGGAAGCTTCCTAGGTGTTCTCTCGTCATGGTGATGAGCTTGGAGAATCCCGTGAGCACGGAGCTGCCGTTGCACTTCACTTTGGAGAGATGGATTGCCCATGGCTTGTTGAAGCCTAGAAACAAGATAATTAACAAGCATTGAAGCATCATTAGTAGCTTGCTCATGAGCAAAATCAAAGTTATCAACATTAATTTCACTCTCTTTAATATTGTCAGCCATTCTAACAACTTTTAGGTGTAAACTTTTTAGGTGTACTTTGGCACTTCAAGCCCTAGTTGCTACTCCTCTTTACCCCTTTAGAAAAAGCACTCAAGCTACTGTACCCGCGGCTCGAATACCATTAATTGCAAGGAATAGAAGAGAGGGTCTTTCGACACCAAAACAGCACCGGCTCCTGTCAAGCTTCTAATAGCTCAATAGTGGTTAAGCCGTAGGCAAGCCCCGTAGGACTCCACTATTAAGACCATAGCTCTCGACGGTGATGCCCCGTTAACTGCACAAAGGCAGGCGCACTGCAAGGCTAAAAAATCCCTATTCTACTTACTCACAGGCAATTAATAATACCAACCATTTGTAGCTAGCTTGAGGACTTCCCTTCTTGAGCAAGAAAAGAGAAACCTTGAGCTCTGATACCAATGTAACATTTAATGGCCTAAAATCTTTTGTGTAGCGGAATTTAGCATGACATAGTGGGCATTTCATTAGAGTTGATTCCTAATGAGAATTACAAGAGTGCTTGGGTGGAGAGAGCAACAAAAAGCATAACACCTAGTTAGATAGCATCGACAATACTTTCAAAAGAGAGAGCAATTAAACTATTGACAACAGTTGAGGACCGGATTTGCATGGAGCCGGTCCCCCCTCCAAAAGGCTTTGTATTATGGTTTCTCCCATCAAGAGAGACATTGTACAATACAATTCTTTGTGTTCCTTCAAGACTAGCTAGTGCAATGAAGATGGAAGCTTCATACACCAAGCAAAACACTTAATCAAACACAACTTGAATTATCCCCGTTCTCAGACCCAAGACCTCACACACCTTCGAAGATGGTGAGAGCTAGCAGGGTATGAGAGTAGATTGAGAGGAAAAAGAAGTATCTTACGAGAAAGAAGTACATCTCCTCACATAATCACTCATATTAGCATAGCTTAGCTTAGTAATTAGCTTGGTAGAGAAGATGAGCATGCATTGAAGCTTGGCTCTTGGTTGGATTTGCATCCACATGCCAAGAGAGTGTTGATGTAGGCTTCTATCTCACAAGCTTGGAGTAGGTGATGAGATCTCCATTAAAGCTTGGGAGGAGATAGAGTATTTTTCCCTTCACACATGGTCAAGTGTGAGAGTGTGAGTGTCAATGCCAAGCAAAAATCAGCCCCCTCCCTCTCTTGGGCGAGCCCTAGCTGCTAAGTTAGTCTGGCTTTTGCCTCATTGGACCTCCCCAGGTCAAGCCAATAGGGATTAAGCAGCATAAGTGATAGCCTTCTGACATGTGTCCCCCTTTCCCCTTTTGTGAGAGCTTTAGATAATTAAATAATTAAACTAAACTCTCATTGGACCCCTTTGCCTCCTGGCCAATAGGAATCAGGCAAGCCATGGGGCTCCTGAATGCTCATTGGACCCCTTGGGAGACTGCCCAATAGTCTTCTAGGACACTTAATTCTTATTGGTTTCATGCTTGGCAGTTCATGTATATCATGGTTGAGCAAGAAGCAACCTACTGTGGCCACTTCGAGTTGTGAGGCTGAGTACAGGGCAGTCTTCACAGCTACGGTTGAGTGTGTATGGCTCAGACGCCTTATGGCTGATTTGGGTGTTGGACAGGACACTGCCAACACTATCTACACTGACAGTCAGAGCGCATTGGTAGTTGTGAGGAACCCAGTTTTTTATGCTCGCACAAAGCACATCGAGGTGCATTACCACTATGTCAGGGAGAGGCTCTCAACAGGAGAGATCAGCTTGGCTTATGTGCCAACACAGGACAACCTTGCAGATCTTTTCACAAAGGCATTGTCTCATGAGAAACTTGAAGCTTTCCGCAAAGCTTTGGGCTTACTCCCCTTTGTGGACTGATCTTGTCCTCAGGGCATGGCACTTCCCTTTACTCATGTGCCAGCTCTCGTTCACCGCATTACTCCAGGGGGGATTTGTTACCATATACATGTGGTAGTGATGTGTGAACACACTAGGACCGCCGG
The DNA here is from genome assembly GCF_014529385.1 of Adiantum capillus-veneris. Lineage (NCBI taxonomy): Eukaryota > Viridiplantae > Streptophyta > Polypodiopsida > Polypodiales > Pteridaceae > Adiantum > Adiantum capillus-veneris. Next base: position 84,796,750 of record NC_140944.1, read on the forward strand.
GGCATTTTTTCCCTCTTTAGGAGGTTTTTTCCCCCGTGCATTGCATATATGCCCATCACTCTAGGGCTATCTATCTTTCCATTGCACACTAAGTAACACACTCTCTATTGTGTGCCTTGAGCTTCCGTCGTCTTCTCCAAGCTGTGTGTGTTTCTCTGCAACCTAATTCCAACACCTTTGTTGATCCCCCAAAGTGTTTATTTTATAGAGTTTGTTAGCACATAGAGCTTTAATTGATCTTCTGGGCTCTTTTTGAAATATTCTTTATTTATTTATTTTTTAAATGGTTTTTTCTTTCATTGATTTTCAATCGTGTAACTTTGGGGAGTCATTTTCACATTGTCACCCTCCCCAGGCTCATCACAATAGTCAAACTTCCTTTATAATACTTAAGCTAAAGATCAAGAGGGACTAAGCCCACTAGAAAGCACTAAAAAACTACACACAATGCTTCATAATATTGGATTAAGAGCCTAAAGTAGCCACTGAGAATTAGGAAGCATCTCCTACGGTATTAAAAACTAAAGATCTCTAACATTCTAACTTGGTCAAACTAGCTTAGCTGGAATTCTTGATTAATAAACCTAAACAAGGGACTATGACATAAAATTATATTGAATCCAATGTCTTGTACTAAGTAAATGTGTAAAATACTTTTCTACCAATCACGATTAAGGCAGACAAATATGAATGTTAAAAAAGACAACCAACGATGATAATGGAAAAGAAACACCTGTTAGTGCTAGCCATTGTGCTCAATTTGATGAGTAGACCTGACAAGAATTCCATGATGTTTGAAAGTTGAGTTGCTGCAATATGTTCCTATACATATTAACATAGTAACAAACAATAGGAAATACCTCCAGGAGGCACATCAGTGGGAAGATGCATCAACTCTTATTGAACAAAACCAACACACAATAAAGAAACCTAACCTATCTATTTTCACCACCCTATAGAGTCAAGGAAACATGATATTATATAGGTTGGTTGGCAGTCCTAAGGCTAGGTCTCTATCCTCATCATCAAGATAGACATAGTCATCCTCAGTGAGACCATAGCCTTCTGCAATATCATCTATTGGTTCTTCTTCATATTCTCGTGCATGTAAGCTAATCAAGAATGCTACCATCCGTGGATAGTCATTTTGTGCAAAGCGGTAAGCATGTGCCAATAGGACAATATCTTCTATTGCATAGAGATCACTCATGGTCAATTGACGCATCAACCATTCTAGCTTCTCAAAATTTTTCTCACATGCTAGACTAGCTACCAGGTCCCATTTTGAGGTAAGGACAAGGTAGATCATGTGAAACACTTGACAAAGGTAAAGAGGATACCTTTTATCCAAAGTAGGGGTGGTTGACTCTAATGAACTAGCCATATCTATACACACAAATAGATTTTTGTTAGTTTGCAAATAATGTAAGGGTTGTGTCACTATGCATGATGTTTCATTGTGAGTTTTGGTTTATGGACGAGATTTTGTAGGTATCAATCTTGCTCTTTGATGGCTCTTGATCTTTTACTTTTTCACACTTTTTTTTTACTTGGTTTCTTCTAGTATAAGGCTATATATATATATACATTTCCTAAGATTCAAAAGCTAAGGGGTCACGGATGAAGGTCGGGTGGGAAATAAGTCAATGATGAATGTAAGTAAATACGACCCCCTTCCTTGGGTAGATCATGCTTATTGGAAAGACGTCATCACCCACTTGTTCCAAGTTGTAATGGGTGAAGACTTTGACCAATAGTTTTTTGGAAGTTTTCTGCCACCCTAGGTTCATCATCAACTTGCAAGGGTGGTAAGGTACCTTCCCATGATCTTACTTGAAACGTTGCTTTATGTGATAAATTTATAATGGGAGGTGCTAATTTATTTTTGGTTTTGTAGATATTTGTAGTGGTAGGTAGAGGTTGTGTAGAAGCTTGTATTTTGATGGATGGACTGCATGAAGAGCTAGAAGCTTCACTTGAGTTTCCTATTCCTGAGTTAGATGGAACAAATTGTACTTCTTCGGTACCCAAACTAGCTCTGGAATAGGTGTGTAGTATTTTGTGATCTTTCTCTTCCCATGGTTTTCAATCAGCTTTGGAGTTACCAAATTTGGCTCGCATGGACCTGTAGGTGACAAGGAAGATCACAATGTACATTTAAGTACTCAGATTTGATCATTTCCGTCATAGAAACCTTGGGCTTCCAATAGTCGTATATGAATACAATGCAACATGCCCTTGCATTTCTTGGGACAAGTGAAACGTCTCTTGCGAGGCTTCTATTCTGAATAAGATTGAAAAACAAAACTAACTAGTGGTCATTAACAAAGCTTTAGGGACTCATTTGTATGTTCCCCTTGTCAAAACATGCTGATTCATGGGTGCCACATTATCTATTTTAGGCATGGAAGTTGAAATTTTAGAGGTTTGTGCTACATGTATGGATGCTTTAACTTCTTGGATCTGCAATGTTTTGTTATGTGATTATTTGCGAGGCGATAACTCAGGGATTGCTGCTTGAGAGGTAGGGCTGAGAGTTGGTTTATGTGTTGTGATACTCCCAATTTCCCAATCAATACTACATTTAGTTGAAGACATCCACGTGCACCCTAGGTTTATGTTACCCTCCAAAGTGCCAACATGCATGCATGACCAAAAAGCTTTGAACCACAATCATGTTGTCATAAATGATAAGAGTGTGCATGATTTCAACAGTGGTCTTTTTCTTATTGAAACCCTTGACTTGGATAATACTTGTGGGTAAGGGTGGTTTTTGTAGCTAACACCACAGTCCATAGGATGACAAACTATGTTGAGCGCATGTGTCTATAATAAATGCAAAGGCAAAACTTGTCGCCACTAGTTACAATAGTTTGCGGTGTATGCGGCGCTCACATGTCAAATTTTGCCTTTTTGTATGATCAAAGAAAATGTGTTACCGTTGAGGGCCACTACCACCCTAAAAAATCACATTTACCTCTTTTGTACAAACCGTTTAGCCAAATCGATGTACCCTTTGATACAAATAATACACTACTGATTGATGATACTCTTGAAAAGGGAGAACTAAATCCACCAGGAACAACTATCTCACCACCTTCTTTCGAGGGGCATTCCTTATATTTTTACCTAGAAGACATTTTGATTCCATACTCATTGTCTTTGTATTAATTAAGATGACTCTTCTATCATGTCTTTGTATTGCCTAACATTGAGAGAGAGAGAGAGAGAGAGAGAGAGAGAGAGAGAGAGAGATTTGACATGCTAAAGAAATGTATTTCAAGAACACTTATATTCACAGAGCATAACTGACAAATGAGATCAAAAAATTCATGTATTGAAAGTCATTCGTATACACTTGGGTTCACAAGAATGTCTGTTACATTGATACTATTTCAACCCGACCATCCAACTCTTTGCACAAAATATCTTTTTCCCTACGCCGCATCAGCTTACGGCCAGCTAGGAAAAAGGAAAAATTTGAAAGGTCCCTGTCCATTGACTCTTCAATTATGTCGTGCCGCAACTGTAGAAGACTGCATAGCTCCCTTATTGTAACCACCAAAATTAGGTCATGCTCTTTATCAATCACTTCCACATCCACAGCAGGATTATCTTCCAAACCTGCAGAAACCTGGTCCATAGGAATGTACTTACCTTTGATCATTTGCGATCGCATATACCAAAAGGAGACTAACAGTGATTGGCTTGCAATCATGTACTTGACAACTAAAGTGTCAAGCGCGACCTCGCACCGTATGTCAATCTCTTCCTTTACATACCATCCTCTGTCAAGAAGTTTGTCACAGGATGATTGCTGAAATGACTTGCACATGAACATAGTTTTCGTAACACATATATTGTAGCTATGAAATAACTCTATGAAGAGTGCAGCAGGACAAAAGTTTGCAATTCTAACCAGTTTGGTGGGAATAGAGCTACGAAGGGACCTCTGTATATCCTTGTAGAGCTTACTTCGCATTGCCTCCACCATTGTTTCCTCAGGAACTGGCCAGTCCACAGTGTTCCAATCGGTTGGTAGAGGCAGTTTTTGCCATTCTTATTCCCTGTGCTGAGTTGGTAGAAGTGGTCATAGAAAAATATTCCTTCATCAGCCAAGCTTTTGCTGCTCCTCCTTGAATACTGTAGAGAACCAATGTGGGCATGAACAACAAGGAAGAGGCATATTATGCACTCCACAGGCTCCCATTGCTCATAAGAAGAGGGATAAACATCTCCAAAATATATAACAAGAGTTAAACTAAGAGTATCAATAAGTCAAAATGACAAATCTAATGTAGTTGAGCTGTGAAGAATGGAGACATTGCTCATAAGAAGAGGGATAAACGTTGCAAAATATATAAGAAAAGTTATAATGAGAGTATCAATAAGTGAAATGACAAATCAAATGCAGTTTTCTATCACTTTTGGATGGGTAAACACATGTTGAACAAGACTTCCTTTACAGATCTTTTGTCAATTTCAACTTTGAAATCCACACTCTGGCCTTCCATGCTGAGCGGTAAACATTGAGAGCACTAGACCTCTTGGGTCTTCTTGGTTGCATGAGGACCCATGAACCTTTGTTTATACTTTGTCCAACCCATTGGTTCTCTGCACTTATTGAAGTTGAGATTGTAATTGAGGATATGCTACTACTTGGCCTTCTAGGAAAAGTGCAGCTGTTGGTTGTTGGTGTGAGAGACCATAAACACCTAGAGCTTCTTGGGCGAGAATACGTGGAAGCCATAGCTCTCAGAGAAAAGCTTTAGTGGAGGGAGATTCACTTTGAAAGCATTCTAATGGAGGGAAAGTGTTTTAGAATTCCAATATCTTGTGCGGGCTTAATGGTCACCCTTCAGTACATTAATGACCATAAGAGAATATCAGCAGTGGGACCACACAAGCACCTAACAGCTCGGTAAAAGTAAGGAAGTTACGATGCCACAATCCTTGATTCGTGAGATTACTTGGATCATCTGCTATCTAGGAGTTTAAACTCCTTTTTTACAGGATTAACTGGGCTGTTCACGACACCGGGCTTAACATGATGATTAATCAATCTCTAGCTGATGACGGTAATGGAAATTCTCTTCTGCCACTATAACTATTTCAATTGCCCCTTGGAATTTGCAACTTTTTCCTTTCTATGAAGATCTCTCCCTGCTTCAATAGCACTCAAGAGATTCTCTGTCCTACTGCCTCAATTACCAACAATAAGCTGCAAATTTTTTCTTTAATTATCTTCAGGCTCAGTGTGCCCTTGATGAATTCTCTTACCGAGCTCGATAGAGTGGGCTTACTTGCTCCTTATGGGATGAGAGGAAGTCTTCTTTCCTTAAGATTTCAGAGAGAGAGAGACCGCCTCTTAGCTTCCTCCCCGATTCCTTTCTTCCTTCTTTTGATCCTGCTACTTGCCTTTTGATTCCTCGCTTTTCTCCTTCTTCGCCTTCCTAGCTCACTTCACCAAGGTTGAGAGCGAGAGAGAAAGACCTTTGTTCCATCAAGGCCAAGAGGGAGAGAAACCCGTCCTCTCTTTGGTTTTCAAGCACGAGAGCGAGAGAGAGCCTTCGTTGGTTCTCCCTTCTTCTCGGATTTGCTTACCCGAGAGAGAGAGAGAGAGAGAGAGAGAGAGAGAGAGAGAGAGAGAGAGAGAGAGAGAGAGAGAGAGAGAGAGAGAGAAAGATCTCCCTTCCGTGTCGTCGCTTGAGCGAGAGAGACAACCCCCCTTCTCCTCTCGTTGCTTGCCCTTGAAGCCGCAGGTTTTCTCCCTTGTTTTTGCTACCCTTCCTTTCTGGTATGCCTTCCCTTCATTAATGCCCCCAAATTTAGGCCCCACCACACAGTCACGATGCTGAGACTAACGTGGCACAGGAAAGATTTCTTGATGATGTGGTAGGGCGAGGCACCAATCACGCCACCAATGGTGTCAACTAGAGCGCCCTTGCGAGCTGTAAAATGTTTGTCTCTTGCACCAGCACCGTCGAGCAGCATACGGCCCTGCGCGAGCCCTTCTCTCCTTGCCTGTGCTAGTGCCCCTGCTCACACCCACCATCTCCTTCATTCCTTGGTTCAAATCTCTTTAAAAAATAGGGTGGCCTCCTTTTAAAAGGGCGGCCAAAGCTTTTTACTTATTTTTGGGCGGCCATTAGTGGGCGGCCGGTTCCCCTCAAGGACACCCCATGTGACATACATCAATATTGAGCAAAGCAATACGAAGCACATCAGCCAATCAATACACTCCTTGAGATGTCATTTCAAACAATGAGCTCATCAAGAGCTTTTTGTGCTTTTGTAACAGCACCACATTTCGTACATATATCGGCAAAAGCATTGCTAAGCACAACATATTTCACCAGCAGCCGCTATCAAGCAAACTCAGCTCGAGTCTCGTTGCCCGTATCAAGATCTTGAATAGCGAGAGACGACCTTTAAAAGATCCATTCAAGCACTTATTGTGCTCTTTGAAGTGCATCACATTTGGCACACATCTCAATCAAAGAAGTGCTACCTCAAGCACTTAATCTATTGAATTTGAAACCCTAGTTGTAGATCAAAATTCCCAAATGGTACACGGATCGAGCCGGCCAGACTGGTACGAAACTAGCCCTCGCTGAAATTTAATCTGGCAATATCTTGGTAACTGTAACTCCGATCACTAATCTGAAAAGACCGACATGCTCCACAAAGTGAGCACTTCAAGCCCATGCATTCACTTCATTTTTGTCCCCTCACCTACAGTTGCCCAATTCGGTACGGATCTGCAATTGACTCAAACTTCAAACTGCCATAACTTCTTCATCGTAGCTCCAATCGACAAGCCGTAAAGACAGACCACTAGAGCACTTCAAGCACTATTATAATCTCCCATTTATACTCACTTCAAGAATACTCCTTTGTTAGCATCATTAAGGCATCTATTGGCATTTTAAAGCCGCAATTGACATACATTAATCATTAAACTTGTCCTGTTAACAAGCCCTGATCACTGCTCAATAAATGTGTAGGCTTCAAAGGAGCTTATCTTGCATTTCTTTGCTCTTTTTCCCATCATGGAAGCGGAGTTGCATGACATCCCCCCCCTCTGAACTTGCGCAGCCTCCGGTTTGTGCCAACTACACTTCAATTTGCATTTGCTATAGGCACCTTGAGCTATTTTCCATCATCAAACTCACGTAACTGTTAAACATATGAAAAATAATATAAGGTTTATATCCTATCATCAATGTTCTAGCTTAATTGTTAGGTATCTGCCCATCAAAAATCTTTGAACCGTATATGCCATATCTTCAAAGCATTCAATTATGGAAAACCTATTTAGTGAACCCCGCCAGACTCAAGTGCTCCATTTAGTAATGCACACGGCTTGACCATCAAGATCGCTTTAGGGAACCCTGTCAAGATCAAGTATGTGTTACTCTATCTGCACTCGAAATGGCCGTCAAGTCCTTTACTTCAAGTTCTGGTAGCAGAACCAACTCAAAAGATGTGAAGATACTTCATCAATTGTCCAAAGAATTCAACTGGAAGCCATCCATCTAATCTTATTGAAACACATAACCAAAAACCTTGTACCATGCAACCTGCTACAATAGATAATTGATACTCTTCAAATCTACAACTTGCACTTCAATAGGCCCCAGGATCAGATGGGAAACCAATCATTTGTCCCACTGTGAGCATTCCTTTAAAAAAATTGCACCATCCTCCAGGATCATAGAGAAAATACAAGAATTTCCAATCAGTAGAGCATAAACATAAATTAACCCACAAATCTTCATGAAAACTGCCTGGATCATATGGCATATAAGTCAATTTCCCCAGACAATGCATATATGTATCACCTCTTGGGTCAAAAGCTAGCTCAATATCTCCTACTTCATAGGGTAACATCAGATCCATATGCTTGCCATATGGAACTTTCTTGTGGTTTCTTTGCTCTCTTCACAGTACTTGATGGTACATGATCGGATGCCATTGTCTTTCTTCCTTTCCGAGATTTAGGTAGCTTTGCTGGAATGGGCACACAAGCCCCTGGTGTACTTGGAGTTTGAGTGGGCTACGGTTGTTTTTGGGGTTCTTGAGAGCGAGGGGAATGGCTATGATAGCTGGTAGGTTGAGTAGCATAAGGAGAATGAAATCCAGCTCCTTGGCCAACCATCATCGGAGAGGAGCTGCCTACCCTTGCACCATGCTGAGAAAAGTGTGGTTGGAAGTACATGGGGGGTCCTAAAGATGAAAGCATGGCTTGATAACCGCCTTGAGGTGGCATCGCTCCTATGGAAGAGCTTGGAGAAGCCACAACGTAGTAAGGCAGGTGGTCATTACCAACTTGAGAACCAACATATGAGTCACCATCACATTGTGAAAAAGCTTGTGAGTCCATTGTGAAAAGTTCCTACAGAAAATAGAGATGACAACACATAGACAAGGCACAAAAGAGAAGGACAAGCTCAGAATCACACATACCACCAATCCCACAAAACAAACACTAGGGAAAAATTATATTGCAAGGAAGCGTATTTCCAAGGAAATTTTGACAGCAAAAGAAGTCAACTCCAAGTCAAAAAATGAACAAAGTACAAAGGACATTACCTGATGAAATTTTTCTAGAAAAGGCACAACTGAAAGCAAAGGCAACAATCCAACAGTTGTGATCTGTGCAAAATAATGATAAAAAGTGTTAGCTTGCTGAGATTAAAATCAACGTACTCTCAACACATAAAAAAAGCGATTTTATGTTATACTTACCCACAAATCTTTGAGATGGTCTTCCGCAATTGATCACCCAAGAAACTTGCAGGGGTTTTGCTCCTAATTAGCTATTAAGGGGATTTCAAAGTTTATTGCAATGAAACAAAGATTCGGTTAGCTTGCTATAAGCACACATAGACAAGTGTGGTTGAGCAATTGATGTTGAAAGAAAACTAGAGAATTTGATGGAGAAGAGAAAAAACTTCAGCAGCAAGTCCTGAGTTACCTGCTCCCTTCTCACAGTGTCGGATCTTGACAAACTTCTCAGACTGTAGCAGAAGACATAACTAGCAAGGAGAGACGGGCAGCCGGCAACAAGGTTTTATAGCACATAGCTAGTTAAGTGGAGAATACAATTCTTGCTACAGAAGAAAATCGATGTTCATCAATCATACCTCTTCTGCTGATCACCTCAACTAGCGGCACAGGAAGGTGTGAGCAACGCGATGCTTAAAAAGAAGGAAAGCTTGGCGCCATAGGCCCAAGCCTTGGTGGGATGCACTTTGAAGCTGATTGGTTGGAGTAGTTCGTGGGCGCAGCTCACACGCACCCGCAGACACACTCATCTAATGCCAACGTGGATGGCTCAGTCACGACCAAGACCCTCAACAAAACGTCCGAGGTCAAGCTGATTGATCAGCATTCTTATTTGATTTGTGCCCTAGAGCACGCAATGCATGGGTGCCGGTCTTTGCAAAGTAATATGATTTGATTTGTGCCCTAGAGCACGCAATGCATGGGTGCCGGTCTTTGCATCCATTCTTATTTGATTTGTGCCCTAGACCTCGGACGTTTTGTTGAGGGTCTTGGTCGTGACTGAGCCATCCACGTTGGCATTAAATGAGTGTGTCTGCGGGTGCGTGTGACACTAAGAGCTAGTGGAAAACTCAACCATTGGTCCTTTTTTAATTTTCTACTGGCCGTCCGCCCTCTTGTGACATGGGCCTTATACTTGCTCAATCTCGGCTTATGTAGGCTCAAAGATTATGCTTGCTTCTTCGTTCTGCTCGTCTCGTTGTGCTCTAGACTTCCCAATTTTCCTTCATGCTCGGCTTGCTCAAGCTTCTAGTTTGAGCTGGAGAGGGAGAGAGAGAGAAAATCCTTTTCCTTGCTTTGTAGTAGCCGACGATGAGCCGAGAGCGAGAGAAAGAGATTCCTTCTTGCTTCAAGAACGAGTGAGAAAAGCTTCCCCTCCTCCTCCTCCTCGACTTGCTCTCAAGCACGAGAGAAAGAGAGAGAGCCCTTGCTTCATCCTCCCCGTTCTCCCTTCTTCCTACTCTCCTTGCTAGCCTTCAAATCTGCAACCCCTCCTTCTTTTTGCACACGTTGATGCCCTTTCAAAAATAGGCCCCACCACGCAGTCACGACGCCGTGACTGACGTGGCGTGGAAAAGAGTTTGATGACGTGGCATGTTGAGGGCTGACCAACACGAAATCCACCAGGGCCAGCTCTGCAAATGTGCACCTTGGCATGCTGAGAATATTCCGCTTCGTGATCGCCACCATCCCAGCATCAGCCTAGCCTGCGTGATCATTCTTTTCTCCTTGTGCAGTTTCCTTTTCGCTGTTGTGGACGCCATTGCATTCCTTCCCTTTGGTTCACATCCCTTTAAAACTAGGGTGACCACTTACTTTGGGGTTTGGGCAGGCGGCCATTAATAGTGGACGGCCGGTCTTAGTGGGCGGCCTTATGTTATGCTTGGGTGGGCATTCAACCTTGTAAGGGCACCACATTTGGCATGCATAATCTAGCAAAGCAATGCCAAGCACATTGGTCAATCAATTTGGGTGGCCACTTAACCGGCAGGCAGCCACTTTATTACTCATGTGGGAGGCCATTGGCCATGGGTAGACCTTGAGTATGGGTGGCATCCGGCCTTGTTGCCTTTTCTTTTGGGCGGGCTTATGCCTTGTAAGGGCACCACATTTGGGCATACATGCCGACTAAAGTATCGCCAAACACCACATCTTTCCCTAGCAGTCCTTGATTGACAATATATTCGTGAATTTTATTGTCCATACCGACATCTCAAATAATGCCAAAATTACCCGACTTAGCAGTGTCGGCAACTGTGTCACGGGCCTCGAGCCATATTATCTGATCAAGCCGGACTCTGCCTGACGAGCCGTAAATCCCTTTATACTTCTCAGACTGCATAAAATGCATACAAACCCTGTTGAGGCTGCAAAATTCCCAGATGGCACTTTGACCGAGGGGACCAGACTGGTATAGAGCCGGCCCCCATTGAATCTTTAATAGCTAATATATTGGTATCCGGAACTCTGATCACTGATCTGAAAAGACCGACGTGCTCCACAAAGTGAGCACTTCAGGCCCGTGCATTCATTTTCATTTTTGTCACCTCAGTTGCCAATGCCCAATCCGGTACGGATCTACATTAACTCAAACTTCAAATTGCCATAACTTCTTCACCGTAGCTCCAATCAACAAGCCGTAAAGATAGGCCGATAGAGAACTTTAAGCACTATAGTTCTAGATCATAATATCTCATCTATGCTCACTTGAAGCATAGTCCTTTTTAGCATCATTAAGGCATCAGTTGGCCCTTTTAAGCCGCATCTAGCATACATTAATCATTAAACTTGACATGTTATCAAGCCTTGATCACTGACCATTAATCAAGTAAGCTTCAAATAAGCTTGACGTATATTTTTCTGGTATCTTTCTTAGCATGCGAGCGGAGCTGCACGACATCCACCCCCTCTGAACCTGCACAGCCTCCGATTTGTGCCAACAGCACTTCTACATCTGCTACCGGTACCTTAAGCTCCTTACCATCATCAGACTCACGTAATTGTACGAAAAATGAAATAAGTCTTATACCCTATCATCAATGTTCTAGCTTAATCATTAGGTAGCTGCCATCAAAAATCTCTGAACCACATCTATCGTATCTTCAAAGCATTCAATCATGGATAACTTGTTGAGTGAACCCCACCAGACTCAAGCGCTCCAGTTAATGATACACACGGCTTGACCATTAAGCTCTCTTTAAGGAACCATGTCAAGCTCAAGTATGCCTTACTCTGTCTGCACACGGAATGGCCGTCAAGTCCTTTACCTCAAGTTCTGATAGCAGAACCAACTTTGAAAGATGTGAAGATACTTCATCAATTGTCCGAAGAAGTCAACTGGAAGCCAATCATGTAAGCTTATTGAATGCATAGCCAAAACTATTCTGACCTAGCATAATCTAGAGAACAAAACCTTGTACCATGCAACCTGCTACATCAGATAGCTGGTACTCTTCAAATCTACAACTGGCACTTTAGTAGCCCCCGGGATCAAATGGGAAACCAATTATTTGCCCTATTGTGAGCATTCCTTTAAAAAAATTTGCACCATCCTCGAGGATCATAGGGAAAATACAATAATTTCCAATCAGTAGAGCATAAACACAAATTACACAAATCTTCATTCAAATCGCCTAGATCATATGGCAAATAAGTCAATTGCCCAGGACCATGCATATACCTGTCACCTCCTGGTCAAAAGCTAGCTCAAAATCCCCTACATCATAGGGTAACATCAAATCCCATATGGCATCAGGTAGAATCAGATACTGCCATATCCCTTTTGCAATTGGCTTATCCAATTGTTGATCATCAATCACATGTAAAAGCATTGGCAGTGCACCGTCACTCTCACTAGTATTGGAATCCCAATCATGCATATCTGAATACATCAAGTCTCTGGTAAAATCCTCTTCATTAGGCTCAAAAGATGCATCTGAAAACAATTCTCCATCTCGTAGAGGCTCAAAATCAAGTAGTGCTTCATCTAACAACTACATCAAATCATCATCGACTGTATCTGAACAAACTTTCTCATGCATGAATATAGATTGATTGGTATCCTTAGCATCTGTATTTGAGAACCCTTCCAAAGCTTCGTCTAGTAAGAACATAAGGTCTAGGTCCATCGCTTGAGAAGGTTTCTCAATCCTGTGCATCTCAGGTTGTTGCAATAAACGAGTATTTTCACATAAGACATGCATACTAAACGCATCTGCAGTAAACTCCTCTTCAAGTCTTTCACCCTCATCCAAATATCTTTGCACTTCTGTAGCACAAATTTCAGCATGCACATTGAAAATTTCATCTACTGCCTGTCTGTATCATCGGCACAATGAAACCAATCATATTCATCAACAAGAGATTGCACTTCACTATGCACCCCCTCTAAATCAGCATCATCAAGTTCATGATCATTCTGCCATAGTGTGAGGCCTGTGTCATAAATTCTTGATAGAGAAGAAGTTTGCTCCCTCTCTAAATCACCATCATCAAATTCAGGATCAATTTGCCAGATCAGTAGCTCTAGGTCACAAAAGCGTGTCAAAGGAGTCTGCACCCCCTCTGAATCATCATAATCACGTTCAAGATCAGTTTTCCAATTTGGTCGTTGTGCTTCACAAAAGCTTGTCAATGAAGGAGTCTGCACCCCCTCTGAATCAAGCACATACTCTTGCTTAGCCAAGTCCTCAAAATCTGGTACATCCAAATTCGATAAATCTGGCATACCAGAATCCATGGTCTTGCTGCTCTCAACAATAGCCCTGCTTTGACCTATGATATCTGTATCATTAATCAACTCTTTGGAAAAATATGTACAGTATCTTCAATCATCTCTATGGTAGAATCTGTACCAGAAAAATTTTGCTTTAATTCTGGTTCAATAGCTATAACTGAATCTTCTTGCGTGTCTACCTGAATCTGATTGCACTCATTCACCTGCACAATTTCTTCTTGAGATTTATCCAATTCATTTTCTTGATCCATGATTTCTTTTCTTCCTGTACTACAGGTATATGTTCTTTGAAAAATTTACTCTGTGTAGTTTGAAGCTGTAGAGACTCACCCTCGAGGACTTCTACTTCATGCAGGGCATCTGCAAGCCCCAACATTTCATACACAGCTTTGACTATGTCTTCATCATTGGACACCATTGCATTCCTTCCCTTTGGTTCACATCCCTTTAAAAATAGGGTGACCACTTACTTTGAGGTTTGGGCGGGCGGCCATTAATAGTGGACGCCGGCCTTAGTGGGCGGCCTTATGTTATGCGTGGGCGGGCATTCATAATCTAGCAAAGCAATGCCAAGCACATCGGTCAATCAATTTGGGCAGCCACTTAACCGGCAGGTAGCCACTTTATTACTCATGTGGGCGGACATTGGCCATGGGTAGACCTTGAGTATGGGCGGCATCCGGCCTTGTTGCCTTTTCTTTTGGGCAGTCTTATGCCTTGTAAGGGCACCACATTCGGGCATACATGCCGACTAAAGTATCACCAAGAACCACATCTTTCCCTAGCAGTCCTTGACTAACAATATATTGGTGAATCTTATTGTCCATACTGACATCTCAAATAATGCCAAAATTACCCAGCTCAGCAATGCCGGCAACTGTCACCGACCTCGAGCCATATTATCAGATCAAGCCGGACTCTGCCTGACAAGCCGTAAATCCCTTTATACTTCTCAGACTGCATAAAATGCATACAAACCCTACTGAGGCTGCAAAATTCCCAGATGGCACTCCGACCGAGCGGACCAGACTGGTATGGAGCCGGCCCCCGTTGAATCTTTAACGGCTAATATATTGGTAGCCGAAACTCCGATCACTGATCTAAAAAGACCGACGTGCTCCACAAAGTGAGCACTTCAGGCCCGTGCATTCATTTTCATTTTTGTCACCTCATTTGCCGTTGCCCAATCCGGTACGGATCTGCATCAACTCAAACTTCAAACTGCCATAACTTCTTCATCGTAGCTCCAATCGACCAGCCGTAAAGACAGGCCGATAGAGCACTTTAAGCACTACAGTTCTAGATCATAATATTTCATATGTGCTCACTTCAATCATAGTCCTTTTTAGCATCATTAAGGCATCAGTTGGCCCTTTTAAGCCGCATCTGGCATACATTAATCATTAAACTTGAGCTGTTATCAAGGCCTAATCATTGACCATTAATCAAGTAAGCTTCAAATAAGCTTGACGTATATTTTTCTGGTATCTTTCTTAGCATGGGAGTGGAGCTGCACGACACCAGACTGGTATGAAACTCGTCCCCGGTGAAATTTAATTTAGCAATATCTTGGTAACTGTAACTCTAATCACTTATCTAAAAAGACCGACATGCTCCACAAAGTCAGTACTTTAGGCCCGTGCATTCACTTCATTTTTGTCCTCTCAGCTGCAGTTGCCCAATCCGGTACAGATCTGCAATTGACTCAAACTTCAAACTGCCATAACTTCTTCACCGTAGCTCCATTGACGAGCCGAAAATATAGGCTGGTAGAGCACTTCAAGCACTACAGTTCTATATCATAATATTCTATCTGTACTCACTTCAAGCATACTCCTTTCTTAGAATCATTAAGGCATCTATTGTCATTTTAAAGCCACATATGGCATACATTAATCATTAAACTTGGTCTGTTAACAAGCCATGATCACTGCTCAATAAATGTGTAGGCTTCAAAGTTGATTAGCTTGCATTTCTTTGCTATTTTTCCCATCATGGAAGCGGAGCTGCACGACAACGTGGCAGGGCCACATGTGGGCTTGTTCTCACGAGGCCTGCAATGGCCGTTTCTTTTTAATTGAAAAGGGGTAAAAGTCCCACTCTTGCCACAATGCTATGACAATTGGGGGTCCCTTCCCATGTGACTTGGAGCTCAAGGCCAACCCAAAATAGCAAGAGGGTGGTGTCCTATGCAAAAAGGGGCGAGAATAGGAAAAGGGGTCATGACTAAACTGAGAGGACCACACACATCCTATGGGGGGCTTTTTTTGTCGAGTTTTTTGACAGTTTCAAAAGGTGCTCAAGATGAGAGATTTTTTTTTGGTTTGTTTAGGAGGAGACAACACTGAAAGAGAGAGAGCAAGGAAGGAGAATGGAGAATACAGCTTTAACCAAGCTTTGAAGAAGAGAACATGCTCAACCCTTGGATTCTTCTTGTTGTCGATCTCCCCCACCCGCTTCTTCTCTGTTGCTCGTGTTCTTGCCCGGATTGTGCAGTGTCGGTGTGTGAGTGTTTTCTCTCGAGCCGTGACGTGTGTGGTGCAAAGAGAGAGTGAGAAAGACGTTTTATTGGGTGTGTGGTGTGTGTAATTGGAGCAGGTATGGTATAGCACTTGTGGTTTCTCCAAAAGCTTGGGTTTGTGTCACCGGGCTATGCCAGCCGCTTGCGGTTGAAATTGGGAAAGTTTGAAGGTGAAATTGAGAGGAGTGAGGTGTTGTCAGCACCTTGGGCTATTGAGAGGCTTTTTTTTTGTGTATCGGGTGTGTTTCCCATTCTCCCTCTCCATCTTCTGATGTCCCCACTGAGGAGCATCTGATTGCTCTTCAAGTTTGATCAAAGAAGCAGTTTTTCATTAGAAAGAGATGGGAGCAAGAGGTTATGGTCCAATTTTCACTGGAGAAGAAGATCCAGAAGAGTGGATGGCCAACTTTGAGCTGTATATATTGTCATTGCATATTCTTACCGAGGATAACAAGATGCAGACGATTCCATTGCTAATGCAAGGAAGGGCAAAGAAATGGTTTTATGCTTTGGAAGGCGAACCGAGGTTCATGTGTTCGGCTCTGCGGACCTAATTACTGCAATAATTTTGGAAAGAGGTATCTCCTGTTGATTTAGATGCAAGGTTGAAGAATTTGAAGTAGGAAGAGAACTTTGGAGCATTTCTCGCCCATGTTGAAGAGTATTGGAGGGATTTTGCAGTTGCCATGCAGTTGGCAAACGGTGGTAAGTACTTTAAGTTGGAAAAATTCATGGCATGTTTGCATCTCAAGGTTTGAGAAAAGGTGGATTTTGAAAGCCCGGAAAATTACAACGGGGTAGCTGCTATTGCACGGGCAAAGAGCATAAAAACCAAGAATGAAATCAAGCACGGCGCATTGGGGTACGAGTTGGCGGCTCCTAACCCTGTTCCAAGTCCAAGGGAGGAAGTTCAAGTGGACAAGCAAGAAAACCAAGGAGAGGCGACTATTCCTCAACAATGGGTACATACTGTGCAAGATTTGAGTGAGAAAATGCAAGAGCTGCATTTGAGAATTATGGACAAAGGGCAGGGAGAGCCAGGGCTAGGCAGTTGCCTGTAGGTGTTACAATTGTGGAGAGGAGGGCCTTTATGCTCTAGATTTCCCTTATCCACCAGGAGAGGAGCAGCATATATCCTTTATTTGGTCGAGGTCAAGGACAAGCACAATTCAATGGTAAAAGGAGCAGTCAGCAGTTGAGAACCAAGCATCACCAAGTAATGATGAAGTACAAAGAGTTAACATTATTGGGGTTGACCGGTAGGAGGTCGATGTTATGGCCAACAAGAGAGCAAGAGGCAAAAGGAGATTGAGATGGAGTGGGAAACCAGAGCTAGGAAAGGCAAAGAGAAAGTGGACGAGAGGAAAGAGCAGGCAGAGTCAAGCAAAAGGAGATGGTGATGGAAGATCAAGCAAATAGATTTTCAACTAGGGTGAGGTCATCCCAAATATGATCTGGTGAGTGATATTCAAAACCAAAAATCTAATATCACCTTTGGACAATTGCTTGCATTGAACCACAGATTGAGGAGGGAATGGTCAACGAGTGTTAGTACGAGGCTACCCCGTGCAAGAGTTGATGCACATGCTGTGTAAAATCTAGCCTTAAGGGTGGGGAGCTCGACGGATGTGCTTCCGATGGTGGAGGTTTTGGTGGAAAGAAAGAAGCAGGTGCAAGCCTATATTGATGGTGGTTCTCAGATTTGTGTGATAACAAAGTCTGCTATGAAATCTATTGGCATCAAGTCTATGGTCAAGTCCAATGTTCAGATGAGGATGGCCAACCATGCCAAAGCTCGATGTTTAGGAGTGGCCGAGGATGTGAAGGTAAAAGTTATGGGTATAGAGTGCGTCATTGATTTCTTTCTTATGAAAGCAGGTGAAAATTCTTATCCAGTCATCTTGGGGAGGCCGTGGTTGTTAGAAATTGGGGCCAAACAAGATAGGGAAACTGGGGTTTTTACCTTGTTGGATCGAGAAAATGGTGGACAAATTGTACTCGACTTGAAGACCAGGGAGAGCCACTTTCACCCAGGCGATAAGATGATAGAGAAGGATCCAATACCAGCTACAAGTATGAGACGGGGCTGACTTATGATGAAGGTTCAAGCAATACTGAAGAAGAGGAGAGTGATGAAGACCTACTAAAGCTGGACATGGATTTATTTGGAGTCATGATGGATTTTACCAAGCCCATTGAAGGTATGAAAACTCCAATTTGTGGTCTATAGACTAAAGAAGTAGAGGATATGTTGGGAGAGGATCTGACTAATCAAAAAAAGCAAATCTATGTGGAGCTATGTGCCTTATATCCCAATTTGCTCGTTACAGAGTACAAAGATTTGTGGGGAGCAAAAGGGGTGGAACATCGAATTCTACTCAAGGCCGGATGCAAGCAAAAGGCATAGAAACTAAGAAGGTTGGGAGATAATTAGAAGAAAGATTTGTGGGTCTCCCATGTTGTTATCACACCAAAGAAGAATGGAAAATGGAGGGTATGTGTAGACTATAAGCCATTAAATGCTACTACCAAGCGGAACAACTGCCCTTTGCCATTTTAGGATGAGATTCTAAACTAGGCTGCAGGTCATGAGCGGTATTCTATACTTTCAAATCGGTATTGCATTGGAGAATCAATTAAAGACTACTTTCATCTCACCATGGGGATGCTTTGCTTATCATCGGATGCCTTTTGGATTGGGGAATGTATATGCGACATTTCAAAATTGAATGAATAAGGTATTTGGGCCATACCTTGGTAAGATTATTAGAGTTTTCATGGATGATATTGGTTGCTATAGTTCCAGAGCAGAGCACTTGATCAAGTTAAAGCTGTGTTCTCAAAGACTAGATGAGGAAGGAGGATAGTTGAACCCAAAGAAATGCACGTTGGCTCAGCCACCACGAGCTCATCTTTTGGGCCATCTGGTCTCCCAAAATGGTATTGAAGCAGATCCAAAAAAAGGTAAAGGCTTTGGTTTTGATGGAACCCCCTACCAATGCAACAGGTTAGGCTTCTTTTGTGCACAAACTCAAGTATTTGGCCAGGTTCTTTTGCATGCTTTCCCCTATGTGTACCCCCTTCAAAAAATTGAGCCAATAGGTTCATGGTTTCCAATGGACTGAAGATGCACAGGTAGCCTTTGACAGGGTGAAGGAGATATTGTGTCAATAGGCTACGATGTGTCCTCCTAACAATGAGGATGTTTTTTATTTGGCCATGATGGTGGGTATAGTTTCCATAGTTGTGGTGTTGATGCAAAAGGTGGGTAAGTGCTATAAGCCAATCTATTTTGATAGCAGAGTGATTAGCCCGGGTGAGAGATCATATACGGAGGCTGAGCAGTGGGTGATGGCCTTGGTCTTTTCCTACCACAAGTTTAAAGTGCATTTAATTGTTTGAAAGTTTTATGTGCTCACCTCTAACAATTTGTTGCGTGAAGTGGTGCTTCATCTCCATCCAGGGAGAAGGATAAGAAAATGGGTACTTGAGTTGCATGAGTTTGAATTCAAATTCAAGATTGATCACACAAGTAGGTCTCATTTGGTGGATAGTTTGGTCAACAAATAAGTGGATTTGCCCATTTATCCAAGAGTGGTGAAAGAGGATGTTGCAGAGGAACCGAACTTGAAAGAAGCTTCATCATGTGGTTTGATGGTGCGTATCGGAGGGTTGTGCAGAAGGAGGGAGGAGGTGTGATCATTTAGGATCCCCAAGGTATGGTAATTTTCTCCAAAGCCTATGATTTGGAGGGTGTTCACACAAATAATGAAGTGGAGTACTTCACACTTCACTTGGGGCTCAAGCGTGGAGTTTGGCATTTCCAGGTTGGTGGTTAAGGGTGATGCTCTCCTAGTAATAAAGCAGCTTTTGGGTCGGTGGCAGGTAAAGAGAGATTCTCTCAAGAATTGGTTTTTTTCCATAAAGAAGCTGCTAATTGTTTTTGAAGAAGTGCAATTCAAACATGTAGAAGAGAACATGATCAAGAAGTGGACCGGTTGGCTAGTAGTCGAGTGCAGACTCAAGTATCAATCTTATATGTGGCACCGGCTACGTATGCGGGTAGGGAAACTCTCAAGGAGGTTGATGATTTTCTGAGCACAAGTTAATGTTCGGAGGGATTGTCAAAGCTACAGAAGAGGAGGATTGTCCAAAAGGCATGGAATTCCACTTTGGTGGGAGAAGATTTGATGACATACGGGATGGAGTGCTACGGAGAGTTATTTACAAAGAGGAGATTGGCATGGTGTTGGAGCAGTTCATGAAGAAAGCGGTCATCAAGGCAAAGATCAAGTATTATTTTGCATTTTAGGAGGTGGTTTTTGGTGACCTTCAATTTTGCAAGATGTGCACTACTAGTGCAAGACATGCTATCAATGTCAAACAATGGGTGAGACACGACTGGTAGCCAAAGCCACAGGGGGCTATCATAGCTCAGGATGCAATTGAAAAGTGTGGATTGGATGTCATTGGTCCATTTCCCAAGTCAGCAAGCGGTAAGAAATACATTGTGGTGGCCATTGACTATCTTACCAGCAGGTAGGTTGAAGCAAAAGCAGTAAAAGAGGTAAATGCTCATACAGTTGCCCAATTTGTTTTTGATTGCATATGCTGCCATTTTGGGGTGCCTTGGGATCGAGGCCAAGGATTTAGAAGTAAGTTGGTGCATACACTAGTGGATAAAATGGGTATTCAACACATGTTTTCATCTCCATATCATCCACAGTGCAACGGTCTGGTTGAGAGTGCAAATGCATAGATAGTTAAAATGCTCACCAAGTATATATACAAGCAGGCCAAAGAGTGGGAAGCTAACCTTGAAAAATGTTTGTGGGCGTACATGACCTCTTACAAAGTGGCTACCAACTTTACTCCTTATGCGTTGGTTTATCAAAAGGAGGAAGTGTTGCATGTTCATGTGCAATTAGGTGCACTAAAAGGTATGTGGTAGATTGATAAGTTTCACCAAGATGTTTTGCAAGATAATGAGTCTTCAATCTCTAAAGATGGACTGTGAAGTGGCAACAGATTTCTATGTGAAGCAGCGGGAGGAAAGAGTGGAAAAGTTCAACCAACACTTGCCAGAGAAGCAAATAGAGAAGGGGTATTTGGTGATGAAGTATGAAAGTTATCTAGATTTCACCTTTCAAAAGAAGTTTAAGAAGAAATGGACAGGGCCCTACAAAGTCCATCATATTTTTCCTAGGTACTTATTTAATGATGTGGATGAATGGTCGTCTTCTCAAGAACAGAGTGAATGGTGTGTGTCTCAAGCTCTATTTTGAAAGGGAATTGGTTCCAACACTGCATCAAGTTTTGATAGAAGGGGTTGGGCAACCAACCTAAACAGGGTTTATACTTGCCCCACGAATAAGACTTTGTACATACAGTACGTTTTTTGGTTTTCTCACGGTATTTGTTAATTTTGCAGTTTCTCAGTTTCTTTAGTCGTCTTTTTGATTGAACATTGAAAGTTCAATAAGAGGGTTGGTCAATGACAGTGTAGCCAAAGCTGTTTGGTGCTACAAAGAGTGCAAAGCAGGAGTGTACAGGCCCTCAAGGGCATGCCAAAGTGATGGGGCAATTTTTAAGGTCAAGAGCAGGCAAGTGGCAACGGAGATGTATGATTTATGTGGTTTTCTAGACAAGATGGGCTCCAGTTAGGTCCTGGTAGGATGGCATGTGAACGGTGTCCAAAGTACTGGGTTTTGGCTTGAGGATGTAGAGCTTGAAGGGCTGAAGGAGCACATCTAGACGGATCAAACAGAACCACTGTGTGCAAGTTACAATGCTTTGAAGTTGAAGGTGGTTGCAGATCTAAGACAAACAGACAACTCCTCAATCAGATGCTTGGACACTGAGATACGGCTCATTAAAGTTGATGCCAGATGACGACGCTGCGATGCCATATGTTTTTGTAGGTTTGGGGACCGATGGTTGACAGGCCCGGAAAGGTCAAAATACATTGGGGCTTGTAAGAGTTGTGGTCAAGAACAGGATCTGGAAGCATGGCTCTGCGGGTCAAGAATTGGATCCCAGTGCAAGAATCAACAAATCTCAAAAGGAGGGCAAAAAGTTGGAATTTTTTGGGGTTTTGCGAAGTTTTTTTGGTGGAATTTTGGAGCTCAAGGAGCCACTCAATGTAGGGCTACCACGTGTCACTAAGAAAACCCATATACCAAACAAGGCCTATTGGAGCATGACATATATCTTAGAGGAGTGGTGACCTTAGAGCATCACAAAGTGTGAGCTCCTCGTGAGCTGTTGGTAATGGCTTCTTGATGCCCGGCGGTGCTCAAGCACGCATGGTGGCGCCATTTGTTGGAGATGGTGATGATGGGCGGCGTCCTCTAGCGGCTATCACTGCTGTTGTCATGGGTGCCCATTACATAGATACACTAATGACATGGCAAGACCACATGTGGGTTGGTTCTCATGAGTCCTGCAATGGCCGTTCCTTTTTAGTTGAAAAGGGGGGAGAGTCCCACTCTTGTCACGATGCCGTGACAATGGGGGGTCCCTTCCCATGTGACTTGGAGCTCAAGGCCAACCCAAAATTGCAAGAGGGTGGAATCCCATGCAGGAAGGGACGAGAATATGAAAAGGGGTTGCGGCTAAATTGAGAGGACCACACACGCCCTATGGAGGGATTTTTTTGGCATGTTTTTGGACAGTTTTGAAAGGTTCTCGGGAGGATAGATAAACAACACTGAAAGAGAGAGAGCAAGGAAGGAGAAGGGAGAATACAATTGTAACCAAGCTTTGAAGAATAAAACATGCCCAACCCTTGGATTCTTCTTGTTGTCGGTCTTCCCCACCCTCCTTCTTCTCTTGTTGCTCGTGTTCTTTCTCAGATTGTGCAGTGTCGATGTGTGAGTGTTTTCTCCGAAGTCGTGACATGTGTGGTGCAAAGAGAGAGCGAGAGAGAAGTTTTTTTGGGTGTGTGGTGTGTGTAATCAGAGCAGGTATGGTATAGCGGTTGTGGTTTCTCCAAAATCTCGGGTTTGTATCGTCGGGCTGTGCTAGTCGCTTGTGGTTGAAATTGGGAAAGTTTGAAGGTGAAATTGAGAGGAGTGGGGTGTTGTGAGCTCCCTAAGCTATTGAGAGGAAATTATTTTGTGTGTCGGGTGTGTTTCCCATTCCTCCTCTCCAGCATTGTCCCTATGGGCCCCCTTCTACTATCTCACCTTGGGCTACTCACTTTGACCCTAGTACATCTCCACCATTGTTACCATCTCCCATTGTACCTAGTATGTCCCCTTATGGTGGCCATGTGATCCAAAGCTTCTATACTACCCCTAGCCTAGACCAAGTCTCCGCCCTAACGGCACCGCACCCTACCTACCCTAGGGCGGCCAACCGCCCAATGATGTGCTACATGTGTGGTTAATATGGTCACTACCAAACTAGATGTTCTCTATCAGAAGGAGCTCCACCATGTAGAAATCGTTGAGATGCTAAAGATCACTATTTGAGAGACTCCCCCAAGCAACATCCATCTTCTTTCTCAACATGGTCTTGGTAAAATCTCTGCTTACTTCGCAAGAGCCCACTATGTACACTTTTCCCTCACCATCCACTCATGTCCTCACTCCTCACCCTTCACCTTCACCTACTACTTTGGCTCAAGAAATATCAGGCACTACTGGAGTACTCACAAGAGCTCAAAGAATGGCCTAGAACCTATCCTTGCCCATAGAAAAACATATGCCTACAAGACAACCTAAGGAGTCAATTCAGTTGCAGCTGATAGTGGAAGAAGAAGAGACAGAGCACGATATAAAGGTATTTCGTCGACATTGGAGCAAGCATACCCACAAAGAAGCCCTACAAGACATGGAGTCCTAAGCCTTACCACAAGGAATGCTACACAGGTTAACATCAATGCCAATTGAGGAGATTTTGAAGACCACCTACAAAAGTGTCTCATTGTACAAACTTCTCCAAAAACACCCTACCTTTAGGGATGACCTTCTTAGGGCAATTCAAGTTCTCTATCCCCCATGCCCAAATAATGGTGGGCATCTACCCACTCTTTCCTCTGAATATTCATACATGATTTCCTACCCATCATCACCCCTCACTCACAATGTCCATTTAGGGCCATCAGTTTATAGGTGTCATCGTGGATGGTGTCTCAAGGATTAACCTCATGCGAGATTTCACCATGCAACAGCTTGGCTTGGTGCCCACCAAGAGTGTTACTTTTACTATCACCTTAGCCGACCAATGCAAAGTCCACCCGGTCAGAGTGGTGCAACAAGTCCCAATGGTAGTAGAAGACTTACTTTTTGGCTCGACTTTGTGGTAGTTCAACTACCAAAAGTGGATGGGGGTTTCCTTTGCTGATTGGTAGGCCTTGGCTACGACATAATCATGCACTTCATGACTGGGGCAATGATACAATGGGGATCACTACACCAAGTACAGGGCATAGACAGATCCAATTGGAAAGTGGAGTTGACCCATCCAATAGAAAGTATTTCCTCAATATTGCACAACATGATGACCAGAAGGCAGAAGATAAAGTGGTCGAGGAGAACCCACCAGAGGAAGAGGTCTTACCCAACTTCCCCAATGAAGACAAGGATCTTCTAGAATGGTTAGAGGTAGCACCCAAACTTCATTGTTTTGTAGTCCTCACTGGGATGGAGGAAGACACAGGTATCAAAGAAGTGGAGTCTCTTGGTCTCGGAGAGCCCATCACTCACCACAAGTGTGGTAAGAAGTCTCCCCTACATGGACAACAAGAAGAAAATTCAAAGCATGAAACTGACATAGATGATTCTTCCCTGTCCAAGGGCAAGGCTAGGACCGACTCCACCCCACCGCAAAGTTAGCAGACCAACTCCAAGAAAAACAAAGATGACCTTCCTATGGATGAGCTTCCTCAAGGATGGTTACAGGAGCAGGCACAAGACTTTCCCATTGATCAGACTCTTGCTCATGATGTGGAAGAATTGTCCAAAGCTAGCCAGGATGTGGCTGAGGAGTGGAACCTAGACAACCATCAAGACCCAATCAAAGAAGTCAACTTAGGTATTGCAGAAGAGCCTTTTTGCCCAGACATACAAAGACCTCATAGGACTTGAATCAGCTCTAGGAGTTCACTCCATATCCCTACACGAAAATACCAAGCCTATGCAAGGTGGGGCATACATGCTCAACCCCACGTATCCAGTAGTAGTCAAGAAAGAAATTGATAAAATGTTGAAAGTCGGTATCATTGAGCCCATTGACCACAACAATGGCTCTCTTCAATGGTTATTGTCCCGAAGAAACATTAAGACAATATCAGGGTATGTGTGGACTTTAGAGCACTCAATAAGGTCACTATCACATATGGTTTTCCTACCCCCCATCTTTGAGAGAGTGTTAGAAGATGTAGCCGAACATGCTTTGCTCACTTTTATGGGATTGTTTTAGTGGCTACAATTAGATGGCCATTCTTGGAGATGACAGGATCAAGACAGCTTTTATTACTCCATGGGGAGTTTTTGTCTTCAGAAGGATGCCCTTTGGCCTAAAGAAAGCACCAGCTTCTTGGAATAGAACAACTTACTTTGTGTTTGAGCCCTTCCTCAATAAGTTTCTGTGGATTTTCATGGATGATTTTTCTTGCTTCTTGGGCCAAGGCTGTGAAAGTCTAGTGGAATGCTTCAAAGAACACATGGAGCAATTGGCCCTAATTTTTTCTCACTGTCGAGAGGTAAATATGAAACTCAACCCTAATAAGTGTCATTATGATGGTCACCCAAGGCACTCCGTTAGGTCATATTTAATTGTTAAAGGCCTGGATCCTGGCCATAATTTTTTCTCACTGTCGAGAGGTAAATATGAAACTCAACCCTAACAAGTGTCATTATGATGGTCACCCAAGGCACTCCGTTAGGTCATATTGTTTTTGTTAAAGGCCTGGATCCTGACCTTGAAAAAGTCATAGCTATTTTATGCATGCCTTGACCAATTAATGCTAAGGGAGTACATAGCTTTGTAGGCTACATTGGCTACCACCAAAAATTTATTAAAATGCATGCAAATATTGCCAGGCCTCTATCTCACCTCACTAGTCAAGCCCAACTCTTTCAATGGACCTCTGGAGAAGAGATAGCTTTCAACAACTACCCAAAGAAATGCCTCACTCATGCCACCATCTTAGTCACACTTGATTGGTCACTCATTTTCCATGTGCACACTAATTCTAGTATCACAGTCGTAGGTGTAGTCCTTACCCAGCCTAGCAAGGAGTACAAGTTAGACAGAACTATTTGTTATGCAAGTCGACTACTCACAAAGGCAGAAAGAAAATATAGTACCATTGAAAGAGAGGGTTCAAGAATTATCTTTTGGGTGTCCATTTTGTAGTAATAACTGACCACCAGGCTCTCAAGTATCTCCTCAACAAGCCTCAAGTAGCCAGACATATTTGGAGGTGGTTATTGCTCTTTCAAGAATTTGATTTTGTTCTTTGCCCTGGTAAAGAGCATTAGACGGCCGACCATCTCTCTAGGATTGAGTGAGGGGAACCAGCCACCACATGTGTAGAATATGGCCTTCTAGACGGTTTTCTTTTCAAGGTGGACACTGCCA
Source organism: Adiantum capillus-veneris (assembly GCF_014529385.1). NCBI lineage: Eukaryota > Viridiplantae > Streptophyta > Polypodiopsida > Polypodiales > Pteridaceae > Adiantum > Adiantum capillus-veneris. Next base: position 84,823,167 of record NC_140944.1, read on the forward strand.
TAGACTGGTACTCAGACATTATGCATCTTTTGTCCACAAGTTCTTATCCACCAGATCTATCAAGCTTGCAAAAGATAAGAATGCTTATCAAAATTAAGCCCTATACCATGATTGGCAACACGCTTTACAAAAGTGATCCGGATGGGATTCTTTGCCATTGTGTTTCACCACATGAAGTTCAAGCCATTCTAGAAGAAGCTCACTCTGGTAGTACAAGTGGTAACTACCTAAGACACATCACTACTCACCGCATTCTGCATGCTGGGTTGTGGTAGCCATGCATGTTTTGTGATGCAGTGCAATATGCTCGGTCTTGTGATTCATGCCAACGGTGTGCTCCAAAACCAACTCGCCAAGCCAGTCACCCTTTGCACATCTCTTTGGCATGGTTTCCTTTTGAATGATGGGGTATCAATTTTGTTGGGCCAATCAATCCGGTTGGCCAACTTGGGAATAAAAGTTATCTCTTGATTGTACAGACTATGCTACCAAATGGACAGTGGTGGCACCCACTTTAGACTACACATCAACCATAGTGTTCTAATTTCTATATGAAAACATCTTTTGAAGATTTGGTTTTCGTCTAGAAATCACAAGTGATCAGGGCACCCACTTTGTCAACGAGTTGTTAACAAACCTTTTTGAAAGGTACAAAATTTTTCACAGAAAGTCATGCTCCTACTACCCTTGGGCCAACGGGCAGGTAAAAGTACCAACGACGTACTTTTATCTTTGATCTAAAAAACCTGCCACCTTCACCTGACATCTTGGCCAACATCTATTTTAGGCGCTACGTGGGCTTATCAGACTGCTTTAAAATCCACAACTCAACACTCACCATTTTAGCTTGCCTTTGGACTAGAGGTAGTGGCACCCTTTGAATTTCATTACGGTTCACCCAAGGTCATAGCGGTCAAGGTAGACTGCCTTACAAGCAAGAATTTTGCTATGATTATTCGGCTCACCAAATTGGAAGAGGGCCAGCAACAGAGAGGATGGGCATGATCGGCGCTTAAAGACCAGGAAGTTTGACAAAGGTTCATTAGTTCTATAGTATACAAAGCCAAGTACTTGAAGAAGGCTAAGAAGTTATTTCAAGTATGACAAGGACCATTTGTTGTTGCCAATATTCTTCCTTATGGAGCAGTTTAGTTGTATATTTTATCGAGGGAATCTCTGCCCTTAATCAATGGCTCTCGTCTCAAGCCATGTCACACTTAGTAATCTTGACACCACCATCCCTCGGTTCACCCATTAGCTTTTAGTTCCACCAAGCTCCAGTAGTTTCATTTGTTAGCTCCATGTTTTGGATCTGCAAACCTTTCTCTTGCTGCCTTCCCTTATTTGATCCCCTCTATAGATGCTTCTATCTCCTTTAGTTATTGTCAAATTTTATCTATTTTTTTGCGATTGGTGTAACTATTGGCAAGCTTCTACTATATATCGGTTATGTTTCTCTCTCTCACCTTCCTTCCAATGCGTATTAGTTCCAATCTCTTCAGCGTTCTCTTTAATAGTTCTGTATTTGACTGCCCTCCAACTGAGTATTAGTTCAAATGTGGTTATGTTTCTCTCTTTCTACTCTTTGATATTCTCTTTTTTGTTACAACTTCTTGCAGTATTGTGATGTTGTCCATCATTGGATACTCTTGCTTTTTCTCTCCTAGCATATATTTTCTTATATTTGGACCTATCTTTGACCTAGCTTTGGCCGCAATTCTGCACTCTTCCATCCTCTGACCTGCCAATGCACCTTACCCTATATCTTGCATTCCCTGGACCTGGTGGCCCTCTCTTGTCCTTAATTCTCAATGGTGTTATGCTTTTGTTTGCTCTCTCGACCCAAACACTCTTGTTATTCTCATTAGGAATCTATTTTAATGAAATGCTCACTATGTTCATGCTATTTTCCACTACACACAAGTTACTAGACCATTAGATGTTACGTTGGTATCAGAGCACAAGGTTTTTCTTTTCTTGCTCAGAAGGGAGGTCCTCAAGCTAGCTATAAATGGTTGGTACTATTAACTTTATGTGAGTAAGTAGAATAGGGATTTTCTAGCCTTGCAATGCGCCTGCCTTTGTGCAGTTAACAGGGCATCACCGTCGAGAGCTATGGTCTTAATAGTGGAGTCTTACGGGGCTTGCCTACGGCTTAACCACTATTGAGATACTAGAAGCTTGATAGGAGCTGGTGTTGTTTTGATGTTGAACAACCCTCTCTTCTATTCCTTGCAATTAATGGTATTCAAGCCACGGGTACAGTAGCTTGAGTGCTTTTTCTAAAGGGGTAAAGAGGAGTAGCAACTAGGGCTTGAAGTGCCAAAGTACACCTAAAAATTTTACACCTAAAAGTTTTTAGAATGGCTGACAATAGTAAAGAGAGTGAAATTAATGTTGATAACTTTGATTTTGCTAATGAGCAAGCTACTAATGATGCCCTGATGCTTGTTAACCATCTTGTTTCTAGGCTTCAACAAGCCATGGGAAATCCATCCCTCCAAAGTGAAGTGCAACGGCAGCTTCGTGCTCATGGGATCCTCCAAGCTCCCCACCATGACGAGAGAACACCTAGGAAGCCTCCTTGTGAGACTTAGGTCTGTCTCCGATTCGGGAAGAAGAAGAGGATCCCTATGAAGGGATCAAAAATTTTCTCCTTGATGACGCATCTCCTTCGCAAAGGACAACTCAAGATTCTCCATCGAAGGAATGAGAAAGAAGTGAGTCTCCCGCCACCTCGACAGAGATGGCTCCACGAAGACGGCAGGCTAAATGCTCTCCATCGCCCCCAAAATGGAGAAGACCATCGCATACTTATCCACACCATACTTCAAAGAGGGATGACAAAAAGCAAGAGAAGAAAAAGGCGAGAAAGACGACACCCTCTTCTCCATCTTCTTCATCCTCTTCCTCTTATGAAAGTGATGGTGAAGACAACAAAGATCAAGGCAAGAAAAAGGCGCAAAAGAGGTCACCCTCTTCTCCATCTTCCTCAAATTCTTCATCTTCTGAAGAAAGTGATGGTGCAACCTTTGAACCATAAAAAAGAAGAGGCCATAGGAAATCCTATGCCACGTGGAAGAGGTCATCCAAGCTCAAGAAGTTCAAAGAGGAAGGGACCAGCATATCTTTCCTTACCTACGATGGCACTTTTGGTGCTACGGACAAAGTCTTGGCATTTATCCAATAGTTTGATGCGGCATTTGGAGATGAGGGCTTCACGGAGTCCTCTAAGCTACTCCATGTAGCTATGAACTTTCAAAAGTCTGCCAGACAATGGTGGTCTAGCCTACGGGCCAACGGTGAAGCTCCATGACATGGAAAGCTTTAAGAGCTTCCATTATGAAGCAGTTTTTGGCCACCGATGCCAAAGACAAATTACTCACCGAATGGCAAAGCTTGAAGCTCTCTCCCTATGAATCCATTCACAAATATTTAGACAAGTTTTGGGACTTAAACTCAAAGCCACTGTTTTCAAGAAGTTGGATTTTGGAGAGCAAAAGCAACAATTTTGTGCGGGCTTAACTGAAGAAATGGCGGAGTATGTCAACTCCCAAAGGCCACGCACCATATCGGCAGTTATACACCATACTATGGTGGCTTCTTGAATAAATTTCCAAACGGGGGCTAAAAGAAATTTTAAGCCCACAGAAAACAGGGGTTCCAATGCACCTAAGGGGAAGGACAATGTCCAAAAGTCTCCTAAGGGCAACTCCAATAAAGCTAAAGAGAAGGGAGTTTACAAAGGCAAAATAAACTCTCTCCTGAAGAGCTTGAGCGTTATCGCAAGGATAACCGATGTTTCAAGTGCAGCGAGCAAGGGCATGCGTACCGTGCTTACCCCCAAAAGAATACCCGCCATGAACCTCCTAGAGCTAACTTGGTCAACATCCAAGAGGAGGAAATTCACCACAAAGGATCTCCTATATGCCATGCTTGGGGAAAGGTAAGAGAACATGATGCTTTTATTCTCTTTGACCCTGGTTCTACTCACAATTTTATATCTATAGAGTTGGCCACCAAGCTAGGCATACAAGCCTACGAGATGGGAGATGTCCTACCCGCAGATGGTGCTTTCAAGGGGGAAAAAGCTTCAGTCACTCCCTTAATCGAGAAATTGAGGCTTCATGTCCAAAGCTATGTGGACAAAGAGGACTTCTTTATCTCTCCTCCCAAGCATGAGGATGTAATCCTAGGGGCACCATGGTTGATTGCATGGCTGCCAATGTTAAATTCCCTAAAAGGAGAATCTCCTTTAACTTCAGGGAAAAAGATATGCATATAGATGCTACGGAAATGGGTAACACTATACCCATTGTACATACACAAGCTTGCAACAAGTCAATAAAGAGCTCAATTTCCATGTACATGATTTTTGTTAAAGATTCTCAAAATGAACCTAATGTTTTAGCAAAAGAAAATATGCACAATCAAAAGGAATTAGAGTTATCCAATTTTCTCAAGGGGTTTCAAGATGTCTTTATTGACAAAATCCCTTGTGAGCTACCTCCTAAATGAGGCAATGATGACCATGCAATTGAACTTCTTCCAGGAAGTTCACCGCCTAACAAACCTCCTTATAGAGTTTCTCAAGCTCAACAAGAGGAGATTATGCGGAAAGTGCATGAGTTAGTTGAGAAGGGCATGGTTAGGCCTAGCTCATCTCCATTTTGTTCTCCTGTGCTATTAGTGCAAAAGAAAGACGGCGGCACATATCGTATGTGTGTCGACTATAGAGCACTAAACAGGATCAGTATCAAGAATAGGTTTCCCATTCCATGGATAGAAGACCTATTTGATAAGCTACAAGGGTCCACCTACTTCAGTAGGATTGACCTAAAAAGTGGCTATCATCAAATAAGGATAGTTGATCAAGACATTGTAAAGACCGCATTTTGCACTACGTTTGGTCTTTATGAATACATTGTCATGCCTTTTGGCTTGACCAATGCACCAGCCACATTTAACCGCTTGATGGAGAAGCTATTCAGGCCTCACCAAACCTTTACTAGAGTGTCCTTTGATGATATCATTATCTACTCTAATTCATTAGACGAACACAAGCAACACCTCCAGGTAATATTTCAAGTTCTAAGAGAGAATAAACTTTATGTTAATCGAAAGAAAAGTGAATTTTTCTTACAAGAGATTCAGTATTTAGGTCACATTATCTCTCAAGATGGCATCCAAATGGATCCATCAAAGTTAGAGGTAATAAAAGGATGCCCTAAACCAAGGAATCTTCATCAACTAAGAAGCTTTACAGGCATGTACGCATACTGTAGACACTTCATAAAAAAGTTCTCACTAATAGCAGGACCATTACATGACCTAACAAAGAAAAATGTTAGGTACACATGGTCTGCCAAGGAGAACAATGATTTCGAAAAGCTTAAAGAAAAGCTTATCTCTCAACCTATGCTTACACTACCAAATCTCTCAAAGCCATTTGAGGTCCAATGTGATGCTTGTGGTGATTGCCTTGGAGCTATTTTGCTTCAAGAAGGACATGCCATAGGCTATGGAAGTCGAAGGCTCGACCCTATTGAGCAAGCTCTAGGCATATATGAAAAGGAACTCCTCGCAGTTCTACATGCCTTAGACTCATGGAAGCACTATTTACTGGGGACTCCTTTCATTCTGCAAACGAATCACCAAAGTCTTAAGTACTTCATGATGCAGACCAAGATCTCCGACAAACAAATGAGGTGGGAAAATTTTCTTTCAAAATTTCATTTTCATATTGCTCACATTGCTGGCAAGCATAATCAAGTAGCCGATGCACTCTCAAGATGGCCGAGAGTGAATGCGGTTTCCATAGCAACCCACAATGATCTATCTTCTATGATAGATGACTATGCTATTGATTCCGATTTTAGAGATGTGATTTCAGCCCTTGCACTAGGGAAGAAAGATGAACCATTTACTTTACAAGATGGTTATCTTCTCTATGGCAATAGACTATGCGTTACTAGCTCACTACGTGAGAAAGTAATGTATGAATCTCATGCTCCTCCTTATGTGGGGCATAGAGGGATTCAGTCTACCCTAAAAGGGATTGAAACATATTTGTATTGGCCTACCATGAAAGCAAACATACAAGAATATGTTTCTAAATATGTGGTATGCCAAAAGACGAAGTTTGATAGAGGGAAGCAACCTGGATTTCTTCAACCTTTTCCAATCCCTAATTCACCATGGGAGAGCATATCCATGGATTTTATCTTTGGATTGCCTAAGTCTATCCATGGGAATACGGGAATATGGACAAACGGTAGACAGGTTCAGTAAACAAGCTCATAGTATACCTGTCAAAAAGACTATCAAAGCCCATCAAATGGCAACCCTCTTCATTTCACAAATCTTCAAGTACCATGGCTTTCCAATGTCTATAGTGTCAGATAGAGATCCTAGAATGAGTAGTAATTTCTGGAAGGGTCTCTTTGAGAATTTAGGAACAAGGCTAAATTTCTCTTTGGCCTATTACCCGCAAACGGATGGCCAAAGTGAAATAGCTAACCTAACAATTCTCGATCTACTAAAATCCTATGTAACGGAAGTAGATCAAAGATCCCAATGGGAGAAGTACTTACGCTTAGTGGAGTATGCCTACAATAACACTGTACATACTTCCACGGGAAAAGAACCTTTTGAGGTAATTGAGGGAAGATCAAAAAGTCCCCTGCTACTTAAGGTACACAGGAAGATCTTCGCTCTACAGACGAGTATAGCCGAGGCCTACAAGAATCTTTCCACAAGATTAAGGATCATTATCTCTATCTCACAGCAAAGGCAAAAGGTTGTTGCTGACAAGTATAGAAGAGCCCAAGCCTTCAAAGAAAATGATTGGGTCTTACTCAAATTTCCCAAGGCTCGATTAAGGCACACGATGGGCAAGAATCCTACGGGACACCAAAAGTACTATGCTAAGTTAGCAAAAAGATACTATGGTATGTTCCAGATTCTTAGGCCAATCAATGAGATGGCCTATCAACTCAAGTTTCCCAACCATTGGCTCATACACAATGCTTTCCATGTGAGCCTATTAAATCCTTACAAAGGAGATCCACCTCAAGAATCAACTATTGAAGACCCACCGGAGATCAAGGACCAAGAAGAGGTGCTACAGCCCGAGTCCATTCTCCGACCAGCCACAGTAGGGATCCAAAGCAGGGAAAATAGGTATCCAAAGGGGGGTCCATCCGCAAAAGATCTATGTGCAACAATGGGCTCAAAAGACCCTAAAGTTCAGCCCATTAAGACTTCCAAAATGCTAAGGTTCAAAACTCAAAGGTTGTGTCCAAAGGTCAAACATTAGGGGAATTGGATGCTTTGAGTGTGTCCCAAAAGTCTTTGTCAAGCCCTACATAGGAGGGGGTGATCCCAAGAAGTAGGGGATGAGAGAGAAACACCCACACACACTCACAAGCTTCATTTGTACACAAGGGGAAAGAGGGACACAATGTCAGCTCCCTAGGCCAGATGCCCACAAGGTGTACTCAAATCCTATTGGATGGTCATGGAGGGGGACCAATGAGAATTAGTCTAGAGTAAATATAGTTTAATTAAACACTTAATAAAAGAACCAATAGGAATTAAGCTCTCTAGAAGACTATTGGACAGTCTCCCAAGGGGACCAATGAGCATTTAGCAACCCAATGGCTTGCCTGATTCCTATTGGCCAGGAGGCAAAGGGGTCCAATGAGAGTTTAGTTAAATTAAATAATTACCTAAAGCTCTCACAAAAGGGGAAAGGGGGACACATGTCAGAAGGCTATCACTTATGCTGCTTAATTTCCATTGGCTGAGGCTGGGGAGGTCCAATAGGATTGTAGCATGAGTAATTAGCAAGGGGGGTCGACCAAGAGAGAGAGGGGGCTGATTTTTGCAAGGAATTATCACACACACACACTCACACAATCTCATGTGTGAATAAAAGAAGACTCTCTCTCCTTCTCAAGCTTTAATGAAAAGCTTACCACATACTCCAAGCTTGTGAGAAGGGAGGCCTACATCAACAACTCTTGGCTTTGTGATGCAAATCCAACCAAGAGCCAAGCTTCAATGCATGCTCGTCTCCTCTACCATGCTAATTACTAAGCTAAGCTATGCTAATATGAGTGATTATGTGACGAAATGTACATCTTTCTCGTAAGAATACTCCTTCTTCCTCTCAATCTACTCTCATACCCCGCTAGCTCTCACCATCTTCGAAGGTGTGTGAGGTCTTGGGTGTTAGGCCGTGATGGAATTGATGTTGTGTTTGATAAGTGTTTTGCTTATTGCATGAAGTTTCCATCTTCATTGCACTAGCTAGTATTGAAGGAACACAAGAAATTGTATTGTAAAATGTCTCTCTTGATGGGAGAAACCATAATACAAAGCCTTTTGGAGGGGGGGACCGGCTCCATGCAAATCCGGTCCTCAACTGTTGTCAATTGCTTAATTTCTCTCTCTTTTGAAGTATTGGTCATGCTATCTAACTAGGTGTTATGCTTTTTGTTGCTCTCTTCACCCAAGCAGTCTTGTTATTCGCATTAGGAATCTATTCTAATGAAATGCTCACTATGTTCATGCTATTTTCCGCTACACACAAGTTACTGGACCATTAAATGTTACACGCCCATTTTCTCTCTCCATTAGCCCTCGTCCATTTTCTCTCTCTACTCGCCCCATGACCCATTTTCTCTCGCCCCTCACCCATTTTCTCTCTCTACTTGCCCCACGTCCATTTTCTCTCTCTGCTCGCCGAATCTCTCGCCCCTCACCCATTTTCTCTCTCCACTCGCCACTCACCCATTTTCTCTCTCCATGCGCCCTCGCCCAAATGTTTCTCTCTACTCGCTCCATAGCTGGCTCCTCACACTTTTCCTAAGTACACTTGCCTCGCCCCATTTTCTCTCTCTACTCGCCGTCCCACCTTCCTTCTCTCTCTAATTGCCCATCCCAACTCTCTCTCTCTCTCTCCCCTTTGCCCTTGCCCCAATCACCCTAACTCTACCTACCTTGCTCTGGTCCGAGTCTAGCCTGCCTTTGCCTTGTCTCATCTGCTACCTGAGAGCCATCCTACCCCTTGCCATCCCCATTTCGTCTCCTACCCTCAACCCCACCCATTGCTAATTCCTCCCTCGCCCTAGCCACATGTCTCCGCCCCCTTCTCGGTCCGCCCGGTTGTTCCTCACCTCGCCCCTACCGTTGACTTGCCTTCGCCCTTGCAAACCCACCCCATTTTCCACTATCATCCCCTCCCGGCTCGCCCTCGTTCTCCCCCTAGGGCCCCGTTTTCTCTCTCCACTTGACCTATCTTTCTCTCTCTACTTGCCCATTGCCGGATTTTTTTCTCTCTCCTCTCGCCCCAACTTCCTCTTTGCACTTGCCTAAAATCCCATTTACTTCGCCCCAAATAATTTTCTGAGAACTTTCTTCACTCTCTCACCCACTTCTTATCACTGCTCGCCCACTACCCTATTGCCCTCACACCTTTCTCTCCCATGTCGCCTCACGCCCTTTCTGGGTCCACCCAGTCGCACCCTCGCTATCACTCTGGTGTGCCCCCCCTTGCCCTAGCTGCGTGCACACTCCCTCGATGATCCATGACTTTGCTCCACACCCGCAATGACTGCGTTGTCTTGCCGTCCCCCGACCCCCCCCGCTAGTAGACGATTCCTATCTCTTTCCCTCGTCCAACCCCTCCTGCCCTCTATCACCATGATAGCCTCACCCACACCCTCAGCCTTTCCCCTCGCCCAACCCACTTCCCTCGCCCTCCTTCTCTCCCATCCCGCACTGGCATCCCCTTTGCCCCATCGCCTTTACCAACCCTGCCCACCCCGCCACGCCTGCTCGCCCAACCACCCTTGCCTCACACACCTCTTGCAACCTCTCGACCTCTCCTTTCTAGCTCGCCCAAATCCCACCCTCGCCCTATCCCCTAACGCTCTTTCTCACTCTTGTCTTCTCCCAAAGTCGATCTAACTTCCCCTAGCTCTCTCTCCTTCATGCCCTTGGTCCAACAACCGCCCCTAACTAGCATTGAGAGCCGTCCTCATCCTCCCCGCCTTCCTCCCGAATCCAACTCCCTTTGGCTTGTCCCATTGCACATTGGTTCTGACAACACTAGGACCAACCTGTCCCATAAACCCTCACCCCTATCTTACCCATTCCTCCAGGAACTGTGTAGCATCCTACGGCTTCTTCTTATACCTTTTCTGCTTTTCACCCTAATCGATTGCCGACTTTAGTCGTTGGGCACTCCTTGCCCATAGAATCTTCTAGCAAGGAATCTTCCTTGAATGAGAAGTACTCGCCCGACTGCCTAGTCGACTCGAATGACATAATAGAGTACAACGAAGATTTAGAGAACATCACTGTCGTGCACCTTCATAGTCTAGATGAGGACGCTTTTCAGGGCCTACCAGAAGAAGAAGATGAAGCTCATACAATATCCACAGAAGAGAAGTCAGACGCAGAAGAGGAGTCAGGCACGGAGACGGATGATGACTCTCTCGCAGCTCGGGCTTTGACCTCCATTGCAGACGTTGAGCTTTTGATTGACCATACCACCCAGTCGGGCCTGCTGCTCATTTTCGACACCACTCTCCCTTACCACTCCCTCAGCACCATTTTTAGTGCAGCTGACCTTTCCACCCTCGGCATCCTACGTTAGCGGCGGCTACTCTTGGAGGTACACATTTCCAACTTAAAAAATGCAGCAACTTTTTCACCACTTTGTCTAGGCTAAGCTGCACTGTCACTTTAGAAATGCTTGGGGATACCATTGGGATGGCTACTGTATCTGCATCAGTCCCTAATACGGTTCACGCAAATCATGGTCATCATCAATACTCCCTAGTCGAGGACGTAGTATCCACCACCAATGATCTGCTATCACCTTCACATACCAACTTTGCAGAGAACAAAAAAATCTTTAGCATCCTCTCTTACTACTTTTTGTTTAGAGCCAGATAGCAACCCGAAACCTCAGCGAGCACACACTATTTGTGATGCATTTTGTTGCCTAATAACATGCACTCCTTTTTCCTTTCGCAAGCTCATTTTAGATCACCTGTGCAACGGGGCAAGGCGCTATAGGCAGCAAATAAATAATCACTAGTGCTTTTGTTGCTACTCCACTCCCTTACTTCTCTGGTACATAGAAAATCTTGAGTCTGCATCTAGGTCTAGGCGCATTATACATGCATCTCCCCTTCCAGCTACAACCTTGCCAGAAACTTTTGCACCTTCAGCATCGACATCGGCTATTCCTCCTGTCCAGCAAGGGCAAATAGAAATCCGCTTCTCCTCTGCATCACACACTGACTACACGCCTCCGGGCAAAGGTTCTTCGAGATTCGCCAGCTTCTCTTGGAGTCCTCCCCTTCTCGGAGTCACAGCACATCGCCTCACTTTCACTTGCACAAACTACCACTCACATTGCCCAATCATCTTTCAATGCAAAGGCACCTTCATCACCCACTCACATGACCTTTGTCACAACACCTTGCCACCAGCCTCTTCTGCACCACTTTCTAGCACTCTGCCAAACACCTCTACACATGGAATTTCACGCTATTTCTCTCGCACTACACAATCACTAGCCCCCATATTCACCATTGCAGATCGTCATCCTACACTACCTTCATAGCTAGCTCATGATGCACCGCTCCAAACACCTCCCACGCCACTACACCATTCACAATTGCATTCTCCACCTCGACCTCTCAGTCAACAGCCTCCTAGTCCACCTTGATCCGAATTGAGTGCTATCGAACAACATCACCATGCAAGTTTGAGAGCACACTGGTACACTCTTGTCCCTCCATTCCCAGATACACCAAATCTACATGGCTCAAACTTCAGAGCTTGAGAGATTGGGGATAGAAAACCTTGACCTTTGTCGGGTTCTCAATCGCTAGGCAACTACCATTACCACACAGGATGCTCACATTGCTTCTCTACATGAGGATCTACATTGCCACTAGCAGAGCGCTATAGCAATATGTTTTGTCAAGCGACTATAGCGCAGTGAACACTGGCCACCTTCACGGCGCTAGCCTCGACGACATCATTGGAGCTAGTGGTTTTTTCGACTCCCCCAATCACCTCAGGTACGCCTTCTATTACCATACCGCCACCTTCATCATCTTACTCACCCCTAGCTTCCCCACTTGCACCATGGCACTGTAGCACCACCACACTTTCCACTCCTATCGCACACCTACTCCCCACTTTTGACACCACTTGCACAACACCCGCATTTTTGCCTATAAAATTCACTTCTTCTACCACTATTTCCCCTGCACACTCATCCTCTTTACCGCCTGCACCATCCCATACATGGACTCCCATGTGAAGGAGTACGAGCAGAAGTGTGACGCGAGAGAGAGTGCGAGAAGAAGAGCACGACGATATGGTGAACTCACTCTAGTGTAATGTGTAGAGCATAGTGAGTTCTTATTAGGTTTTTACAAAAAAATATGTGTACATACCTAGCGGCCCGCCCACTTACCTGGGCGACCACATTGGGCTTTATACCCCAACAACCTCCCACTTAAAGTCCAATGTGGTACTTTAAGTGTGAGAAAATCTACTATACAAGCTAATATACAAGAGATGTAGAGAAGTGATGTACTACCCTACACCTAATTGCTTGCGAAAATGCGCAAAGCTCTCTGATGGAAGTCCTTTTGTAAGTAGATCAGCAGGATTTTCTGTGGTGTGAACTTTGACAAGTTGAATTTTCTTATCCTCGAGCATTTCCCTGATGAAGTGGTACTTCACATCCACATGCTTTGTCTTTGAGTGATAAACTGGATTGCGAGCCAATTGTATAGCACTCTGACTATCACAATATAACTCGGGCATCTCTTCTTTGATTCCCAAATCTGTTACTAGTCGATTAAGCCAAATTGATTCTTTGCATGCCTCTGATGCTGCAACATATTCAGTCTCTATAGTAGACTGAGTAACACAATCTTGTGATCTAGAACGCCATGATACTGCTCCACCAGCCAATGTAAAGACATACCCTGACGTAGACCTTCGGTTGTCTAAGTCACCTGCATAATCTGAGTCTGTAAAACCCTTTACACTTAGCTCCTGACTCCCATAGCATATACGCATACTCTTTGTAGCTTTCAGGTATCTCAACATTTCTTTCACTGCCTCCCAATGTTTCTTGCCTGGGTTTGACATGTATCGACTTACTACTCCCACTGCAAATGCAATGTCTGGGCGAGTAGCAATCATTGCATACATTAAACTACCCACTGCAGACGCATATGGAATCTTATCCATTTCCGCCTGTTCTTCCTCAGACACAGGACAATCTTGTTTGTTAAGTTTCACATATGGTGGCAATGGAACACTCAATGCCTTTCCCTTCTCCATATTGAAACGTTGCAAAACCTTGTCAATATACTCTGTTTGAGATAACCAAATCAACTTCTTTGATCTGTCTCTCTCAATGTGCATACCAAGTATATGACTTGCACCCATGTCTTTCATGTCAAATGATTTTTCCATCTTTGACTTCAAAGCTAAAATTTCTTCCAAGTGCTTGCCAGCAATCAACATGTCATCCACATACAAAATAAGGATCAGCCAACTGCCATCCTTAGCCTTCTTTGTATATAGACAGTGATCGAACTCACTACGTTTGTAACCTTGAGAAAGCATAAACTTGTGGAACTTATGGTACCATGCCCTTGGTGATTGTTTTAAGCCATAAAGACTCTTTAACAACTGGCATACCAAATCTTCTTTGCCTTTCTCAACAAACCCTTCTGGCTGCTGCATGTAAATTTCCACATCTAAATCACCATGCAAGAACGCTGTCTTGACATCCATTTGGTGCAACACCAAATCTAATATGGCAACCAATGCAAGAAAGCATCTCAATGTAGTCATCTTGACCACCGGAGAGAAGACTTCATCAAAGTCAATGCCTTGTTCTTGCTTAAAGCCCTTGGCAACAAGCCTTGCTTTGTACTTTGGCTGACCATCATGAGCGGTGATCTTATACCTGTAAACCCATTTACAAGGTAGAGCCTTTTTGCCCTGTGGTAATTTAACTAGCTTCCATGTCTGGTTTTTATGCAGAGCTGTCATCTCTGACTGCATGGCCAATTGCCAATTCCCGGAGTCCTTCATTTGCACTGCTTCCTTGTAACATGAAGGCTCATTGCAATCAGTCAACATGACATAGTTCATAGATGGAACAAACCGATCAGGAGGTCGCGTGATACGTCTAGATCTACGCAAAATAGGTGGCTCAGGCTCAGCCACAACCTGTGGTTCCAATCTATCCTGTCCTTGCTCCTCTTGAGCCCTGACATTTTGTCTTGCACGTGCAGGTCCATCTTCTTGGAAGACAACTCTTCTAATCTCCTCAACCCTCTCTGGTTTAGAATGATATTTGGATTCATTAAAGTGAACATCATTGCTATGGATAACCTTTCTGGATTCGATATCCCAAAGTCTGTACCGCATCTCACCAGAATTACCATAGCTTAGAAAGATTCACTTTCTACTCTTTGGCTCAAGTTTGTTCCTAAATTCCTTTGGAACATGAGTATATGCCTCACAGCCAAAGACTCTAAGATGCTTGTATGAGGGCATTTTGCCTGACCATACCATCTCTGCCACTGAATCCTTCTGCAAAACCTTGCTAGGAGATCTATTTATAAGATGAACAGTTGTTGATACAGCTTCAGCCCAAAACCCATTTGGTAGTTGTGCATTATACAACATACTTTTGACCCTCTCTTGTATGGTCCTATTCATCCTCTCAGCAACACCATTTTGAGGAGGATTGTAAGGAGCAGTAAGTTCACGTTTTATACCTTTTGACTCACAAAAGTCCTGAAAGGCCTTTGAAACATACTCTCCATCATTGTCAGTGCGTAAACATTTAAGCTTCTTGCCACTCTAATTCTCCACAAGTGTCACAAATGTTTTGAAAACACTAAACGCTTCATCCTTGTGCTTGAGAAAGTAAACCCATACTTTCCTCGAGTAATCATCTATAAATGTCATAAAGTAAGAAGCTCCCCTTAGAGATAGGTTAGGCATAGGTCCACACAAATCACTATGAACAAGTGCCAATTGTGTATCTCTTCTACTGCTTCTATGCTTATGTGGTTGCTGTGTTTGCTTACCATACAGACAATGTTCAAAGAATTCAAAATCATTACATGAAAAGCCAGGCAAATAACCAGAATGAGACAAGATTTCCATTCCCTTCTTGGACATATGTCCTAACCGGCTATGCCACAAAGAAACGTTCGGCTGCTCGATTACATTGATTACATTTTTAGAGACATTTGATACATAAATCATGTAAAGTCCTCCAGACTTTACTCCATGTGCTACTGTCATCGAACCCTTGGATATCTTCCACATGTTTTGTCCAAAAGTGGTGACGTAGCCAGCATCATCAAGTAAACCTGTGCTGATCAAGCTCTTTGTAATTGCGGAAACATGTCTCACATTCTTTAGCGTGAAAGAAGAGCCATTCTGAAACTTCAATTGAACATCTCCAACACCTAAGATCTCACATGTCTTCCCATTGCCTAGCCGAACATGATCTTTAGTGGTCACATAAGAGGTAAACCACTCCTTGTTTGGAGACACATGAAGTGATGCCCCTGAGTCTATAATCCAGTCACTCAGTGCATTTCCATCAGATGTTGTAAGAAGAGCTGAGTCCATTGTATTCTTCAAGAAGTAGATGTCTCCTGACACTAGACTGTCATCCTCTGCAACAGTGTTTGTCACATTTATTTCTTGAATCTTCACTGAGGACTTGTTCTTCTCACCATGGTCTTCAGCTTTCTCTTTGCCTTTTTCTGCTTTCCATTCTCTGCAGTCTCTTTTCATGTGACCCTTCTTGCCACAATGGTAGCATTCTATGTCACTCTTGCCTTTAGCACTGCGGGACTTGCTACGAGAATGATTCCTCTTTCCACCTTTGTACTTTTCTTTGGTCCTTCCCCTGACCACTAAGGCTGTTCCTTTGCCTTTGTCCATTGTCTTTCTATTGGTTTCTTCAGTAAGCAGACTTCCTTCTACACCTGCTATGTTCAAACCATCTGGAGGTGCAGAATTACTCAAAGCTATGCGAAAAGTGTCCCAACTTTCTGGCAATGTGATCAACAGGAACATAGCTCTAACAGGTTCATCAAACTTGACACCTTGAGCTGACAACTGCTGACTGTAGATAGTGTTGAATTCATTCAGATGATTGGACATAGGTGTCCCTTCTTTCATCTTCAAGTCAACAAGCTTCTTAAGACAGTATACCTGTGAAGCTGCACTCTGCTTCTCATAAAGATCACTCAGCTAATTTGTCCATGCTTCATAAGCCGACATCTCGTCTGCTACATTGAAGTAAACGCTTTCTGTCAAAGTCAGCATAATGGTAGAAAGTGCCAATTCATCCATTTCTCTCCATTCATCTTCGTCCATATCTTGTGGTTTTATCCCCTTGAGCTTTATAGGTTTTATCTGCTTCTTTTGTACCAACACGTGCCAAATCTGCTTCTTCCACAATGGGAAATTGGTTCCATCTAGCTTCTTGATATTGTAAAGAGCAGTGTCCTGTGATCCAGCCATAGCTACGCTTCACAGTAGTTTACTTTCCTAGGAAAAATTCGGCAGAGTTTCCCCTGTAAACTAACCTCCGAACCAATATCAACCTGTCAAATGAACCAAGAAAGCTTCAAATTCTGCAGAAATTTCGGCAGAGTCTCCTTTGTAAAATGGCTCTGGTGTACTCAAAAACAGCTCAAAAAACACTGTCTCTCTGACACTGTAAGCAGCGGGAAAACCTGTCCTGCACCTATACTGTCTCTCACTGTCCTGTCACTGTCTTGTAAGCATAGACTGCGACAATGCCTCAACGGCAGTAAAGCAAGGATGCAATCCCAACTGTCTAACTCACAGTCAATACATCCTAGCTGCCTATCTAAGGGTGCTCGAGGGATCGCTCCAAGACCTGTATCACCGAAAGGATCTCAACATTCGAGAATCCCCCAGCTCAATAAAACCTCACTCGACCCTCAACAAAGACTGCAGTAAATGTGACAGTACATAGACTTCCCACAAAGTCATACATCCATAAATTTCCCACTATATGTTGTAACCGTTGCGGCGGTTGTTTGCTGCGTGACTCACAACCAGCAAACCCTCAACAGACATACATCATCTCTGACAATACATCCCATGTGGAAGTACTTGCAATGTCAGGGTGAAATCTGGAATATCAAGCAGCAAACACAAGCTACCTGATGAACTAGTGGATGTTGCCTACAGTTTGTGTGTAGATGCGTCCGTGTCGTATGTGACACGCCTCCAAGAACTGTGAGCCATCCTTCGATGTGTAGACAGCCACAAATCAACACTCTGGGAGTGCCGATATCCTCAGCACCTGCAGTCGTAGGCCGAAACCCCAAATTTGCAGAGTCGGATCTGCACCCGCTGAGACCACGTAGTCGAAAATGGCCTGCGTAGAACTTTGTCGAAGCCGAACGGTGGCCGAGATGACCTCAGAATGAAATTCTGAAAACACCAAGGCCTTTGGGCTTGTCCACAAGATTTGGGGCCATGTCTTCGCATGTCGAATCTCACTCCAATCTGAGCAGGTGACTCTGGCTACCTGCAAATGTTGTCCCGAGCCTCGATCTGAGCTCTGATACCAGTTGAAGGAGTACGAGCAGAAGTGTGACGCGAGAGAGAGTGGGAGAAGAAGAGCACGACGATATGGTGAACTCACTCTACTGTAATGTGTAGAGCATAGTGAGTTCTTATTAGGTTTTTACAAAAGAATATGTGTACATACCTAGCGGCCCGTCCACTTACCTGGGCGACCACATTGGGCTTTATACCCCAACACCATGATACCATCACCCGCTTTAGACATCCTGCAAGAGCTTCACCATTTCATCTTGCTTATGTCTATCGGCTCCTCCTTATGGGCGACACCACCACCAGCAACAAACAGTAGTCTAGTATGAGAGAGAGAGAGAGAGCACGCAGAGGCGTGGGCAAGAAGGTGATGATTCATTAACTACCAGAGAGGTTGTTATATACACAAGGATGAGGTAGTTACAAGTCACGTGCATTGGGATGCAAACCGTTGTGCTGACTAGGATGACAGTTGTGTGGTGATGTGGATTAATTATTCCCACACGCCCCCGTAAGACACATCGTCCATACAGAGGCATGTATGTGTGCATACTGTGATGTGATCTTGAGATAGATCTACATGCTTTGGGAAAATACAATATGCGTATGCAATTATTGTTGGTGTGACTTTTGAGGTCTTCAACCTGGATCAAGGTACGACTTTGTAATGGCAAAGTTCAGCAACTCTGATTGCTTCATTGAACGAGCTTTGAAGGACTTCTTCACGTCCACTCCATGAGTGATTTCATGAGCTTGTAAACAACATATTCGCCCCCGCAAGCGAAATGAAAATACGAATCCAACTTGGGACGTGTGAGTCGATGTCGAGGGTAAGACTTAAAGCACAAGCATGGTAGAGTGAGAGTTGGTAGGGAGCAGTGGCCTACCATGAGAAGCTTCACCTCCTGGATCAAAAGTTGATTGGTATCCATGGAAGCAGAGATTTGCCTGGTACTCGAAATGCTTGAGCATTGGTAAGTGTCAAATTAGGAAAGCAACTCAGGGGAGTAGTAGCAGCTTGAGAGTCCATGTGGAAGAGGCTCTCAATGGGTAAAGGGTGGAAATGATGCTCAGGGAAAAGAGGAACAACAATATAAGCATCAAATAAATCTAATTTGGATATTGGATTGGAAGAAGCATCCAAGGTAGCTTGAAGGAGATCAGTTGGAGTAGCGTTCAGAGAAGTCTCATCATAGCAAGGCATTGTAGGGACACTTGCACTTCCTGTATGCCCAATATGAGCCTTGAAAGAAGTGTTTGGGAAAGCAAGAAGCACTTCGATGGTGGCAGCATCATCTTCAGCTGCAACAAACTTCAATGGTGGCGCAGAGTTTGCAGCATAGAAAGAGGCTCCAAGGGCTGGATCAAACTGGTGTTTGGGGCCGGTGAAAGGGACAGTTGATGCAGGATCATCGACGTGAGGACTGGAATGCCTCAACCGGATGGCAGCAACGGGGCAGCCTTGACAGAATGTAGGCATGGCTGCCTCGAGAGCAAGTTGTTGAGAGGCTTCAGGAGCATGACTTGCAGCTTGATGGGTAGCAACTTCAAGGGGCCGGGCATGGATGGATTTAACCAAAGCAGGTTCTTCAGCAGCAAGGCTCTCAAGGAAGGCTTGAATGGCGGTGTCATCCGCATCCGCGTCATCAGCCATGAGCGGCTGTGTGTGTGCAGAAGGACAACCTTCAGAACTTGCACACATGGCTCTACCAACTGCAAAATTGGGGGCAATAAGAGCGGGGTTTGCTGGCTGTGTAGCATCAGTTTATGGTGTGTTGAAAGGGTACAGACGCCCAATGGAGGCTTTATGTGGGCATGTGAGGGATTGCCACAGAAAGAGTGGGCTTCCTGAGAGGGAAGCTTGGGCGCCAGTTGGCCTGTATATTGCCTCCCTTGTATGGAAGAGGGTATGACCGAAGTGGCAGTTTTGGGTTCTTGGAGGGCAACGAGCACGCAGGGGGCCTCATTGCAAGAGTACAATGTTGCAGCAGGTGCAGGATTCTGGCCATTGATGGGTTGTGAATGACCAAGTGGCTTCTGGATAGAGGAAGCGAGGTTCGCAACAACGGCCATGGTTGCTATGATGGCTACACTTGCAGTAACTGCGGCAGCAAGGGTATCCTTCTCAGAAGCATTGAGGGCTGTGTCGGAAGCCATGAGTGAGGCAAAGGAAGATAGTGGATCTTCTGCTTCATGGCCACAGCCACTACAAGACAAGGTTGAACGCATGGCAAGGCTGGGTGCTGCCTTAGCATCGCATGTGCCAACGGCGAGATTGGGTGCAGCATGAGCATGGCATGCTGGCTAGGCAACGCCAGAAAGAGATGGGGCTTGGGAAGGTTGAACCACAGCAGGGTCTGCATTAATAGCAACTGCAGGGGTGGCAGCAACATCTGCTTCTGTGGCATGGTCATCATCTACATGAGAGTCTTCGTCACCAGGGTCGTCGTTTGCAGCAGGGTTTGCATCCAAGTTCCCAAGGAAAATTTCAATGATGGTAGCATCACCATCAGGCCGGGTTGGAAGTGCAGCGCTTTTCCACAGCAGGGGTTGCGAAGCAGGAGGCATGGCGTGCTTGCCGCAGGGCAGCGAGGAGAGAAATCCATGAGGCTCTTCGCCATAGCTTCAAGGTATGCGCAGAAGGCATATTGAGTGTGTGATAATGCCTTGCCAAAATCAGCCCCCTCTCTCTCTTGGTCGACCCCTCTTGCTTTTTACTCATGTTGACATCCTATAGGACCCCGCAAAGCTTATCCAATGACAATTAAGAAGCATAAGTGATAGTCTTATGAAACATGAGTCCCCCTTTTCACTTTTGTGAGAGCTTTAAGTATTTAAATAATGCAATTAAACTCTCATTGGACCCCTTAGTCTTCTAGCCAATAGGAATCAAGCAAGCCATTGGGCTACTGAATGCTCATTGGACCCCTTGAGAGACTGTCCTATAGTCTTCTAAAGAGCTTAATTTCTATTGATTCTTTTATCAAGTGTTTTTTAAATGAATTAAACTAGATTTACTCAAGCCTAATTCTCATTTGTCCACCTCTATGGCCATCCAATAGGATTTGAATGCACCTTGGGGGCAACTGGGCTAGGGAGCTGACATGTGTCCATTATGCCTTTTGTGTAAAGGGAGCTTGCAAGAGAGTGTGTGTATTTCTCTCTCATCCCCTACTAAAAGGGCTTGCCCCCTCAAGGATAGGGATATGGGAAGACTTTTGAGTCTTCCCACAAGCATCCAATTGACCCTAAGCTTGACCATTGGACATAACCTTTGAATTTTGGAACCTTAGCATTTTGGAGGTCTTAATGGGTTGAACCTTAAGTGTCTTTGAAGCCCATTGATGTACATTGCTCTTTTGCAGATGGCCCCCCCTTTGGATCCCTATTTTCCCTCCTTTGGATCCCTACTTGATCGGTCTGCCAGCCTAACCAATATTCTATCTTTTTCTCCCCTAGTACTTCCCCATATTAAATGATCAGTTTAACATGAGAAAATCATTTTGGAGAATTAGATATTAGTTATTATGACAATACTCCCAACATGAGGGAGACAGAAAGAAACAATGTCTTTGGAAGTCGATGATAGGTAGGGTTTGATAAATCTTTGAGTTGCACTCTTGCGGATCTCAATTGGCTTAGTAGTGAAGTGCTCAAATGCTTGTTTGAGCATCTCTTTGCTCATTTTAAATTAGCCACAATACGCAAAAAGTAAGTACAAAATTGTTATCCGTCTCTTTTCAACCTTAAGCTATGATACCACATGTAAGATACCTCCTCGTACCCTATAAGTCGAGGACAAAGAGTATACATCCCCATACCCCCCCATCTAGCAATCGTTTAAACCGCTCAAGAGAAGTGCCCACGAATTTAAGGGGAGGTGGAAGGAGAGTGGAGAGAATAATTGCAAAATAATGGAGGAATGAGTTATCAGTTTATTAATCCTGAACAGAAACTATTTTACATTATAAACCTGGGCATGTGATTTCCGCGATGAGTGGTCAATAAAACCATTTCTCAAAAAACTTCTTATTAGGCAATCCTTAAAATTAAAGCCCCCAACATCTCGGATTGGAACCCAAGTTGTAGGAATAGACCCAGAAGACTATGAAGTAATATATATAGATACATATGTATATTATGATATATACATTATATATGATTAATATTTTTTTTGTATGAGTGTGTGTGTGTACTTTTTTACATCGAATTATAAGTATAATTATAATTTTTTGTGTGTGTGTTTTAAGGACATGAAATCTTATGCTAGACTTAAAATATTAACATGGAAAAACCTAAACATGATGTGTCATTGTCTGCTTCCTTTTGTGATATTTGGAATACATCATGCACAGATCACCTCTATATATGTGCTCCATAGCAAGATTTTGACCTTGGGGTGTGAAGATTTGCATTCTCTACAAAAATACCAAAAAATGAGAATTAAATACCTCAAAAATTAGGATTCTTTTTGCTTGGGAGAATGTTGCGCCAACAATAGGAAATAGCCTTTTAGGGAAATGTGAACTAGTGCTAGAAGCTAGCCTTGAAAATGTTTGTCGAAGGGACTCTAAGCCTAGAGCTTATAGGCCTTGAGACCATGACTAAAAACACTCTAAGCAAGAAGCAATCCAGTTGTCCTACCTATTGATTGAATTATAATTGAAAGATCTTGCATCAAAATGTCCTCCAAAAAGTGTTTTCTACATGTGATAGGGACCTAGCGGCCAATATCAAGTTTGAGCTTTGAATATGAGACCTCAAGCCTCAAGGTGAACAATCCAAAGTGAGTGGTCTACACGATATGGCCTTGTGTCCTTGCTTGCAGGAGAAGGGCAAAAGAAAAGTTATGTAAAGTTTATCTAGCAATGGAGCTCACACATACACTTACTAATCTTGCTTGATTAGCGAGCTAGTAAAGTCTAGACGGGACATTTAGGGGTGCTAAGGCTATGGTCACGCGAGGCTTAGTTTTGAGGAACACGGCTCGACCAACTCTCTAACGAAGCAACCTTTTGCAAGTTTTCACCAGCTCAATATTGTAACTCTGCCCAAATAGGCATAGTTTCAAAACCATCCTGGTTAGCTGCCGCTCACTGCTCCAATTCTCTCTCTTGCTTCTGCTGCCCGTCAACATCTCTCTCTCTCTACCCACTGTTGCCCGTCAACCTCTGCGGAACCGTACCTGCCATGGTAAGCACTGGTTGAGGCTTACAAAAAACTAAGCCTCGCGTGATTATGCCCTAACAAAAGCTCATGTAGAAGGTTCAAGAACACAATGAACACACTCAAGTTGCTACCTTATACACAATCTTAAGATGATTGATGAACTAGAGGGTTAATGAGAAACATATGCATAATGGCTCACACAATCATTGCGACAAAGTATTGTTTACACAACCTAAATGCAATTCAAAGAGGATTAATTCCACCCAATCAACTGACGATTCCCAATGCATCTTAACTAGCCCTCAGTCCACCTAATGACAAGTCAACTTAATGAACATATCTTTAATTAAATGAACCAGGTGATGACTCAAAAATGTTAAGAAAATGCTTTGTATTGGAACCTAACAGGAGGCCTCGGGGGAGGGGGTAATTCACAAGAAGATTTAGAAATTTTCTCATGTAGGAAAACAGTCTTTCTCAGTGTTTTTCATACAATGCATTACATCATGAGCTTCTGCTCGAGAGGCACAACATACCTAGCTAGGTACGATTGGGGGCAGAGGACCACCAGCCCCCCCACCAGCCGGCGGTCCCCTACCCCCAATCGTATCTAGCTCATAGGCGCCGCATACCTAGCTAGGTACGATTGGGGGCAGAGGACCACCAGCCCCCCCACCAGCCGGCGGTCCCCTACCCCCAATCGTATCTAGCTCATAGGCGCCGCATACCTAGCTAGGTACGATTGGGGGCAGAGGACCACCGGCCTCCCCACCGGGCCGGCGGTCCCCTGCCCCCAATCGTACCTAGCTAGGATGCAACACCTCCCTCACATAAGCTCATGATGTTGTGGTAAGTCAGAATGTGGGAAATATTGTGAGATTTTGTCCAAAACTTCTTGTGATTGTCTTTTGAGTTAATACCCACCCCTCAAATAACTTTCCCTCAAAGAGATAAAGTTAACATCAACCCCTCCCTCCGTGTGTGTGAACGTCACAATTTTTCATATTTCAGGCAGTAGTCCAACAAACCTTTGTTGATTATTACTAATCTACTCTCTGACACCACTTTCTGGTATTGAGAAAGGAGTAAAACAAAGCTACACACTACACCTGGAGATGCACAACCATTTCCCTGTACAGTGTAGCAACATTAAACATGTTGCCTACTGTAATTTGCCCAGCCGACCATAAATCAACAGCTATAACCTCTTCAACTGCTGAGCAGACACATTACACTCTTTGTTAAGCATTCCATTACTTCACATCAAATTGTGAGGGTGGGGTGGTTGAAAATGAGAGAGGATAGGGCAAGGATGATAAGACGCAAGGGGCACGCTGGTCCATTCCATAAACATCCATTCCAATATTCACTCAAGTTTTTCGATACACCAGAACAAAGAAAAGGCATACAGACACCTCAACTGACAACCTTCATTTTCCTGCAGGAGATAACATTGCATCCTGGCCAACAAGAGAATAGCATACAGATGCCCTGCATCACAAGACAAATTGGAGGATGACTTTTTGAGATTTTCAAAGGTTACATTGCACGATGCATCCAATTAAGCCCAGTGTATGCTAGTGATGCAACTAACAGACTTCTGCCATTGTAGATAGATTCTAATAGCCTGCTTCCAATCTTCCAAAACTGTTCATTGCTAAAAGAATCCCCTTCCCCTTGAAAGCACTCTTCCTCACAGAAGGGCATGGAAAGCATTTCCTTTCCAGACGCCACAATTGGCTTCCCCATGTAAATGAAGAAAATTGAACTTTCCCACATACTGCAATGGAAAACATGGCTTCACTTACTAACCAAGCAAAACCGTTCTCAGTAGTCATAACCTACATAAACCATAAACAAATTTAGCTCAAGATGTCACTTAGAGAGTCGCCTCCTACCACCAATTCACCACAACCACCCTACCAGAATTGTCCATAGGGTTACCAACAGGGGCCGGCTCTGGCTCCTTTATCTCCACCACCACCACGTCAGATGTGAGAAAAGTTTTCGACACAGATGCTGCGTGCTCCAAGCAGCATCTGACAACCTGCAATTCCAGCAAGCATGATAAAGAAGAAGAAGAAGAAGGACAAACCCAATGGAACTTTATGATCTATCCAATGAGTCTTGAACTCAAGACTTGGTATTCAATAGGGAACTGAGATAACCAATCTATCACACTTGGGTGATAGAAAGGTTATTCCAGTTCTCTCTCTCTCTCTCTCTCTCTCTCTCTCTCTCTCTCTCTCTCTCTCTCTCTCTCTCTCTCTCTCTCTCTCGCACACACACACACAAGCTTACACATCTGTTTGTCATTTACTCTATTATCAGCTTGAAAACAGTATCATTAATTAAACCTTGGTTGGGTCAATTATTCCTGCTGCCATTAGATCTTCATAGCTTCCTGTGGCCGCATTGTAACCATATTTAGGGTTATCACTTCTCAAAACCTTCTCGACCACCACACTACCATTCACGCCGGCATTCTTCGCGATAAGTTTCAACGGATAACTTAGTGCTCTTTTTACAATATCTGCTCCAACCTGCGAACAAGCGTGGAACAAACATGTCAAATAGCAGCAACAACAACCATCCACATGCACCGTTTCAGACCCTACCAACCTGTTGCTCATAGTTGTCTAAGATGCCCTTAACTTCATCCACCTTTGACGCAAGCCTTAGAAGTGCAGAGCCTCCGCCAACAACGATACCCTCCTCGACCGCAGCCTGACAAGATGGAGTCAATGGTGATCGTTAATTAAATCCATGACCATGAGACAATAAAGTTTAGCCTCCAGGGCCCAGACACAGAAGTAACAAAAATCTGATGACACATGGCTCTACTTCTATCCATGAGTAATGAAATGTCATAGAGTAGTGAAATGCCGCACCCTCTTCAAAAAAAGGACATATGGCTCGCTCTTCAAAAGGGGCAGTCTCAAGCACTCAAGGTAACTGAGGATAAGAGTATAACACATTGATCGTTGTTTGTTCAGCTCACCTTCGTGGCATTCAATGCATCCTCCACCCTCAGTTTCTTTTCTTTCAGCTCTGTCTCCGTTTGAGCTCCAACCTGACAAGCAGCATTGAAAACATACATGTTATACAAAAGATGTTCATTCTAACAAACGACAACGAGATGACAGAACCAGCATACGAACCTGAATGATAGCAACTCCTCCAGAAAGCTTTGCTATTCTCTCATTAAGTTTCTCCTTCTCATAATCTTGCTCAGCCACCTGAAGCCAGGCATGACAGCAATGAAGACAAGAAGTGCTGGGCTCCCACAGCAGCAATGCTAAAATCTGGTAAACACTCTTTGAGAGAGCCTACCTCGATCAAGTTCCTTATTTGAGCAACCCGCTTTTTAATTTCTTCTTGAGTGCTCCCATCACCAACAATAGTTGTAGAATCCTTGCTCAGAACAACCTTGGCAGCAGTTCCAAGTACCTCTGATCCAACTTTGTCAAGGGACATGCCCATTTCATCCCTCACAACAGTACCTGAAAAGAGAGAGACTATTACGTACACTGGCATCTAACTTCCAATTTCAACAGTCACAAGAAATTGCCAAAAACTTGCCTCCAGTGAGAATGGCAATGTCATCAAAGTACTGGCTCTTCCTTTCACCAAACCCAGGAGCTTTCAGAGCTGCTATTTTTAGAGAACCCCTCAGCCTGTTCACAACCAAGGTAGCAAGCGCTTCCTGTTCAATATCTTCAGCCACCACTAAGAGCGGATGCCCACTGCGGATGGTATCTTCCAATATGCCAATTATATCACGGGCTGACGTAATTTTCTTGTCCACAAGGAGCAGCTGATAAATGTGAACATCACAACCACGCAGTCAAAATCAATAAGCTCAAATGCACAACCTCATAGAGGATCGTATAAAACTCCAACATCTCTCACCTTGCAATTTGAGTACTCTACAATCATTTTCTCTGTGTCAGTGACAAAGTAAGGAGATATGTAGCCACGATCAAATTGCATGCCTTCTACAACACGTAAGCTGTTCTCTGCACTCTTCCCTTCCTCGAGAGTGACAACACCTTTTCTGCCAACCTTACTCAGAGCCTCAGCAATCATGTTGCCAACTTCATAGTTATTACCAGCACTGACAGCAGCCACATCAGCCAGCTCACTATCTTCAACCTGGAAAACACTCGTCACTCGTGATCCACCAAGCACAATAGACAGGTTCATCTGTTTTTCTAATTTGCAACTTCCTAAGAGCATAAGTAATCTACATACTTCTTTCGACATCTTCTTCAACTCTTCGACTAGAAACTTCACAGTCTTGTCAATACCCCTAGTTATCTGGATTGGGTTAGCTCCAGCAGCAACCACCTACAGAGGAACCTCACATGTTACCGCTACTAAACATAATCACTAGAGAAGACTGTGGGAAAAATTACCACGTGATTCCCAAAGGAAGAATTCGCAAACCCATTGGGTTTTACAATCAAAGACTTAGGAAAAATGAAATTCTGGTACATTTATCAGTATGATTCTTCGTGACTTTAATCCAAACACATAACAATACCTTTACACCCTCTGCAATGAGACCTTGTGCAAGAACAAGCGAAGTTGTTGTTCCATCACCAGCCAGATCGTTTGTTTTAGCAGCAGCTTGTCTAACAAGCTTCGCGCCAATGTTTTCAACTGGATCTTCGAGCTCAACCTGATCAATGCAGACAATTGCAAAAACCTCTTTATAAAGGGCAGGTGCAACAAGCAATAAAATCCCAAAAAAAGAGTTCGGAGGAAACCAGCCAATAAATGAACACATAATACCTCTTTGGCAACAGTGACGCCATCGTTGACAATTTTGGGAGCACCGTACTTGCTCTCCAGCACAACGTTCCTACCTTTGGGACCTAAAGTTACACCTACTAAATCTGACAGTTTGTTTACACCTGCCTGCATGTGTAGAGCAGCTTCTGATTAGTGCAAAAGGTATCAAGACTCTAGCACAAAATGCATAAAGGGGTACACAATGTGAGAACCACAAAAGCCTATTGTGATTCTGACCAAAAAAGAGGCTACAAAATCTTGCAGAAGCAGTATATGAATGCCAAGAGTTCCAACAAGTGGTGAAGTGAGGTTCTTAATTGGCCCTTTCACAGACAGCTCAACCAGACTTTTTACAGCCCTCATTGGTGTCAAAATGGATTTGAACTCCACGTGACAAAAGTGTGAGATGCAGTTACATCATTTCAAGCCAGCGCAATTGCTTCAAAAAACATGTTAAGCAAGCGCTGAAAATCAGCATTCAGCCCTTGCGCCTCCATGCTAAAATGCCTCCAAATGGAAAGCGGACACGAGCGATAAAACAGTTGTGATTCTTACAGATGAGAAAACAGGTGCCAAATGAAAAAACAGCAGAAATTCTACCCAAAATGCGGTGCACAATTGTGGAGTGAAAAGTCGAGAGAAAGAAAACAAAACCAAGTATACACCTGCAGTTTCTTCATGGTTGATCCATCCTTGTTGAAATACAGCTCCTTCGCCATAGACCTGGTCTGGACAATGGGCGTCCTTCGCAAACTGGAGCAATTGGTTGAAAAGAAGTCTCTTTGGGAAAGGGAAGCATAAGAAGCAGAGGAAGAAAGGCTACGCAAGCCGCTGTGGGAAGAGACCTTGTCGTTGTTAAAGCTTGGCTTGGCCACAGCGGACAAGCCTCCTGCAAGAGCAGCTGCCATAGCTACAGCTCCAAGAAACTCTTCCTCTATCACAGCCGAGATACACAATTGTGTTCGACACTAAATCGAATGCGGCAGAAGAGCAACCACTGATGATGCTCGGAGAGTGGTGGTGGACATGATAAGGCCAACGGGGTTACGGGGTTTAAGCGCAAGGTTCAAGAGGGTTCTAGAACTACAATCCCAGTGCTGCGTTAGGCTGGCCTAGCCTCGTGACTACGTGACACACAACATTTAATGGTGGGTCCTTAGGACTAAGTAATATCCATATTTAAAGGGGGGGGGGGAGGGGGGTTTAGGGGGCCAATGGGATCAAAGGCGCAGAAGCTCACGTGCGAAAGCAGAAGAGATCGCAGCCGCAACAGTCAAATCAAAAACTAAATTTGGACGGACACTAAATCTGGACAGCCTGGAAAATGTATTTGAAGTTATAATAGAATGTTGTAAGAACGGCTCTGGGTACACAATGCATGCACAGGTGAGGTGGTTAGCCTATGCGTCCCTAAACCCGGACGGCCAAGTCTCGGGTTCAAGTCACTCCACCGTGCCTCGCTTTTTCCCGTTGGCCATGTTTAATACGCCTCGCCTTTATGACGATACGCCTCGTTTTTCCTAGGTTTAGTGTGCCTCGATATCCCGCCCTGCAGCCCCAACTGTTGATCACATTACTCCACCCCGCATTTAACGACGTGATCCCGAGGCGCACTAAACCCATCCAACGCAAAAATTGAGCTACGCTAAACCTGGGCAACGCAAAAATCAAGGCACCCGAGAGGCTCGCCTAGACGGTTTTGAACCCACAACCTGATGCCCCACGCTTAGAGCCACATGGGCTAACCACTTCACCCGTGCGCACATGATGTAATCCAACACGTTTTTATGATCCTTTATGGTAACCCAAGATGCTATGCCCGGGTTTAGGGGGTATAATTTCTGCCCAGGTTTAGTTTTGATGTGACGTATGCGGCTGGGATTGCACTGATTTTCGTGCGTGGACTTGGCAACCGTGGATTCCCTCACCACCCCGCATTAAAATTTGTGTGTTACTTACTCCTAAGGTTAGGCTCAATTCAAATGGCACGGCGGCAGCTGCAGAAACCCACAAGCAACTAATCATGCTCGCGCAGCTGGCCTAGAGCGTTCACATGGCGCAATGGAAGAGAGGAAGACTTTTGAGGATTTTTCTTCCGATGTCCCCGCCCCCGGTCCAAATCAACTTCCACCCTCTACGTTGGCAATCCGTGCATGCGTGGCAGCTTTTCTTTTCCATCTTTTATTTTATAATGGTTTAATACAACTTTTATGAAATGCTTTTTGAGTTTTGCCTTCGATTGTTGCCATCCCTATATGAATACAAGGTCGGAGGAAGAGCCCATTTCACAAGTCTTCCGCCTGGAAGTTGCACTTTTAGGGTGCTACTTCCGTCGCCCTCGTTTGAACCCGCCCCTAGTCGCATTTGTATTGAATTGACATGAGTCCGAGAGTAAGAGAAAGTAAAATGTTTGAATCTCGCTATATACTAACGAAGTAATAAGAACCTAGAAGAGAAAACCTTAGAGAGAGAGAGAGAGAGAGAGAGAGAGAGAGCGCTTATGTTTTCTTTTCCAAAAATCCTATTACCTTAAGTTGACATGGTTGTGTGTTTACAATGCCATAATCTTCATGTCCCAATTTTGATATGTCTAGATATGTCCTTAGTTTTTAGATCGTATTAATTCTTTGATTCACTCTAGCTCTATTGTGTGCATTCGTGTGAATGTGATTGTGTCATTTGAAAATCCAACAAGAGTATATATCCCTAGAGAAGAAAATGGATGGGGGGGGGGGGAGAGAGAGAGAGAGAGAGAGAGAGAGAGAGAGAGAGCTTGATACCTTTCACCAAAGCAAGTTTTGTTGTTTCTTAATTGGTACCATCTCTAGTACGTTACGATCGTGATGCCCCAATTTAAGGCATGTACCTCGCAAAAGAGCCATAAGAAGGGCTAGAATTTATATTCAGTGATAATATGGATGATTTGAAATATGTTCACTTTTAGATTTTGTTCCCTTTTTATGTTTGAAAAAAAAAGCATGCAAATCTCCTTGCATGGGGGAGTTTGCAGAGTCCTCCCCATTTTTTATAATACGAGGGAATGTGACATTCCCACGACAGTGTGCAATTTTCAATGCGTTTGTTTCACTGCGTCGGTAGTAATGAGTAAGAGTATTTTACATACCCTTTTGTTTCGACATCCGTTTGTCGATTGTCGTAACCGAACACGACGATGTTGGGCTAAAGCTTTGCTGACATGATGTTTTTGGTCCCATTGGTATATCTTGCAATCTCATCTTGGATTCTCATTTGTCTGAAGGCGTTGTGTAAGGCCACATACTTTCAAGGAGTTGATTGAACTGGAGGAAGTGTTTGAGAGACGTTCCCTTAAACCAGTCCAGAACTTCGTTGCGAACAGTCCAAGAGACTTTGTCTGAAGAAACCCTTACCTTGCTTATTGATCTAAAATGTCTCTCATGGGTAGGACGGTTAGGCAATCTTCATCTCACGGTGGTGAAACACCATTCACATAGATATTGCAGCATCATTTGAAGTAGATTTGGGCGAAATCTGCAACTATTATCCACAAATTAATCAAGAACCATTGCATGCCGTCTTTCTCTAATAGAACTTGAATGGTGATCTCGTCATGAATTCTCTCACCCATGTTGATTTCCTACGTAAGTAAGGCCGGAAGGTTGAAAGGTGCAAGTATAGGTGATTTGAATCTGAAGAGAGCTCTTCCCTTCTCATCCACCAGTGAAAGCAACACAATGTTTCATTGCCACAGCTATAACGGGCATCCTACAATCAACCCGTTTTCCAAGAGACGATGTTTCAAATTTACAAGTCCACGAGTGCACCACCCAACGCGATATGGCTTTGCAAAAGCCCTTGCCTTAGAATCTCATCATGAATTTGCTTCCCCCTATCAATAGCTTTGATTGTAGCACAAGCTATCAATACACAAATGTACGTCACTGCATTTGGCGAAACATTGTCACATTGCATCTGCTCAAGTCAATGTAGAGCAAATTGACCTTGTCCTTTAGAGGTTTACCTCTCGAAAAAAACCACAAGGAGGGTTAGAGTTTTATCAAGCTCAATGTTCGTAATCATACAAGATGTCAATGTTAGTAATTGTTTGTTGTTCCATTTTTATGTTTTTTTCTTTTAAGAAACATGGAAGTCTCCTTGCATGGGGGAGTTTTCATAGTCCTCCCCGATTTTTATAATACGAGGGAATGTGTCATTCCCACGGCAGCGTGCAATTTTCAGCACGTTCATTAACTGCATTGTCAATGTAAAAAAATCAAGAAATGGTAATGCTTACTCACCGTGCGATAGAATGACCATCGTCGATGCACGCAGGTTGCAATTAAGTTTTCGTATGACCGCACTGCTCTAAACAAACATAATAGTGGAGGTAGAGTGGACATTGCAAAGCCTGAAGCTGTATTACCAAGCTTTGGTATGGAAGAGCCGAGAGGGCTCTTTTACAATGGTAGAAGACCATTTTGAGCATGGTAGGTGCATACTGGTTTTGAGCACGGTAGGTGCATATTGCATCAGATCTTTCTCTCCCTACTCCTGTTGTGTGTATCCCACGATCAGTTAACGCCTTTTCGAATAGTAGGTTCCTCAGGCACCTAATAGAAACATCCCAAAGCTTCCTAGCCTGGCCCTTGTCGGGCATATCCTGTAATCAATGGGTTCTAAAAGATGACATCTCGCACATTGGCATACATATCGACCAAGGCATTGCCAAGCACGGTAATTTTTTGCAACAGTCCCTGACTAACAAAAACAGAGTGAATTTTTAAGCCCATACCAGCATGTTGCATACAACCACATGCCTTCAAGATGAAAGCTTATGTGATTGCATCTAGAGAGAGTTTACATCCGGGAAAAAAAGCCAAGAGCTTTCTAGCCCTGCTCCTGTTGCGTATATCCCACAATCAATGCACTCCAAGAGACGCCATTCGAGATAGGAATCTCCTCAAGGGTTTGTGCTTTTTGAAGTGCACCACATTTAGCACACCTATTGACCAAGGCAAGGCCAAGCACGACAATTAATTGCAACAGCCCTGGACTAATAATAGAGTGAATTTTTAAGCCCATATCAACATCTTGTGTAGAGCCACATACCTTCAAGATGCGCATGTAGGTGATTTCATTTGGACAAAGACCCTCACTTTCCATCCGCTAAAAAAATCCTAGAGCTTTTTGCCCCTGCTCCTGTTGTGCGTATCTTGCAATCAGTTAACACCTTTCCAAATAGTAGGCCTCTCATTAAGCACCTGTTGGAAACAACCCAGAGCTTCCTGGCCTGGCCCTTGTCGGGCATATCCTACAATCGAGTTAGGTTTTTGAGTGAGCTCAACGGAGCAAGCTTTTTTTTTTTTTGGAGGACCGCCGAGTTAAAACTATGTTAGACCATAAGACATGAGCACATTTTGCACATTAACGCTTCAAAAAACAAGGTTATAATAGAAGACATATGCATCGTAGTTTCAGTTACGAGGTGAAGAACACAACTAAATTGATCTTTTGAATCCTTAACCAAATTGATATTTTTTAGTTTTAACAAAGAATTCATAAATTGAATATAACTTCTTACATCCAAAAAGTATTTTGCAATGATATCAAGACAATACTTAAGATTTGTAATGTATCTATTGCCAACCTTAACTAACAAAGTAACTTTCAAGGTTTTAAACTCACAAATATCTCGTGATTTTAACTCATTTAATAATATTTATAGTATATAATTTTTTGAAAAAAAACATTGCTATGAAAAACTTAATGAAAGTATGTATATAAATTTTATAGTTATGTCCATATAAGCTAATTGGAAACTAATAAGTAAACATTAGAGTATGAATTTTAGTGAAACATCGATTATTTTTTTACGAAGGTGCTATTCATTGGGGTAGTCACTATTGAGGTTGTACAAAAGTTATATGTTATAATTTTTATGAGTACTTTGGATAATAATTTATAAGTTGGCAAAATATTTCTTGATAAGCTTACCAGATTTCATGTATCATTTTAATAAAGCCAAGATGATTGATAAAGAATTCAATAGATAGTTGTTACATTATTGAATTTTTTTTATTTTTTATTTTATAAAATGGGTTATGATTACATATGATATTTTTTTACAAGAACACTAAAAAATAACAATTACAGACATTACAAAAATTTGTATATGAAATACTCTTCACAGCCGCATTATCGACCAAGTATTTCATATACTTAATACTTAAACAAACATTATATATACATGCACATACAGATTATATGGCATTCATAAAGCCGAGTTAACGATCTGAATGCCACATTTATGCAAAAACAAATGCTTCTATCAAACGACGTACACCCTGTAGCTGCGTTATCGACCAAGTATTGCTCGAATCTAAAGAGTAATAATAGTTTGCATACGAACATTATATGGCTGCATTATCGATTGATTCCCATATGTTTCTTTTGCAAGGAGAAGGAAAGTTGACTCACCATAAGGATACCAATATCTTCGCGTTACCGACGTAGTACCCCAACGATGAGCCAAAACTGTTATAGAATTGATATTTTATTAATTATTGCAGCTGACAGGTAGAAAAGACTAGATCCAGCTTGGCCTATGCGAATGGATATGTATATCATGTATATTTTATTATTCAAGTGCTCTTTTATGAGCTTTGGCCATTTATGACCGGCCGGCCAATTTGTAACCAATTTGACCATTCAAGAAATCTATATAACAAATACGTGCAAAAGGGAAATGGTCACTCTTGCACGGGGGGAGATTGCACCCAGTGTTGTGTCTTTCTTCTCCTTTCTCCTCTCTTCTCTCTCGCCGTGCCATCGTAGCACTCCGCTCTCGGAGGTGTGCTTGCACGTTCTCCCTCGCTCTATTCTATTTTCTATCTCTCTATGTTCGTGTTGAGATCGATCATGTGCGTATGCGACGATTCAGGGCAGCCACGCTCCCGTTTCTAGCAGTGGTATCAGAGCTGAGGCTATGTTCCCGAGATTGCAGATTCGGATAACCAAAAGCTAAGTGCTCTCGTTTCCTTTTGATTTTCAAAATTTATAATTCTATGTCCTTGTTTTACATTATTTTTTATGTTTTTATAAAAATCTGGCATTAATTCCTTATTAATTCGTAATTAGTGGAAGATATCTGAATCAGACAATAGGAATGACAAGTTTATACTATGAGCAAAGTTTACACAATATTAACGTGTATATATATATATTAATAAGCACGATAAATATCGTCATAGGATCTGTATAGTAGACGACGACGAAGAGTAGTAGGAGAAGTAATTAGAGAGTAGAATGAGATTTGGTAGGCCGCGACGACTTAAAATCAAGACCATCCCGATTAGGGGCTTGATTGAGATTGTAAGAAGAAGAGAGAAGTCTCTTTTTGGGACAGCTTGAAGAACTCCGTATCTAGCTCAAAGAATTGGGTGCTATGCGGGAGAGGCTTCGTGCCATTGTCTCCGAACTCGACAGTCCTACTCGCGTGATGCAGGTACAACTTCTTTTTATTCACCGTTCTAGCCCTTCCCCAAGGCAAGTAGTCGTGGGTGAGAGCAGTGCGTCATCATGCGGAGCACACATAGTCGATGTAGTCACATGAGCATACATGTCGTCATAAAAAATATTTCAAAAAAAAAAAAGTTTGCTGCATTCGCGACCAACAACACCATCGAAGCAAAACTGATGGCGACCCTTGCACTCTCTCTTCCTCTCACAGCTTCCGACATGGCACCACCCGCAACCAATTGCCCGGACACAACACAGGCGTCCGCTCGCAGGCTTGCAACCCAGTGCCTCACTCTCCCCCTCAAAATAACACCCGCGGGCTTGGGCAAGCCCACATATATATAAATTTATGGGCCCATCGAGATTTTTTTGTTTTCTCGGCAGGGGCGTTGATATTTTGATTTTTCTCGTCGGGCCCATCAAGAAAATAAAAAAGCCCGACGGGCTTTTTGTGGGTTACTAGGTCACCCTTGATCAGCTTGTTTGTGATTATGTTAACTGTGATTACGTGAATATGTTAATAACTCTTTGTGATCACAAGAAATTTTACGTGATTACACAAATATTAAATCCCTGACCGGCACCAACCACCTCCTGCAATTCAGCCACTCATTCTGTTTACTGAGCCGGCCTCCTCACCTCCACTACCGATGGATTCTATCAGCTTCTGCAAGCTAGCAATCACATTACGCACGATCATGTCAATTTACAATTTCCGCATCCTTCAAGGCTCCACTACCTACCACCAAACTCTACATACCACAATCGAATGGTATGCATTCCTTCAACACCTCCACCGAGATCCATGCCGGTGCATGTTCCTACCAAGCATTCTGCCACTTGAACATGCATTGCCTCAAAGTGTCGATGGCTCCCTGCAATCTAATCCTTCTCTTCTATCTAACATGGAGGATAACATACCTATGCTGGACTTTCCAACCATCGAGGCACCCTCTCACGAAGGAACTAGAGTAAGCTCAGTCACATATGCTATGTCTTCAATAGTGGTGGTGCAAAGAGACCCAAAGAACGAGGCTAAAAATCCTTCCAACTCAAAGAAAGGTTTGGAGTGGTCAACCACAAGGGTTTTGTGCTTGATTGACTTTTTTCAAGAGAAGTGGACAAGCCTAGACAAAGAAAAATTCAAGCAAAAGTGACTGGTCCAACCTTGCTTAACAAATGAACCTGAAGTTTTCAGCCACATACTTGGCCCAACAATGCAAGAATAAATGGATTCTCTTTGCAAGGCCTACCAAAGAGAGAGAAGGCATTGGCGCATCTCAATCTACTTAGGAATTTTTTGACAGAATGCCTCAGGTTCTCGAGAGAACACCCAAGTGTGTGGGTTGGCCAGTGGCTTCAATGGGGAGGCCTTTCTAGCTGGGGCACCGGAGGAGGATGAAGATGACAACATTAGTAATGCACACAATGACGACATCAACATCACTAACGATGATGAGCATCAAAATGTAGTAGTCCCCTCCCAAGAGGGACCACCAACCACACCAATTAGCAGTGTGCCAAGAAATGCAGGTCCTAGAGAAAGTTCTGGTGGTAGGCCTTCCGACTCTGTTTGAGGCCAGCGGTGCAAGAAGAGACACCATCTCTCCGAAAGCGGATCCTCCTTGGGTGCTGAGCTAAAGGAAGGACTCTCTAGTTTCGCAGAAACCATGAAGGAGGTCAAGCTCCGCACGATTGAGGACAAAGTGCGTTGAATTGATGCATATGAAAGGCGTGCAAAGAACTCTCAAGATTCAACTACAGATTGCACAAATTCTAATAGGTGGACGAGCTGTTTGATGTCAAAAGGCATCTTGTCAGCTTGATGTAATCAAGCAATAAAATAAATCAATTCCTATGTCTTTTCTTTTGAAATGGTGTCTCTCTCTCTCTCTCTCTCTCTCTCTCTCTCTCTCCACTAACTTGGTGAATTCAAAGAAAGAAAATTGATGAGATATAAAGAGTTATATGAACTATTTGGTGAAAGGGAATGAGAGATTGAGCTAGTGAGTTGTAGTGTGAGAGATAGAGAGTTAGTGCGATAGAGAGTTTGTGAGATATGGAGCTAGAGAGACAGAGAGAGTGTGACTGACAGATAGAGTTAAACATTAGTGCTCAGAAAGCTAGTGCTATGGAGAATTTGTGAGATAGAGAGTTAGTGTGATGGAGATTTTGTGAGATAGAGAGTAAGTGCGATAGTGAGTTAGAGAGATAGAGAGTTAGAGAGATAGTGAGTTAGAGAGATAGAGTTAGTGCTATAGAGCGTCTATGAGATATAGCATTACATAGATAGAGAGTTAGTGTGATATGTTGTTAATGAGTGAGACATAGAGTTAGCAACTTGCACTATCAGTTAGATAGCCAGAGTTATAATGTTAGTGTTAGAGAGATAGAGATATAGAGTTAATGAGTGAGAGATATTGCAATATAGAGTTAGTGAATGAGAGAGACAGAGTTAAGAGATAGAGACAAAGAGTTAGAGTGAGCTAGAGTTGGAGTTATCACGTTATGCTTAGACTTTTACAATTAGTGAGAGAGAGAGAGAGAGAGAGAGAGAGAGAGTATAGAGTTAGTGCAATAGTGAGTTAGAGTTAGTGCTGACGGGAGCAAAGCGAACCCCGAACCCCGACGGCCTCTAAAACACCGGGGACCGAATGGCGCGCCTCGAGCCTATCATGGTAAAGCAAACAGGGGGCACCACCTAGCTTCAGCGGCTAGGACGCAAACAACACACCACCATAACAAAGTTTTCATCCAAGAGAGATGGATGCTTGGGAGTAATGATGAAGAGGAAAGGGAATGAGATCAAGTGAGTGAGTGAGAGAGAGAGAGGGAGTATAGCGGCTTAGTACTTAGGCACCACAAAAGGATGGCGAATCCGCACACCCTTCACACATACACAAGCTCACTCCAAAACACAAGACTAGGTGGCGATTACGCACACCTCACATGGGCAAAACATTGCAAGAAAACATACTCACAAAACCTCAAGCTTTATTTAGAGAATAAGGCGATGAAATGGGGAGCATAGGGTAGGGGAATGAGAAGGGAGAGCGTGGTAGAGCACATGGCAGATAGGTGGGAGTTGATGGCGAAGACTCGCACGAGGGTTATGGCCATCATCCTTCATTTAGTTTCCCTTCATCTTCCATAGCCCAAGGGTGTAGAGGTCATGCTCAAGACGAGCATGGTGATTGCATTGATGGTGATAGTGTGGATGTGTGTGTGTGCACTAGGCACACACAGTGCATAGTGTAATATGATGTTCCACCACTGTAATGCCTGTGATTCTTTCATAGTTGTCAATGAACAGGTTAGGAAATCCCATCAACATTTGCAAAAAACTATCTTTCTCCTCAAGTGTTAATTCCGTAGACAACATACCCTTCAACCTACTTCCTCCTAGGCCAGGTGATTTTCTCTCCTCTTCATTGGGTTTCCCTTTTGGTGATGGATCACCAGTTGTGCTTACCCTTTGTGGATCCTTCATAATGATACCCATCACATCAATGGAACTGTCACTTTCTTCGGTGGATGTGGTCTCCTCCTCAGAACTGGAAGATTCGCTAGTGGTTTCATCTGCCGATGTTTCCAGATTCATTTGCTTCTGCTTGCCAATCCTCATGTCGTAGTAGATTGTCTCCCCTTTCTTACCGGTCATGCGTAGAAGGCCAGTACCCCAGTCCTGTTTTGCCTTCATGGCCATCAACCATGGCCTTCCCAAAATTAGTGGATAGCCCTCCCCCTTAGTAGGCATTACAAAAACATCTACCTCTACCTCAGTGTTGAAAGCTTTTATTTTCATGACACTTACCACACCCACACACTTTACTTTTGCGTTGTTTGCCATCTTTGCCTTGCATGGAGAAGGCCTGTCAACCTCGAGCTCTAATCGAAGCATCATAGCTTCGCTCATTACACAGATTTGTGCACCTCCATCAATGTAGGTGTTTCCAACCCTCTTTCCTTTTATGTTTACGTCGACAATTGGAAGGATGTCATCCATGTTGCATCCCGAAATTGCTCCGGCTACCTTTGTTTTGGAGCGTCTTGTACTTACCATTTTAGACCATTGTCGCCTTACTTTAGGTACAAGATGTAGCAGCTGTGGCCATGTAATCTTTGGTCCTTGATCTGCCACATCCAATGTTAGATCATAGGGCTTTGAACTTTCCCCTAGCTGGAAGTCGGTGGTGCCCAATTTCTGTCGTGGCCTGGATGGCCTCTTGCTAGTTTCTCCTCTCATGCTTCTCTCATCATCTGATTGTGTAGCTTTCTCCCTCCTAGCTCTTTTCACAGTCATGGCTTCAAGTGGTTCTAAAAAGGTTACCTTCTCCTTACCCTTGTCCCTCTCCTTTGCTCTGGGTGGATCCACTACTACGGCTTTTCCTTTCTCTTCTAGCCTTATGATGTTTACAGGGCGATCAGGTGGTGGGGCTGGTGGAAGAGGTGGGATGGATGCTTGTAGTGGTGTCTGGGGTGGATGTAGAATTTGTGTTGGTTTGGTTGGTGCTCGGGGTGGGGGTGTTCTCTCTCTAGGGGGTGACAATTGGTTCCTCCTACCTCCTCTATTATAGTTTTGTCGTGGTTTGGGACAATAGTACATACCGTGACCGTCTTCTCCGCAATTGTAGCAATGATACTCCCTGTTTTGTCGTCGTGCTCTTCCAGGGTCTTGATCTCTTTCTTGACTCCTCCCTTGTTGTATTAAGTGGACAGACAAATTCTGCAGTTGGTCAGTAATATGGGCCAACATATCTTGTTGGTCATCTCTTACCCCAAGAGTCGGTGGTGGTGGTGGAATGGTGGTTGTCGTAGTTGCTGGTCGACGTGATGTTGCTATTTCTGTTGACTCGGTTTCTTTGGCTTTCATTCGCAGCTTCTTGTCCTTAAGGCGAGAAATCTCAACGGCTAACTCGTACGTAACCGGGAATCTACCTTTCACCTTCTCCTTGAGAAGCGGCCATAAGCCATGCGTGAACCGATTTTTTTTTAGGAAATCGGGTGCGGCTTCCCCCCTTGCCAGTGACTCAACCCACCGTTCCCACAAATCCACAAATTTGGACTCATAGGTGGCATATTCTAAAAGACCCTCCTGCTTCAAGTCTCTCAACTTGTCCCACAACTTTTCTGAAGTGGTACCTCCCCCAAAGCGCCTCTTAAAAGCGGTTTTTAAGGGTTCCCAGTCATCCTTGGTTGCTTGTGGAAGTGCATTTTACCATGATCTAGCTTCTAGCTTCATGAGATGCTTAAAGATTCTAACCCGGGATTCATCCGTATCTTTGTTGCTCACTACACATGCTACTTCAAAGTCATCTAGGAAGTCTGTTACCAAATCCTCCCCCTTCTTTCCTTTAAATGTTGGAAATGCTACACTTGCCATGATTACTGAGAGAGAGCTAGAAAGACACACTGCTTAACTTGCAAAAGTTTTTTTCTTCTTTACAAGGAGGCGTGTATATCCTCTTATACTAGGACATAGATTAAAACTTCAAACGGTACATTGCCTTGTACCAAAGGTAAGACAAATGGTTGATCTGATGCCAGAACCTCCAAAAACCGCTCCCCACCCAACATGGTGTCAATGACGTGCTGGTAGTGAGCCTTCAAATCTAGTATTAACTTGATTGAGCGTACACGTGTTGGTATGTGTGATCTGTTTTGAGGTAGGTTGTACTGATTCATGTGAAGCTTAGAGGTGCTTAGTCACTGTCCAAGCTTGTGGGAGAGGCTAGGGTGGTGTTCTTTCCTGAAACAAACTCAGTAGATCCCTAGTTTCTCTAGTGAGAGTGTGAGCCAATGATTCCGTTATCTGTGCTGCAGCATCAGGTGCGACTTGAAAACTGACTGTGATAATTACCTCGGTGACTTGAGTTACCCGATTCTCAAAGTAGAATAGTGTTGATTCTCTATTGTGTAGAGCTCCTTCCATTTTGTTGTTGTGGGTTGGTTGTAGGTTGTGGACATGGTTTCGACCTTCTCCTTCTTCTTCTTGGCACTTGGCCTATGTATATCCACTGGGTTTGGCGTGTTGGTTGACTCTCCCACTGCAAATCGATTACCGTTACGCCTGGCACTCGAGCTTCGATGGAGATGCGGAGTTCGTCTAGTTGTGCTTGGAGCTCTTCTTCTTCTGTCAACCAATTAGCAAATCCTGCTAGCCATTCATCCATTCACAATAGTTTAGGGGTTTCAATCTTGTAAACTGAAGGGTTTCATGAAAAGATCCTCCGTGGGGGCACCAAATGACGGGAGCAAAGTGAACCCCGAACCCCGACGGCCTCTAAAACACCGGGGACCGAATGGCGCGCCTCGAGCCTGTCATGGTAAAGCAAACAGGGGGCACCACCTAGCTTCAGCGACTAGGACGCAAACAACACACCACCATAACAAAGTTTTCATCGAAGAGAGATGGATGCTTGGGAGTAATGATGAAGAGGAAAGGGAATGAGATCAAGTGAGTGAGAGAGAGAGAGAGAGAGAGAGGGAGTATAGCGGCTTAGTACTCAGGCACCACAAAAGGATGGCGAATCCGCACACCCTTCACACATACACAAGCTCACTCCAAAACACAAGACTAGGTGGCGATTACGCACACCTCACATGGGAAAAACATTGCAAGAAAACATACTCACAAAACCTCAAGCTTTATTTAGAGAATAAGGCAATGAAATGGGGAGCATAGGGTAGGGGAATGAGAAGGGAGAGCGTGGTAGAGCACATGGCAGATAGGTGGGAGTTGATGGCGAAGACTCGCACGAGGGTTATGGCCATCATCCTTCATTTAGTTTCCCTTCATCTTCCATAGCCCAAGGGTGTAGAGGTCATGCTCAAGACGAGCATGGTGATTGCGGTGATGGTGATGGTGTGGGTGTGTGTGTGTGCACTAGGCACACACAGTGCATAGTGTACTCTTTGGTGATGGTGTGTGCGTCCTTAGTGTGATGGTGACCCCTCTTTATATAGGGGAGGAGGGGGGAGAAATTCTAGAATTTAGAAATGAAGAAATCATTATCTACATAGGCCATGTGACTGTGGGCCCCACTTGTCTGGCTGTGTGTATATGTGCCAGAACAGCAGTCTCATGAGAGAGAGACTAAGAGAGAGAGATGGGTTGATGAAAAAAAGTGAGAGGTGACATGGAGAATAAAGTAATTACAGGAGGGGAGAGAGGGGAGTGTGTTCAGAGGTGAATCTGTGTGCAGATGTGTGTGAACACAAGAAAAATCAGGTAACCACCGGGTGGGGATGGGTCTGTGGGCACCTTTTTCAGTGAAACTGAGTGTGTGTGAGTGTGGGGGAGGTTATTTAGCTACAAGACAAGAGACATGGCGCCCTTTAGAGAGAGAGGGGGGTATTTGGGTCATGGGATATGATAGGAGAGAGAAAGAGGGGGTGGGGTATACTATTTTGGAAGATAGGGTAAGTTGCATGTGAGTTGGTGCATTATTGGTGAGTTATAATGCATTATTGGTGAGAGGTGGGGTAGCTTGAGGGGAGAGAGAAAGGAGAAAGGACAAGGGGAAGAGAGAGGGGGTTGACCTTTTGAGTGGAGGAGAGGAAAAGGGACACACGGCGGGGCAACAGTGAAGAAAAAAGAGGCAAGGTGGGGATGGGCTACCCCGCAGGCATGAGGTGGCCTATTTTACCTTTCTTATATATTTACATAATCATACTTTATTTTTTCTTACTTTTTCCTATGCCTTTTATCACTCCCTCCCTAAGAGGGGGTTTTCATGGGGTGGGGACGAGAGAAGAGGGGTATGGGAGCTTGGCTTGTGAAAATCCCCCATCAGTGCAATAGAGCGTTTGTGAGGTATAGGTTAGAGAGATAGAGTTAGTGCGATATGTTGTTGATCGGTGAGAGATAGAGTTAGCAAGTTGCAATGTCAATTAGATAGCCAAAGTTACAATGCTAGTGTTAGAGAGATAGAGATATAGCATTAATGAGTGAGAGATATTGTGATATAGTGTTAGTGAATGAGAGTTACAGAGTTAGAGAGATTAACATACATAATTAGAGTGAGCTAGATTTGGAGTTAGCAAGTTGTACTTAGACATTTGCAGTTATTGAGAGAGAGAGAGAGAGAGAGAGAGAGAGAGAGAGAGAGAGAGAGAGAGAGAGAGAGAGAGAGAGAGAGAGAGAGAGTTAGTGAGATATAGAGTTAGTGTGATAATGAGTTAGAGAGAGTTAAAGTTAGTGCTATCGAGCGTTTGTGAATATAGCATGAGAGATAGAGAGCTAGTGTGATATGTTGTTAATAAGTGAGAGATAGAGTTAGCAAGTCGCAGTGTCAATTAGATAGCCAGAGTTACAATGTTGGTGTTAGATAGATAGAGATATAGAGTTAATGAGTGAGAGATATAGAGTTAGAGATATAGTGATAGAGAGTTAGAGTGGCATAGATTTGGAGTTAGCAAGTTTTACTTAGACAATTATCGTTAGTGAGCAAGAGTTATAGTTATAGAGTTAGCGAGAACTAGAGTTAGAGAGTTGGAGTTACAGAGTTAGTCAATTAAAGATATGGTTGGCAAATTATATTCAAACACTTAGATGTAGAGCTAGACAATTAGAGATGGAGTTAGAGAGTAAAGTTAGACTATCAAATATAGACAGAGAGCTCGCACATAGAGTATAGGGAAGTGCCATGCCCCGAGGACATGATCAATCCACAAAGGGTAGTAAGCCCAAAGCTTTGCAAAAAGCTTCAAACTTCTCACGAGACAATGTCCTTGTGAAAAGATGCGGGAACATAAGCCATGCTAATCTCTCCTATTAAGAGCCTCTCCCTGACATAGTGGTAATGCACCTCATGTGATTTGTGCGAGCACGAAAAATTGGGTTCCTTGCAACTGCCAATTCGCTCTGACTGTCAGTGTAGATGGTGGTGGCAGTGTCCTATCCAACACCCAAATTATCCATAAGGCGTCTGAGCCATACACACTCAATTGTAGCTATGAAGACTGCCATGTACTCAGCCTCACAACTAGAAGTGGCCATAGTAGGTTGCTTCTTGCTCAACCATGATATGCATGAACTGTCGAACATAAAATAAAAACCACTAGTGGACACTCGAATGTCATAACAACCAGTCGAATCTGATTCTAAAAAGGCATTTAAATTTGATGACAATGATCCCCCCTTTGGATAAAGCAACCCAAGATGTAAAGTGCCACTCAAGTATGAAAGTTTTGCTTGAAAGACTCCCAATGCTTAGACCCTGGCTATGCATAAATCTGCTAACTT
This sequence comes from Adiantum capillus-veneris, assembly GCF_014529385.1. Taxonomy (NCBI): domain Eukaryota; kingdom Viridiplantae; phylum Streptophyta; class Polypodiopsida; order Polypodiales; family Pteridaceae; genus Adiantum; species Adiantum capillus-veneris. The sequence goes on from NC_140944.1 coordinate 84,867,562, forward strand.
GTGAGACTGCAAATTGAATATCCGACCTCGTGTTGCATACATAAATAAGGCATCCAACATGGGAGTGGCAATAGGCTTGCAATCCTCAAGTCCAAACTTACATAGCAATGTCTCTATGTAACTTGTCTGACACAGGCAATACCACCATCACACTACGTAAACTATATGCCCAAGTAATGATGCAACAGTCCCAAATATTTCATCTTGAAAGTAGCATTCAAATCAGCCTTAAATTTAGCAATATGTGCCTCATTCGGGGACCAGTGACCAACAAATCATCCACATATAGAACAACAATGAGAAGTACATTGCCCTCACGCTTTACATACAATTTGCTTTCTGTTGGATTTTTACAAAAACCTCGTTGATCAAATCAGTGTTAGCTTTCTCATACCAAGGACGAGGAGATTGCTTCAACCCATACAAAGCTTCTAGTTAACAATAACATGTCATATCCTACCTTTGCTATTCCTAGGGGAACAACTGTGAGCTTTGGATGGCTACATGGCACAAGACCATACCAAGCATGGGACTCAAGGACCAAGCATACGCCTTGCGTATGCCAAGTCCAATGCCTAAACCCATTCTAGATGTAGTTTTGAGAGCACCTACACCCGCTATACCTTCTTATTTAGTTGATTTTCCAGCATTTTCTCAAACTATCGGTCAATCTATTGTGGAGAATATGCAAAGCGTACTTGAGAGAGAGCCTAGAAGCAAGGTGGTACAAGTGGCCAAGCTCACAAAAATTCAAAGGTATTCAAACACGTATGTGATTCCTTGGAAGAGCACAATGAGCTAAATAATTGTGAGGCCTTAAGCTTAAGCTTGACCCTGAGCGAAATGGCTAGAGATTGGTATAGGACCTTAAGGGTTGAAAAGTGCACGAATTACCCTATTCTTAGGAGATTGTTCATGAAAGAGTATTTACAAGTGGGTGTGCTTTGGGGCGTAGCATCTCACCTCCAAAAAGCCAAATGGGAGGAAGGGGAGTCAGTGAGAAATTTTATTAGTTATTTGAAGCATATAAATTCTTGCAGGACTCCAAAGGAGTGTTTCAACAATAAAGTAGCTGCTCGATAGATTCATTAGAGGGTTGTGACATGAGGATATCTAAAATGGCCTTGTTGTTAGATATAACACTACTTGGGAAGCAATCACTACCAATGCAATCCAATTAGAAGACAAGTCAATGATTGCAAGAGAAAGGGTGTCTTCTAATCCAAAGTTTGCTAGGTCAGCATTTGAGCATGATCCAATGACAATAAAGCCTATCATTAAAGATATCTTAGATGACTTTGGCAGATCTCATGAAGGATATACAAAAAACCTCAGATTTAATTATACTCCACAAAGCAATCAGATGTATCGATGCTCATTTTTCTTGAGTCCACATGGCACTGGTGAACGCCCTACCTTTAGAGCAGAGTTTTACAAGAATCGCAATGTATGTGGTATGTATTTCCATCAAGCTAATTCTTGCTTCATGCTTAAACACATAATGGAAAATAGACCACCTTTAGCTTGGACAAACTCACCTCGAGTTCTTGCATTGATGCCTATTCCACATGTTGAGTAGAAACCATCACATCACATAGTCCCTACAACCCAAAATGTTGTCCAAACCACACCATTACCACCTCCAGTGCTAGACTGCAACCTCCACATCCAAGAGTTACCCCTATAAACCAAGTAGGTTGTGAGCCATCTAATACTTATTTGGATTGTGAGGATAACATAAAATTTGGTATTATCTATGAAGTCAATGTGAGAAGTGTCCCTAGTACTACATGGAGGACCCTTGGAGACAAGTCAAGCTTGTATATCAAGCAATTGTCCTTGCAGCAGAGGCCAAAACATAGACTTTCGGTATTATTTATGGAGTCAATATGCTTGAGAAGCGTCCCAAGTACTACATGGAGGGGACAAGTCAAGCTTGTATATCAAGTGGCTACCCTTGCAACAAGTGGCCAAGACATCTACATCATTGCGAGGAGACCACCTCTTCAATGCTACAAATGTGGTGGACCACATCACGTAGTTGATTGTCTTATTAGAATGAAAATGAATGATTCATCAATGAAAACAACTCAAGGGAGTACATCTACAATGCCAATACTTATGTGTAGTTGTTGTGGCATAGATCATTTGATTGCCCAATGTCCTAATAATCCAAACGTAGCCGCGAAGATCCCACCATTGAACTTAATTGAGATTACCAATGGGAAACCACAAATGACACTTGTTGTACCATTAAATGTACTCACATGCTCGATGCTCCAAAATCAAAATTATATCCTCAAAGAGAGAGATACTCCATCAATTGCCTAAGTGAGGAAGAAAAAACTGCAAAGGAAGAGTTCACTAGAATCTACAAATTCAAACCCTTGTTCAAAGACTAGCATAGGGACCAATGATGCCCTTGTGTATATAAACAACCCTAGAGATGATTTAGATTCAATCAAGACCATGAAAACTAAGATGACCACCTTGAGAGAAAAATCAATGGAGATGATTCAGATTCAATCAAGACCAGAAGACCACCATAAAAGAAAAATCTAATGGGGATCACCATGAGAGAAATTCAAGCAAGGACATTATTAGGGGAGGACATGAGTAAACCAGTCCCATACCACCAACAATTCAAAGGGTGTCTTGAAGGCTAAGTAATTGGGATGAGAACCTCTAAGAGAATCCACAAGAGCCAAAACCTAAGGAAACCATGAAGAAGATTGGGACTTGCCCAAACCTTGTGGAGGAGATTAACCGAGGAGACCCAAAAGAAACTAGAGACAAGACCTAGGCAAATCAAGATTACGAACACAGTGTTTCCCATGCAACCTCAGCATCACAAAGACCACAAACCATTAGCCATACCTCGTATCATCCAGGAAGAAAGTGTGTGTAAGACATTGAAAATTGGGAATACACACTATTTGTATATGAGGATGTTTAGTGAGGAAATACCCAACCCCATCAAAGAAGTGGAGACGTCATCTTCACTAGCCTTAGGTCACGAAATAGAATCTCAAAAAGTGCCATTGAGTATTGTCAACTTCACAAATTTCATGGCTTTTGAAGTTAGAACCACTATTATGTCTAAATTGTACTAGCTTTTCATGCATTTCTCAATGGAGAACTGAAATTGGGGTTACCAGATCTGTGCAAATGGTTAGGCCCAACAAAATTCTAGTTGAGGAGGAACGCCTGGATCCACAACCCGAACTAAATGAAAGCTCTATTGTGTTGAAATACATCTTAACAAATTGGGGTAATACTTTGGAAATGATGAATCTAATGCGATCCTACCAATCACTACAAAAGGAATAATTGTGAAGGGAATCTTGATGGTGGTGCTAGAGAGCATTGTAACTAAACATTGTTGAGAATCTATGGGAGGATCTCACCTTGAATTCACAAACATAGTGGTAAAAATGCCCAATGGAACTATCGATAAACCTATTCGAATGTTCAAATATCTCAAGATCAAAGTCCTTGGGCACAAGGTAAGGCATACCTTCATCATTATGGATTTCTCCAAGCATCCTATGTCATATGAGATGATCTTGGATGTCCCTTTGTAAGGGAAGAAAAATGGTGTATGACTGATCTAAAAACCATGTCTACCTGCAAATCCAAGATTTTTTCATTCAAGTTGATCTTGTAAACGGTCGTGCTGCATATTCTTTAGGGAACAAATCTATAATTGACAATTGATACAACCCATGATTCACTCAACCCCACTACAATACTACTATGCATGTAAAAAGGACACCGACATTGGAGAGGACTCTCCTTATATGGATTTCCTACCTTGGATGGTGAGTCTGACAACATTGATTGCATCACCTAGTGCAACCATAAACATTTGGGGGAATAGAAGAGGAACAACTAGGGTAACACATGAGGGAGATGAACTCACACAATTTGCACCGGTAAACATGTTAGCTGCAATGCATATAATCTCTGGTGACATAAAGAATGAAGACTTGACTGACATTGAAATGGGAATTGCCTCAAAATATTATGACCAATGTGACTCAGAGACCGAATCACCAACAAAAATTGACTCCGAGCTTGATAGGGAATTATAATCACATATAAGCTCAAGTTCAGAAACAAAACTTTGGGGCCTATTACAACATCCTACAACATTTTTTTATAGATCAAAGAGGACACAAATAAGGACGAATCTAGTGAGTCTACACTAGAAGCAATTCGAAATAAAAAGCTAGACAAGAGAAGTAAGAGATATAAGAGGAACAATATAGAGAGAATGTCCAAGAAAGGATATCCATTGTAGAATGGCTCAGTTATGTGGGGGCATGTGATGCTTATAAAAAATTGGTAGAAAATTGGGGAGATTACCTTCAGGGTGTCATGTGGTGCAATCTAGAACCTCTTGACATTGCAAATTAGAGGTCCCAAAGAACCCTTTCAAATGCCAATTTTGGGTTAAACATAAAGTTATATTAGGGCATGCAGTGTCCAAGAATGGGATTTCTATAGATGAAAGCAAAATTAAATCCATTCTAGAGTTTCCACCATGGACAAACTATAAGGGAGTTCAAAGATTCATGAACCATGTTGGCCATTATCAATGGTTATTGCATTGAGATAGCTCATCCATTGTACAAGCTTTTTGTCGAATTTAATGGACCGAGGAATGTGACCGCCCTTATGAGTTATTAAAGAAGGCCATGATGACGAGTGTCCCAATTTTGAGTGCCTAATTGGAATGTAATTTTCCATCTGCATATTGATACATCAACTTTTGCTATTGGGTGTTCTAACTGAGTCAGGAGAACATAAATTGGACTACCCCATTAAATTTGTTGGTCATGAGTTAAATGATGTTGAGATCAACTACACAATTACAAAGCAAGAAGATTTAGCTATGATTTATGCAGTGATTGTTTTTTATGTTATCTTCTTACCACCAAGTTTGTGTTTTTTGTTGATCATCAAGCGTTAAACCATGCTTCACGAGAAGAATTACAAGATGGTTATCCTCATTGAATTTGATTTTAGAATGGTTGTGAGGCCTGCAATTGAAAACATGTCATGGCTATGATCATCTGTCTCACATAACAAATGGTGAAGCTCCCACTAGAGTTGACAATGAGTTGACTGATACTTCCCTTTTTTATGATGGAAGCCATGCCCGAATGAAGTGGAAAGATTGTGTTTTTTTTTGGTTAATGGTTTTCCATCTTTGAAAGGATTTATTTCAAACGTTATTCATATTTCTTAATTGCCAGAACTCTCTATAAGAGAAGAAAATATTGGTGTTGTGTCCATGAGGATGAGTGTTTGTACCTTTTTCAAGAAGCATATATTGGCGTATCTGGTGGCTATTTTTTAGGAGAATTGATTGTTAGAAAGGTGTTACAATCAGGCTATTGGTGGCCACTTTATTTAAGGATGCATCACTTTTTGCAAAAGGGGTGTGATGAATACCGATGTTACAAACAACACAGCGGAAGGATACAATTTGCCTACATCCTATTAAGGTTACCCAACCATTTGAAAAGTAGGGCTTAGACTTTGTAGGTCCAATTAGTCCTATTGCCAGTAACACTCAATCCCAGTATATCATCGTTGCCACACTGACTATGTGATGAAGTGGGTTGAAGCTAAGGCTTCATGCAAGGACAACAGCTAAGTTTCTCTTTGAGAACATTATCACACAATTTAGATGTCCCTTGGAAATTGTGAGTGACAATGGTACCCATTTTATAAATGAAGTGATAAGAGAATTCACAAGTTTCATGATATCCCGCTACAAGTTCGCACCTTATTATCCACAAGAAAATGGCCAAGCTGAGAGTACCAACAAGACTCTAATTTCTATTCTGACTAAGACCGTAGAGGCTCATCATACATATTGGGATTTGAATCTTATATCAAATCTATGGGCTTATCATACTACTTATAAAGTGGCTATTAATTGCCAAGAAGCAGTTATGCCATGGGAGTTCATCATTCCCAGTCTTCGAGTAGCTTCTCAAGAAGTTTGGGATGACAACCCATTAGTCGAGCGTTTATATATCCTTGAGAGGCTAGAAGAAGAGAGGAAATAGGTTGGAAGGATACTAGAAAGAAGTGGTTTGACCACCATTTAAAGAATGAGGATATCATAGTTGGTGATAAAGTCCTTATGTATGGAGTGCATAACAAAAAGAAAAAGTTGAAATACATTAGAAAAGGACCATATAGAGTTGTTGGAATTAGGGTTGCAGAGAAACACACACATCTTGGAGAAGACGAAGGAATCTCAAGGCACACAATAGAGAGTGTGTTACTTAGTGTGCAATGGAAAGATAGATAGCCCTAGAGTGATGGGCGTATATACAATGCATGGGGGGAAAAAACTCCTAAAGAGGGAAAAAATGCCCTAGCGGTCCTAGTGTGTTCACACACATCACTACCACATGTATATGGTAACAAATCCCCCCTGGAGTGATGCGGTGAACGAGAGCTGGCACAGGAGTAAAGGGAAGTGCCATGCCCTGAGGACAGGATCAATCCACAAAGGGGAGTAAGCCCAAAGGTTTGCGGAAAGCTTCAAGCTTCTCACGAGACAATGCCTTTGTGAAAAGATCTGCAAGGTTGTCCTGTGTTGGCACATAAGCCAAGCTGATCTCTCCTGTTGAGAGCCTCTCCCTGACATAGTGGTAATGCACCTCGATGTGCTTTGTGCGAGCATGAAAAACTGGGTTCCTCACAACTACCAATGCGCTCTGACTGTCAGTGTAGATAGTGTTGGCAGTGTCCTGTCCAACACCCAAATCAGCCATAAGGCGTCTGAGCCATACACACTCAACCGTAGCTGTGAAGACTGCCCTGTACTCAGCCTCACAACTCGAAGTGGCCACAGTAGGTTGCTTCTTGCTCAACCATGATATACATGAACTGCCAAGCATGAAACAAAAACCACTTGTGGACACTCGCGTGTCAAAACAACCAGCCCAATCTGAGTCCGAAAAAGCATGTAAGTCTAGTGGCAATGACCCCCCCTTGGGATAAAACAAGCTAAGATGTAAAGTGCCACTAAGGTAGCGGAAAATCGTCTTGACTGCTCCGATACCAACCCTGGGCTACGCATAAATCTGATGACTTGTGAGACTGCAAACTGAATATCCGGCCTCGTGCTGCATACATAAATGAGGCAGCCAACAGCAGTTTGGTAAAGAGTGACATCAGCAGGATCGCCAGCATCATGTAGACTCAACTTCAAACCTATTTCCATGGGAGTGGCAATAGGTTTGCAATCCTCAAGTCCAAACTTACATAGCAAAGTCTCTATGTAACTTTTCTGACACAAGGCAATACCACCATCACACTGCTTAAACTGTATACCCAAGTAATGATGCAATAGCCCCAAATCTTTCATCTTGAAAGTAGCATTCAAATAAGCCTTAAATTCAGCAATATGTCTCTCATTTGGTCCAGTGATCAGCAAATCATCAAGATAAAGAACCACAATGAGAAATACATCATCCTCACGCTTTACATACAATGTGCTTTCTGTTGGACTGTTACGAAAGCCTCGTTTAACCAAATGAGTGTCAGCTTTCTCATACCAAGCACGAGGAGATTGCTTCAACCCATACAAAGCCTTGTTACATTTGCACACTTTGTCCTCTTGTCCTTTTATGACAAAACCGCGAGGCTACGTTACATAAACTTCCTCAAATATGTCACCATTCAAGAAAGCAGTAATAATGTCTGATTGATGTACATCCCAACCAAAAAGAGCTGCCAATGCACATAGAAAATGCACAGTAGTCATACGACAAGTGGGAGCAAAATTCTCTTCATAGTCTATGCCTTTTTGCTGTGCATAACCTTTTGCAACAAGTCGAGCCTTATGGCGATCGATCTCACCATCCGGCTTGCGTTTCAACTTGTAAACCCACTTCGTACCAATGGCCTTTTTACCAGGAGGCAAATCACATAAAGTCCATGTGTCATTTTCTATAAGTGCATCATATTCTGATTGCATGGCAGCCATCCAATTTTCTGAATTCTGTGCTTCATCAAAAGACAGAGGCTCCTCAACATCATGTAAGCTAGACACAGCCAAAGCATAACAATCTGATGCATAAGATGCATGGCGAGAGCCTGAACGAGTACGACTAGACAAAGGTGCATCCAATTTACTGTCACGCAAAGTGTGCACCAGCCATTTTGGCATACCTCTAGCCTGCTCATTTTCAGCCCTTTCCTCATCAAGTACATCGCCTACATCCTCAACATCGCCTACATCCTCAACATCGCCTACATCCTCAGAACCAGGACGTACATCAATGCCCTGCACGATGTTCCAGACACCCTTTGACACAAGAACATGTTGCATCATATAAGCCCACATAGGGTAGTTGTCCCCATCCAACATGTCCTCAGCAGCAAACATCTTGAACATATCTGTGTTGTGGTTGTCAGCCATGGTAAATGCTGTACCTGATGTGAAAACTGCCCGAAAATAGGAGAAATGGAGCAGGAACAACCTGTGCTATATAGCACAAACCGTAGAAGACTATAAGGCATTGTTATGCAGAAAACGACACTGACAGAAATTTTGCACAAAATGACGAAATAGCATGTGCAGTACTGCCTATAGTGGAAACGGAGGCCGAAATGAGCCCAAATCAAAATTCTGAGCAGACCAAGCTCTTCGAGCTTACCCAAAATATTTATCGACCTGCGAATGCTTGCCAAAGCTCACTGAAATCGGAGAAAGTGAGCAGGCGTGTGCTGGAGCAGTTGGCGACTAATCCCGAGAGGACGTGACCTGCTCTGATACCAATTGTTGGAATTAGGGTTGCAGATAAACAAACACATCTTGGAGAAGATGAAGGAAGCTCAAGGCACACAATAGAGAGTGTGTTACTTAGTGTGCAATGGAAAGATAGATAGCGCTAGAGTGATGGGCGTATATTACCCCACAAGGTACCATTCATGTGGATACTCTAGACGGAGTTAAAACCATTGGATTCCTCAATGAGAGTAAATTCAAAAGATGGTATGATACTTTAAGCCAAGAAGACATATGGTCCATCCATCAAAAATGGGTAGCCAAGGCACAAGCAGAGTTGAAAAAGATACAATCCCAAATTGAAGCTCAAGAGTGATACTAGTGTAATAGGCACCAATGAGAGGCTAATCTCAAAGTTATACATGCATTCCAAGTTGAAACAAATGATGATTCTGTAGACTCTGACATAAGGACTTGATTCCCTCTATACACTGGTCTGAAAGGATAGATGGGATTGTAGGGTCACAAGGAAGGCTCTGGGCTGGTTAAAATCTTTGTCTAGCTCCTATCTATGCTTGGAGACTTCATAGGCTTTTGGGAAAAAGAAAAAGTGGGACACCTATATAGCTATGTAGCCCAAGAGCATTCAAACTTCAACCTCAGTACCAAAACATATACCAAAACCACTCTTAGCAAACCCCAACCAAAAGGCCTATGCTCCTTTGAAACTTACAAGCACACGCCCACCCAAAGGACTATAGCACATAAGAGAAAAACCCTGTCAAAGCACGAATTTATAGCTCGTGCTTCACCCCTTCCATGAATTTATAGCTCGTCCATATCAATGCATAGAGAAACCTTTAGCTCCATGTCACCCTGCAATCCAATCTCTCTCTAGCTTCCATTCCTTATGCTTTGCAACCTTTACTGCATCATCAAATGTATGTGGCCTTTTCAACTCGACTTTCAATCTTGAATCATCCCTTAAGCTTTGCATAAACATACACTTCTTAAGCATAAGAGGAGGAACATCACTACCCAAAGCAACACACCATCTCTTCCACAAAGCATTGAACTCCTTGATAAAGGCTTCTACACTTTTGTCATCATCCTGCGTAAGCCCTTCAATGGAGTGCTATAAGTTGGTTGGAACCTGTACCTTCTTATACTTCCCAACAAAAGACTTCTTTACCTCATGATAAGTCATTACTTGCAAAGGTTGAGATGATTTCAACCAAAACTCGTACTCATCATACCATGTCCTTGCTTCCTCTTTCAAGAATGCGCTTTATGCTGGGTTGAGCTGTTTGTTCCAGTTTATTCTTGCAGATAGCAGATTGTGGATCTGTTTTGTGCATATGCGAGCGGTTTTGATGCTATTGGTCATGGTTTTTCATGATTGTGTAGTGGTCAAGTGATTGCCCAGTTTGTTGCCATTTTGGCATTCAGTTATGGCATCAGACATGCGTGATAGTGAGAGACGGAGGTCTTGTTCTTGCCAATACGTACAATGCTGGCATTGTGGTCACACAAGACACATTAGGTGTCATTGTTTTAAACGTATAAGACAACAACGGAAATGTATGCGTGATGCAGATGCGGCTTTGACACATGTTAGAGAGGGAGTTCCAGTGATAGTCTATGCTAGTGACACTAATGTCATGCCTGCCTCGAGTGTACCTCTTCCAGATATGTCTATGGATAGCACACTTTCTTCACAGTGGTTACTAGATAGTGATGTTGCTTTCCACGTCACACCATGTCGTGAGTGGTTCAACACATTTTCTAGTGCGAGACTTGGCTGCATGCGACTTGCTGATGGTTCAACATGTGACATAGAGGGTGTAGGAGATGTTTGTTTGTCTTTGCCCAATGGTGCATCATATATGCTACAACATGTGAGCTAGTCCCTCAGTTGAGATAGAGATTAATCTCAATGAGATGGTTAGCATATTTTGGTTGTCAGACAGTTCTTAGAGAGGAGTCTTTTTAGATGCATTACGGTTCATTAGTGATTCCCCAAGGAGCCTGCAGCAGCTTGGTATATCCTATGCATGTGTCTGAGGTTTGAGACGGTATAGTCTCAGTTTTTTTGCTAGCATGCGTTCATCAAGAGACAAGGCGTGTCTCTTTTGCCAATGATCTCTATCATGCTCATGGGATAGAGCATATAATTGTGCAGGATGTGCAGGTAGACTCTATGGAGACAGAGGTACAACGACATTGCTCTAGCGCGACACAGCAAGTGTTGTCAGACTTTGTGCAGGCATAGGTAGAGTAGGTCTGCTCCCTAGAGACACAGACAAAGATGACAGACATGGAGTTTTTTGATATGCTCATGTTAGTGCTACAGACGGAAATCCTGGCTCCCTACAAAATACATAGAATAACATGCTACAGATAATATAACAATAGATCTCCATACCTCTGTAATCGTATATGCATAAACGCCATAGCAAATCTGACATGAGAGAGGCAGAGAGCAAGACAGAGTAAGCGAGCATGTGCAGGTGCACCTCCTAGCTAGAGCGGAGTGCTACGCAAGCACGGTGAGAGAGAAGAGAAGAGAGGAAAGAAGAATACACAGACACTGGGTGCAATCTCCCCCCGTGCAAGAGTGACCATTTCCCACTTGCACGTATTTCATTTATAGATTTCTTCAATGGTCAATGTGAGTACAAATTGGCCGGCCGGACATAAATGGCCAAAGCTCATAAATAGCACTTGAATAATAACATGTACATAAAATATAATATCCTTTTGCAATAGCCTAGCTCGGTCAAGCCTTTTCCACTTGTCAGCTGCAATAAATAGTAAAATGTCAATTCCATAACATACCTCTCCATTGGAGCAACTGTCCTCAGTTGCAAAGATAAGAAATCTGCAAACAATACTTTTCAAAAACAATGATTAGAAATCTGTATCGAAACTATCATATAGTAAAAGAAAAATCTATAAAATTAGACAACATTGCTTATGCCTACCGTCATCCACATACTACCTATCCTAGTGTCCCATACCACTAGAATAAGTAGTATATGTCATACCCTGATGAATCAAGATATCATTGGTCACACTCATCATTCAATAATCCATTGATCTCATCAATCTCAAGTTCAATTCCATAAATAGTGTCGCGACAAAAAATCATCATATACCAATTCCAATTCCAATTCCAATTCCAAATCTAAATCCAAAATATCTTTCATTTTCTATACCCGGGTAACAAAATCATACCAATTGCAGTGGTGGCGAGCCACTGCAGCATGATTTTGTAATCGGTGTTGCCTCAACCGGTGAATCTACACCAAGAAGACGTGCTTCCTAAATCGGCGAATTTGGATTGGATATTGTTTAAAAATCATGATTCTGCAATTTGTCAATGTGCTGCCTAAATCGTCGGATCTGCACCAGGATGAGTATCTACACACTACCTAAATTGGGGAATCTGTGTGGTTGTGACCAATGGACTAGAAAAGGCATAAAAGAAAACATTTGCCATCTATTTGACACCAAATTAGAGTGTGTTCCACTAATAAGGCACTTACAAACTGTGGCTCAATATCCGAGAGCACCCTAGCTCAAATGAGGAGATGCATAGCTAATGAATTATCATGTCAATAAAAGTTTCATACAGTGCAATTAGTAAGCCCTAATCGTAGTAGCGTTGGAGTATTGAGTTGACAAGATAATGCTACATAGTCTATTGACAAATCACCTCAATGAAAATACAATTAGAAGCCATGACCTTAGCAGTGTTTGAGTATTCAACTTAGAAGACAATGTAGACAAATTAAATATGAAAAGAACACTAAAGCTTTTAAAATGAGTGTGCAAATTAAAGTAAGGAGGTGACATATCTGACTGCCTCGCATTATGGCCTGCATAGGTTTCTGTGACTCCTTCAATGAGTTAGAGAAATGCAACAAAAACAAATGAAGACCATGATAAAAATCATTTGATTAAGGTCAATCAAGACAGAGACTTATATTGCCAAAAATAAAAAATTGTGCTAAAACTAATAAAGGTAATGGTGGTGACCAGTGATATGGAATTAGCAACTAGTAAAACATAACAATGAGCCATGGAAAGAGGACAAAAGCAAAAAAATCTTCATTGTTAAGTAATATGCAACAACAATCTAACGGACATATGATGTAATATTGAAGAGAATTTGTAGAGCTATCAAAGCAAAAATCGAATTACATTATATCATTGCTACTGGGATAAACTTATATGATGGGGATAATGGCTCTTGCAAGTAATGATGAGAGAGAAATTTTCTTGTTTATGCTTGATAATTGCTTACATGGACCTGGGTAGACTTAAAAAATCACAACTCACTGAAGTATGGAACCTTTATATTCATGACAAACTCTCGAATTATGCAAGCTGTTTAAGTACCACTAACATCATGGCCTGTGGATATACATTACCTTGCTCTCAGTAAGGCAATTAGTGGGTAGCTTATCCTTCTAGGTTTATGAACAATGGCACCATCTCATGTGCTAAAGAGAACATTCATTAAGAATATATATATGTTATTATATATCTATGTTATCAAACCAAATTTTGTTGAAGATCTCTAGGCTATACAAGCTATTTGTTTCAAGTTTGAAGGTAAATTTCAATTATTGATGATTTCTAATTCTGGTTTCGTATTTTGAGCTCTAAGAGAAAAATTGATGTATCTGGGCAACCATTATGCCAAGTAAAGAGAATATGAAGATAACCTTTATTGAAAAACAACATATATCAGAGATATTGGTCACGTTATAGAGATATTTTATTAGCCATAGTAACCAATTCTGAGTGAGGAATGAAGAGAGAGAGAGAGAGACAAAGAAATGAAATGAAATGTTATAGTAACCATCTTGAAAATGGCAAAATTATCGACGAAAACAAAGTGAGACAATCCTTGTGGATTTAATACAATGTATGGGTACAAAAAAACACTAAAATCATCATCATCATCGGTAATGCCCAGGGATACCCAGCAACAGGCTGTGTCCGAGAGAATATTGCACGGATCGCCGAAGAGCTTCATCAATGGCCGCCTTCTTGTAATGTGGCGTCTTAGGAATCTTTTCCTGTCTTGATGTTGCATCGCTTCTTCTAGCTACAGATTTGTAGACAGAAGGTAAGATGAGATGGAAGCATTGGCGGGTCTTTCCAGGCTCCACATCATGCATGTGCGCGTCATCGACAACGACATTTCTTGCATGTCAATTGCTGGTTGATTAGCACATCCACAAGCCGACGTGACTGGCCCAACACAATAAGGCTTTTGCAGGAGGTGAAGACATAACGACGGTAATCACATATGCTTAGCAGTGCTCGAAAAAAAATAAAATGTTGTTTTCCAAAAACTTGGAAAACGTTCAAATATAAAACTTAGAGGGTCACCCGAGTTTTCTCTTTTTTTTTTTTGTTGGGCACTGTCAATGCGGAGTCGACACCAACTGTGGATGCTCCCTCTGTTCCTATAATCTCAAAAACGGTCTGTGTCGAGTGTTGTTGAAGGACCCTTCTCGCTGAAGCACACAACTCCACGATCGTCATCTTCAACGGAGATAGGGTGTTGATATAGAGTAAGCAGTAGGGGATGCGTTGCTTGGTGCTGTGGTTTGAAAAGCAGATGACGTGAAGGCGGCTATTGTAAGTGTTAGGGTGCAACAGTTCCTAGACGTAGAAGAGAAGGTGAAAGGGGGTAGGGAATGCCATATGGGGAGGAGGATGCAAGCAGCCAGCAGGCTAGCTGCATGATATCATGAGGGTGGATAGAGAAGTGCGTCAGGTACGTCAAGTAGGAAAGGAGCGGGAAGGGGGTTGATCGCCATTGTATTGGTAAAGGGGCAGCTAACTAATGGTTTGGTAGAGCCGAAGGAGAGAGAGATCTGGTTGGCCACTCTCAAGAGTGACAAAAGACGGTCTGAGGGAGAATCGAAAAGAATGATAGCAACGTGGTCACTGGTTGAGGATCAACATGCTAGTGACGGTTAGCTGCCAGCTACATTGCACGTGTGTGTGTGGTTAGAAGGAGATTGGTGAGGGTAGGAATACCGTGGGGTAAACTGAGAGTGGGCGACTCTGCATGGCAGAGGGGTGGTTAAAAATGTGTGTGTGTGCGCGCACGGCGCAACTATGAGAGAAAAAGAGAATCAAGCTGCAATTGGAACTGGCCGATGACGGCTCCAGTGCATGTGTGGAGGGAGAGGGAGAACTAGAGAAAGTGTCGCCACCTCTGCATGAGGGTGGTAGAGGTTTGTGTGGCTGGGGGACACATATTGTAGACCACGAATAAGAATAAGTGGGCAAGATTGAAGTTTGGCTGCGTGTGAAGAGGAGAGAGAGAGTGTGTTGGACAGTGGTTAGCTCGTGTCAGAATGCCCTTGCGAGTCTGCATGTTAATCATCGCCGTAGAGCGAGAAGGGTGTGGGGTTGCATGGTTGGTGAGAACTGAGAGAAAGCGACAGAGCTGTGGGTGTTTGTGGTCGTTATTCGACCAGAGAGAGAGATTGAGGGAATCTGCACTGCCGCTGACTCACACACTATTCTTTGTTGATGGTGACGTCTGGCAATTTTGTCATTGGTCCTGTGTCGTTGTCGCTGATGTTGTGGGTTTCCATCAACACATGTTGCTGTATGATAGTTGCATGCTATTACACCCCCCTTTTTTTTTTGCTTGTCTGGTGGTGTCTCCAGGTGGTGTTGTCGTTGCGCCACTGTTGTAACCACGTGTTATGTCCTCTTAATCTACCTTGCGACCAAGCTTTATACCTTAAGTTCTTGAGTGGCACAATGTGTTTCCATATTGCGTTGTTTTCTCACTATCCCCATCTTCTGTTGCATATGCTGTTATTTTTAATTGAATGAACAACTACTGTGCTGCTTAACGATATCAATGATAGTGTCATGTTATCTCTTGTGCACAATTCCAAACTCCTCTTGTCCCCGTTCACCGGCCACGTGCACTAAAATGGTGAATCATTCCCACGAGAGCACACCCTTTCTAATTGATCTTCTCATTCCTCTTCAAACTCGGACATCCTTTTGAAGGTCTGCTTCGGTTATCCCTATTCCATTAAAATTCCCGTCCATATCTTCTTCTTATCAAATTGTATCATCTAATACAAATTAATTTACCATCTTACAGAGATATTTCCACCAATCGGTGTACATATGTTTACCAATTTTTCGTTTGTGTGTTTTACTAAAACCTTTCTATTATAAGGTACGTCTCTTATGAATTGTACACCTCCATTTGAAATATGCAAAAGCCATGAAGTCCTTCAATACATACATCAAGTGCTTCGATGATGAATATAGAAAATCAAGTCCATAAACACAAAGGGAGCAAAGAGGTAGATAAAATTTAGAAACTAACTTAGCTGTATCAATATTGCAAAAAATAGAATCCTCCATAGAAACCATTTGTGCATCACCAAGGACTTTGCTCTGATACCACTACTACAGATGGAAGTCGTGGCTCCTTGCAAAATACATAGAATAACATGCTACAGATAATATAACAATAGATCTCCATACCTGCGTAATCGTATATGCGTAAACGCCATAGCAAATCTGACATGACAGAGGCAGAGAGCGAGACAGAGTAAGCGAGCGCGTGCAGGTGCACCTCCTAGCTAGAGCGGAGTGCTACGTCGGCACGGTGAGAGAGAAGAGAAGAGAGGAAAGAAGAATACACAGACACTGGGTGCAATCTCCCCCCATGCAAGAGTGACCATTTCCCTCTTGCACGTATTTCATTTATAGATTTCTTCAATGGTCAATGTGAGTATAAATTGGCCGGCCGGACATAAATGGCCAAAGCTCATAAAGAGCACTTGAATAATAACACGTACATAAAATATAATATCCTTTTGCAATAGCCTAGCTCGGTCAAGCCTTTTCCACCTGTCAGCTACAATAAATAGTAAAATGTCAATTCCATAATAGTTAGAGGCTGATGAGTTGGTGCCAGGACACACAATTTTGCCTATGGGTGAGAGGGACGTAGCTATCCCATTGTCGACGTTGACACATCGATACATGATAGGTAGTATCGATGATGCAGTGATTGAAGATAGTGAGTTGGTGCCAGGTTTGCACATATTTCTTTAGCGTTTGGGTGTCTCATGTTCGACTTACTTGTGTCGAGGCTCGACCTAGCAGCTGCAGTGGGAGCATTTGCAACATTGATTGTTAGTCATGCCATGAATGACACTAGCATGATACATAATGGAGTTTTGCAGACCATGCGAAGTAGTCTACGGGCTTTACATGCAGGATCTAGTGTGGGTACACACACTCGCCTACCACCAGAGTCGAGATGATTGCCTGTAGATTGATAGAGTGAGCCAGTGGGCATAGGTTGAGAGAGTCTCTCTCCTAGTTTCTTGTACATACTAGTAGTTTAGCTAGTAGGTCTCACTTATTGGCACATCGCCTTTAAGTGGGAGTTTGTTGGGGTAAAGACACCGCGCCTTTGCCCGGGGCCAAACGTCCGGTGTTCGACTGTCGTGCACCGTGCGTACACTTGAGGTTGCTCCGCCCACATCGTCTCGTGCTTCTCCCCTTCCCCACATGACACACACCACACCGTGCACACACGCACAAACAATAGCATGAATTTGAGAGAGATCTTCATTCACATCATTCACTTCCATATAAGTATCCTCATTGACTTGCAAATCATTCTCAACTACTTTGCATAAAGGAGAGGGATACCTAGCATCCACTTTGGCATCACACACGCACACACACTCACAAACAATAGCATGAAGTTGAGAGAGATCTTCATTCACATCATTCACTTCCATATAAGTATCCTCATTGACTTGCAAATCATTCTCAACTACTTCGCATGAAGGAGAGGGATACTCAACATCCACTTTGGCATCACACACATGCTCGTTTTTCATTGTATGCACATTGGACACATCAACAATGGCATCTACAACCTGATTTGCATTATGCTCATTCTTCAAAACTTCACTAGTTGCATCCTCTTCCTCCTCATACACTTTTGCATTGATAAAAACATCATCTTTGGCATGTGAAGCACCATTAAGTGGCATAAACAATAAGGATGGCATTATATGTACATTCTTCTCAATATCTTTCTCCTCATTAAACGCTTTTCGCTCTTTCCCAAGAGAACCATCATGATAAAATATTACATTAGAGGATTTCTTTGTGTCCACATCAATGCATAGAGAAACCTTTGGCACCATGTCACCCTGCAATCCAAGCTCTCTCAATCTCTCTAGCTTCCAGTCCTTATGCTTTGCAACCTTTACTACTACATCATCAAATGTATGTGGCCTTTTCAACTCGACTTTCAATCTTGAATCATGCCTTAAGCTTTGCATAAACATACACTTCTTAAGCATAAGAGGAGGAACATCACTACCCAAAGCAACACACCATCTCTTCCACAAAGCATTGAACTCCTTGACAAATGCTTCTACACTTTTGCATTAGGAAAAATATGAACCCTCTAGGGGCCCTTTGGGATTAAGGTTAACCAGCCAATGAGAAGAGGGTGGTGGACACACTGTATGCCCTCAAAAATGTAGGGGGACAAAGTAGTCTTACACTTCTTAAATGGGCTTTTACCTAGTGAGAAGGTGGGGGGGGGGGGGGGGGGCATATGGAACCTCCAACTTCCCTCCTTTTTTATCCGGTTTTGAAAAAATCCCAAAAATTTGAAATTTTTCAAAATTTTCAAAACTCAAATTTCATCTTCTTAAAACCCCCCTAAAACTATTTTATGGTCAAAAAAGCAGTTTTTGACCTCAAAAAGTCAAAACGTGCACCCAAAAACAAAAAAAGATTTTTCAAAATTTTTAAAAAACTTTTGAAAAATCTTTTTTTGCTATCCAGAGCTCCCCTAAAAGTAGTTCTTAGGCAAAAAGTGATTTTCTCTCTCTAGAACCCCTTTTCCAACCCCTCCTTGGTTGCAACCATCACACTCATCCTCTACTCCAACACTCTCTCTCTCTACACCATCTCCATTGCTGCAGCAAGGAAGCTCCTCTCTCCTCCCCTACCACCTTCCATTGCCACACCAAGCAAAGGTTATCCACCTTCTCCTCCCATTGCCACACCAAGCAAGGGTTATCCACCTTCTCCTCCCATTTCCACAAGGGTTATCCACCTTCTCATATCACTTTATCCTCTGTACATTGTAGCAGCAAGCAAGGTCCTTCTCCTCCTCCTAGTTTTCTTTGCTCAACCATGGCCAACTCTACTTCGCAAAGGCGGCCAAAGGATGAGGTCACAGCACTTGCATGCCACAACACTAGAGGTGTAGATGATGAGTGGGTTCCACAAGAGTTCACCAAAGGTGCTTGGGTATACATGCAACCATCTGCTATTGGCCCTCATCGTGTGCGGAATCGTGCAAACTTGGATCTTCATTGGAAAGGAAAGCTCCTTGGCTTCAAGAACCGCAAAGACAAGGGAACCGTAGCCATTGCGCAACATATTTTCTCAATGTCAACCATGCATTTGCAACAACCACCTCGATTTCCAACACATTGTAAGTACATGTTTTGAGAATACAAAGCTAGGTGTGAAAACACAGTGTAATGTTATTATGGATTCATACTTAAGATTTGTCATGCATTTATAGTCATATTTCCATCCACGTTGGGGGAGGAGCAGCCATTACATAGTCTCTCCGGCACATTCAATGCTATACATGCGGATATTGGAGCAATAATGTTCCCACATCTTTGCCCAACCAAACTGGTTCAAAGAAGGATTTTCTTCTATTCTCACTCCTATATTGTCCCTACTTCTACACAAGCGTTTGGAACGCTTGAACCCATCAAAGTAACTTCCTTATTAAGTATGGAGTGGCCGGTGCCAGATTTGTGGTCGGTAGCATCTTTCGAGCAAAAGATGATAATGGATGTCCAAAACTCTTTGAAATACTCTAAAGCTTCTAGGTCTGTGAGCTTGAGTTGGTGTTTGCCTATTCATTGTTTTGTGCACATTTTTAAAGAGTTTGGATTTGTGGAGACTACCACAATGCTTGTATGTAAAGATGCGCATTACGAGGAATTAGGAAGGCTTTTAGAAGAGGACTGGGGTTTTGTGGAGGGCATGCACAACGGGGATTGGTACCTTCCATTGGCTCAACTGACCCAAAGGCCATAGCGCAGTCCCTCTTGATTGGGGAGTTGCCTTACGCGCAAAATAGGCCCCAGAAAATGGTCAAAAAAATTATGAACTCCTCATATACATGATGTAAAATCACCGTTTTGGAAGTAATAAAAAATATTTGAAATTGTCTCTCTATCTTGCAAATTCTTTTGAATGTGATTTGTCAATCTTGAAAATTGTTTCAATTGGTGATATGAAAATTGTTTTGATATGTGACTTTGTAATTTCAAGTTCTGTATGTAATTTCAATCAATTTCAGTAAATTTAGGTATTTTATGTTCCCTAGGGGGTAGATAAGCCTACCAAGGGCCAAAAAAAGCCTGGCCACAAGGGCGCACAAATGGCCCATCCATCAATTTTGGATAGGCCATTTGCGCGCCCTTGTGACCAGGCTTTATTTTTCCCCTTGCAGGCTTATCTACCCCCTAGGATACTTACAAAGCACAAATTTATTGAAATGAATTGGTTTTGCATCATTCATTTAGATGCACCCTTTCTATGGAAATTCCAGCATATGTTCACACTCAAGGACACTAGAAAAGGTGAAATCAATTATGAAATGAAGTTTCCAGCACACTATCACCTGCTTTAGCTCTACCTAGTACACCCCTGCACCAAAAAGTCCAATTACATTGGACATTTGAAAAATCCAAATTAATGTTGCATAGACACTTGGTTTCACAATATGTTATTTTTTTTGATATCCTATAGGGAATTCAAAGCTTGAAATGGCCCAAAAAGGGTGTCCACAAGGATCCATGTAAAATAATGTTGCAAAACCAATAGGTTTTTGTAAATTTGTGCTTTTTAAGTACCCTTGGGGGTAGATAAGCCTATAAGGGGCAAAAAAAAAATCTTGGCCACAAGGGCGCGCAAATGGCCCATCCAAAACTGATGGATGGGCCATTTGCGCGCCCTTGTGGCCAGGCTTTTTTTTGCCCCTTGTAGGCTTATCTACCCCCAAGGGTACTTAAAAAGCACAAATTTACTAAAATTGACTGAAATTACATACAGAACTTGAAATTACAAAGTCATTTCATTACAAAGATAATAGACACAGTAGACACAACTATTGATCATATTGTCATTGGACAGTCAAATCATTACAAAGATAAGGGTGTGCAATACAAAAATAGGGGTAACTTCGGCTAATGATCGAAGTCTTGTCGCAATCGACGTGCAAGCTGCACATCTTTTGGCTGTATTGTCACTCGCTTTGCATGTATGGCACATAGGTTGGTATCTTCCAACACCGAAATTATGTGGGCCTCTGCAGCTTCTTGAACAGCCTCTAATGCTATTGCTTGCATTCTATACTGATTTCCATAGCTTTGAAGCACCTCCTTCACAGTGCGAGCAAAGGGGGCACGTTGAATCAAAAGCTCTGTCGTCTTCTGGTAGTGGCGGATTTCTGCAAATGCCCTTGCTATTTTTTGGCGCCGCTGCGGTTGTCTTGGGGGCACTTTCACATTTGCTGGTGGGCGGCATTTAGGCTTCTTGAAAAACTTAGACTTGCGCCTGTTTACATGCTTAGGGGCTGGTTCTGCAGCCTCTTCTAATTCTTCATCTTCCCTTGGCTGCCGATCTTGTTATGTGGGGAGAGCTCCTTGGCCTCTAGGCAATGTCTTCCCCCCAACGGCCACCCGGTGTGTGCGCGGTATTTTTTTCTCGCAGCCATGGTGGCTCACTCTCTGATTCAGTGTCTGTATGGACCACCCGAGTCCTGGATGGTCCTGCTTGTGATTGGTGGCGCGACGGCTACTCCCTATCGGACTCTGTTGTTTGCTGGCCCTCTTCTTCTCTCCAGCGCTGGGCACGTTGCTTCATTCTCCTTCTAGGTGTTATATCTTGAGGAGGTGGAGATTCAATAGTCCTCGATGACTCTCGTGCCCTACCACCATGCCCACTACCAGATGAGTTCCTGGAACGGCCAGGCGTTCGTGGCCGTTTTCTTGTGCCTTTAAGCCATGACGGCTTCTCACATCCTTGGAGGGTGTTTTTGTTGGCAGGTGGATGCTCTTTCGCGGTTTGTTTGGTGCGCGCCATTTCGTTGGTAAGAGCTCACCTGTTCTTAAGAAATGAGTGGTTTATGAGAGCATGCAATATTTATAAGGGCCCATTTAAAAAGGGCCCTGTTCACACTAATTTTTTTATAAAAAGTATTATTTTTTAAATAAACATGTCGCTAAGAGTTGGACCCTGCGTTCACGTTTAGTGACTCGCACAGTATCCACTTTGATCCTTGTCGCACTCTGCATCGTCGCCATGCAGCATGCTTGGTGGGACCTTGCGACATTTGCCACTTGTTGCTATGCTCTTGACGACTCCATTTCCGCACTTCAATAGCAATCTTGGATTGTCGCGCATGCTCCATTGTGAGCTTACGAGAAAGTGTTGTGCGAAAAAACCAATTGAACATCTCCTCCAAATAATTGGATTGCCCCATTCCACCACCATGTCGAGTATTTTTGAAGTACACTCCCCTTGCTCGATAATGGGACTTCTCCATGCCTTGAGTGCTAAAAATTTCAAGCGATCCATACTTGTGCATAAAAAATGCACCATGCGCAAACAAGATATGTTGTTCACATGAGTAAACGATCCACATTATAAATAAAAACAATCCCTTGTAATGAATACACCATGTAAAATGACTTACCATGTAATGTGTGATGTTATTTTCACCCCAAGAAAGGGTGAAGACCTTGGCAAAATCCGCCAAGGCTTCTTGAAATGATTGGCGTTGTTTTTCTGTTGTGCTGTTAAGGCCCATAAGCTTGACCATTTTATCAAAATGTGGCCAAACTTGCTTGCGCTTGTTTGCCATCTCGCCATTTGAATCATTGTCGGTAGTAGCTTTGCATAACTCCTTCCAAAGCTCCCAAAGGTTACCTGCCTGCTGGTTGGAGCTGTTTTGAGCATCATATCGACTTGGCTTTCCTTGGGAAACTTTCTTCAAAAAGTGTCTAGCTTTTTGTCCACTCATTGACACTTGTTGAGCAATTTCATGGGCCTCCCCTGTGTTCTTTGCAGCAACGATAGACACATTTCCACCGTGACAGCCAATGGAATTCAAGAGTACATCCACTCTTTCGATCGGTTCCTAGGACTTTTCCAACGGTTTCATTGTGAAAGCATAGTCAATGTGGAGCTTCAATAGCCTATCAAAAATGCGCATGAATGCGTGTAATGTACAAAAATGTACATTCGATAGAGGAAATCGAAAGATTGGATTCCAAGCGTGGTCCTTTTGATCACGATCTGGGGCATTGAGCATGAGACATCTCAGAATAGACGCTTCCCATTCTCTACCTTCATCTCCGACATCATGACAATCTAACTCTTGTTCTCCATGCCCTTGCCATGGAAGCATGGAACCGGCCTTTGCAGTGCTCTTATGTGATTTTTTTCCATTAGGTTTGTACCCTCAAGTGCAAAATGGACAAGGCATGAGAGAAGAAGCCCCTTGTTTGCAGCCAAGCAAACACTTTATGGTCTTCAAATCCCCACCTAAGTGCCACTCCACATCATAACTACCAAAACCCTCAATCTCCAACTTCTGACCTGCAATTTGGGAGTGTATTACTTCTGTGATCCATGGAGTTCTCTCAAAAATCCATGAAAGTACTCCATTGTTCTCTTTGGGCACCTCAATAGCACCCAACCACCAAATGTCTTTCTCTGATTGCATGCTAAAAGATGGGGTGGGAGATGGCTTGACTGAATCCCTTTGCTTGGTTTGCAGAAGGGACTCATTCATTAGAGTGACACTTAGCCTCTCTAACCTTCGGCCTTTCACTATTTGACACTCATCGAGTTTCAGCACAAAAGCGACTTTTGTGCCAAGCACTACAAAATAAATAGTGCTAAGACCTTAAACTTCAGAGTCTATGATAAGAATAATACCAAAGAAAAAAGTAAAGTGTGTCACCTTCTTCAGGTAACTCATAAAATCTAAGCATGGCTTCTTGAAGCCTTCTAAGATCCACGAAAATATTTTTCCACATTGTGTAAGGAAAGCCCTTCTCTGAAGGTCTTATGGATTGTTTCTTACCTTTTCCCCTTGTCTTTGTTGCGCACGAAGCATAAAGGGAAGTTGGCATTGTGTCCTCAATGTGTAGGTTTGTCCCAATGTGGGAGAACACATCTTCGTTTGTCGCCTTCTTTGCGAGCTTGACCTTGTTGACCTTGTGAGGAACGGGAAATAGGTTTTCCACAATGCCATGTTCATTGAGGGCATCCTTTAGGAGTTGGAAAATAGCTTGATAGGCTTTGGTGCTGATTCCAGCCTCATCACAAGCTTGTTGAACGTCATCATCACTAACCACATTTCTTAATTTACGCATAAGGTCTTTGGTGACTGCATCCTTAATGTGATTACCTCCAGGTGATTGTAAGATAGAAATCACGTCCTGGGTATTGAGACAACTAGTGAGAAGGTTGACTCGATCATCTTGGCTTGTTCCACCGCATGCCTCCTGGATGAAGTTTCTAGCAACAAATAAACATAAATGATAGAAAATAGTGTGAAGTAAGAATGCATCATGCAAGTAAAGACCAAATCACCTTGTGGTTGTAACTTGTCGTTTGCGTGCTCCTCCCGAATGTGCAAGAGTTTCAATGGATGAATACGTGCGTTTGTGTTCCCTTGCACCAAGGGTTGTTTCTTTCAAGTATGTGATGGTGTCGGTAAGATTCTGGATGTGGGACTCCTTTTCTTGCATTTGTTGTTCAAGAGTTTTAACTACCCTCTCCGAAGAGGCAACACTCTCTTGTAATGCCGTCGTCTTGAGGTGAACAGCTTGACATTCGTGCATCCACATATGCAAAGAAGCACCTGCACCCATACACAACCGCTTGCAATAGCCTAACAAACCTGCTTCTCCCCTCCCAAGAAATTGAAGAAATGTGGAAAGGCTATTAAATGATGGATGTAAGCGGCTTATAGGATCGTAAGGGTACAAATGGCCATCCACCCAAATGTCAACATTGGTCTCACAAGTGGTGCGACGTTCCTGTGATGACCTTTGATCACCTTCACTATTGGTCTTCGATGCAGATGTCGTGGGTGAGCGAATATGTATGCTTTTGGTGTGCGGAGTACGTGGTGGTGGAAGAAAACCATTTGTGATGTCCGTGAGCACCATGGAAGTTGTTGCGTGAGGAAGCAAATGATGAAAAGATAGAGGAGGAAGGGTACAGAGGTTGAGGAAGATGGGAGGAGAGAAGGAGGGAGGGGGGGGAGGGAGAGATTGGGGAGGAGGAGGAAGGTAGGGGCAAGGAGGGAGAGGAGAGGTAGAGAGAGAGAGGAGGGAGGAGGAGGAGAGAACAAAATGTTTATTACTTTTTGGGGGAAAAGAGTTTTGAAAAAATGGACTTTCTAAGCTTGTGGGTTAAAAAATGGGTCAAAAAATGATTTTTGGATATGTATATATGTTGGGAGGGAGTTTTAAGTTAGAAACAAGTAAAAATATTTTTTTTTTTTAAAAGTCAAATTTTGTCTCTTTGTGACCCACGTTTTTGCTGATGTGGACACACCCCTATGCTTCATTCACTTTAAAAAAAGCTAGAGAGAGAAAGTAACCCTTTAGGTCCACATCCTACATTTGTCCTAAAAAAAGGCTAGAAAAGCCTACTCAAAACTACCTTCTTCAATGCCCTTGCCCCCTAAATCCCACACAACATTAGCCTTAATCCCTAAAAATTAGGATTCCTTACAATGCCCATGCAAGGTTCATATTTCTCCTAATGGTCATCATCATGCATAAGCCCTTCAATGGAGTTCCATAGATTGGTTGGGTCCTCTGCCTTCTTATAGTGCCCAACAAAAGACTTCTTTACCTCATGATAAGTCATCACTTGCAAAGGTTGAGATGATTTCAACCAAGGTTCATACTCATAATACCATGTCCTTGCATCCTCTTTCAAGAAAAGAACAAAATCTTCAACATAAGCATTGGATCTTCCTTATTTGAATCAAATAAGCAAACTCCAATTTCTCAATGAAGTCCTCAGCATCTTCATCCACATGACCATAATACTTTGGAAACTCTGCCATCATGTCAACAAAACTTGTAAATTGAAGGTCACTTGAAGCAACTCCTTCGTGACGGGCACCAAAACACTATCGGACAAAAGAAAAAGTGGGACACCTCTATAGCTATATAGCCCAAGAGCGTTCAAACTTCAACCTCAATACCAAAACGTATACCAAAACCACTCTTAGTAAACCCCAACCAAAAGGCTTATGCTCCCTTGGGAATTTACAAGCACACGGCAACCCAAAGGACCATAGCACATAGCAGTAAAACATTGTCAAAGCACGAATTTATAGCACATGCCGACCAATGCATATGAATACAAGTGCCTCGCCTTTCACAATTGAACATCACAAACCCACAACTTCAACATCAATTCCATAATTCATAGATATATACCCTTCCAATCTGTTTGCACACAATTTGCCACTAGGCTGCCATAGCCATAACCCTGCAAAGAACTAGTCATAACTTAAAGAGCACATTCCAACCAATGAATATGAAGACAAGTGACTCCCCTTTCACAATTGAACATCACAAACCCACAACTTCAACATCAATTCCACAATTCATAGATACATACCCTCCCAATCTGTCTCCACACAATTTGCCACTAGGTTGCCATAGCCATAACCCTATAGAGAACTAGTCATGACTTGAAGGGCACAACTCCAATTGGGGCACTTTAAAGCTTGAAAAAAACCTTGAAAAATGATTGGCGAGAAAGATGATGATGACAAAACTTTAATCTACATGCCGCTACATGAAAAATTGACACGAACAGAGAGCTGTCCCAATACGACTACACGTAGAGAAGGCAAGGCGAGGGCAAAAATTGCATCAGAAACCTTTAAGGAGGCACAACAGACTAAAACCTGTAAATTTTTTATCTTTGTCTAAACGTTTTTAAGTTTTTACATGATTTTTGATTATATACAAGTGTCACTTCAAATAAATCACTTATGGGCACTTACAGTAACCCGACAGTTTTGGCGCTACACTAGTGACTTGCACTTCATGTACATGTGCTTGCTAAACCAATCATAAAATCCCAAAAGAACATGTCCAAACACCCTAATGAAATTATATATCAAGCCCATAAGTATAATTTTTACCTAAAATGGGGTTCTTAAAATGTGTGCAGCAATGCATATGATGTCTAAGCTCAAAATTAAGCCCAAATTTCAAGTTTAGACTCTCCTTGATATGCTCTATTCACCTCAAGTTTTGCTTTGCAATTCTAACATCCCTTGGTAGGCCTATCACTCCTTATTATATCTTGGTTGTTGTCAGCTTCTCTAGGAGGTTATTTAAGACAAAGATGCTTCAAATTGGGTGAAAGTAGGTCTCTAAGCTTGTTTTGTGGTGCTAAATACCCTATGCTCTGATGTCATCTTTGGTCCCTAAAATTTCTTTGCAGACATCATACGTGTATGATGTCTATGTGGTCCAAATGAAGTGAAACTCACTCTAGAGGTCTTCCACCACCCAAGCAACTCATAACACTTTTCAAAACTCAATCTCAACACCTTTTGTGCTAGATATGATCAATTCAAGCATTCACTTTACCTAGATCTGTCTCTTGGCCTTTACAAGCCCAAAAATGCTTCAAATTCAATGAAATTTTTCCTATTTTCTTCTTAATTCCTCTAGATCACAAGGGTGCACACATATGTATCCCTTGGCTCCCAATCTCGTCTCAAAGACATCATACACTTATGATGTCTCTCTAGTCACAATGGAATTCTGTTTCTACCCAACATGTTCCTTGATGTGTACAACATGCACATGTGCTCACAGTAAATATTGAATTCGAACTTGCACAAATTCTCCACTTTTTTTACAAGAAATCACCCCAAAAGAGTAAAATACACTCAATATTCAATCTATATGTCCAAATGAAATGAAACTTGGTGTATGTGCTCAACACAACTTGCAAAAGATGGGTGTAAAGTCAAAAGTTCAGTTTGGTTGCCAGATTCACTTCTCAAACATCATACACATATGTTGTCTACTGATGGATTTTGATTCAGAATTTATCCGCAAGCATCCCCAAGTCTCTAGCACTGGCAAGCACTTCCACCAATTTTCATGCAAAAATATTTTTAGAAACAGAATTTCTTTTTTTTTCCGTTTTTGACACTACGACTTTTGTCTTTTGGGTTGGTCAAAACTTTAGTATGAGGGTGTGCTTAGGGTGAAACATCCCTTTTGAACACTCTAGTGAAGTCTCTTTTGTCAAATTTGGTCTTCACCTAGCCCTTAAGCGTATGAAGTTTGGAGTTGCAGAATTGCAAATTTTCTCAATAGATCTCTTGCATATGCTTTCTTATGCACTCAACATCATTGAGTCATGCACAGTTATCCACTGAAACTTGTTTATTACATTTTTTCCATAAAAAATAACTTTTCATAGATTGTAAATACAAACAAGCATACAAGAAAATAATTATGTAATGGATAGCTCTAGATCATAATCAACATATCCTATCCACAACTACTCCTACACATCAAATAGGGTATTGCACCTACAATTAGAAAAACGTTTCACTCTCTCACATGAACTAGCCATCATTTTTATCACTTCGCAAATCGTTCACACACCGTCTACATTAAAACACTAAAACACCACTAATACTACCTATGGTGGAAAATCCAGGTGAGTCACATGCTCCCCAGCATCTCTCCTACATCTCAAGAGCCCAACTCTCGGATCCTACCTAAAATTAAATAACAAGACTTTGGTGAACTAGACGAACTTTCGCCTCGTAGGACTAGTCTAAAGGTCACCTACCTAGGGCTTGCGTTCCTGGCAGTGGTGCCAATGTTGGCGAATATGGTGCAATCAGACGCTAGCATAGTGAGAACTAAACCAACATACCAAAATTTTGGTCAAGGATGTAGCTAGACCCGCAAACACGTGGAAGCAAGTAGATGGTTGTTAA
The DNA here is from genome assembly GCF_014529385.1 of Adiantum capillus-veneris. Classification (NCBI taxonomy): domain Eukaryota; kingdom Viridiplantae; phylum Streptophyta; class Polypodiopsida; order Polypodiales; family Pteridaceae; genus Adiantum; species Adiantum capillus-veneris. The sequence goes on from NC_140944.1 coordinate 84,896,481, forward strand.
TCACTTACTCGACCTTTTAAGACAATCACTACTAAAGGAAATCAAACTTGAACATCCTATGTGCTTGTGACTGTGAGACAACCTACAACACTTAAGCTATCGAAATCAAGACCAAAAGTCCTCGAGTCGCTTCAAAACTCACCGGGGTTACTCTACATACCTAGACTTCACTTCCTTATGGAATCTGACCCTTTATCCTGCCCGTAACCACTTCGTGCGGCAAACATGTATGAAGACAGGCAGTCTATTGCAAGTCATCAATTCTCAACTTGTATGATCCTAATGTGTATCTCTACTCACCGTGAACATACCGGTATATAAAGAACTTGAAAAACAGACACATAATTTGCAAGATAACTCACCCAAAAGCTCAAGGGAGCCTCGGGGGGTGCATCTTTAAGAAACTATTCATATAACGTGCGTTCAGAGGGTATTAAAAAAACCCCTTTACTTACATGTTCAAGGTAATAAAATGACCCCTTTTTCTTCAAACACTTATAGGTTTTTCTCAAAAATCAATTGAAAAAAACCATTTTGTTATTATAATCTTGTTAAAATTTCAACATTTTGACAATTAAAAACCCCATTTATTTGAACTCGCGTGGTAACTTACATGTGTAAGAGGTGAACCCCCCGAGGTGGGCGCTCACCTCATGATGGAACTAAAACTTTGCAAGCTTGGTGTTGGAGCGTAGCCCTTGCCATTGCTAATTAGTTCGTGGTGTCAGCTTCGCAATCGCTACTCCATAGCATGAGTAGCAAAGAGATAAGACCTCCTCTCTCTCTTCCTCTCTCTCTCTCTCTCTCTCTCTCTCAGTTACACAGACACGAAACAGTGAACACAATAGTTTGATTAATTCCAAAAGAAAAATTCATTTAGGGTTACAAGAATTTGGCTTATATACAATCCTCCTTAGAGGCTCAGTCCCACCAAAAATGATCTCTTAACCCTTACAAAATATCCTGTTGATTATACAATACAAAAATGGTGTAACTTTTCCGTGTTTAGCCGTCAACATTATGTAATGTGTCCTCATGGTTTTGTCATAAAAGGATAGGAAGATAAAGTATGCAAATGTAAGAAAGCTTTGTATGGGTTGAAGCAATCTTCTCATGCTTGTTCTGACACTCATTTGGTTAAACAAGGCTTTCGTAACACTCCAACAAAAAGCACTTTGTATGTAAAGCATGAGAGTCATGTAATTCTCATCGTTGTTCTTTATGTTGATGATTTGTTGATCATTGGACCCAATGAGACACAATTGCTGAACTCAAGGCTGATTTGAATGCTAAACTCTTTCAAGATGAAAGAGTTGGGGTTGTTCCATCATTACTTGGGCATGGTTTAAGTAGTGTGACGGTGGTATTTCCTTGTGTCAAACGAATTACATAGAGCCATTTTTGTGTAAGTTTGGACTTGAGGACTGCAAACCTATTGTTACTCCCATGGAAACAGGTTTGAAGTTGAGTCTTCATGATGATGGTGATCCTACCAATGTCACTCTTTACCGAACTATTTTTGGTTGTCTTATTTATGTATGCAACATGAGGCTTGATCTTCAATTTTCAGTCTCACAGGTCACTTGATGTATGCACAGTCCACGGTCTAAGCATTGGTAGGCTATCAAGAGGAGTTTTTGGTACTTGAGTGGCACCTTTCATCTTAGCTTGTTTTATCCCAAAAGGGGGGATCTTTTCCACTAGATTTACATGTTTTTTTGGACCCAAATTGGGCTTCTATTTTGACATGTGAGTGTCCACAAGTGGTTTCTGTTTCATGCCAAAAAATTCATGCATATCATGATTGATCAAGAAGCAACCTACTGTGGCCACTTTCAATTGTGAGGTTGACTACAAGCAAGCCTTCAGAGCTACAAATGAGTGTGTATGGCTCATGCTTATTTGGGTATTGGCCAGGACGCTGCCAACATCATCTACACTAACAGTCAAAGTGCATTGGTGTTGCGAGGAGCCTAGTTTTTCATGCTCGCACAAAGCACATTGATTTGCACTATCACTATGTCAAGGAGAGACTTTCAACAAGAGAGATCACCTTGGCTTATGTGCCAATGCAGGACAACCTTGTAGATCTATTCACAAATCCATTGCCATGGTCGAGCGTTCGCAGGTCGACAAAAATTTTGGGAAAGCTCGAAGAGCTTGGTCTGCTCAGAATTTTGATTTGGGCTCATTTCAGACTCTGTTTCCACTACAGGCAGTACTGCACAGGCTATTTCGTCATTTTGTGTAGAATTTTTGTCAGTGCCGTTTTCTGCATAACAGGTGCCTTATAGTCTTCTACGGTTTGTGCTATATAGCACAGGTTGTTCCCGCTACATTTCTCCTATTTTCGGGCAGTTTTCACATCAGATGCAACATTTACCATGGCTGACAACAACAACAAAGATGTGTTCAAGATGTTTGCTGCTGAGGACATGTTGGATGGGGACAACTACCCTATGTGGGATTATATGATGCAACATGTTCTTGTGTCAAAAGGTGTTTGGAACATTGTGCAGGGCATTGATGTACGTCCTGGTTATGAGGATGTAGGCGATGTTGAGGATGTTGCAGGTCTTGCTGCAAGGATTGCAGCTGCTAGAGTTGTTTTGCCTACGGCAGAACAAGCTCTTTGGGACGTTAAGGATGTGCAGGCTCATGCATTGATTGCGTTGTCTGTGAAGCGCACCATTGTTCCTCACATCCGTTCAGCAAAATCTGCAAAACAGGCTTGGGATATTCTAGCAGGTCTTTATGCAAGCCGCAATGAGGCTAAAATTGCTTTGCTGCGTAAAGAGCTGGAGTCGAATATTATGCATGAGGAAGATGATATGGACACTTTCCTTGCTAGTGTCAAGGATATCAATGAGCAACTCATTTCCACAGGTGAAGTCATTTCGGACAGTTCCCTTGTGCAGACTGTTCTTGATACCTTACCAGATTCTTACCCGACATTTGCTAGTACTTGGAGACTTATGACCCAAGGAAATCCAGAAGTTGTCAAGTTTGATGCATTGCGCACATTGCTGTTGCAAGAGTCACTTTCTAGAAAAAACAGGACTAGGTAGCGTGCAGTTGAACAGGCTTTTATTGCTTCTCAAAGAAAGGGTGGCAACAGCAATGCAGCCACTTCTTATGGTTCTGCTGTGAGTGGCAAAAATTATGTTCCTAATGCTTCTGCTGGCAGCACTTCGTCTGGAAATTATGGTGATAAGGGCAAAAAGAAGATGCGTTGCCATTATTGTAAAGCCAATGATCACTTGATCAAGTCGTGTCCTAAGTTGAAGGCCAAAGAGGCTAAGAAGAAAGACGGTGGTTCCACTGCAAATGCTGGTTCCACTACAAATGCAGCTATTGTTGAGTCTTCTGTGAAAGGAGACTGTGTTGCCGATGTTGATGCAGAATGGGCTTTTAGTGCAGAGTGCACTTACAATCCTGTTGTCCATGATGCATGCTTGTCAGTTGTTGCAGATTCACATGTGTGGTATTACGACAGTGGTGCTACAAAGCACATTACCTCACATCGTGAGTTGTTTACCTCTCTCGAGTCTGTCCCTCATGGGAATTCAGTCACTTGTGCCAACAATGCCTCTTATCCAGTTCAGGGAGTTGGAAAGATTGTGCTTACTGCTGTTAATGGCAGTTCTTTCACACTTGTTGATGCACTTTATGTACCTGGGATCAAGAAGAATCTCTTATCTGTATCCGCACTTGCTAGACTTGGACTTGTAGTCAAATTTGTCGATGACAGATGTACAGTTCATGATCTCAGTTTTGGTGATGAAATTGTTGAATCTAGTCTTTTGTTCCGTGGGCTGTATAAGCTCACTTTGTATGACAAGTGTGGAAAAAATTTTGCAAATGCTGTTGCAGATTCAAGGGCTATTTCAGATGCAAAGCTTTGGCATGCACGTTTTGGTCATCTGAATTTTTCCAGTTTGCTACGTTTGCAGAAATCTGATATGGTTGCTTCTTTGCCACCTCTTGAAGCACCTGTCAAACACGTTTGTGAAGGCTGTATTTTGGGTAAGATGCAGCGTTCTAAATTTCCAAAGGATGGTTCAGTTCGGGGCACATGCAGGTTGCAGCTTGTGCATAGTGATGTTTGTGGGCCCATGCAAACTCCGTCCTTGGGTAATTACCTATACTTCGTGACTTTCATTGATGATTACTCCAGGCATGCATAGGTATTTCTACTTAAAGCGAAGTCCGAAGTTTTTATGTGCTTCAAACAATTTCTGGCTATGGCTGAAAATGTCTCGAAATGTACTATGGGCACCCTCCGTTCCGATGGAGGGGGGGAGTATATGTCGCATGAATTTAATGCATTTCTGGCTAGTCATGTGATAAAAAACCAATTTTCAGTGCCTTATACACCTCAGCAAAATGGTGTTGCTGAGAGGAAAAACAGGTCACTGATGGAAATGGCACGATGTATGGTCAAAAGTCAAGCTTTGCCGCATTCTTTTTGGCTTGAGGCCATCATGTGTGCCACTTATGTACTTAACAGGTGTCCTACGAAAGCTTTGCAGTCTATTACTCCATATGAAGCATGGCATGATAGAAAGCATTCTATTGAGCACATGCGTGTTTTTGGCTGTTTGGCATATGCTTTGGTGCCACAAGTGCAGCGCAGAAAATTGGATGATAAGGCTGTCAAATGTATTTTTGTTGGTTATAGTGCTGAAGGCAAAGGTTACGGGTTGTATCATCCGCAAACAAAACGTATTCTGGTTTCTCGGGATGTAGTGTTTGTGGAAGATTCTGTTCAGCCCTTGTTGTCATGTACTAGAGATAGTAATGTAAGCTCACAGCACATTTATGACACTTTGTTGCCTCTTTTCAGTGGTGGAAATACGAATGTAAGTTCCAATGAGGCAAATGTACAACCTATGGGGGTTTCTAAAAATATTTTAGATCAGCCTATTACTGATGCAGATGTACATGATGTACTTGATGAGGAAAGGGTTGAAAATGAGCAGGCTAGAGGTATGCCAAAATGGCTGGTGCACACCTTGCGTGATAGTAAATTGGATGCACCTTTGTCTAGTCGTACTCGTTCAGGCTCTCGCCATGCATCTTATGCATCAGATTGTTATGCTTTGGCTGTGTCTAGTTTACATGATGTTGAGGAGTGCCTCTGTCTTTTGATGAAGCATAGAATTCAGAAAATTGGATGGCTGCCATGCAATCAGAATTTGATGCACTTATAGAAAATGACACATGGACTTTATGTGATTTTCCTCCTGGCAAAAAGGCCATTGGTACGAAGTGGGTTTACAAGTTGAAACGCAAACCGGATGGTGAGATCGATCGCCATAAGGCTCGACTTGTTGCAAAGGGTTATGCACAACAAAAAGGCATAGGTTATGAACAGACTTTTGCTCCCACTTGTCGTATGAAAACTGTGCGTTTTCTATGTGCATTGGCAGCTCATTTTGGTTGGGATGTACATCAATCATACATTGTTACTGCTTTCTTGAATGGTGACATATTTGAGGAAGTTTATGTAACGCAACCTCGCGGTTTTGTCATAAAAGGACAAGAGGACAAAGTGTGCAAATGTAACAAGGCTTTGTATGGGTTGAAGCAATCTCCTCGTGCTTGGTATGGGAAAGCTGACACTCATTTGGTTAAACGAGGCTTTCGTAACAGTCCAACAGAAAGCACATTGTATGTAAAGCGTGAGGATGATGTATTTCTCATTGTGGTTCTTTATGTTGATGATTTGCTGATCACTGGACCAAATGAGAGACATATTGCTGAATTTAAGGCTTATTTGAATGCTACTTTCAAGATGAAAGATTTGGGGCTGTTGCATCATTACTTGGGTATACAGTTTAAGCAGTGTGATGGTGGTATTGCCTTGTGTCAGAAAAGTTACATAGAGACTTTGCTATGTAAGTTTGGACTTGAGGATTGCAAACCTATTGCCACTCCCATGGAAATAGGTTTGAAGTTGAGTCTACATGATGCTGGCGATCCTGCTGATGTCACTCTTCACCAAACTGTTGTTGGCCGACTCATTTATGTATGCAACACGAGGCCGGATATTCAGTTTGCAGTCTCACAGGTCAGCAGATTTATGCATAGCCCAGGGTCTAAGCATTGGCAGGCTGTCAAGAGGATTTTCCGCTACCTTACTGGCACTTTACATCTTGGCTTGTTTTATCCCAAGGGGGGATCATTGCCGCCAGACTTACATGCTTTTTCGGACTCAGATTGGGCTGGTTGTTTTGACATGTGAGTGTCCACAAGTGGTTTTTGTTTCATGCTTGGCAGTTCATGTATATCATGGTTGAGCAAGAAGCAACCTATTGTGGCCACTTCGAGTTGTGAGGCTCAGTACAGGGCAGTCTTCACAGCTACGGTTGAGTGTGTATGGCTCAGATGCCTTATGGCTGATTTGGGTGTTGGACAGGACACTGCCAACACTATCTACACTGACAGTCAGAGCGCATTGGCAGTTGCGAGGAACCCAGTTTTTCATGCTCGCACAAAACACATTGAGGTGCATTACCACTATGTCAGGGAGAGGCTCTCAGTAGGAGAGATCAGCTTGGCTTATGTGCCAACACAGGACAACCTTGCAGATCTTTTCACAAAGGCATTGTCTCGTGAGAAGCTTGAAGCTTTCCGCAAAGCTTTGGGCTTACTCCCCTTTGTGGACTGATCCTGTCCTCAGGGCATGGCACTTCCCTTTACTCATGTGCCAGCTCTCGTTCACCGCATCACTCCAGGGGGGATTTGTTACCATATACATGTGGTAGTGATGTGTGTGAACACACTAGGACCGCCGGGGCATTTTTTCCCTCTTTAGGAGGTTTTTTCCCCCGTGCATTGTATATACGTCTATCACTCTAGGGCTATCTATCGTTCCATTGCACACTAAGTAACACACTCTCTATTGTGTGCCTTGAGCTTCCTTCGTCTTCTCCAAGCTGTGTGTGTTTCTCTGCAACCCTAATTCCAACATCTCTCTCTCTCTCTCTCTCTCTCTCTCTCTCTCTCTCTTTGTGTGTGTGTGTGTGTGTGTGTGTGTGTACACATGTGCATGCACTCATGCGTAGATTGGATCTCCCCCCCCATTTGATTGCATCTTGAGAGTCGTGTTAGGACAAAGGTCCTATGGCTAAGAGGCCATGGGAATAAGAACCTATAGGGGTTTCTATTTGCAAGAGTGTACATCAGTAAAGAGGTCCTATGTATAGCAGTGAGGGTTGGCTATATAAGGGTGGTTGGGTGGAGCAAGGAGGGCATGGGCATGATGCTAGGTTTCTCACATTGGTATCAAAGTAGAGTCTTATACATTCATAGCATGGTTAAGGTGATTACAACTCACAATCATAGCCAAGGGCTTACTCTCTAGCATCTTGCATCTAGCAAAGATGCTTTGACTTCATTAACTTCTCATAATGGGGCACAAGTTCCACAAACTCTTCTAGTCTCATGTTGACATAGTTTGTTTATGGTATGTTGGTTGCTTCTATAAGCAAGGATTTTTAACCAATTTTGTTCCTATAGAAAAGTGGTCACCGGAAATTTTGTTCTAAGATGTGGAGGCCCTACTGATGGGTGTCAATTTTATCATCCTTTATAGCTCATACTAAGTTAATCCTTGACTAAAATAGTCAATGTATATCAAATATTTAAGCAAATTTGGTAGTATGAGATACCAAATTTATGTGAGCTCATTGAAAGGAGAGCGGATGTTTGTTAAAGTTTTTTGTATATTGCATATTTGGTAGTATGGGACACTAAATGTGTTTTGTTCAATGTTTGGTGGATAGAATAGACTGTCACCTAAAAGCCAGATACATTCCAAACTTTGTTGTATTTAATCTTTTTTTCCAAAAGAAGCCTTGTAATTTTATTGTTGATGATTCTCAAATTGTAATTTAGCCTGTTAATCTCTATTACCCACTTAGAACCTACAAACCTTGTAAGTGACCAATGGCCATGGGAAAGGGTCCCAAGTTTTTAAGTCAAAACCCTAAGTTTTGAAACACTCATTATCATTATCTTTGGGATTCATTGGATGTCGACTAAGAGCTGTACTTTTGCTACAAGTTGTAATCAACCTTTCTTCTTATCTGGTAATCAAAATTTGATTCCGAATAGCACATTGTGTTCCCTGTCTCTTGCTCTTTAATCTAAGTGTAATCATTCTAAGTGTAATCATTCTCAATTCTGTTGTGGTTCCCGATGTCTTGTCTGTGAGCTAAATGTGCTAAGTTGAGGTCTTAAATGGTTATTTTTTGATGTTTTGACCTTGGAAGAGTGTTTCTAAGCTTGAAGGGAACCTTTCTGTGTAGTTTTGTTTCAATTTTCTATACATTTTTTGTGATGGGTCGTGATTTATGTACCTTGTTAGATGACTGTAGAACTTTGTAGGATTATGCCTTTAGGTGTTGTAACACCTCTCCTTAAGTTTTGTTGCATTCTGAATTTATTTGGATGCCGAAAAGGCATGATGACCTAGAGCAGCGAGATTGGACATAGGCTGATTTTCTGACTAGGAGGTGGTTGATTTGCTATTGTAGATGCATGAACAGTTCTTTAGGTTCACTTCTTTGAAATTGACAATCTCATTGAGTCTCCGTGCCTTATCCCGATTCACTTCCTTGCGTATTGACATTATGTTAGTACCAAATAGCTATGATGTAGACGTCCGTCATGGCGACCCGCTAACATTGGCGCCGCTGCCGGTGAAGTTGATCCTTAGCTGGTAAGTGACCTAGTTGTATGAAAAATCCTTTCACAGATTTTGACACCCATTCCATTTACACTTAGACATTAAAGTAGCTAGACGTAGGTTTAATGCTTATTAGAGACTGGAGTCAAGGACCATCCAGTGCTACGCCTTATGAGCAAAGAGAGATGTGAGTGAAGTACAAAAAGTATTTCGTTCTTTGATTTTCCCTATGCTTGAAAAGGACAGTTTCACCATACATTTTGTTGTCCTTTCTGCACTATCAATCTTATTTATGTATGTAGATACATGTCAGTTTCTAGGAGTAGATTAAGTAACAATTTCCACCATCAATTGGGGCCAAAAGGATTAAGTTACAACCTGTCCAAAACCTTATTTTGGAACCAAAGACCATAACTCTGAAATTTTACAAAATTGATGGTCAAAGCTTGAAAGTTGAACTAAACTCAACAAAGCCTGTCAAAAAGGGATATACAATCTTGCAGGAAACAAACTGAACAGTTTTTCCTCAGATTGCCTACCCAACATTGTTGGGGGTCATCGTAGCATCACCTAATCACAACCAAAGACCAACAAAATGATCAATCCTCAGATCGGCAACCCGCCGGCTAGAGCTGGGAGGCATGAGCATCATTGGATGTATTGAATGAGAGGATTCAAGAGAATGCTCTTCCAATCCAATAGATATTAGCCATGAATCACTAACTCTAATCACTTCATAACCATCAATCAAGCATCACCTACACACATTAAGCCCACCAAAGTCCAACTTTCCATAGACTTGAATCTCAAAGCACTTCTCTTGACAAGCACACACTAATTGCATTGGTGTTGGCCTCTCCAATCACCACATGCCAATCAAGGTACTTAATCAAAAGCTACACACACAAGGGTGAATGGTGCTTGAGTCTCATACACCCATCAACACATGAGCAAACAATATGGCACATACTCTAATCACAAGATTAAGAACCCACTTAATCAATCCAATCAGAGATGTTAAATATCACAAATTGAGTAGTCATAGAATGATAGGAGTGGTCAACAAGCAAGAAGTCATCACCACACGCTCAAATCTAGAATAATGAGAAGGTGAAACTACTTCATGACATCATGGAATATAGAAGAATTAAAACTAATGAAAAAAGTAGAGATCAGATTAATCAAGAAGTGCTTCTCTAATTACAAAGGATTAGCACTAGCCTTCTAAGCATGGGCATTAAGCTCAAGGCTAGGCCATCCATAGAGTGAACACACAAGAGTGATCTTTCAAGAGTAAGTACTCAAAAATGAAGCCTCTTTGCATAAAAGGCTTTCTTATAAAGGCATGCACCACAAGCCCTTCTACTATGGGATTAAGTTGAGCCGTCTAGCATATACAAATTGTGTTAGGAAATAAGACGTAGATAAATAGATAATTGAGTAGATTACTTAATGAAGAGAGACAGATTTATATACACGAGATTATAGAGTAGAGAGAGAGAGAGAGAGAGTACACACGATATACGTGGTTCACCCAATGTGGGCTACGTCCACGGGAAAGCAGCCACTCAATGGCTTTAGTACTTCAAAACAAGAAGTAGTTTACAAAGGGATTATACCCTTAATGGAGCTCCCGCTTTGCTTCACTCTCACCCCCTCACACTCACCTTGTTGCATCAACTTCACACTATGAAATGTGTGTAGAAATGGCCTCCTTTTATAGGCCAAAAGGGCTGCCCTCTCTTATGAGAGACAGCCATGTGTAGCCGCCCTTGTGCGAATAAGTCCAAATCGGACCCTCCAATCCGCCCATGTGTGGCCGCCCTTGAGAAGACAAGTCCGCTTTTGAATTCGGCCACCGGCCATTGAATTTGGCCACCGGCCACCGGCCATTGACTTCCAACCACCGGCCATCGGCCATTGACTACCGGCCACCGGCCAACCGACCGGTTGTTTTCCGACCACTTTCCGGCCGCCGGCCGGCCATAATATTCCGGCAAAAAAAAAAAGTCTTGGGGGCCTTTAAAGTTGCCCCTGATTCTTGTCCGTGAAAATTTTGGTTTCCGGTGAGTGATTTTCTTTCACGCACGATGGCTTCTCCTCATAATCGGGGCCTTACAAATGTGCGCTTTTACCACAGAAATTTACAAGGGTAAATGAGGCTCCATACTTAACAATCTCCCACTTGGAGACTGATCTCCAAACCAAACCTGTAACTGCTTTCCATTATGGCTTCTTATCCTTGAATGCCGATTGAAGATGAGCAAAAGCTCAACTTCTCCTTGTTGAACACCTTTGTAAACATGTCTGCAGGATTTTCACTTGTATGCACCTTTCCTAGCTTTAGTTGTCCCTCTTCCAAAAGAGTGCGTATGAAGTGATATCTCACCTCAATGTGCTTTGTCCTTGAATGAAAGGCTGATTTCTTCGCAAGATGGATAGCGCTTTGGCTATCACTGTACAAGACACAATTGTCTTGTTTGAATCCAAGCTCTTCTAAGAATCTATGAAGCCACAGAATTTCTTTGCTTGCCTCCATCATTGCTACATACTCTGCTTCCGTGGTAGAAAGTGAAACCACTTTCTGCAGCTTTGAAGCCCAGCTTATTGCTGTGCCTCCAACCGTGAACACATAGCCAGTAGTGCTCCTTCGAGTATCTTTGTCACCTGCCATATCTGCATCAGCATACCCTTCTAGAAAAATATCAGTTCCTCCAAAATACAAAGCATTTGTTGTTGTCCCTTTTAGATACCTAAGTATCCACTTCACAGCTTGCCAATGCTCTTTACCTGGGTTGTCCATGAACCTACTCACAACTCCCACTGCATGTGCAATGTCTGGCCTTGTCCAAACCATAGCATACATTAGAGAACCTACCGCTGCAGCATATGGAACTTTAGACATATAGGCTATCTCCTCTTGTGTCTTTGGACACATATCCTTCGTTAGTTTAAAATGACCAGCTAAAGGTGTAGAAACTGGTTTTGCATTTTTCATTGCAAACCTTTCTAGTACCTTCTTGATGTAATCTTCTTGAGATATCTTTATTGTCTTCTTCGTCCTGTCCCTTGATATTTTCATACCAAGTATCCTCTTTGGAGCACCTAAATCTTTCATTGAAAAAGATTTGGACAGCTCCTCTTTTAGGTCTTTGATGTCCTGCATGTTAGCACTTGCAATCAACATGTCATCAACATACAACATTACGATGATGAATTTCCCATCTCCCAAATTCTCCGTGTAGACGCAGTGATCCGAGTTGCATCTTGTGAATCCATGATCCAACATCCATCGATCAAACTTCAAGTACCATTGTCTTGATGCTTGCTTTAAACCATACAAGCTCTTCTTTAATCTGCAAACCATTTTCTCCTTACCTTTTACTTCATACCCCTTTGGTTGAAGCATGTAGATTTCCTCCTCTAAGTCACCGTGAGGGAATGCTGTATTTACATCCATTTGCTCGAGATTTAGATCATGAGCAGCCACAAGGCTTAAGACAAGCCTAATTGACTTCATTTTTACAACAGGAGAAAATATTTCATTGAAGTCAATACCTTTATTTTGAGAAAAACCTTTTACCACAAGCCTAGACTTGTACCTTTTCTTCCCACCTTCTTCTTCCTTTAGCTTGTACACCTATTTGTTTTGAAGTGCCCGCTTACCTTTAGGCAACTCAACCAACTCCCATGTTTGGTTGCGATGTAGTGAGTCCATCTCCACTTGCATGCTCTTCGTCCATTCTTCTTTGGATTCATGTTGCATAGCTTCTTCATATGATTCCGGCTCTCCAGAATCTGAGATCAAGAGATGGTTGAAGGAAGGAACAAACCTTTCTGGAGGTCTACTTGCTCTTGTAGATCTTCGGGGAATAGGTTGAGGCTCCTCATTTGGTTGACGTTGTTGCACATTGTCACCGTTTGCAGTCCTTGAGTCTTCACCGTCCTCAAGCTCCATGTACTCATCACCTGTTTCTTTTGTTTGTTTTCTTTCCAAGTAATCTTTGTACATATTTTGTTCGTTAAAAATTACATCCCTACTCCTTAAGATTTTACCATCTTCAGGATTCCATAGGCGATACCCAAAGTCTTCTTCTCCATAGCCAATGAAGAAACACTTTTTGGACTTTGCATCTAACTTTGATCTTAGGCTTCTATCTATGTGCATGAAAGCCTCACACCCAAACACTTTGAGAAATGCATAATTCACCGGTTCACCTGTCCATGCCTCTTCTGGAACTCCCCCATCCAATGCCGTTGAGGGTGACCGATTGATTAAGTGCACAGACGTACTTACAGCTTCTGCCCAAAGCTCAAGCGGTAGGCCTGCATGTAGCCGCATGCTTCGTGCTCGTTCCATGATTGTCCTGTTCATCCTTTCCGAAATCCCATTTTGTTGAGGTGTCCTTGGGGTTGTCCTTTGCCTCCGAATGCCATTGCTAGCACAAAAGCTTTCAAAAGCTTGGCTGCAATATTCACCTCTATTGTCGGATCTGAGGCATTTAACGTTGGTACCTGTTTCATTCTCCACAAAGGTTTTCCACCTTTGAAATATGGAAAATACATCGGATTTATTCTTCATGACATAAACCCATGTTTTTCTAGTCGCATCGTCTATGAATGTTACATAGTACAATGAGCCACCAAGTGATGGTGTACTTGCAGGACCCCAAACATCAGAATGAACCAACTCAAGTTTTTTATTTTTTCTTTCATTTCCTGATTTTTGAAATTTTACCCTCTTTTGTTTACCATAAACACAATCTTCACAGAACTCTAAGTCCACTTCTTTCAAACCTGGTAGAAGCTTCTTTGTTTGAAGGATTTGCATTCCTTTGGCACTCATATGCCCAAGTCGGTAGTGCCACACCGCACTGTCAACTTCTGTAGTTGCTGCACAAGCTGAAGGTTGCGTGCTAACAATACACAAGTAAAGTGTACCGACTTTTTCACCCTTGGAAACCACCAAAGATCCCTTTGAGATCTTCCACCGTTTGTTTCCGAATGCAATGTTGTGACCTTCATCGTCCAATTGTCCTGTAGAGATCAAATTTTTGCGAAGAGAAGGAACATGCCTAACATCTTTAAGCTTCCATTCATTTCCATTAGCAGTTTTGACAGAAACTGTACCTTTGCCGACAATCTCACAAGCTTCATCATCTCCCAAGTATACATACCCAAAATTACCTTTGGTGTAGTCTTGGAAATGTTGCTTGTGTGGTGTCGCATGGAATGAAGCCCCGGAATCTACTATCCAGGAATTAGACACATTGTCTAATGAGAGAATTAGAGCATCTTGCTCTACTTTACCTACCACATTGGCCTCCGATGTTGGCTTGTTGTCTTGAGACTCTGTCTTCTTCTTCTTCTTGGACCATCAATCCTTCTTGACGTGGCCCTTCTTGCCGCAGTTCCAACATTCAAGAACTGACTTTTTGCGTGACTTGCTCCGCCTTGAGCGATCACGACCCTTTTGGTTTTTGAACCTCTCCTTAAGCCTTCCTCTTGTTTCCACTGATAGTGCAGCACTTGATGATTCTCCTGTGCTTCTCCTTCGCATTTCCTCGCTTAGGAGAACACCCACTACATCATCAAGCTTAAGAGTATTTGTGCCAGAGATAGAATTACTTATAGCCATCACAAGGCTGTCCCAACTATCCGGTAGAGATGATAGTATAAGGAGAGCTCGCACTTCGTCATTGAAATTGATTTTCACTGATCGAAGTTGACTTATGTTTGTGTTAAAGTCATTTAGGTGTTCGGCAACTGAACCATTCTTTGCCATCTTTAGATTGAACAAGCGCTTCATAAGAAATACCTTATTGGATGCCGATGGTTTCTCGTAGAAGTCGTCAAGTGACTTCATCAAGTCCTCCATGGTCTTCATCTCCAAAACATTGAAGGCCACCGTTCACTCCAAGCTTAACCGGATTGTTCCCAGTGCCTTTCGATCAAGGACAATCCATGCTTCATCTGCCATTGTTGCGGACTTCTTTGCAAGACCGCCTAGTGGCAACTAGAGGTCCTTCTGGTAGAGATAGTCTTCAATCTGCATCTTCCAATGTTGGTAGTTTTTGCCATTGAACTTCTCAATCTTGAGCTTCCCTTCCTCCGCCATAACTCCCACTCAATTCAAGGAATCCTTTCCTTGAGATAATTTAGCTACAAGCAAACCTTGCTCTGATACCAGTTGTTAGGAAATAAGACGTAGCTAAATAGATAATTGAGTAGATTACTTAATGAAGAGAGACAGATTTATATACACGATATTATAGAGTAGAGAGAGAGAGAGAGAGAGAGAGAGAGAGTACACACGATATACGTGGTTCACCCAATGTGGGCTACGTCCACGGGAAAGCAGCCACTCAATGGCTTTAGTACTTCAAAACAAGAAGTACTTTACAAAGGGATTATACCCTTAATGGAGCTCTCGCTTTGCGTCACTCTCACCACCTCACACTCACCTTGTTGCATCAACTTCACACTATGAAATGTGTGTAGAAATGGCCTCCTTTTATAGGCCAAAAGGGTTGCCCTCTCTTATGAGAGACAGCCATGTGTAGCCGCCCTTGTGCGAATAAGTCCAAATCGGACCCTCCAATCCACCCATGTGTGGCCGCCCTTGAGAAGACAAGTCCGCTTTTGAATTCGGCCACCGGCCACCGGTCATTGACTTCCGACCACCGGCCACCGGCCATTGACTTCCGACCACCGGCCATCAGCCATTGACTACCGGCCACCGGCCAACCGACTGGTTGTTTTCCGACCACTTTCCGGCCGCCGGCCGGCCATAATATTCCGGCGAAAAAGAATATTCTGGCAAAAAAAAGTCTCGGGGCCTCCGCCCCCGAGGCATTTAAAGTTGCCCCTGATTCTTGTCCGTGAAAATTTTGGTTTCCGGTGAGTGATTTTCCTTCACGCACGATGGCTTCTCCTCATAATGGGGGCCTTACAAATGTGCGCTTTTACCCCAGAAATTTACAAGGGTAAATCAAGCTCCATACTTAACAAATTGGAACTCCCAAATGAACCCAAGACCTTATACAATGTGAATAGAAAATATTGTGCACATTCATAGCACATCCCTAGCTTAGTGCATAATCGGTGTAGCATGTGTTAGCCGCTATTAACAAACATGGATCGCGATCCATGTACCTTTTTTGCCAATTGACTAGAAACTATCCTCATTGTTAGAACTGGCTCTTAGACACCAAAATCCTAAGTTTGGCCAAAAATAGGTTGCTAAAAGAACATCCAAATCAAGAAATTGGGCTAAGCTATAGAAAACCTTGAAAATTGAGAAAAAATTGGGGAAACTGAACTTTTAGTTGTTCAAATTCAAAAAGGGGTGAGAATTGGGTTCAACTAAAGGGAGGAAACTCGCTGGACAAATTTCAAGACCAGATGCTTCCAAACATGGATCGCGATCCATGTACCAGGTTGACATTTGGACAACATAATTGACTAGTACACTCCTGAGAAATGAGGGAACAAATCTCCCAAAAGAGTCCACAGCAAAAAAGTGCAAAAGCTTGATCAAAACACCAAAAAACAATTGATAGCAAAAACCTACAAAGTAGACACAAAATCTTTCTTTTGGCTAGGAAAAAGTGGTTCAAATCTAAAAAGATTTGGGGAAAAGTATCACCATACCCAAGATTATAATCTGACCAAATCTCATGTCAAAATTATGTCCAACATGGATCGCAATCCATTTACCTCATTGGGATTTTGAGCTAATATTTGACAAGTAGACAATTTGTAAGATTTGAAGAACATTTTCCAAAACAACTATTGTCAAAAAAAGGTCAAAAAGTGGGTTAAAAGGGCAAAAAATAGTTCAAGGTGAAAACCCTAGAATAGACATGAGGATTGACTTTTGTTTGGCGTAAAAAAAGTCCAAATCCCACAAAAACCATAAAGCTGACATCAGTGGACCAAAGGGAAGCTGTGTGATAAGTTACAGTGCAATCTGACAACTAGGTACATGGATCACGATCCATGTTCCTCTGACACAGATTGATACCAAACATGTACCATAGCTAGAGCACATCACAGGGACTCTAGTGATCATTTCAAAACTGAATTATGGATATCAAAAACCAAGCCAAAAGCCGAGGACTATCAAAAATTCTGAGCAAGTGCAAGAGCTGACCTAATTTTCAATCCAGGGATCCATTCTCAAAAAATTTAGTCCAAATGACCTACTAATCATGCTGATTTTGTTGATATCAAGAAAAGCCAGTTTGGCCTCGCAACATGGATCACGATCCTAGTTCCTCTGAGTAATCATAAGAGCAAAATTTTGCCACAGATAGAGATAGCTCCAGGACCCTAGTGATCTTTTCAAAATTGAAATTGGATTTGAATTGTGGATGTTATGAGAAAAATTGTGAAGTTATTGAAAGTATTTGATAAAAAATTTTCAATTGAAAGCTTGAACTAACAAGAGCAGCTGTAAACTCATAGCCATCAAGCATTTTTTGACAGGTTGCAAGTGCTAGAGAGTACGACCCAACAAGTAAGACCAAATCGGAGAATTCAAGTTAGCCAATGAGGTAACAAGGTTTGGATTTTGTAAGATCAGTTCTTCATGTATTTGCAATCAGGAAGATTGTACCAGAATAGGAATCACGGCATCAAAGACCAAGTGAGAAACCACTCAACTAAACGTAGTGTGAATCAAAATCCACTACATCCTCTAGAAGCCATTTTAGAAGGAAGTTTCTGTGATACCACATCAAAAAGATCATACACCATCATGACTAAGGAATTCAACAAGGTGAAATTTAAGGAAGGAAATTCCACGGGGGCATGTCCTTCTCGACTTGCATCTGATGTCAAATTTTTGTATCTAAACGTTCAATTTGAGAATGAGATTAAGGCCAAAATCTATTAAGGATGAAATGGACCGCTATTGTATTAAGTTGGAAAACAAGCGAAGTGAGTTCAAGGACCTTGTAGATGTGGACTATAACAAAGATAGATACTTTGACCGGGAGGGAATGATGTATTTAGTTGTTCACAACCCCTTTATTGTATAAAAATGGAGGTTGACTGGCACCAAGGACAAGGTAGATGAGGAGTTAGTAGATGAACCACCCAAGATGGACAAGCAAAACGTTGTACTCAGGCGCACTAACAAGACGGAGCAGCTTAATACCGACAACACTTACATGGGGCTATATAAATTCAATATTGGAGAACAAACACTCTATTTTAGATGTGATGAACCCGGCATCAAGGAGTTGACTGACCGCAAGAGACTATATTATTTTACATACACATAGGGAAGAAGTATCCAGGTGGTCATGATGGATAAGCATGGCCAAAAATACTCTCCTATAGATCATAAGGAGCTAGAGCGGTCTACATACTTTAGTGGACCACTCCACCAACAATATGTAAATCTTGAGCAAGTTAAACCCACGATGACTCAAACGAGATCAGAATCTGGGTACGTGAGTCCAGTAAGAACGAGAATGGAAGATTCATTTGGGCACCAATGAATCTCAAATGCAGGACCCATGGGATCAATAGGGTCTAGGGTTTCTTTGAACACACACAGGGGCAGTGTAGCACTTGATTTGACTTACGCAATTGTAATCCCTCCGACTATTACACAAGATCAAATAGAACAATCGGATGAACGTATGGCAAAGAGGACACCAACTGTAGTGCCAAGGGGAGATTACAAAACTAGAGAGACCATGTTAGGAGGACCATGGATGGTTAGGATGGTTGCAGAGAGTAGAGGCATGAGACCATCTCAAGTGGCCAAGTGTGTACTGCTATAGCTGGAAGCCTAGCTGCCCAGCATAATACTCAAAATAGCACACTGCAAACCATAAAAATAGACTAATAGACATACTTGATAGATCTCGTAGCATAGAATCGAAGCCGTAAGCAAACAGAGAGAGAGCAAGAGCGAGAGAGCACAACAATGCACATGCAGATGCAGCTCCTAGAGTGGAGTGTTACGCCAGCACACAGAGAGAGAGAGAGAGAGAGAAGAGAGGAGAGGAGAGGAGAGGAGCATAACACAGACACTGGGTGCAATCTCCCCCTGTGCAAGAGTGACCATTTCCCTCTTGCACGTATTTAATTTATAGATTTCTCGAATGGTCAAATTAAGTACAAACTGGCCGGCCGGTCATAAATGGTCAAAGCTCATAAAAGAGCACTTGAATAATAAAATGTACAAAATATATATTTGTTCGTAATATAGGCTTAGACCGGTCAATCCTTTTCCACCTGTCAACTGCAATAAATAGTAGAATATCAATTCTATAACATACCTCTCTATTGGAAAGATAAAAAATCTGTGAATGATACTTGTCAAAAATGGTGATTAGAAGTCTGTGTCAAAAATATCACATAGTAAAAGAAAAACATATTAAACTAAACAACATTGCTTATGCATGCCGTCATCCACATACTACCTATTCTAGTGTCCCATACCACTAGAATAAGCAGTATATGTCATACCCTGATGAATCACGATATCATTGGTCACACTCATCCCCGGGGGATTCACTCTATATACAAAACGGGACACCACCTGCGAGCGGACAACTTTTATAAAACCCCTATATACAACTCATATTAGGGAATATGACCCCCCTTTCTACGCTTATATAAAAATCAAGAAAGAAAACTATCATACCCCTATCTTACATATAAAATTTAGGTCTCACATGATCTAACTAAGTAAAACTAGTCAAAGGGTGTGTAGCATAGTGACTGACAATGTACTAAGGAACCACTTCTATTGATAACTAGACGTACTTCAATTGATAACTAGACGTACCGTCAATTTTTCTAAGTTTGACAAACTATCTGCTCGATCAGCCTGCACTCTGGCTACTCATCCAATTCTGACCCATCCAAAGCTGGTGTAAATCAACCCTTGACCTGCTCCAAATCAGCCCTTATCTATGATCGGCTTGATGCAAAATTTGATGTGTGACGTGATAAAAAACTTTCTTAAAATTCATTCGAGTTCTAGTGCACACCGATGATCAATCGTTACAAGTAATCAACCCGAGTCAGGTCCCCCTCCCCCTAAATATGATACCCCCTCCTTTATTTTTAAGCTTGAGAGATAAATTATTGGAGGCATGCCCCTAACTTATACGCTTATGTAACTTGTAAAAAAATACCCCTCCCCTGCACTTATGTGGTGCGGTAAGTTTTCCATGGTGAATCCCCCGGGCACTCATCATTTAATAAGTCAATTCTCATCAATGTCAGTTGCAATTCCATATATATTGTTGCGATAGAAAATCATCATATAGAGAATCCAGCACCAATTCAAATTCCAAATATAATCCAAATCCAAAATATCTTTCCTTTTCTATACCCGGGTAACAAAATCATACCTGCTACAGTGGTGGCTAGCCACTGCAGCATGATTTTGTGATCGGTGTTGCCTAAATCGGCGAATTTGCATTTGGGATAAGTTTAAAATACATGAATCTTCAATTTATCAATGTGCTGCCTAAATCGACGAATCTGCACCAAGATGAGTATCTATACACTGCTTAAATCGGTGATTCTGTGTGCACGTGACCAATGGACTAAACAACACATATTATTTACTATTTGGTTGACACCACTTTGGGGTATAGTGGAATAGCAAAGTGCTTACAAATTCTTGTTTATGATGGAAAACACCTTAGCTCATGTGAGGAGCTATATAATATCAAATGACCTTAATAAAAAATTTCATTCGCTGCAAAACTTAACCCATTATATGAGAGATGGCTAGGTTGATAGCCCATAAGATAACCTAAAAAGAGAAAGGAGGTCTTGGAGGTACTTAGTTGGATAATAGACCGTATTAAAAAATGTATACACCATTGTGTGCATGTATACAAAGGTACAAATAAGAGAAAGTTGTGACTGTCAAACTTTCACCAAAGGATAGTTAACAAATCAAAAATGTGTGAATGTTGCGTTAATAAATTGGCCATGAAATAAAAGAATATTTCTCCTATCTAGAATATATTAATGTTACTTTTAGGTCTTAAGATTCATAGATAGATCTTACCGATCATGGATAATTGAAATGATGTTTCAAGAGGGGTATTCTCAGAATGCATTAAGGAGTGTCATACTTGGAGTTTGATATGAGAACATTGTATGTAGATTTATCTGCAAAATGTTTCTATTAAAAAAAAAAGCACTAAAAACAATTGCTTGTTAAATTTAAGAAGACGTTAATAATTGCATATCAAATGCATTAACATTTGAAACGCCATGAAGAAAACATTTGATGCAAAGTCTATTTGCCAAGAAAAAGAGAATGAAAGTAGAAAACTTGAAGTGCAAATAAGTGGATAAGAGAGGTGTTATCTAAATTGACAGGCTGGTTTGCAAGATTGGGATGACCAATGGATATCGGTCTTCAGAGAGAGTGAGGCCACACTCAATGGATGAATGTTAGGATAGGTCAAAAGCAGTCTCCAAAAGTAGTTGGCCACAAATTCAGACATAGAGGTAAGTAATTGTCAGTAACCGTAGTCCTTTGCGAAGGAGTATTGGAAACATTGGGAGGGATGTGGTACAAAATAAAATAAACGAAACAATATTGAGTAATATGCAACAACAATTCGACGAACATATGATGTAACATGCAAGACATTCTGTAGGCAATCAAAGTGAAAAGCTAATCACACTGCATCATTGCTAATGGGTATAAACGTACATTATGGGGATAATAGCTCTTGCAAATAATGATGTGACAGGGATTTTCTTGGTTATGCTTGATAATTGCTTAATAATCCAAGTAATATGCAATTGGGGTGTTGGTAGCTAAACATTTACCTAGTCAGAGTTCATCGATGGTCATCATTGCTGGAATATTAAGGGCTAATGTATCTTGAGGGTTGTTATGGTTATTCACGATGGTTTACAATGTAGGGCATGAAAGTAGTAAAATAAACTAAGAGACAACAGGACCCATGAGAAGCAAAATTATTGGTCTATAACTCCACAGAGTCACCATGTCCATCCTCTTCACCAGTGAAATTTGCACCTAATCCCTTCAAATGTGATAGATACTATAGATGTGGGTAACAAAGGCTATTTACATAAGACATGTCAGAATTTTACTTGTAAAATACAATGGACATATGACATAAAATTGACCGGCCGAGTACCAATGTACAAGGAAGGCTTTCCTCGTGTGAGCCTAAGGTTAGGTAAAAGTAAATGTAGTGTTGGCGATTGTTTCAAGCGGGTCAGGAGTGGTCATGGTTACGTGGGATCGCGGATGAAGTTGGAGATTGTAGGACAAGGATTATAATGATACTTGGGCACACCTAAACAACGATTGTAAAAGAATACAAGATTTTATGCTTGGCTTCTCGCAAGATTCTATCTCCTATCGAAGGGTATGCTTGTTGCAAAATGGCCTTAACACGGCACATGAATAGAAATGGATGTGCATATTTTGACAGTTTACCATCTGCATGCAAACACTCAAGCCTGCACATATTAGTGCCATCAAGGGACTTGATAGTCTACAGGACAACCCACCTCCTATCCAAGTGGCGAGAATCAAAAGGCAAATTCACCTCCTCCTACACAATGTCACTCCCACGAAGGATAGAAGTTTGTAGAAGTGGTGAAGAGATGCACACAGTATGGTCTCAACTTTTTGCACATCGCTACATGCTGCATGCAAGAATACAATTGGTCTACAGAGCATTTTCCTCATTATCTCACAAAATGTGGCCATAAACTATGCTAGAAAAGAATTGAACAAATGCTTTCGTGGGCTGTCATCGAGTTACAAATTGTGGAAAATTCCGAACCCTTAAGCAAGGCTCCGCCAACAAGAAATTCATCTATATCTTCTTTCGTTGCAATCTCTTCACAATTGGCTCCATTCACAGAACCACCATAAATGATATGAATAGTCTTAGCAGCATCGAAAGAAACGGTTCCTCCCCCATCCAACCATGGATGACATGCATGACTGCATGGACTTCCTCAACTTGTAGAGGTGTTGCTACCTTGCCAGTGCTAATTGCGCACACCGGATTATAAGCAATCACAACGTTGTCCCAGCTCGGCACCGCATTGATAAATGCTTTCAATTGCTCAAAGCAAATAGTAAACATCTTCCCAGCTTCACGCTCTTCCAATTTCTCCTCACCCATGCACAAGCAATGACCTTTGGGTTTTGTGATAGTCCAGAAGCAACCTTGTGTTACCAATAAACTCATTTTTTTTGCCAAGAACGTTTTGTGCTCATAATGGCCAAGAATTACCCATTCATAGCCATTGTCCTTCAACTGTTCAGTACTGATTTCTCCAGTAAAGGCTCCATGAAATACTAATCGGGTACTACATGATGAACACATGGTATCCCCATCTGAGTTCATTGTCAGTAACAAAGAGAAAAATCCAGTATCAAAACAAGTCGTACAAGGATCAAGGACCTAGGGGTGCAACAACATGAAGTTATAGATGGGGAAGGAGATGGCGGGGTGGCAAAGGCCTAAACGGGAAATCAGTTGTTGCAAAGTAATGGTAGTGAGCATAGAAAACTTGCAATCATATTGTTGGTGGCGGTGGGAGTGGGTGTGTACGCACCTGTATTGCAGCAGCAAGGGGCAGAGTGAGAGAAAAAGAGAGTCAGTGCATGTGTTGGACATGCACTACAGTCTACAGGGTCAACTAGTGTGTGTGTGTGTGTGTGTGTGTGCCAGTACGCGTAGTATTCGATTCGTGGTTGTGGGCGCCATGCAGACGAGGGAGAGTGATACAATTTGCATCAACTGAATTGAGCAAAGTCTCCCCCTTTTTTTGTAGTGTGTATGGCCCATGATAGGCAGCTGGTAGGGAGTGAGCACAGAGAGAAAATTGGTTGTGCACAATTTTCTAGCGGCTGCATGAAGGATAGAGAGAGAAGGTACCTCACAGCGACTACAGATGTTCAGAGGGAGAGAGAGAGGGTGTGGTTGGTGGTTAAAGGGGGGGTGGCTACCAGCAGCCGCATGGGGAGGTGACCGCGAGGGGGATAGAGAAAGAGAGGTTGCCCTCCAAAAACCTAAGGTAAGGATAATACCAATACCCAATACCAAGAAGTCCTCTTCCAAGGACTTCTGCATATGCTTGAACTCTACTCCTCTCCAACCATAGATTGTCTACAAAAGCAAATAAAGGAACATCCTATCATTTGGGGACTTCTAGCAATGTTCAAATTTCAACTAGCTCTTCTCTGCCATGGACAGGAGACCAACTCATATCTGGAGCAGAGGAAAGGAAATTGTATCGACCAGTTTTAAATGCTAAACACGTCTAGGTAATTAGCTGCACTCTCCACAAATGTTACAGAATGATAATGTGCACATCCAAGTTCTAGCCCAAGCTCATTTTTGCAGCAGTTCATATCTGAGGTAGAGGAATGAGTAGGGACCAAAAAGCAGAGCTCAGGAAACCAAAGCCTGCTCAAATTGCCACCAAGGAGGAGGTTCAAGGAATTTCTTTCTCAAATTTTACCTACATGTGCTCATAGCTTTTCTAATGCTTCTACGACTTTCCTTACAATGATAGAAGAGAATTTTATCCTATTCCTTCTTCTCTATTTCTTGCTTCTTACTCCATCTGCTAAATCATACTCTTAAGTTAGCTACTAATAATGGTACGTATATAAAGACCTAATTTATTCAAATTTGTGTTTGTTTCTCTTAAAACAAATGCTTCCTATACTCAACTTTTAGACTTAAGTACCTTCTTGAAAACAATCGTGCAGACATAGTAGATTCAATTAATAAAAGCAACAAAAATGAAATAAAATAAAATACTTAGCTCATCTCCATAGCTACATCCAAACTGCATCACAAGGAGCATAATTGATTTTAATGCCTTGGCTTTTATTCGAGCTGCCAATTTCCTAAGCCTCTCAGCATGATTGTTCTATGCCGAAGAGCATAACCACAACTCTAATACCACTGCTCCTATCGGAAGCCTGGCTGCCCTGCATAATACCCGAAATAGCACACTGCAAACCATAAAAACAAACTAATCAACATACCTGAAAGATCTCGTAGCACAGAATCAAAGCCGTAAGCAAACAGAGAGAGAGTAAGAGTGAAACAGCACAACAGCACGCATGTAGGCACACCTCCTAGAGCGGAGTGCTACGCCGGCATGGCAAGAGAGAGAGAGAGAGAGAGAGAGAGGAGAGGAGAGGAGAATAACACACACACTAGGTGCAATCTCCTCCCATGCAAGAGTGTCCATTTCCCTCTTGCATGTATTTGATTTATAGATTTCTTGAATGGTCAAATTGAGTACAAATTGGCCGGCCGATCATAAATGGCCAAAGCTCATAAAAGAGTACTTGAATAATAAAATGAGCAAAATATATATTTGTTCGTAATATAGGCCTAGATCGATCAATCCTTTTCCACCTGTCAGCTGCAATAAATAGTAGAATATCAGTTCCATAACATGTACCCAATAAGTACGGTGGATCGGGGGATCCGTATGCTCATGTTTCAATCTTCAAACAAGTGTTGAGGACTGAATAGGCAATCAATTTTCATACTCATCATAAGGGATTTGGATTGACGGGCCTAGAAGGAACAACCTTGACCTAGTTCCAGCCATTAAAAACACGGGAATTCCCAAGCATAGAGCAACTTCTTTGAGAATTTGTAGAGGAACTCTCAAAGAGAGGAATTAAGCATAATATGGTCTCCCAAATCTATGCATTTAGACAAAAGGAGAAAGAAAAGGTGAAGGAAGCCTCGCTTTGATCTAAGCAATACATAAAAAGATGTCTTTCTAGAGAGCTACCTCAGGATGAGAGGTTGTCAGTCCTTTTCATAGAGGGATTGCAAGAAAGATTTGCACTTAAAGGCATGTGTTACTTTTGAGCAAGTCACAAAGGAGGCATTGTATTTGGTAGATAATTGTAAGGCATATGGGGAGGTGATTGAGGACACAGACCAAGGGACGATTAGCACCTCTTCAACCACTAGCTAATCCACAATGAAACTGGGTGGGCATAACCAAACTCTGCCAGACGTTGAACAAATGATCGAGGAAGTGATCAGAAGGATAAACCAAGGAAACATGACAAACCCAAATGCACGACAACAGCCCACACAAAAATGTGACACTTGTGGAGGAGATCATCCAACTCAGTGGTGCAACATGCAGTCAAGGCCAGGAGCAAATGTATAGCGTGTATTGAAGTGGTGTGCTATCAAACAAGAATGGACAAACCATGAGACCCACAAATGTTTCTACAATAGAACGTTGTTGAAGAAAGACCATATGGGCCACCTAGAGGGCGACAGTTGCCACCTCCTCCAAGATACCAAGTAGGACAAAATAATGCAGTTCAAGGGCAGGAAAAACCTCAACCTATGTGGGGACATCAGCCTCCTTTACCCCAGGAAAACAGAACCATGGTAAGAATTTTGCAACCCATAGAGGCACCTGCGGATCAGAGTAGGATACAGGTAGTTTCATATCGAGAAGATCCAGATAGCTCTTATGAGAGAGGGTTAGACGGTAGGATTACATGGTCGATGAAAATATGTTCATGTTCATGGAAAATTAGAACTACAGACCTAGGGGATACCCTCCTAGAACTAGACAACCGATGGGGGCTCCACAAGATTCTCCACCACTAGTAGGACCATGCTATGAATGTGGCGGTGGTCATTAGGTACAAAGTTGTCCACACAAAGGAGAGCATATCAAACTCTTTGGGTACTGTGAGGTATGTACAAATGTCCGTCTCATTCCACACTATCCAAAAAACCCTGATAACAAAGGGAAGGCTACCATGAACAAAATCGAAATTGTATCAAGCTCAAGTGGTTCGGAAACGGAACGAGCAGTTCCAATGAATGATGTAACAAGAGCACAAGCAGAAGAGGTTGCAAGAAACATCCCACCCAGCCAAACCGAGTTAGAGAATTTGTTGATTAGAACCCCTAGGAAATCTTGGAAGGCAAAAAGGGACAAGATGAAAGCCAAAAGAATAACAGAAAAATAAGCTTTAGAAACCAAATTGCAGCAAATAGAAGAATAGTTGAGAGTGGAAAGAGACCATAAAGAAAAGATTGATGGAGCAAAACCATTAATAATACCTTTGGGAGGATCGGTCTTGGTGGACAAGGTATTTGAGCCATTAGATGCGATCTTGAAATCTTATGAAGCTAGGCTAGATTGTTAATGTATCCTTATCCATGGTATGAAAAAGAGAGGTTGTAGATGTGCAAGGAGCTCATCCAAGTGGCCCAAGCCCTTATGGAACCACCTGTTTCTATTGCTCCAAGGATTGAGGTATTGATCCGCAAAAAAATCCAAGAGTTGAAGAATTGAGGTATCAAAGATAGTGACCAAAAAGAACCGGTAATTGAAACACCTTTGGATACGAGGATGGAAGCCAAGGGGACAGTTATGGAGCGAGCTCAAGCGAGCTTTTTTTTTCATCCCACCACCACTACCTCCCATTGCTGCCCCTTAGAACCCATTGCCACCACCAACTTAGCCCACCACTGGTGGTTAGTGGTGCTAACTTACTATCACCATATGTGCCGCCTCTAATCCTACAACCATAGCTCATTTCCGCCCCTCCCTCCAGTGGAGTAGCCAAGAACCTCCTCCCTACCCTCTCCCCCCCTCCCCCTCTCTCTTTCTCCCTCACCCCTTCTCTCTCTATCAGCCCCTCTCCTTCCCCGCCCCCCCCTCTCTCTTTCTCCCTCACCCCTTCTCTCTCTATCAGCCCCTCTCCTTCCTCGCCCCCCCCCCCCCTCTCTCTCTCTCTCTCTCTCACACACACACACACACACACACATTTGGCACCTTCCCTTCTCTCTCTCCCCCCTCCCCCTCTCTCCCTTTCATGATCCATCTAACCCATCCCCTCTTCTCTCTCTCTCTCTCTCTCTCTCTCTCTCTCTCTCTCTCTCTCTCTCTCTCTCTCTCTCTCTCTCTCTCATCCGCCCCTCCCCTCCAGCTTCTCTCTCTCCATCCCTCATATTTATCTCCCCATACCCTCCCCATCTCTCTCTCTCTCTCTCTCTCTCGTGTGTGCACGCGCGCGTGCTAATAGAAAGAGGAAAATGGTATAACCTTTCTATCACCCAAGTGTGGTAGATTGGTTATCCCATTTCACTCTTGAATAACAGGTCTTAGTTTAACTCTTGTATCTTTGAGGTCTCTTGGGATTTCCCTCTTGAATAACAGGTCTTAGTTTAACTCTTGTATCTTTGAGGTCTCTTGGGATAGTTTCCTACGATGTTAAAATCCTCTTCTTCTCGGGGGTGTGTGTGTAGGTGTGTGTTAATAAAAATAGGAAAATGGTATAACCGTTCTATCAGACAAGTGTGGTAGATTGGTTATGCCATTTCCCTCTTGAATAACAAGTCTTGAGTTCAACTCCCATCGTTGAGGTCAGAGAGAGAGAGAGAGAGAGAGAGAGAGAGAGAGAGAGAGAGAGAGAGAGAGAGAGAGAGAGTGCACATGCATTATCAATGGCCAGAATCCGATGAGGGGCGAGCAAATGCTTGACCCAGGCTAGGTTGCACACATGCAATGTATACAGCTGGGGGTGAGCAAGTCAACATGACAAATTATTGCTTTCAGAAGACGCAGAGCATGTCTACCATTGAGAGTTCCTCCCGCCACTCCAACGGCAAAGAACGCAGGTGAACGTTGATGCACTACCTTCTCACGAAACGATTCACACGATGGCAAGCGGTGGAGAAAATGATGAGTGTACACAGGGGCATGGTGGGCCTGTGGTGGGGCTGCTGCGCTTTCCCATCGGAAATACCATCGCTTAGGATGCATGTGTGCACCTGAGAGAGAGAGAGAGAGAGAGAGAGAGAGAGAGAGAGAGAGAGAGAGAGAGAGGTTGGGGGGGGGGGGGGGGGGGGGGGGGTAGAAATTGTGAGAGGGGGGGATACCTTCTTATTATTTTTCTAAAACAAGCCCAAGCAATAGCGAACATAGAGATGTTCGCTATTGCTTGGGCTTGGTTTTTCTTTCCTTTTTTTCCTAAAGCACCCCCTCCCCCCCCCCCCCCCCCCCCCACTCTTTCCCTCTTTTAAAGAAGAAGAAAAATAAGGCATTCCCCCCCCCTCCCCTCTCTCCCTCTCACAATTTCTACCCCCCCATCTCTCTCTCTCTCTCTCTCTCTCTCTCTCTCTCTCTCTCTCTCTCTCTCTCTCTCTCTCTCTCTCTCAACCCTAGCCTCTGTTGGTACTCCTCTAAATCTGCCAGCCTCAATCTCTATTTATGTGACGTTGCGCGCATCTGTCCAATAACACATTGTAATCCATGGGATAGATGAGTGTTCATGTAGGCACTCCCCCCGCCCCCTGTGTGTGTGTGTGTGTGTGTGCGCGCGCACGTGCGCACATGCGCGCCACATCTCGATCTCTCTCAACCCTAACCTCTAATGGTACTCTCTAAATCTTCTAGCCGCAATCTCTAACTGATGTGATGATGTGTGCATCTTTTGAATAACACGTTGTAATCCATAGGATAGATGAGTGTTCATGTAGGCAGGTCTGATCACAAAACCATCCTCTATAAGCTCAAGGAGATGCTCTCTGTAGAAAGCCATCTTCATGCCAAGCACATGCATAGGCTATATCCATGTCCTCCTAGTGTCTAACTAAATCAAGTCATGTCTAATCATCTGCATGATCTCGGTTTGTGTGAGACAAGGAGGGTGAGTCTAGTGTATAATTGGAAAGGGGGTAATCTATCCATGTCACTGAGAGAGAGAGAGAGAGAGAGAGAGAGAGAGAGAGAGAGAGAGAGAGAGAGAGAGAGAGAGGCGGGGGGGAGACGTGGGGGCAGGGAGAGAGAGGGGAGGAATACAGGGGGAGAGAGGGGTGACAGGGGGTGGACACAGACACACACACACACACACACAAAGGGTGAGGGGAGGTGGGGGCAGAGAGAGAGAGAGAGAGAGAGAGGGGGGGGGGCATGAGTATAGAGTGATAGGAAAAGAGAGAGGAAGAAGGGAGTGGAGGACCTTGTGGAAGGGAGGCGGGTTGCTGGAGGACAAGATGGAGGAAGGGAAGGCATAGGAGTAGATGGAGAGAGGAGGTGGAGGATGTTGGAGGAGGAGCAAGGGAGGAGGAGGAAGCACATGGGCGGCGAGAGGAGGAAGGGGAGGTAGGGACGGTGGTCCTAAAAAATAAAATAAAAATCTCGCTTCAAAGCTCGCTCCATTGAGCTCGCTCAAAGACCTAACTCGGAAGCCAATACCATAGATGGGGTGTATTCATAGGCAGTTATGCCAATTCCCAAAGTGGAAGAACCATGGTCAGAGGACCTGTGGGAGGATTTCAAAAACAAAAAAGATGGAAGCGTGACACTTTAGTAAGCTAATATCAGTGAGATCCATTTAGAATATGAGTTCTACCCGGGTGATATCCGATCATTATCTGGTGATGCAAGTATATAAATATCGAAAGACAACAAACCTCAGTCTTTGAAAACTTTACCTTCATTCATTAGCAACCATGAAACAAGATCAGAAGTTAGGAAAGTACCATCTCAATGGAAATCTGTTCCTAAGATGATGGACACCAAAACTCTTCATAAGCTGATGTGGTCTCCTATCCATTGTATGCTAACTCTATCTGAGTTACTGCATGTAAGACCTTGTCTTTGGGAAGAGGTGGGAAAAAAATTGGAGAAAATAGGGCTGGTAATTCCACCACCAATCGTTTCTCCAAAAACACCAAATAACCAGACCTTGAAACAAACTAAATCTGAGCCAGTACCAATGAATAAGGTGGGAGACTACTGTGAAGGAGAAGAAGGAAACACTACCTTGCCTGTGGAATACAAAGGAGTAAAAATGGCTGCTAACATGAATGAAACTACAATTAGCAGAGATACCTGGAGAGACCTATTGGTATTTTGGAGCAAATCCTAGTATCCTCTTGTCATAATAACTAATATCTAATTCTCCTAAATGATTGTCTCATGTTAAACAGATCATTTAATATGGGGAATTGCCAGGGGAGAAAAAGATAGAATATTGGTTAAGCTGGCAGACCGATCACAGTAGAGATCCAAAGGAGGGAAAATAAGGATCCAAAGGGGGGGCCATCTGCAAAAGAGCAAGGTGCAACAATGGGCTAAAAAGACCCTAAGGTTCAGCCCATTAAGACTTCCAAAATGCTAAGGTTCCAAAATTCAAAGGTTGTGTCCAAAGGCCAAACACTTTAGGGAAATTGAATGCTTTGTGTGTTTCCCAAAAATTCTTCATAATACCTACATAGGAGGGGGAGAGCCTTGCAAGTAGGGGATGAGAGAGAAACACACACACACACACACAAACAAACACAAGCTCCCTTTACACAAAGGGAATGAGGGACACATGTCAGCTCCCTAGCCCAGATGCCCACAAGGTGTACTCAAATACTGTTGGATGGCAGAAGACTATTGGATAGTCTCCCAAGGGTTCCAATGAGCATTCAAGAGTCCAATGGCTTGCCTGATTCCTATTGGCCAGGAGGCAAAGGGGTCCAATGAGAGTTTAATTGCATTTGTTAATTACCTAAATCTCTCACAAAAAGGGAAAGGGGGACACATGTCAGAAGTCTATCAATTATGCTCTTGAAATTCCATTGGCTAAGCCTGGGGAGGTCCAATAGGGTTGCAACATGGGCAAATAGCAAGGGAGGTCGACCAAGAGAGAGGGGGGGCTGATTTTCTCAAGGCATTATCCACACACACTCACACAACTCATGTGTGAAGCAAGAAGAATCTCTCTCTCCTTCTCAAGGTTTAATGGAAAGCTTATCACCTACTCCAAGCTTGTGAGAACGGAGGCCTACACCAACAACTCTTGGCTTTGTGATGCAAATCCAACCAAGAGCCAAGCTTCAAAGCATGTGTTACCATATACATGTGGTAGTGATGTGTGTGAACACACTAGGACCGCCGGGGCATTTTTTCCCTCTTTAGGAGGTTTTTTCCCCCGAGCATTGTATATACGCCCATCAGTCTAGGGCTATCTATCTTTCCATTGCACACTAGAAGTAACACACTCTCTATTGTGTGCCTTGAGCTTCCTTCATCTTCTCCAAGCTGTGTATGTTTCTTTGCAACCCTAATTCCAACAATTGGTATCAGAGCAGGTTACGTCTTTCGGGGCTTAGTCGCCAGTTGCTCAAGCACACGCTTGCTCACTTTCTCTGATTACAGTGCGGTTCGGCCTCATTTCGGCCTCCGTTTCCACTACAAGCAGGTCTGCACAGCCTATTTAGTCATTTTGTGAAGAATTTCTGTCAGTTCCGTTTTCTGCACAACAGGTGCCTCATAGTCTTCTACGGTTGTGCTCTATAGCACGTGTTGTTCCCGCTCCTTTTCTCCTATTTTTGGGCAGTTTTCACATCAGGTGCAGCATTTACCATGGCTAACAACAACACAGATGTGTTCAAGATGTTTGTTGCTGAGGTCCGGTTGGATGGGGACAATTACCCTATGTGGGCTTACATGATGAAACATGTTCTTGTGTCAAAGGGCGTCTGGAATATTGTGCAGGGCATTGATGTACCTCCTTGTTCTGAGGATGTAGGCGATGTTGAGGATGTTGCAGGTCTTGCTGCAAGGATTGCTGCTATTAGAGTTGTTTTGCCTATGGCGGAACAATCTCATTAGGATGTAAAGGATGCGGAGGCTCATGCATTGATTGTGTTGTCTGTCAGCACACCATTGTTCCTCACATCCGTTCAACAAAATCTGCAAAACTGGCTTGGGATATATTGGCTGGTCTTTATGCAAGTCGTAATGAGGCTAAAATTGCTTTGCTACATAAAGAGTTGGAGTCAAAGATTATGCATGAGGAAGATGATATGGACACTTTCCTTGCTAGTGTCAAGGATATCAATGAGCAACTTATTTCTGTAGGTGAAGTTATTTCAGACAGTTACCTTGTGCAGACTGTTTTTGATGCCTTACCAGATTCTTACCAGACTTTTGCTAGTACTTGGAGACTAATGACCCAAGGAAATCCAGAAGTTGTCAAGTTTGATGCATTATGCACATTGCTATTGCAAGAGTCACTTTCCAGGAAAAACAGGACTAGACAATGTGCAGTTGA
Organism: Adiantum capillus-veneris; assembly: GCF_014529385.1. NCBI lineage: Eukaryota > Viridiplantae > Streptophyta > Polypodiopsida > Polypodiales > Pteridaceae > Adiantum > Adiantum capillus-veneris. The sequence continues at coordinate 84,929,291 of NC_140944.1, forward strand.
ACAGGCTTTTATTGCTTCTCAAAGAAAGGGTGGTAATAGCAATGCAGCCACTTCTTATCGTTCTGCTGCGAGTGGTAAAACTTCTGTTCCTAATGCTTCTAGTGGCAGCACTTTGTCTGGCAATTCTGGTGATAAGGGCAAAAAGAAGATGCGTTGCCATTATTGTAAAGCTAATGATCACTTGATCAAGTAGTGTCCTAAGTTGAAGGCAAAAGAGGCTAAAAAGAAAGAGGGTGGTTCCACTGCAAATGCTGGTTCCACTACAAATACAGCCATTGTTGAGTCTTCTGTGAAAGGAGACTGTGATGCTGATGTTGATGCAGAATGGGCTTTTAGCGCAGAGTGCACTTATAATCCTGTTATCCATGATGCATGCTTGTTAGTTGCTACAGATTCACATGTGTGATATTTCAATAGTGGTGCTGCAAAGCACATTACCTCACATCGTGAATTGTTCACCTCTCTTGAGTCTGTCCCTCATGGGAATTCAGTCACTTGTGCCAACAATGCCTCTTATCCAGTTCAGGGAGTTGGAAAGATTGTGCTTACTGCTGTTAATGGCAGTTCTTTCACACTTGTTGATGCACTTTATGTACCTGGGATCAAGAATAATCTCTTGTCTATATCCGCACTTGCTAGACTTAGACTTGTAGTCAAATTTGTGCATGACAGATGTACAGTTCATGATCTCAGTTTTGGTGATGAAATTGTTGCATCTGGCCTTTTGTGCCATGGACTGTATAAGCTCACTCTGTATGAAAAGTGTGGACAAAATTTTGCAAATGTTGTTGTAGATTAGAGGGCTATTTCAGATGCAAAACTTTGGCATGCACGTTTTGGTCATCTGAATTTTTCCAGTTTGTTGCGTTTGCAAAAATCTGTCATGGTTGCTTCTTTGCTGCCTCTTGAAGCACCTGTCAAATATGTTTGTGAAGGCTATATTTTGGGTAAGATGCAGCGTTCTAAGTTTCCAAATGATGGTTTAGTTCGGGCCACATGCAGGTTGCAGCTTGTGCATAGTGATGTTTGTGGCCCATGCAAACTCTGTCCTTGGGCAATTACCTGTACTTCGTGACTTTCATTGATGATTACTCCAGCCATGCATGGGTATTTCCGCTTAAAGCGAAGTCCGAAGTTTTTATGTGCTTCAAACAATTTCTGGCTATGGCTGAAAATGTCTCGAAATGTACTATGGGCACCCTTCGTTCCGATCGAGGGAGGGAGTATATGTCTCATGAATTCAATGCCTTTCTAGCTAGTCGTGGGATAAAACACCAATGTACAGTGCCTTATACACCTGAGCAAAATGGTGTTGCTGAGAGGAAAAACAGGTCACTAACAAAAATGGCACGATGTATGGTCAAAAGTCAAGCTTTGCCGCATTCTTTTTGGCTTGAGGCCATCATGTGTGCCACTTATGTACTAAACAGGTGTCCTACAAAAGCTTTGCAGTCTATTACTCCATATGAAGCATGGCATGATAGAAAGCCTTCTATTGAGCACATGCGTGTTTTTGGCTATTTGACATATGCTTTGTTGGTGCCACAAACACAGCGCAGAAAATTGGATGATAAGGCTGTCAAATGTTTTTTTTTTTGTTATAGTGCTGAAAGCAAAGGTTACATGTTGTATCATCCGCAAACAAAGTGTATTCTGGTTTCACGAGATGTAGTGTTTGTGGAAGATTTTGTTCATCCCTTGTTGTCATGTACTAGAGACAGTAATGTAAGCTCACAAGACATTTATGATACTTTGTTGCCTCTTTTCAGTGGTGGAAATATGAATGTAACTTCCAATGAGGCAAATGTACAGCCTATGGGGGTTTCTGAAAATGTTACAGATTAGCCTATTACTGATGCAAATGGCGATCGTGCTGAAGTCACTCTTTACCAAACTGTTGTTGGCTTCCTCATTTATGTATGCAACACGAGGCTAGATATTCAATTTGCAGTCTCACAGGTCAGCAGATTTATGCATAGCCCAGGGTCTAAGAATTGGCAGGCTGTCAAGAGGATTTTCTGCTACCTTAGTGGCACTTTACATCTTGGCTTGTTTTATCTCAAGGGGGGATCATGGCCGCCAGACTTACATGCTTTTTCGGACTCATATTGGGCTGGTCGTTTTGACATGCGAGTGTCCACAAGTGGTTTTTGTTTCATGCTCGGCAGTTCATGTATATCATGGTTGAGCAAGAAGCAACCTACTATGGCCACTTCGAGTTGTGAGGCTGAGTACAGGGCAGTCTTCACAGCTACGGTTGCGTGTGTATGGCTCATACGCCTTATGGTTGATTTGGGTGTTTGATAGGACACTGCCAACACTATCTACACTGATAGTTAGAGCGCATTGGCAGTTGCAAGGAACACAATTTTTCATGCTCGCACAAAGCACATTGAGGTGCATTACCACTATGTCAGGGAGAGGCTCTCAGCAGGAGAAATCAGATTGGCTTATGTGGCTTATGTGCCAACACAGGACAACCTTGCAGATCTTTTCACAAAGGCATTGTCTCGTGAGAAGCTTGAAGCTTTCCGCAAAGCTTTGGGCTTACTCCCCTTTGTGGACTGATCATGTCCTCAGGGCATGGCACTTCCCTTTACTCATGTGCCACCTCTCGTTCACCGCATCACTCCAGGGGGGATTTGTTACCACATACATGTGGTAGTGATGTGTGTGAACACACTAGGACCACCGGGGCATTTTTTCCCTCTTTAAGAGGTTTTTTCCCCCGAGCAGTGTATATACGCACATCACTCTAGGGCTATCTATCTTTCCATTGCACACTAAATAACACACTCTCTATTGTGTGCCTTGATCTTCCTTCGTCTTCTCCAAGCTGTGTGTGTTTCTCTGCAACCCTAATTCCAACAGCATGCTCATTTTCTCTACATGCTAATTACTAAGATAATCTATGCTAATATAAGTGATTATGTGAGGAGATGTACGTCTTTCTCGTAAGACTACTCCTTCTTCCTGTCAATCTACTCTCATACCCCACTAGCTCTCACCATCTTCGAAGGTGTGTGAGGTCTTGGGTCTAAGACCGTGAGGGAATTGATGTTGTGTTTGATAAGTGTTTTGCTTAGTTCTTGAAGTTTCCATCTTCATTGCACTAGCTAGTATTGAAGGAACACAAAGAATTGTATTGTAAAATGTCTCTCTTGATGGGAGAAACCATAATACAAAGCCTTTTGGAGGGGGGTTGTCTCCATGCAAATCCGGTCCTCAACTGCTGTCAATTTCTTAATTTCTCTCTCTTTTGAAGTATTGTTCATGCTATCTAACTAGGTGTTATACTTTTTTTTGCTCTCTCCACCCAACCACTCTTGTTATTCTCATTAGGAATCTATTCTAATGAAATGCTCACTATGTTCATGCTATTTTCCGCTACACACAAGTTACTAGACCATTGAATGTTACATTGCTATCAGAGCCCAAGGTTTCTCTTTTCTTGCTCAAGAACGGAGGTTCTCAAGCTAGCTATAAATGGTTGGTATTATTAATTGCATGTGAGTAAGTAGAATAGGGATTTTTCAGCCTTGCAGTGTGTCTACCTTTGTGCAGTTAACGGGGCATCACCATCGAGAGCTATGGTCTTAATAGTGGATTCCTACGGGGCTTGCCTACGGCTTAACCACTATTGAGCTATTAGAAGCTAGATAGGATCCGGTGTTGTTTTGGTGTTGAACGACCCTCTCTTCTATTCCTTGCAATTAATGGTATTCGAGCCACGGGTACAGTAGCTTGAGTGCTTTTTCTAAAGGGGTAAAGAGAAGTAGCAACTAGGGCTTGAAGTGTCAATTTACACCTAAAAAGATTACACCTAGAAGTTGTTAGAATGGCTGACAATAGTAAAGAGAGTGAAATTAATGTTGATAACTTTGATTTTGCTAATGAGCAGGCTACTAATGATGCCCTGATGCTTGTCAATTATCTTGTTTCTAGGATTCAACAAGCCATGGGCAATCCATCCCTCCAAAGTAAAGTGCAACGGCAGCTTCGTGCTTATGGGATTTTCCAAGCTCCCCACCATGACGAGAGAGCACCTAGGAAGCCTCCTTGCGAGACTTCCAAGAGAGAACTCTCTCCGACTCGGGAAGAAGAAGAGGATCCATACAAGGGCTCAAAAATTTGCTTCTTGATGATGCATCTCCTTCCTAAAGGAGAATTCAAGAACCTCCATCGAAGGAACGAGAAAGAAGTGAGTCTCCTACCACCTCGATGGAGATGGCACCACGAAGACGGCGGGCTAAACGCTCTCCATAACCTTTAAAATGGAGAAGATCATCGCATGCTTCTCCAGACCATAATTCAAAGAGGGATGAAAAAACTCAAGAGAAGAAAAAGGCGAGAAAGAGGACACCCTCTTCTCCATCTTCTTCATCCTCTTCCTCTTATGAAAGTGATGGTGAAGACAAAGAAGATCAAAGCAAGAAAAAGGCAAGAAAGAGGTCACCCTCTTCTCCATCTTCCTCAAATTCTTCATCTTCTGAAGAAAGTGATGGTGCAACTTTTGAACCATCAAAAATAATAGGCCATAGGAAATCCTATGCCGCGTGGAAGAGGTCATCCAAGCTCAAGAAGTTCAAAGAGGGAGGAAAGAGCATCTATTTCCTTACCTACGATGGCACCTTTGGTGCTATTGACAAAGTCTTGGCCTTTATCCAACAGTTCGATGCGGTGTTTGGAGACGAGGGCTTCACGAAGTCCTCTAAGCTATGCCATGTAGCTATGCACTTTCAAAAGTCCACCAGACAATGGTGGTCTAGCCTACGGGCCAATGGTGAAGCTCCACAAATATGGAAAGCTTTAAGAGCTTCCATTATGAAGTAGTTTTTGGCCACCGATGCCAAAGACAAAGTACTCACCGAATGGCAAAGCTTGAATCTCTCTCCCTACGAATCCATTCACAAATATGTAGACAAGTTTTGGGACTACAACTCAAAGCCACTGTCTTCAAAAAGTTGGATTTTGGAGAGGAAAAGCAACAATTTTGTGCGGGCTTAATTGAATAAATGGTGGAGTATGTCAACTCTCAAAGGCCATGCACCATATTGGTGGTTATACACCATACTATGGTGGCTTCTCGAATCAATTTCCAAACAGGGGCTAAGAGAAATTCTAAGCCCACGAAAAACAAGTGTTCCAATGAGCCTAAGGGGAAGGACAATGTCCAAAAGTCTCCTAAAGGCAATTCCAACAAAGCTAAGGAGAAGGGAGTTTACAAAGGCAAACACAAACTCTCTCCTGAAGATCTTGAGTGTTATCGCAAGGATAACTGTTGTTTCAAGTGCGGCGAGCAAGGGCATGCTTACCGCACTTGTCCCCAAAAGAACACCCGCCATGAACCTCCTAGAGCTACCTTGGTCGAAATCCAAAAGGAGGAAACTCACCACAAAGGATCTCCTCTATGCCATGCTTGGGGAAAGGTAAGAGAACATGATGCTTTTATTCTCTTTGACCCTAGATCTACTCACAATTTCATATCCACATAGTTGGCCACCAAGCTAGGCATACAAGCTTACGAGGAGATAGGAGATGTCCTACCTGCAGACAGTGCTTTCAAGGGGCAAGAAGCTTCAGTCACTCCCTTAATCTAGATATTGAGGCTCCATGTTTAAAGCTATGTGGACAAAGAGGACTTCTTTATCTCTCTTCTCAAGCATGAGGATGTAATCCTAGGGGCACCATGGTTTGATTGCATGACTGCCAATGTTAAATTCCCTGAAAGAAGAATCTACTTTAGGTTCAGGGAAAAAGATATGTACATAGATGCCAAGCAAATGGGTAACACCATACCCATTGTGCATACGCAAGCTTTCAATAAGTCAATAAAGAGCTCTATTTCTATGTACATGATTTTTGTTAAAGATTCTCAAAATGAACCTAATATTTTAACAAAAGAAAATAAACACACTCACAAGGAATTAGAGTTATCCAACTTTCTCAAGGGTTTTCAAGATGTTTTTATTGACGACATCCCTTGTGAGCTACCTCCTAAACCAGGCAATGATGACCATGCAATTGAACTTCTTCCAGGAAGTTCACTGCCTAATAAACCTCCTTATAGAGTTTTTCAAGCTCAACAAGAGGAGATTATGCGGCAAGTGCATGAGTTAGTTGAGAAGGGCATGGTTAGGCCTAGCTCATCTCCATTTTATTCTCCTGTGCTCTTAGTGCAAAAGAAAGATGGCACATATCGTATGTGTGTTGACTATAGAGCACTAAATAGGATCACTATCAAGAATAGGTTTCTCGTTCCATGGGTAGAAGACCTATTTGATAAGCTACAAGGGTCCATCTACTTCAGTAGGATTGACCTAAAAAGTGGCTATCATCAAATAAGGATAGTTGATCAAGACATTGTAAAGACCGCATTTCGCACAGTGTTTGGTCTTTATGAATACATTGTCATGCCTTTTGGCTTGACCAATGCACCCACCACATTCAACCGTGTGATGGAGAATCTATTTAGGCCTCACCAGACCTTTACTGGAGTGTTCTTTCATGATATCATCATCTACTCTAATTCATTAGACGAACACAAGCAACACCTCCAGGTAATATTTCAAGTCTTAAGAGAGAATGAACTTTATGTTAATCGAAAGAAAAGTGAATTTCTCTTGCAAGAGATTCAGTATTTAGGTCACGTTATCTCTCAAGATGGCATCCAAATGGTAGAGGTAATAAAAGGATGGCCTAAACCAAGGAATCTCCATGAACTAAGAAGCTTTATAGGTATGTGTGCATACTATAGATACTTCATAGAAAAGTTCTCAAAAATCACAGGACCATTACATGACCTAACAAAGAAAACAACAAATGAAAGCTTTCCATGATCAACATGTAATTAGCAAGGAGTTTCAAAAAGGGGATTATGTTTTGGTGTATACCCTAAAGCAACAGTCCAAAAAACCCAAAAAGCAAGGGATGGGGCCTTTTGTAATACATGATATATCACAAAGTGGCACCATCAAGCTTGCAACATTGGCAAGTGAGGAGATGCCTAATTGGATAAGTGGGTGCAGATTAAAAAAATATCTTCTCCCATTGACACCAGAAGAGCTTCAAGCCATTCATGCAATAGACCACTGGAGAAATCGAGCCCATGCTATTCAGGAGCAGGCTAAAGAAGAATCTAGGATCAAAATATTAGCGAAAGGAACAAGAAAACCTTCAAAAAAATTGGAGGCAGAATAGAGGAATCAATCCTCCTCCAATATCATCAATTCAAACAAATCCTACATGGTTAGCTAGCATAGATCTACAAATTTTACTCCAACTTCATGATGTTTCCAGCGAGTGTGCATTAGTGGACACTGGGGCACGAGCAAATGTCATCAACTACTCAACATTTTTAAAATTGAAAAGGGAACCTCTAATGCCAAATACTATCGGGTTCAAGGTGGCTAACCAAGGAATAATGAACAGCCTGGGATATGTCAATTTATCAATAATTGTTGATGGAAATTCTTATCCTCATCAATTTCATGTAGTTGCGGATATAGACCTTTATGAGGCAGTGATTCTAGGAGTGCCATGGATGCACACTTATAAAGCCACACCGAATTGGTAGAATGATACCTTACAACTCATGTTAGATGACACATCTTTGGCCACAACATTTGCACAGACAGATTACCTATGGGAACCTCTTCTATCAACCCCTGAACCTATACCACAATGTTCCACAAAGGTGATCAAAAAAATATGGGTTAAAAAATCCATTATGCCAACCCATCCGAAAAAAATGTGGATACCCAAACAACGTTGTACTAAAATTCAACCTATGCCACACCAACCAATACCAAACCCAAACCAACAGCCAAACAAAAAAAGCTATAACTTTTGTCAAGACAACAAAGCCAATACAATCAAACCATCAACAACCAAAAGAAGTCGTTCCAAAATGGAGACCAAAACCAACTTTCCAACAGGATAACTCGAAGTCAAAATCAACATCAAATCAATTTCAATGGCATCCAAAAAAGAGCCATCAATCTAAAGACGATGCAATGTCAAAACTACGATATTTCATTGTCAAAGACAAAGCGCATCTTCTTCAACTTCTTTTGTTTGGACCACGAAGCTTCAAACTAACCTCATCATCAACAGCCCCTACACATATGGTTCAGAACCCACATCTTGCAACGCAATTGGTCACCCCATGCATATCTTCCATTTGCATCCTAGAGCCACAGTATATGACACTCTTCGTACCCATGCACTTTGACACATGTTTATCCGAGACCATTCACTATGGGAAGGGGGGAAACTAGCAGCAAGATAATCATCATTTTGTATATATTATTTTCTTGTCATTTTCTTTTATCAGTTTTTCTTAGCAGGCATAATAATGAGCCATATTGACACCATTCATGAAAAATAAGATGCCAGTCTGAGAATATGTATATATGAGTGATTACAATATTTTTGGCAAAATGGCCAATTAATAATAATTGTGGGTAATTTTCTTTTATTTTAACGCTACAAAACAAAAAAGGATAAATAATCAACAAAAATTAATAAGTTGTGGTAGAAAAGTTAGAATTGACTTTTGAGAGAAAACCCCGACTTTTCAAAGCAAGGGCTTCAAACATGGCAAATTGAAAAGGTTTGGCATAGGATGGATTTTGAGCCAACTTTTGAAGTATCAAAATTACATATTAAAGGCCATTGGTCGATCAAATACCCAAATGAGAAATGGTTCAGACTGCATGTGATATGAACAGGAAGATGTGAGCAATGGAGGTAAGTATGAATGGGGCATTCCGAGTAGGTAGGGAACATACAATCAAAATGGGGCAAGTTAAGCTCATTTGCATTCACTAAGAGAGAGAGAGAGAGAGAGAGAGAGAGAGAGAGAGAGAGAGAGAGAGAGAGCCAAAAAATCTTAGAGAACTCTATTGTGTTTCCACCTGTTGTGACCACTACAGTAGTCCTTACTCCACCATATCTGACAGGTATCATCATTAACCCTACAAGAACATTTGTATATGCTCCACACTACACCAGCAACACCAAAACAACAGACCATATCAAAATCAAGACAAAAATTATGCAAGTTTTTTGAGCTAATTGGGGAGTCCAAAACTTGCCCAAAACCAAAACCCTCTCATCAGTAGACCCCAGGCACCTGGCAAAATTACCCCATGCATAAACAGTTGCAAAAGGAGTTGGAACATGGATCATGATCCATGTTTCCAAAACCCTAAAACTAATAAAATTTGGGCAGTGAGTTACCCCTAAGCCCAAGACAAAACCCTACTAATTGGAATTGCAAAACAAGTTTCAACATGGATCGCGATCCATGTACCTTGATGACAAAAACAGGGCACAAGTAGACCAATCGTTGGAGGAGGCAAAGGGATAACTGACCATGCAAGTTAGGCAGAAAATGGATCTTAAAATCAATAAAACAAAGTGATTTGGTACTTTCAGTCTGTAAAGGGTCATTTTCTATTTAACCAAGGCTAAAATGGTCTTACTTCTAAAAAGCACTTTGAAGTAGGGCTAGGAAGGGCACATGAAGCTAACCCATTAACCAGAGCAGCATTTGGAACTTCTAGTAGGTTCATTCAAAAGCAGTACAAAGCAAAAGGAAATCCGAGAGTGTGTAAAACCCAAAAATCAAGAAACTAAAGGTCTAAATAGGAGTAAACAAAGCAAAGGGATACCTATAAAATTGTGAAAATTGCCTGCATCAATTTCCCACTTCAGATGAATCCAAAAATGATAAAATTTGGTAGGGAGTTGGACAACACAGTGGTTCTCATGCATAAATCATCAGGAGTCAATGAACTATTAGATATCAGTCAAGGGAAGTGCTCAAAATTGGATCCAAAAAATAGATATGGTCAAGACAAGACAAACATGACCATAAACTGGAAAATTGAGTAAACACATGAAAAACAATTCCAAACTTGAAAAACTTTCAGTAGTGTGCTAGGAAGACGTATAGGAACATGTGTGCAAAAAGGTGCTCCAGTACCCTTCCCAACATGGATCGCAATCCATGTACCTTCTTATCCAAACAGAGAAAAAATCACATTAATTGATTTTGAACATCATAGCAAGTCTAGCCATGAAGTATACATTCATTTGGATCCCAAAACTCCAACCAAAAGGTCCAAACTCTCTAAGTCTGGAGATATTACCAAGAATTGGCCTAAGTTCTTAACCAGTGATGCAAATCTCAAAAAATTTAGACCAAGGCATCACCTTGATGAGCCCTACCATCATTAGATCTTCAAAATGTTTCCCACCAACATGGATCGCAATCCATGTACCTCAGAGCCAGATTTTATATGTGATCTCATGCCTTTGTGACTATAGTAATCCTAGATGCATTGGTGAAATTTGGTCAAATTTGGAATAGTTTTGCCAAAATTAAGCTCATTTTTTATTTTATGGTCAAAGTTTGCATTTTTTCAGTTTTTCGACAGCCTTTTTGGTCATTGCCTAACCCTAATTTCAACTGGAAACTGGTCTCAGGATGCCCCGCAAGAAAGCACAAAAAGAGTGGGAGATGGCTCCTTACGAGATCACTGATATCTCCTCAAACGAGAAAGCTCACATCACGGAACAGGAACTAGAAACAATACCCGCAAACATTTTCATCAAGAAATTCCAAGCTGCAGATGGAGTGATAGTAAAGGCCACCCTAACTTTCCTGTTTGTGAGCACTGTATCTATGGAAAACAGACTAGGTCTGGTCACTTACCATTGGGTCAAAAGCGAGTTGAACCTCTAGATTTAGTACATAGTGATGTTTGTGGTCCTATGTCAACCAAATCTCTAGGGGGGGACCAGCTATTTTGTGACATTCATAGATGAGACTACTCAAAAGGTGTGGGCATATCCTTTGAAATATAAGGATCAAGTTCTTCCTGTGTTCCAAATTTTTTTAGCACTCATTGAGAATCAGTCTGGCAAGAAACTCAAGAGGTTGTGGACTGACAACGGTGGAGAGTATTTCTCCAAGGAGTTTAACAATTTCTGTGCTAAAAGCGGGATTAAAAGGCATTTTACTGCACCATACACACACCAGCTCAAAATGGAGTTCCTGAGCACATGAATCGTACGATTCAGGAAAGAGTCATAGCCATGCTTTCTAGGGAAAATCTCACACAAGGCTTTTGGACAGAAGCCGTCTTGACCGCAATGCACATTATAAATCGTTCGCCTAGTATGTTATTGAATTATGAGATTCCAGAAGAGTTATGGTCTAAACGTAATCCCCTATGACCATCTACGTGTTTTTGGTTGTGAATCTTATGCTCACGTGCCTAAACAACTTCGACAGAAGTTAGAGCCAAAGTCACACAAATGTATTTTCATTGGATATGGTGTAGATGGAGAGATGGGATATTGTCTCTGGCACCCAAAATCTCATTGAGTCATCTGTAGTTCAGATATGATCTTCAATGAGTCAACGATGCATAAACAACCTATCAAGGAAGTAGAGGTTCGAAGAGTCACTTTTGAGGATGTTGCCTGATAGACAGTGAAATCAACTCAGTGGGCTAGTGATGTACCTTCCACTAGCAATGCTCCAGAGGGAGCAGATAGCAATGGTCAAGGAGTGAGACGGTCTACTAGAGTCTCTCATCCACCTGCGCGTTTGGAGCCAGGTCTTGATTACATCATGTTGACCAATTGCGGTGAGCCAAGATGCTACCAAGAATCCATGATGACGGATGATGTGGTGAAGTGGGAGCTGGCTATGCAATTTGAATATAACTCGATTCCCGCTAATGACACTTGGGACTTGGTAGAACTGCCAAATGATGTGAAAGCTTTACCTTACAAATGGGTTTACAAGAAGAAATTTACCTCAGGTGATCCAAATCCAAAGTACAAGGCTAGACTTGTAGCCACAGGGTTCAAACAGCAAAAGGGAGTCGATTTTGATGAAATCTTCTCGTACAACATATGGCTGCATAAAGTTTGGCAACATTTAGAGAGCACAACTACATCCAAAAAAATAATCTAAGAACCACATCTGACTATCACAACCATAACTATAACCATAAGGGAAAATTCAGTGCTTAATCATGAACTACAAACCATCCTTGAAAACATAATCCCACCAAGAATCCCAACCTTGGAATTTAGCCTCACCCATTGTTAACAAACTCATAATGCCCACATGACTCTTAAGGCACAATTTTTATGCATAAATTATTTGACCAATGTGTAAACACCTTCTTAAGATACCAATCTAAGTGTACTTCACCATATGCAAGTGATATACGACCGTAACCATATCTACTCCTCCTTTCACATATAGCTAGATTTGACCTAGCAAGGTAAACAACGATGCATACATACACATCATACATTTGCATATGTTCCCCAAAGTTCCATGCATAACATATCATCACTAAATTACCATAACATGATACAAAGAAATTTTCTCTACTTTCAGAAGCATGAAAAACACACAAGAGAGAGTGTATGACCTCATATTAGTACATCAAGCTTAGATCTATAATATAGGCTATCACCCTATCACATCACTTGACTCACATAAAACTCATATGAACTTTTATGATGCCCAAAGAAAACCGTTTTATGCCAATTTGACTATGTGACTTGGTGTAGGTGACCATACAACAACACATAACTTCTTGGAGGTAAAAAGAGTGCAATCAACTTACCTAAACAAGTCACAAAACACATATGAGCTTCATATCAAACTCATGACTCTATATGGTATCTCATCCTGATAGCACCCTTATGTACATAGGCAATTCTGTAACAAGATCCATGAATAACTCACACTCAAGACTTCATAATGGTGACAGGGATTTATTTTTGGCTTATATAATCAAGCTTATGACTTGGATAGATGGGATTTTCCATGGGCAAGTTCATATGGTAGCCCTCTTGAGTGCCTAAGATCCAAAATATTGACCAAGTGCACAAACACAACAAGCTAAATATTGACCATAACTCTTTACACAAGTGAAATTTGGACATGAAAGATATAAGAAAAAACACTCTAAATGAGAGATATAAGAGAAAACACTCTATATGAGATGTTCAACATCCAATGTGAAATTTGCGCATGAAAGATATAAGAGAAAACACTCTAAATGAGATGTTCAACATCCAAAGTGAAGGGATTGGCCTAATTATTTTTGGGAGATAGGCCAAAACAATGTCCCTTTTACATATATGACTTAGGAAAAGAGCATGCTTTTTATGTATTTATGTAAGAAAATACACGTCATAAGCATACATTGGCTAGCTAAACATTATTAGAGATGCAAGAAGCATTACTATACACTTGTACAAGCCCATACCTACCTAAGTGTATGTAGAATCATCAATGGAGAGCATAATTTCCATGTACAAAGTGTAATCAAAAGTAGAGAGAGAAAGAGAAGGTGGCTATGGAGTAGAGATCTCCTTACTGTCATTTTCCATGAGGTTTCCAATGAAGAACACAATGTCATGTAGCTTCGCTTCCATGATGAGAAAAAGACTAGAAGGATGCACATTGTGCTTAATTGAAGATTATATGATTAGTGATCAATGATCAGGTCTTGATAACAAGCTAGTTTTAAGCTTATGTATGACAGATGTGGCTAAGAGGCTTAAAGGGCCAACAGATGCCTTAATGATGCTATAAAGGACTATGTTTGAAGTGACCACAAATGGAATATTATGGAGTAGAACTGTATTACTCAAAGTTCTCTACATGCCTATCTTTACGGCTCATCAATTGGAGCTATGGTGAAGAAGTTATGCCAGTTTGAAGTTGGGATTGATTGCAGATCTGTACCCGATTGGGCAACTGCAAACAGGGGATCATGGATGAAGTGAATTCATGGATGTAAAGTGCTTGTCTTGTGGAGCACGCCGATATTTTTAGATTGACAATCAGAGTTCTGGTTGCCAAGATATTGGTGGTTTAAGTTTTATCGGGGGCCGATTTTGTACCAGTATGGGCACCTTGGTGAGTGTGCCATTTAGGATTTTTTGAGCTTCAAAAAGGTTCTGTAATATGATAGAATAAGAGCTTGAGGAATATCTTATTTGGAATTTCATCTCTTGCAGTGCATTGACAGCTGGGTAAGCAGGTGGAACTTGTGCTCGACACTATCGTTGTTGAGATATATGCCTAATATGGTGCTTTGGCAATGCTTTAGCCAAGATATATGTTAAGTGTGTTGTGCTTGGTAATGTTTTGATATGTACTTGAAATGCTTGATTGATACACAATCCAATGTTTTGCAAGGCAATGCCTTGGGTTATATATATGCCAAATGTGGTGCCTTACGAAAGCACATAAAGTTACTGATGAGCTTTAAATTGAGAAATTCGACTCACTGATTGCAAGATTCGCCCCACATAGGCAACTCCAAAAGCTCTTGTGTGTTTTTAGCAGATGCAAAGTTAGGGCCTCTCTCTAGATGCAAGCATGCATTTTGAAGGCATGGGGCTTTACGCAAGATGCTGATATGGGCACAAAAATTCACATTTATGTGTCAGTCAAGGGCTACTAACAATGAATGCCATGTGAGGCAATGACTTGGTCAATGTGTTAGACAAATGAGGTGTGCATGGCCGCCCAAATCAAAGGAGGACATTAATGGATGTGAATAGGGGTGGGGGGAATAAGAAAAGAATGGCATGCAGGTAGTGAGAAAGAGGCATAGAGGGAGTTAGCTCTCTCTCTTGGCATGAGGGACCTCTCTCTCTCTCTCTCTCTCTCTCTCTCTCTATATATATATATATATATATATATATATATATATATATATATATATATATATATATATATATATATATATATATATATATACACACACACACACACACACACATATATATATATACATACATATATACATATGTATGTATATATATGTGTGTGTGTGTGTGTGTGTATATACATATATATATATATATATATATATATATATATATATATATATATATATATATATATATATATATATATATATATATATATATATATATATATATATATATATATATATATATTGAGGGCTAGCAAAAACATATCCCACAGAGTTGGACTATTTTGCATATGGATTTGTTCATGAAAGCTCAAGGTTTATTGAAATGACAATGAAGCAGATTACCGAACAAAGCAAGATTGTCTTCAAGAAACGTGAAGGGGATCAGATGCAGTTCCTTAACTATAATGGATTTTGGGAATACATCCTGCAAGGAGTAAAACCAAGGCAAATACATCTTTGGATGTAGCAGATTTAGCTGCAGAGGACCATATTTTGACCGACCTAGCAAAGGTAATTGATGAATTTAATGTTAAAATGGAAGTTGATGAAAATTTTTCAAAGATTGTTGGCATGGAAGCTACCTCCAATAGTGGTTCTAGTGAAGATATACAGTGTAGCGAGTGTTTCACAAGCTACTGAACTTGGCATGGGTTATTCTCAAGAAGTCCTCAAAGAAGATGAGCCTTTATAGGATGTTAATCTTCAACATCATGAAAGCATGTGAACTCAAGCAAATTGATAGGTTTATTAAAGATGATTGCACATATAAAGTTATTATATACACAACAACTGTTGAAGTGTCGGAGATTATGGAGCCAACACAGGATGTGCATGAGAATTCCACTCAATCTATGTTTGCTACCAACAATGTGTTTGTAGATTCTGTTATCACAGAAGAAGATGCCATAATTGATGGTTTCTTGGCCAGATTCAAAGAGATGATTATAATAGTATACAAGAGATTTCTAATGCATGTACCCCTTCAGAGGGGGTTCTGGATGAATCTTTGCAATGTTATGATGGGTTGTTAAGTAGTATGGATTCAGATGCAAAAATAGAGGATGACATTGATGAGATTGAAGATTATCTAGATCATGTTGGTTCTGAGTAGGTTATCCATGGGAATTCTACTTCTATGCTTATGAAAGGGCTGCATGAGGAGGTAACTCCTTCATTTCTGATGAATGTTGAGACTTTGAATGGTGGTTTTTGTAAGGATGCTATGGATGAAAATTTACAGGCTGAAACAATTTTTCACGATCAAGCTAAAATCCCAGGTAAAAATTTCTCTAATGATATAGGTACAGATTGTTCCAGGGATGTTCATGATGGCTATGAAGCTGGAGGGGGTAATGATACTAAATCATCCTTGGTACTACAAAAAGTGCACAATTTTTTTCATTTCCATGGACAATATGTCGACTTTGGTTGGCTTTGGATGTTGTTTCTAATTATTCTTATCTTAGTGATGTTTTAGATGCCAGTAAAAGGGAGTTAGTTCTCTTTAATGCTTGTTGCTGGTAACGAGCTTAAGTTGCCAAAGATTTATGGGATGTGGGTGTTGCACTATGCTTCAAGTGATGCTCTAGTATATTGTGGGGCAAATCAATGCTATGTAATCTTAATGGTGTTTGATCCAGGAGATTCTAAGGATCTTCAAAATCAGGCTCAATATGGATGGGTACTTTTGAGTATGCATAGTGGTTGCATGCTGTTTGATCAAGAAATAGCATGTCTGCACAAAAAATGTTCAACATTTATTGATATAGGAAATGTATGTTCATGTGGATATTATGTTGCCCTAGTGTTTGGGCAATTCCTTATTATCCCATTTACTGAAGTACATGCTGCAGATTCAAAGGACATGAATTATTATCTTGTAGCAGGTTACTTGGTAATAGATTTTGCATCTAAATTTATGATAAGTGGGAAGATTTTGGGTTTTGCAATTAGTAATCTTACATGGCTAACTTCCAATTGACTTATTTGGACAATTGATAAGGTATCTTTACATCTTTTGAGTTGGTTCTGCTACCAGAACTTGAAAAGAAGGACTTGATGGCCATTCCATGTGCAGACAGACTAAGGCATTCCATGTGCAGACAGACTAAGGCATACTTGATCTTGACAAAGTTCCCTAAATCAAGTTTGATGGTCAAGCCATGTGCATAATTAACTGCAACAGTTGAGTCTGGTGGGGTTAACTAAACAGGTTTTCCATAATTGAGTGCTTTGGAGATACGACTAATACGGTTCAAAGATTTGTGATGGACAACTACCTAATGAATAAGCTAGACCATTGATAATAGGGTTTAAGCCTTATTTTGTTTTGCATATACTTACCAATTATGAGCTTGATGATGGAAAAAATCTTTAAGTGCTTATAGCAGATGTAGATTTAAGACCGATTGGCACACACGGGAGGCTGTGCAATTTTAGAGGCGGTGGATGTCTTGCAGCGCCGCTTCTATGATGAGAAAAAGACTAGAAGGATGTACATTGTGCTTAATTGAAGTCTACATGATTAGTAATCAGTGATCATGGCTTTATAACAAGCTAGTTTTAAGCTTTATGTATGATAGATGTGGCTTTAAAGGGCCAACAAATGCCTTATTGATGCTAAAAAAGAGTATGTTTGAAGTGAGCAGGAATGGAATATTATGGAATATCATTGTAGTACTCAAAGTGCTTGTCTTTACAGCTGGTCAACTGGAGCTACAATGAAGAAGTTATGCCAGTTTGAAGTTGGGATTGATTGCAAATTTGTACCCTAGGCAATTGCAGATGAGGGATCAGGGATGAAGTGAACACATGGGCCTAAAGTGCTCCTCTTGTGGAGCATGTCAATCTTTTTAGTTTGGCAATCAGAGCTCTGGTTGCCAAGGTATTGGTGGTTTATGTTTTATAGGGGGTCGGCTCCGTACCAGTATGGTCGCCTTGGTGAGTGTGCCATCTAGGAGTTATTGAGCTTCAACAAGGTCCTAAAATACGATAGAATAAGTGCTTGAGGAGTATCTTGTTTAGAATTTCATCTCTTGCAATGCATTGATAGTTGGGTAAGCAGGTGGAACTTGTGCTTGACACTTTTGTTGTTGAGATATATGCCTAATATGGTGCTTTGGCAATGATTTGGCTAAGTTATATGCTAACTTTTTTGTGCTTCACAATGTTTTGATCTGTACTTGTAATGCTTGATTGATACACAATCCAATATTTTGCAAGGCAGTGCCTTGGGTGATATATATGCCAAATAGTGGTGCCTTACAAAAGCACATAAAGTTATTGATAAGTTTTAAATTCAGAAAGTCAACTCATTGATTGTAGGATTTGCCCCACAGAGGCAAGGCCGAAACTCTTGTGTGTTTTT
Source organism: Adiantum capillus-veneris (assembly GCF_014529385.1). Classification (NCBI taxonomy): domain Eukaryota; kingdom Viridiplantae; phylum Streptophyta; class Polypodiopsida; order Polypodiales; family Pteridaceae; genus Adiantum; species Adiantum capillus-veneris. Next base: position 84,947,435 of record NC_140944.1, read on the forward strand.
AGTAGATGCAAAGTCAGGGCCTCTCTCTAGATGCAAGCATGCATCTTGAAGACATTGGGCTTTACGCAAGATGTTGATATGGGCATAAAAATTCACAATTATGTTGTCAGTCAAGGGCTACTACAAATGAATGCCGTGCGAGGCAATTCCTTGTTCAAAGCCAAATGAGGTGTGCATGGCCGCCCAAGGCCAATTTAGTAGACGCCCAAGGTAGAAAGGTTGCCCAAATCAAAGGAGGATATTAATTGGTGTGAATGGGGGGGTGGGGGGGGATAAGGAAAGAATGGCATGCAGGCAGCAAGCAAGAGGTGCAGAGGGAGAGAAATAGCATCGTGCTGCCCACCCCATGCAAGGGATGAAGCCGCCACTGAAGCGATAATTTCTTAGGAGCCCCTTGCGCAAAATTTTGGTTCCACTCCCGGCCGATTTGGCACACCTCGAGCCTCTCCATGTCACATCATCAACCTCATTCCCATGCCACGTCAACAATGGTGGCACCATATCTAAAAGGAAGAGGGGTGTTATTTTAAGAGGGGAGATCTGTATGAAGGAAAAAGGCGAGCATAGCGTGAAGGATTATAGGGAAAACGGGAGGAGAAGAGAAGGACATTTTAAGGGGAAGGAGGATGGAAGAAAGGGGAGATGAAGGAGGGAGAAGAGCTCGAGAAAACCTCCCTCTCTCTGTCTCTCTTCTCTTTCTCTCTCCAAATTTTGTGCTCTCTCTCTCTTAACATGAAAACCTAGATAACGACCCGCCTTGTCTATTGATTAAGATCTACTTAAGGCTTTACTCAATTTATTGATGATTACGGTGATGACTGGAGCTTTCAATGTCTGTTGATCTCTCTCTCTGTCACCTCTCATAGCCAGAGGCCCTGCGCCTTCCTGACTCACATTTTGAACACATATGCCCCAACATCTTTGGTGAACCCGACGTGAACCAAGCTAGGGTGGGAGGTGAAGATGGAGATGCCACAACAATTGATGCAATTTATTGAAGATTTCAACTCAAAAGGATTTGATGAAAATCAAGCAATTGCAGATTTGCCAAAAATGTTTCAATTAGTTCAGGGATGTTTTCTCGGAGTGAAAGCCATGAAGATGAAAAAGCAAATTGATGATGCAGTGGAGATGGCACTTGAAGTCGTATGGGAACAATGTGATGTTTTTCAAGGCCACAATCCAGATGGTCTTCTTGCATGCTATAAAGTGGAGATGAAGAGTGGAGGAGTTCTAGAAGATTGGATGATTGGAGCTTTTGAAGAAGTTATAAATTTTGAGTTTAAAGACAAGGTTCGACAGCTGGCAAAAACATATCCCACAGAGTGGAACTGTTTTGTTCATGAAAACTCAAGGTTTATTGAATTGACAATGAAGCAGATTACCAAACAAAGCAAGATTGTCTTCAGGAAAGGGGAAGGGGATCAAATGCAGTTCCTTAACTATAATGAATTTTGAGACCACATTCCTGCAAGGAGTAAAACCAAGGAAATTACATCTTTGGAAGTAGCAAATTCAGCTTCAGAGGACCATATTTTGAGAGACCTTGCAAAGGTAAATGATGAATTTAATGTTGAAATGGAAGTTGATGAAAATTTTTCACAGATTGTTGGCATGGTAGTTACCTCCAATAGTGGTTCCATTGAAGATATAGACAATGTAGCGAGTGTTTCACAAGCTACTGAACTTGGCATGGGTTATTTTCAAGAAGTTCTCAAAGAAGATGAGCCTTTATAGGATGTTAATGGAATATTAAACATCATGAAAGCATGTGAATTCAAGCAATAGTCTTATTAAAGATGATTGCGCATATAAAGTTATTATATACACAAAAACAATTGAAGTGTCGGAGATTATGGAGCCAACACAGGATGTGCATGAGAATTCCACTCAATCTATGTTTGCTACCAACAATGTGTTCGTAGATTTTGTTATCACAGAAGAAGATGCCATAATTGATGGTTTCTTGGCCAGATTCAAAGGAGATGATTATAACAATATAGAAGAGATTTCTAATGCATGTACCCCTTCAGAGGGGGTTCTGGATGAATCTTTGCAATGTTATGATGGGTTGTTAAGTACCATGGATTAGAGGACGACATTGATGAGATTGAAGCTTATCTAGATCATGTTGGTTGTGAACATGTTATCCATGGCAAGGTAAACAACGATGCATACATACACATGAGACATCCACATATGTTCCCTAGGGTTCCATGCATAACTTATCATCACTAAATTACCATAAACATGATACAAAACTTCCCCATTACTTTGAGTAAGTATATGCCAAACAAACTTTCTCTACTTTTAGAAGCATGCAAAACACACAAGAGAGAGAGTGTATGACCTCATATTAGTACATCAAGCTTAGCTATATAATATAGGCTATCACCCTATCACATCATTGCTTTTGTGCTCAGAACTCAGTGTCCAAAGGATCTATGTCAAGCACTAACCCCATGCATAAATAATTCTTTGAAAACATGTGAATGGAAGGATTAATTATGGCTCCAAAATTAACTAAAAATTGATGTCTTCTGTGATTCCATTCACCAAATGAGATTGCCTAATTTTTTGCTAATCAAACTTAAATGAAAATGCAAGCTAGTGCACAAACTAAATGCTAATTATTGCAATCTACTACTCTTTAATTGAACCCCCTAATCCATGGAGGGTAGTGGCCTCTCGGGTTTACCAAGGACGTTGGAGAGGGGGAATGGTGGAACACACCCGACACAAAAACAAAAGCCTCTCTACAGCACAGGGCATACACAACACCCCAATCCACTAGAGTTCACCTTCAGAACGCGCGACACACATTAGCAGACCACCGCTTGCACACACACCAATGCATGAACACTCACACCACACCTATCCACACATTTCACTGCTCGCTTCAAGCCACACACCACTATCGCACACAAGAAACCACACTCTCACTTCCATTCTGCACACAAGAAGGGGCCCGAGGGCCACATACATCCGCACCGGCACCGCACACACAAGCATAAGAAGTAGAGAAGGGGGTGCAGGGGAAATGATGTGAGAGAAACACTATGGAGGCTTCACCACTGCTCAAACACCCTTTACAACTCTTTTACATCAAACTGCGCACCCACATGATCTTCGGGCAAGAATTTTCACACTTGGGGCTTTGCAAGCACACACCTCTGCACAAAAAACCCACCCAAGAACTCACACACACTCTTTATGGCTCTCTATAGGCTCCGAAAAACCTCTCGGGAAAAAGACTCATGGAAAAAAGCATGAAAAATGGCTTAAAAATGGCTTATATAGGGGGGTCTCTCTTCAATTTGGGCATCTGACCTCTGATTGGTCCACCTTGCACCTACATTTGGCAACTTTTGGGAAGGGGTTGCACCGCTTTGCTTTTGATCTACTCTCTTGATCTCATCCCTTTGCTTGTGCTTGAGAGGCGGTGCACTAGCAATGTCACTAGTGCCCCTAGCCTTTTCTAATTTTTGTTTTACAGCTCCCCCCCTCCACCTTATCTTCACCTTAGAATTTCATTTTGGACCACTTGGGCTTTGTCTACCCACTTGACCCTTGTCCGACCATGGAATTTGCCCCTTTTGATGGCTCTTGGAGTGCTCCCTCTCTCTACCCTTACCTTGGACTGCCTTTGCTTGCCCTCTTGACTACCCGGATCTCTCTCTCTCTCTCTCTCTCTCTCTCTCTCTCTCTCTCTCTCTCTCTCTCTCTCTCTCTCTCTCTCTCTCTCTCTAGGGGAATCCCACCTGAGAGCAGAATTTGCAAGTTATGCGGAATGGAGCTGGAGACAGAATTACACTACATATGCCATTGCACCGTATACTATGAGATACGTGGGCGTTTCCATTGCCTATTTAAAGAAGGCTTTGGACCTCTAGATAAAGTCATGCAATACCAAGATCAAAGATGCTTAGGCTTGTACCTACTGGAAATACATCGGCACAGGGATAATCTAATGAGAAGACAAAGAGCACTACAGCCTCAGAGGCAGATCACAGGTTTCTTCGGATCGAGAGAAGCAGCAGGGGAAGGAGAAGCAAGAGACCAGCAGCCAGCACAAAGGAGTACCCACATCCATACCAAAGGCACCCTCATTGATAGGGCGATTGAGCTTAGGAAATCGAGACGACCACGACCGAGATGCAGAAGCACACTTCACCGGAGGAGACTACAACAAAGGATTAGAAGCATTCTAGCCAGACACCCAGAATGCTCCTAAGAAGTTTATTCAATACTTTGTGTTTAGTTTTTCATATTTATTTTCACACTTTCACACTTTTCACACTTAGTACTTTAGTACTAAGGTACCCAGACTTTGTAACAAGATTCACCACTTTTGTATCAGTTTGGTCTCATAGGTCATTCTGGCCTTTTTGAAGACGTTAATATAACATTTCATTTCATTTTTCTCTCTCTCCCCCCTCCCCCCCTCTCTCTACATGGGACTAATTCTCTACCCCTAGGCTCCATGCACTAGCAACCTCGCTAGTGGGACTCGGGGCTTTGCCTTCAAAAATGAGAGAGGGGCTCACGCCCGTGGAACCCGGCCCTTGCAGACACCATGCCACATCATCATTGCCACACCATCACCAACGGGCTCTGTCAGCCGTGGCCACCAGCATGCTCACCACACCAACAACGGTGCCAAAAAGTGCCTACTTCCCCCCACTGGGCCGCCCAACAATAGCGTGCAAGGAGAGGTCTCCATAGCTCACGAGAGCTCTTTCTCCCTTGTACACACTAAAGGCCTCATGGCCTAGACTTTATACAACGGAATCTGTGTCTTTGGCTTCACCTATGGGATCATTGCCCGCCATGTGGTGTGCTAAAAGGGATTCATCCCTTTTAAACTCCAAGCCTTCCTAAAAAATCCCAAAAAAAGTATTTCCCCCATCTCAACTCTAGAGCACTTCCATTTACTGCCCCCATATCTGATGGTCGAGCTGCGACATTCCACTGAGAGCCCTCATTGACAACTTTAACTTGCCCTGCCTTTGTCACCATTTGATTCTCTCAAGGTCGCAAACCAAGGCCGTGAAAAACGTAAAAAAACATCAGGCACCTCATCCGTAATAGAGGCACCCACTTTCAATCTAGCATAACTTCTCGCTAGTGCTTTTGATTGACGACCTGTCAAATCCCACCGACCTCACCGACTATGTACTACGCTCTTGAACTTTGTCGGGGTTCAAAAGATGCTAGACGGCACAATTTCCAATGTGGTCAGATGGGCACATAATCGGCCCCCGACAAAATTCAAATGACAGTAATTTGAAATCTAGAGCTCTGATCGATAATTCAAAAAGACGTGCATGCTCCACAATTCAAGCACTGTGCGTCTATCACTTCAAACCTGCTCTAGCAATTTGTCCCCCTAGCTGGTCTATCCATCTTAGATATGCTAAACCTTCTAACTTCAAACTGTAATGTCTTGCACATCAGGGCTCCGTTTGACGAGCCGTCTAGACCAGCTTTCTTAGCACATCAAACTCCACATTCTAGAGCACTGACTCAACACGTTGGGCATCTTGACCTGTAATCCCATTTGGACCATTTTGGAGCCTTGTTGGTCTAAAAGGCCGCATCTGGCATACCCTTCCACTAACAACTGCTTGCCTAGGTCTTCCACATTGGCTTTTGCACTCTATCGTGCACCTGCTAGCACCCTTTACACACATACCAACTTTGACTGCACCAACATGCCCACACATGGATAGGGATAATTTATTGAGATGTGAAATTAAGGAGATTAATTAGAGAATTCTAATGTCAAAAAATCTCTAATACCACTCGTTGGATTGGGTGGATCGACAAGATTAGCATTCATGGTTGTAGCATTGGTAGTTACACTAATAATGAGAGAGAGAGAGAGAGAGAGAGAGAGAGAGAGAGTAGAAATAAAACATGGTTAGCTTGACTAATGATAACTACCAAGATGCAAACAATGGAATTGGGTTGAAGCTCTAGAGAGTTGGAAAGTGTGTGCAAGAGCTTGCTACTTAAATATTAGCTCATATGGCTAGATGCACCTCTCAACACTCACATATGCCTTTTCCCAAGGGTCAAGAGACAATTCTCCTAAGGTCAAGAGTGACTCCATAAAATGTGGAAAAGCCATCTTGATTGGGATGGTCATTTAAAATCTTGTGGAACTCATATGCCACATGTGCTAATCCATGTGCCCTCGCATGCTTACTTGCTTTTACTAGATTTCTTATTGTATAAGAGATGGTTCTCACACCAACTGTTGGCATTAGGCTAAAGGCCACAAACCAAACATAGCATTCTAAAACGCTATTGCTATGAGCGTCCGATAGCAACCACGTGAAGGCCAAGTGCTACCTTCCCCCAGCCAACATATTGAAATTCCATCTGTAACTCCCCTTGAGCGGCATCTGTGAACTCCTCCACACCAGTGTTTTAGAGCATTTCTTGACGGTGAAGCTAATTCTCCCCTTGGTGATGAGCTTGCTTGAGCCCCCTTTTGTTTCAAAACGCTATCCCACCTGCCGTAAACTCTCTCCCCCTTTCCCTGTAATGATAATACCCACCCTTCCCTTCTCCCCACAAACCAAGAATTTTAGTGCGGTGTGAGTTGAGAAGGATAGGACACTTTTGAGAATCAAAGAGGGAGAAGTCAACTTGCCTTGGTGGCTTGAAGGGAGGGATCTTGGAGCTAACAAGAGAGGTTGAAACATATCTTTTTGAGAGAGGATTGATGAAAACCCTTTGGTGAAAACCCTGTGGCCAATTTTGAAGTACTTTGTTGCGGCTTGGAAGGGGTATTCACGACACTTTGGAAAGTTGGAGCCTATTTCTTTTGGTGTCCTTTGAGCACAACTTGTGGAGTAGCTTGAGAGTTATTGCAACCATAACTTGGAGTGAAAGAAGGAACTCAAGTATCAAGATCTTGTAACTTCAATATCCCCCCCCCTTGCTCGAGTGCTAGCGACATCAACAACAAAAACCAGCAAAAGTCTATGGATAGCAGATCAACCAATTCCCTATTAGCGGCCTATGCTCAACAAAATTTCCCAAGGAAACCATTGTTTTGCTGGGCTTGAGATTGTGAACGAGTTTGCTAGAGGATATAGGCAAAGGCAATCTTGACAAGGACAATAGTACTAGTACTTCGCTAGCTACCTCGGCACCCACGAGGTCTGACAACAATTGTTGTAAATGCGACATGATGCTTTGCTTGGCTCGCAATTTTGAAGCCAAAGAAAAAAGTGGGAACTCACAAAGAGACAAAGACAAAGACAAGCTAGATGGAGATATCGACGATGATAAAGATTTGACAGAGGAGATTGGCATGGTACATGTGGTGGAAACCACAATGGCATGACATCAGAATGCTCATCAAAGATGCAGTTGTTGCCACTAGCTTCAACCAAAGGGAGGATTGCGAGTGGTAGAGAGGGGCATGAAGTGCTTCGTATAATTAATTTGGACCCCTGTGTTGGAGTTCAAGTTATCATGTTTGAACCCATGGGTCAAAGTTCCACAATTTATTATCTTGAAGTATTTTGGACGTGATGTGTACATAGTTCAAAAGTGGGGATTCTTGGGTGTAGTGTGGTCTAAAATTCAATTTTCTATAAGGCAATCGATGCTCAATGAAGGTGTCGCGGGAAGTGTGTGCGAGTGCAAGTGCGAGAGCAGAGAGAGAGAGAGAGAGAGAGAGAGAGAGAGAGAGAGAGAGAGAGAGAGAGAGAGAGAGAGAGAGAGAGAGAGAGAGAGAGAGAGAGAGACCTGCCTTGGGTGGAGCGCACAACAACGTTATCCTTTGCAGCTCCTTGTTTTGTTGTATTAAAGAATAAGTGTATATAATCGTTAAGTTAGTAGATGGGTTAGTAGTAAGTGGGATGTCCGGCGAGTTGGCCTGAATCCCAAAAAACTCCCACTTGAAATCCAACACAGCCCAAGTGACCTAGTATGTACAACCGTGAAGCATTTGTTAAGGCAGTTACGCCACTAGCGGAAGCTATATAGCGAGAACTCAACCAACAACAGAATTTGTCAGACGAGGACGGAGCTTGACCCGCAGACGTATGGAAACAACTAGGTGGGTGTCAAATCACCTACTCAACCTTCTAATGACAATCACTACTAAGGAAATCAAATCTAAGTTCTAAAATACGCAAGTGACTGAAATCCGTACTACGAATCGAATGAAATCATACGAAACAGGAATCTAGAATCTGAATCGAAAACTAAGGGGAAGTCTATACACTAGGTAAGAACAACACCCTAAAGACTTGAATTGCTCAAAATCAACCTATAACCAACTCCGTGCGGTAAACGCGTATGAAGACAGGCCGAAAAATACAGGTGATCTAAACTTGACCCCGATGGTACTAATGTGTAGCTCTACTCGTTGTGGTTCTATAGATATGTTGCACGCTCCATTCCGACACACGAGTTGGAAGAAAACTCACACCGAAGCTCGTAGGAACTTACCACACATAGAAGCCGATAGTGCGCACTCTTGGTATCTATGCATAGCTCTCGCCGTTGCTAACACAATGGCGGTGTTGCTTCTCCAATGGCGGCTCCGTAGCTCACGTAGCAAGTAGATAAGACTCTCTCTCTCTCACTCTCTCTCAGACACAGTCACGGCACTCAAAAACCCACTTTGATTAATAATCTGAATCCTTTAGGTTACAAAAACTTTGGCTTATATACCTCAGCCTTGGAGGTGAGAACATCTCTAACTAATTACATCAGCAAGTGAAATTACTTCGGGATTACAAGCTGGAAACTCAATTGAGTCCCGTTACTTAATGAATGGCTCAAATCAAATTTAATGTCGGAAAGACATTTATTACAATCAATGGTTACAAAATGATGAGTGTGAGCAAAAATGTGGGTGTGATCCTCTGCTGGCTCAACACTCCCCCCCTCCGCGTTCATGTCGTCCCTGACATGACTTTTATGCTTGGTCAATAAAGTCCCGTCGTCTTGAGCATCTGCAAATGTGATTCGTATCGTAGGTTGCCGATGGTCAAGGTTGGGCCGAATATTTTGCTCTCGTGGGTGAAAAAGCCGGTGTAGAAAGCTTCTTCGAATGTTTGCATGTGGAAGCTAGGTAATCCTTTGGTATAGGAGGTGTAACACTTTTGGAGAAGGTTGCAATGAAAGATCGTACATCATATCAGACACCGTGTCGGCCGTTGATAGTAGACTCGAGGTCGTGGCTTTATCTGGCGCGAACACTTCAATGCAAGCTAAGAGAGTCCTGCAAATTTTCTTGAGCATCTGACACGAAAGGTCAGGAGAGCCAGTAAAGAGCTTGATGGTGCCCGTTAGGGTTTTCACCATGTAGGCTTTACCTATTCTCTCTCCTGCCTTTGGTCCTGGCATCCTGGGATAATTAAGCCAATTTGGCTTCTTTTCTGCAATCCTGCCATGCTCCTTCCAGTTTCTGACTCTTGGCACCGGGCAGAAGGTTGCATCCTCCCGAATCTCCTTTGGTGCCTCCACCAAGTAGATGAGGTAGGCTGGGTATTTGTTCAGCCAACCTTTCCTCCATCTAGGTTGTGAATCTACTATCTTCTTTGATTGTTCCTCCTTTGTGATGTCGCCTTCGTAAAGAGCGACATACTTCTCCTCCTCTATTCTCTTTTTCGTCTTTAGCACTTCAAATTTCATCAAAGGGAAAGGCAGGCTGGGTTGCATCCACTGTTCATGGAGCACTTTTGTGTCTAGTCCCTGAAGTCTAATGGAGATTAGGAGTCTCCTCTCCCATTCCATTTCCGCCTTGGCACTCTCCTCTGCTGACTTTTCTATTTGGTCATGGAGCCTTTGTTCTTCTTCTTCAGAGATTCTTGAAGTCGAGGCCACCTCTTGAGCTGGGGCTGGATCTTCAATTGTGGTTGCCTCTCCAGTTTCTGGTAGCTCTATGGCTGCTCCACCTGATTCTTCTTGTGGTGTCTCTGTCTCTCTTCTTTGTTGCTCTTGTAGATCTTGGAGCTGTTTGCGGAGGGCCTCATTCTCTGTCCGTAGTGTTTGATTTTCTAATGTGAGCCTCTCCTCTGCGGCCAATGATCCCTCCGCAATGTGCAACCTTTGCACTTGCTCTAATCTTAGCTCTCTTTGTAAGCTTCGGACCTGGTCTTCCAAAGCTGGTACGATAGCTCCCTCTTGTTCGGTTCCTGCTCTGCTAGCTCTAGGGGTAGTCCTGAGTCTAGTGATTGTTCTTTCTTGGAGCTCGACTCTTTCCCTTAGCTCAATGAGCTCATCCTTGGCCGCCTCCAACTCATCCTCTATCCCTCCCTTGCTTCCTGTGCACTTGTTACTTCTCTTGAAGCCTCGGCTAGCTAGTTGGAGTATCAAGCCGTCTCTCTCGTTTTCCGCGTCATAGAGTGATGCTTTATGACTTTCAGATTCAGTCATAGCATTCTCTAAATTTCTCTGCAACTCCGCTTCCCTTTGTTTGGCTGTCTCAATCTCTACTTCCTTTGCCTTGGACCTTTCTTTTATCTTGCTGAGCAGTTCATGCACCATGTGCATGTCTTTTTCATCATCATCTGTCAACTCTAAAGCTCTTTCCGCCACCACCTCCACCGGCTTTGGCTCTTCTAGTATTTTCGGTTCATCCAGTTTCTCTTCACTTTCTTTTTTACTCTTTGTCTTTTTCTCCGTCCCTCTCCGTTCATCTTGTTTTTGTAGGGTGATCCCATAAACTGCCTCAAGGGCCTCTTCTTCGGTGTATCCTATCTCTACCAGATCCTCGTAATCATTTCTCTTTTGCTGAACTGGATCTATCTTCTTTTCTTTGGTCTCGGCTTCCGGCTTTTCCAAAACATCTGTGTCCACCTGTACTGTGGTCTCTTCCACAATTTTTTCCGTCTTCTTCGGGCTTGGTACATCAGTCATAGAGGGATGTTTGTCCTCAGCTTCCTTGGTTCTCCCTTTGTCGGCTTGCCCATCTTTCTCTTGAGGCTTAGTAGACCCATCTACTTTCCTTTTCCCCTTGTCATCTTTTTTCAGCTGAGCTTTTAATTGTTGTACCTCCTCTTCAGTGTATGGCTCGACAGGTTGCTGCTCCAGAATAGCCTCCGACTCCTCATAAGCTTTAATATATTGATCGTATTGATCAATATGTGGCCTGGCTGAGCTAGTTCCGACTTTAGTGGGGTCTGGCACCCACTTTTCTTCAAAGTCACCCTTTAGAGCTCTTTCCGCTCTAAACTGCTCCACTAGTCTTTCCATTCTTGCCGCTTTTTGACTTTTGGTTTGCTTGGGAGCAACCTTCTTCTTTAATTTCTTCTTAAGCGGCTCGTCCACATCCTCTGCAGGTTCTGAAACTACTTCTAGTTTCCGGAATGCTCTTGTGGATGCCCTCTTGGATACTTCGTGCTGTTCTTCCTCCTCGTCGGCTTCTCTAAGCCACTCATTCTGGGAGGGAACCTTTGGCCACTGATCTCTAGCTCCAATAGCTTCATAAGCTATTCTTGTCAGAATTTCCGCTCCTCCTATGTACTTTGGCTTCTCGTTGTGCATGGCAATTACTTGCTCGTGGATGTGTTGAGCGTAATTCATCTCTTTTGGCATATTGCTCTTTAATGCCCATGTGATGGTGGTCGCAATGGCATGGGGTGGTGTCATATACTTTTGCGGTCTTTTACTGCAAACATGAAGAAATTGGTTGTACAGTCGGCAAAGGGTTGCCACTCTTGGGTCCGCCATATCTCCATAGGTGGCATTTTGCTTCTTGGGCCCATAGACCTCTATGGCCTCTCTTCTTTCCCTGACTGAGCTCCCTTTGTTGTGCAGCTTCAATGCTTCTGCAATGAGCTGTGGAGTGATCTGTACTTCTACTTTCTCTCCATCCATGGCTGTCAATGTGGCTTTTCCATCCTTCTGAATGAATGTTGCCAACTCGTACACTCTTCTTGTATCCACACCTGATGGTCTCGAGGTGAAGAAACTGTGCAAGTCTGCCCTTTCCAGGTACCTGCTGATGTCTTCTGACCTGCTATAATCTACCAATTCCTGTGGGATCATCGGTACATCCACCGCTTGCCCTTGAGGATCTCTGAAAGTCCCCTGGTAGATCTTTATTCCCTCTTTCTCCAATACTGCTTCCTCCACCCAAGTTTTGGTTGGCTTGAGGGTTTCTGTTGGAATGTCAAAGGGTTCCTCTTCTGCAAGAGCATCTTTAATTGTCGGTCTTTTTCTCTTCGTTGCCGATGACTTGGTGGAATCCATGGATCCTGTAACTCCAATTTCAGAAGTTAGCGTCTTTTTAGTACTGAAAGCCGAACTGAAGCTTTTAACTATCCAAATGACTTGAAAATTGAAACATGAGCTATTTAGGGCCTAAGGATGCAAGGTAGGTGAAAAAATATGCAAAATGGGCTCAAAATCATGCTGGAGACATCAAACGCGTATGATGTCTTTTGTGTCAAAATGACTTCATATTGGTTGTGCTTGTAGCTGATAGTGTATACATGATTATCATATGCTTGCATTTGAGTTTGGATCCCATTTGGTCAAGTTTTGGCCAATTTAGTCCAGTTCCGGCTCTTGGCAAATTTTTGAAAGGGAATTGGATTTTATGATCCAAATTGGATAAAACTTGGTGGTTCACTTTCAAATGGCATGTAGATCACTTCTGTTTGGTGGTTGAAGCCCTGAGGTGCCAAAATCACATAGTGAGACATCATACGTGTATGATGTCTTTTAGTATATTTTTGGACCAAATTTCTCTATAAGCGTGGATTTGGCTTTAGATAGGCTTATTCAGTGGATTTATGAAGTTTGGATAGATTTTGGGCTAAAAATTGCTCTGGAGACATCATACGCGTATGATGTCTTTTTCATCAATTTTGCATGGGATTGGTTCTGTGGACTCCCCATGTACTAGTGAAGGACTGTCCCTACTCAAATCTTGGTTTGGACTTGAGTATGTTGGACTTGGGCCAAAAATAGGCTTTAGGTGAAGGATTTTCCTCAATTGGGCTAATGGGGTGATCCTCTTGACCAAATGGTTCCAAATTTCATATGTAGTATGTATTAGATATATATAATGGATGTATGATGACAAATGAGCAGTTTTGGCTCTGTAAGTGCAAATAGACATCATACGCGTATGATGTTTGGTTCCAGATAGCTTGTAGATGTGTTAATCAACAATCCTACAAAGTTTCAATGAGTTTGGAGTTATTTTGACAAAATTAGGACCAAAAATCAATTTTATGGCCTACTTTGCGTCTTTTTGGTTTTCCTTGGGTTTTCTAACTCCAATTCTCATGATACTTGGTTCATAGGATGTGATTAACATGTGGAATGCGGCTATGCACTCAAATGTTGAAATGGATGTGAAATTCATGCTGTGAGACATCATACGCGTATGATGTCTTTTCTTGAAATGTTGGTCTTTTTTGTGCAAAGAATGCTTTGTGCTAGTGCCCTAAGCCCTGCTAACTAGTTTTCAACTTAAAAAGTCATCAGTTTAGCTAAAAAGCCCCCTTATAGGCATTTCAGTCTCCGAAGTCGTCTTTTTGCCTTAGAGTTGAATTTCTTCAACTTTTCTTCTCGAGAGTTGCATTTCCAGCTCATTGGATATGTTGCGAAGCCATCTATTTGGTTGAACTTGACTTTGGCTCCCCGTTCTCCATCTTTCTCCTTTTGGTTGCCCGAAAGCGTCTTTTTCACCATCGATAAGTGAATCAGCTTTCTTTTGGGTTTTTCTTGCAAACATAAGTCATCCATGTATATTTGAAGCTGCTTGTGAAGTTTCATTTCATTCGGTCGTCAATTTCAGCCGTTATGCCAAAATGACGCTTTGTGTGTCTGTCGTCGAATCGGTTGTTTTGACCCACTTTTGGTGGTCCAAACCTGGAGATACTCCATGGTTGCATTGCCCTCGATGTTGTTAACCTTCTTGAGGAGTTTTGTGTCGTTTCGACAACTTTTTCCTGTTTGCCTCTTGCAGGCTCTGTTGACCTAGGGTTTTTCCAGTCGTTCTTTCTCGAGCTTTGAGTGTTAGAAACCCATCTTCTATACTATGGTAACCCACCTATAAGTTCTTGCAAGGTTTGGTTAGGCGGTTGTGCCACTACCTAGCATTCTACAGCATTCCCCGTCTGCTCTTGTTTCTTGGTTTTGGTCAGTTTTCGCGACAAAAGTTAATGATAAGCATCAAAAGCTTATGGCAACAGTCTACCTCCCATGTCTGGTGTCCTCTGAGCTCTGGTAGCAGTCGTAGAAGGCTGTAGAAGGTTGGATGCTCCTGTGTGCTCTTTGCTCTCTCATTTAGGTAATAGTGGAAATGAGCTTGAAAGTGATGTGAAAAATACTTAACTTCGGACTTCCCGGATCACTTGTTACCAAATTTGACATGTGCTCCTATCTAGTCGTGAAATGCACTTTAGGATTTGAAATTTCTCAATTTGGACTCCGTTTGACCTGTTTCTGAGAAATCTGTCCACTTTGCCAAAATTCTGTCATTTCGGGCTTTCCGCAACTTTTCCCGAATTGTACTCAATTTTTACCATGGGTTGCCCTTGTCATTAGGATCATCACCATCTATTTTTTTCTTTTTTCTGATCTCGTTTCACCTGCTTTTTTATTTTTCTTTTACTTTTATCAAGAAAATCATAAAAAATAAAGAAAAATAGCAAATTGAAGCTAAAAAATTCCAAACATACACAATAAATAGCTGGTGACCCTGTGTATATGAATATACACTTATTTGTGATTTCTGGACTTGGATTACCACTTTTTTCCACTTTTTAGCTCCAAAAACACTCTTATTTAGTGATATTTACACGTCTAGAGACCCAAACTCATCATTTGATCTCTTCTTGTTGCAAAACAAGGTATATAAGGGAATAAATATTATCAATATCCGCAATCAAACATAAAAATTGCAAAATCATGTAAGACACTGCCCTTGTAATATAATTTTTTTGTTTTTCTTTGTTTTTGTCGCTTGTAGCTGCTTTGTAGCTCCTGTATACCTGTATACTTCCCCCCCTCCTAGTCTGAGTCCTCTTGGACGACTATGAAGTGTCTGTGGGCGAAGCATTGTAGTTGTTTTGGTCATAAGTTTTCAATGCAATTGTAAAGCGATGATACAACAGTCTTTCCAATAAAGCTGCTCTTTGTTTGATTGAAGGATTGGTGGTCGGGTTTTGGGTTGGTTTTGG
Organism: Adiantum capillus-veneris; assembly: GCF_014529385.1. Lineage (NCBI taxonomy): Eukaryota > Viridiplantae > Streptophyta > Polypodiopsida > Polypodiales > Pteridaceae > Adiantum > Adiantum capillus-veneris. The sequence continues at coordinate 84,962,608 of NC_140944.1, forward strand.
CACTTCGGTAGTAGAATCAGTAGATGGATTCTTCTTTACCTTGTTGTTCTTTTCCACAATCCAAATCTGCTTCCGCTTCGCTTGTGCTTGCCACAAACTCTTTGCGACCCAAACCTGCTTTGTTCTTTGTGTTGATTTCCTCGCCTTGAAATACCTAGGAGTTTCCGTGGATTGTACTGAAGGGAGTTCCTGTTTACAAATCCTTGGGATCCAAATTTGCTTGCTATAGCTTTGTGCCGTCATGAACTTCTTTGGAATCCAGATCTGTTTCACTGTCCTTGATTGTCTGGAATCACTCTGTTGTCTGGTATTGAAGACCCTGTTTTCCACCTTTGTGTTCTCTGGCACGACCTTTTTTGGTCTCCATACCAACTTTGACTCCGTTTTTTCCCAAGGTTGAGCTGTTATATTATTGCTTGTCTTCCTTATCCAATGTTGAGAGTTCCTCGTCGAAGAGCAATCCAGTTGTATAGAAATTTTTGGTTGCCATTGCTTCTTCTTTTTCTCTTGTTGTTGTTTATCTTTGTTCTTGGATTCTTCCTTTGGAGTTGTCTCTGATCCTTTGGTGAACTTAACTGATTGACTTTCACCTTCGTATTTAATAAGCACTGATTTAGAACTCCAGTCAATCATTGCATTGTATTGCTTCTGCCATGGTTGTCCTAGCAATAATGGATGTTGTGTAGCTTGGTCTTCAACCACGTAAAACATATGAGGATACACATACTGGTTAATCTGTATATGTAAAGCTATGCATCCGACAGTTTTGATTGAATTCTCAGAGTAACTCTTAAACTCTTGCTTGGCAGTTTGTAATTTAGTGTCATTTGTCAATTGTCTGTACAAACTGAGTGAAAGTAGGTTAGTTTGAGCTCCTGAATCCAATAGTGTGCTGGCTTTGATTTGGTTGGTTCCTACTTTGCATTCAATGATGGGTTCTTCTTTTTTATTATCCATTTCTACTATACTGACTGCGTTTATTCGTATTGCTCCTTCATTCCACTGTTTCTAACGTAGTAGTCTTCTTTTCTCCATTCTTTCCTTCGCCTCGGCTTGCGCTTCCTCCACTTTTTCACTCTGCATCCACTAATCCAATTGGGCATTTCTTCTCCGTCTAATGTAGCAAACTTGACGGCTCCACTTGGTGATAGATCTTTAATCACCAGAGGTCCCATCCCTCGCTTTTTAAGTTTCTTAGCATGCTGTTTCAGAGTGTAAACTAGGACATAGTCCCCAATCTTAAACTCTTTAGTCCGCACATGCTTATCAAAAAATTCCTTTTGTCGCCTTTTTTGAGCGTAGATAGAAGCTACTGCTTTTAGGCGAAGCTCGTCTAACTTTTCCAGGTCATCTATTCTATCAGAAAGCTCGTGCCCTGTCCACTCTAGATCCTTAGCCACCCTTAAAGTTGAAATCAAGAATTCTATTGGTAAGATAGCATTTAGCCCAAAAACCATGTTATATGGGGTCGTTCCTATTGATGTTTTATATGCTACCCTATGTGCCCATAATGTTGAATGCAACTTCTGGTCCCAGTCAGTTCTCGACTCAGATACAATCTTCGTAAGGACCGTGCATATGGTTTTGTTTGTTGCTTCAGCTTGTCCATTTGCTTGTGGATGATACGGGGCTGATTTCCTATGGATTACCATGAATTCATCTAGAAGGATCTCTATCACTTCATTTATAAAATGTGTGCCTCGATCACTCACAATTTCTATTGGCAATCCATATCGTACAAAGACGTATTCATATAGAAATTGTGACGTGGTCCTGGCATCTGCTTTTTGAGTTGCCTTTGCTTCGACCCACTTTGTTAGATAGTCTGTAGCCACAACGATGTATTGTGCATGAGTCTTATATGCAGGAGGTGAAATGGGTCCGACATAATCAATCCCCCATTTTGCAAAAGCTCTTGCCCCCATCATTGGTCTAAGCGGCATATCATCTCTTTTAATTGGTACTTTGGTCCACTGACAGTCATCACACCTTTTAACGTATTCCTCAGCGTCCATATGTAATGTTGGCCACCATATTCCTGCGGCTAAGACAAGTTTTGTTGTCTTATCACCTGAGAAATGGCTTCCACCTACTCCTCCATGAGCTTGCTCCAGGATTATCACATACTCATACTCTGATGCGCAAATCCTGAGAAATGGCCTCCACCTACTCCTCCATGAGCTTGCTCCAGGATTATCACATACTCATACTCTGATGCGCAAATCCTGAGAAATGGCCTCCACCTACTCCTCCATGAGCTTGCTCCAGGATTATCACATACTCATACTCTGATACTCATACTCATACTCTGATGCGCAAATCCTAAGCTGGTTGTCTTTACCTCTCTTATAGAGTTGATCTCCTATTAAAGCGTAATCTCTAGCTTCTGTCTCTACAGATTTCTGACGAGCTTTTGACGTTCCTTCTGGGAAAGTTCTATTTGTGAGATATTCAACAATATACTGACTCCATTCCGGAGCTATCATTATCTGATATAATGTCGAATACTCTGCTGGCGGTTTTGATGAACATACAATACATATAGTGACATATTCATGTATGCTTTCTTTCATTCCTGGCCAATAGACTCCCAATTGTAACAAATTCCTATATGTGTTCCTTCTTGAACAATGAAATGCACATTCCTGAACATGTGCTTCGCGCAGATATATATTATATTCCTCAGGATTGATGCATAGTCGTAAAACATGATCATTTCCCAATTGATACAACCTTCGTGCAACCAATTGAAGATTCTTGGATTTGTGAATAGCAATATGTTTCTGGTTGTATTCTCTTCTATCAAACTCTCCTCCATAGGTTAATAAGCTAACGACATTTTGAGACCACTTCGGTATCATTTCTATGTTGAACAAGTACGCGTCTGGCATGTCGTCATCTACTCCTATAGGGTCTTCTCCATTCGTCAATCGCGAAAGATGATCAGCTCTAAGATGTGTTTTTTCCTTTCTTTACTACTACCGTGAAGTCGAATTCCAGTAAGATAATGAACCATCTCACTATTCTCCCGGTATTGCATGGTTTATTCACTAGGTAGAGCAAGGCTTGGTGATCCGTAAAAAACACAAACTTGTTGGCTAGAAGATAATGCCGAAATTTCTTCACAGCATATATCATTCCTAATCCTTCTTGCTCTGTTGTGGTGTAATTCTTCTCTGCATTGTTGAGCTGTCGACTAGCATAACAGATAGGAAAATCCATGTTTCCTTCTTCTGGCTGAGCCAGAATGCATCCTATTGCATATGCCGAAGCATCTATATGCACATGGAATATCTTCTCCCAATCTGGTGATTTCAAGACTAGAGCAGTAATGAGTGCCTCTTTCAATTTCTTGAATGATTCCTCACACTCCTCTGTCCATTCAAAGTTCACTATTAGCCTATAAAGTGGTTGGCCTATTATAGCGTACATGTAAATGAATCATCTATAATATCCGCAATGTCCCATAAAGCTCTGTACTTGTTTCGCATTGGTTGGTCTATGCATATCCACTATAACTTTTATCTTCTCTAAATCCGTGGATATTCCGTTTTGTGAGACAATATGTCCCAGAATTCTGCCCTGTCGGACCATAAACACACATTTCTCATGATTGAGACAAATGCGATATGTCCAACATTTCTCAAATACTTTTCTTAGGTGTTCTAGATGCTCATCTCTCAGAAGAGAATGTACACATAAGTCATCCATGTATATTTCTAGAAACAATCTTAAGTATTCTTTGAAAGCATGCGTCATCAGCCTTTGGAAGGTTGCGGGAGCATTGGTTAGACCAAAAGACATAACCCGATAAGCATAAATTCCCCACTCCGTTGCAAAAGCTGTTTTATGTTGATCTGCCGGTGCTATGGCTAGCTGGTTATATCCTGAAAAACCATCAAGAAAGGAGTATGTTGTTTTCCCTGATACACGCTCTAGAACATGATCAGTTATCGACAGGGGATAATTGTCCCTTATTGTTGTAGCATTCACTTTCTTTAAGTTGACACACACTCAGAGTTTTCCGTTCTTCTTGGGTACCACCACAATTGGAGATACCCAATCGGTGTGTTCAATCTCGTATATGAATTCAGCTTCCATTAGCTTATCTATCTCTTCTTTGATTCGCTTAGCAAACGTATCATTATATGTGTATGGTCTCTGTCTGCTAGGCTTTGCATCTTGTTTTAGTGGGATTGTGTGTTGGCATATCGATGGGTCAACTCCCTTTAAGTCCTTATAAGACCATGCAAACACATCCCTGTACTCTCTGAGAAGACTCAAAAGTCTCTCTTCCTCGCCTGGAGACAAATCTGTGGCTATGTACATCGGTCTAGGTGTCTCACCTGGAGCTGCTAAATCCACTTTTTTTGCATCCTCCGGTCCGTCATAAGATTCGTTCTCCCTTCTCTCTCGAATAGGTTGGGTTGATACCACCTTCCTATCCTCAATTGTGAATTTCCTGTAGTGAGAGGGAACATCCATGTTTTCCTTGATTTTGGCGTTTTCGTCCTCTTCACTCTCAATTTCTGTCGTCCAAACTTCTTTCAGAGTTTTCTTGAGCTCTCTGTACTTGTTTCTACGTTCTAACTTGGACTCCGTGTGTTCTCTATTGCGCTTGTTCTTTTCTGATTTTTCTGTTTCAGTTTTCGTTTCATTCCTTTGAACTTGATTTCTTGAGCTTCTTTTGTCTTTTCGTAAGCTCTTTTGATCATTGCCTCTCATTCTTCCAGAAATCTTGTCCTTAACACAATCTTCCGCCTTTATTAGCATTAGGAATTGATTTTTTCCTCTTATTCTAGGCATCGGATTGGTTCTAACCCCCTTTGTTTTTCTCTTTGCTCTATAGCGTTTCTGGCGTTGTTTAGTTTGATTCGGAAAATCATAAAATCTGACATCCGTTATAGTTTCTTCGTTTCCGCTTGAATTGTCCGTTGACTCTTTGTCTGCTTCATTTTCCCACTCTGGATGATCGAGAATGTCGTGAAACACCTCTTCTTCATCTTCCTTTTCCAGTGTATCGTTCTTTTCAGTTTCTTTTTCGAGTGTAGTTCTTAGCATGAAGTACGGAACCACGTCGTACCCGTCCTTGTTGCAAAATTTTGTTGTGGGACCATCCGGGATTGCACAAATATCTAGGGTTGCTAGAATGTGTGTCCATTCTAATGGTTCAAGCGTGTCCTCTGGAAAGGGTTCTCCTATATAAGTTTCGTCTTCGATAGCCCTTTCTAAAACATATTCTTCTCGCCTCAGACTTCCACATTTCGAGGCCCCACACATCCATAACTCCTTGGGCTTACCTAACCAAGCTGGAAATTCGGATCCCGCCAAAGTAGCTGAATCAAACTCCTCTACCGGTGTTCGGTTCACATCTTTGTAGCTATGGTCTCTCAGGTTCACACGTGTAGTGGTTTCCATATTTCTCAGGTATATGTGATCGTAGCCCCAATCCTGGACCATTTTCAACTGTCTCATGAATGGTCTTCCCAGGATGATATCATAGTTATTCTCCTTGCCAAAATCGACAATAGCAAAAGTATGTTCGTATTCAATGCCGCAAGAAGTCACTACGACTTTCTCTAATAACCCCATAGGTTTCTCCATGTGTCCATCTGCTAATTGGAGTTTCAACCTAGTCTTCCTTATTGCTAGTTTCCCCCATTTTTTCCAGATTTCTTTTGTAGCAATGGCTACCCCAGCTCTATTGTCTAGTATTGCCATCGTGTTCACTCCTTGGAATTCAACTGGTAAGGTTGTATTCCCCTCTTCACCTTCGCAATACTCTCCGACCTTGTTTAAGGGTACAGGCTTAGCGTTCTTTTGTGGTTTGCTCAGCTATTGTATACCCTCTTGCAATCTCGATGTTGGGTCTTTTATCCCAAATTTCTCCAAGCATTTTCCTACAGTGGTCCACATATGTGGTCTTAGCCTCAAAAGCTCAGCTAGAGTGATAGTGCATGTCACTGGTGTTGACAAGATCTCTATCAATCCTTGCGAGTCCGTGACTTTTTCTGATGAGATTCTTCGTGAGGAAAGTGCTCTTATCTCGGATTTTTCTTCATACTCTCCTAAGTATGAAGGTAAGGTATTCAGTGAATGAGGTTTGCTCTCCATTGTTCTAACAGAGCCCCCATCTCCCCAGTAAGATTGCAGATCCAAGTCCACTTGAGATCCTGCCTCAAATTCCACTATGGGAGGATTCCTGATGTCCTTTTCCCAATTTGTCTGATTAGCTTGGCAACTTAGCTCGTTTGCAAAGTTTGCCTCTCTCACTTGTTTCCAAAATTCATTGTAATCCTCATCTCTTCCATAAATCCTCTGTATGACTGGATGAAAACTCTCTATCTCCTAATCGGTTGTGTTCAATACTATGCGGTCATCCTTGTGTGTATTTTCAGGCTTTTGTGCACTGGGAGTCTTTTCAGCTACCCGTGAAATGATAGTCTCTTGCTGAATTTGGTTTTCCGTTCCACAATTCATTGTTTCTCTTGGTGGTTCTAATAAAGCTTGTGTAGTCTCGATCATTCTCTGGCACATTTCAAGTCTCTGCTTTTCCAATTTCGCGTTTGGGTATGTCATCCACCTCTGTTCTTGTGTTTGGTTGTTCTTTAACCTAGCTTCATAAGCTCTCATCAGTGCGTCCAATGGTTCGTGTACTTTGTCAACTAGCATTGATCCCCCTGAGCTTAAGCTCGTCGTTTCTTTGATACTCTTTTGCTTTGTTCTTTCCGGGCTCATCTCTCGTTTCCCGTTGTGACTCTCAAGTTTTTCTAATCTATCTTTAGTTCGCTTTATTTCCTCATCTAGAATAGCGTCTTCACGTTCTTTTCTCAACTTCATGCGTGCTTTTCTAGCTTTCCATGTGTTTCTCTGACTCCGCGGTCCTTGACTAACCACTTCAGTCGCTAACTTTCCATTCTCAGGTTCTCTAGTGGTTTTCTTAGCTTGAGCTCTAGTAACAACTTGCGTTGGTATCAGAGTTTCATTTTCGGAACCACTGCTGGTAGGAATAGTTTCTAGCATATTCAATGTCGTCTTTTGCACTTTGTTTGGATTCTTTGAACAATCCTCAATGAAGTGAGTAACCCCACACTCAGTGCAATAAGCGTTAATTCTAATGATTTTCGTATGTGGACAAACATTCATCAGATGGTCACCTCCACACTTGTAACAGGGTCCTAGTGCTGGTCTTGGTCCCATTTGATTCGTCCTTTGTGGATAGGATGGTCTTTGTCCTGTTAACCCTCCATGAGCTATGAACATCAATGTTCTTGCGTCCAAATTGTATCTCTCTTCATCAGAAGCACTTGTAACTGTTGGTATTCCAACATTCCCAATCATACCCCATGGTTCTGATTGGTTGGGTTCTTCTGGTGGGTAATACACAGTTGGAGACATGTGTGCACCAGATTCTTCATAATAGGCTTGAACAGGCACTAAGGCTTGTTCTTCCTGATTCTCTAAGGTTGGTGCATATCTAATGCCCACTGGTCTTGCTCCTGGTAAAGGCGGTTGTTGTCCCAATACCGGTTGCGGCCTTTCTATCCCCATAGGTCCTAGTACATTTCCCGTTGGGTATCGAGGTACTGGATGTACCTGAGGTGGTGCTAATTGAGCAGGAGGTGCATACTGACGCTCCCTTACATACCCTTTGTTGTAATAGCACTCCTCTATTGGATGGTTTGTCCATTTTTGTTCAATAGCACACCATTTCAGTGGTTTTGGCAATGGTTTTTGGTATGGTGCCATCCTTTTCAGAGCCTCTTCTATCATTTTCTCTACATTTGGCATGGTTGTTGTTTGAACATTCTTTTTAGTGGTAGTCTCGCTCGCTACGGAGGAAGAGCTATTGGATGCAAAATCTGTATCCGCTGACACCTCTCCATAAACCGTACAGTTATCCACTAAGTACAATGCTTCTCTCGTTACTTGCTCGAAACTTGTACAAGCTTTCAAGTGCAAGTCCTTCTTGAGAGTGTCGTTTCTCAATCCTTCAATAAAGAGAACAGATAGTCTTTCATCTTGTGGTCGTTCACATACTAGACATCTCTCAATGTATTGTTTGAAGCGAAGTGAAGCTTCCTTCACTTTTTCGTGTTCTCTCTGTTTAAAAGCATATATCTGTGAGACCGTATTGTGCTTAATCCCTCGTTTTGAGAATTCCTCAGCAAACTCTCTTAGCAAATGGTCAATGTCATGGAATCCCCCTATGTTCAGTGGTTGAAACCATGTCAATGCCGTACCTTCTAGAGTAAGACCAAATCCCTCGTATTGTGTATGGAAATCGGTTATCTGCTCAGCTCTTAAGACTTGCTTAAAGAGTGACACATGTGCATACGGATCTCCTGAACCACCATACTTCTTTGGCATACACTTGGCTACTTGAGATGGTCTCATACGTCTATGGTCTGCTACCAATCTCATTGCTCCTGTGTCCCGGCTAAAGCTTTCTCTAGCATCATGGACTTCATGGGTTACCCTTGTCGGTTCCCCTGCCCTGAATCTACTACTAGGAGGTAAATGTGATGGTTCCGCTTCGAACCTTGGACCTGGAGTGGTATACGTGGGGATTGGAATCGCACTACCTCGATTCGTATCCATTGACTCTCTGGAATGTAATGATCCCATTGGTCCGGGCTTCGAGTGCTGAGGTTGACTGAAAGAGTTAGCAGCCTGAGTTCTTTGTCCTCCTGTCGTTGTTGGGTTTTGCACTCCATTTGTTGGTGCTGGTCTTTGTGAGCTAGCAGTAACATAATACTGATGTAGTGGTCCCCCAAAGTATGTATATCCTTCTAATTCTTTCTTGCCCATTGTTGAGTATTGCCTCCCATACTTGTCGTAAGCGGCAATTTTCACTTCCGATCCCTCTGTGTAGGCAAAGACATAAAGTCTTTTTTGGTCTGTCAACTCTCCAGTGTAGGGTTCTTCACATCTATAATAGAGATCTTGCTCCCCATTATTATATTTGTATAGCCCCACATAGATGTTATCAGTGTTGATCCTTGTAGTTTCATTCTCTCTTCTTAACCTCGCATCAGGGAAGTTCATTATTGGTGCTTTCTCCTCAAGTTCTTCATCTACTTTGGCTTTGGTGCCCATCAATCCCCACTTGTCCACAATGTTAGGGTTTAGGACTACCAAGTACATGGTACCCTCGTCATCTAGATATCTATCTCCGCTATAGCTCATAGGCACTAAGTCCTTGAACTCACTAGGTCTATCTTCTATCATAACACAATAGCGGTCCATTCCATCTTTGTAGATCTTGGCACCTTGCTCATTGTCGTACTGGTATTTTATGAACAATAGCTTCATTGTGGCGGAAGGGTTTGATGATCCTGCTGCCATATTTTCTCTGTTGTTCAGGTTCAAGTGTTCCAAGTGTTCGGTGAAAATCTCATAATATCTCTCCGAAGAAGTATCAGAAACACTTCCTTCAAAGATCGGCTCTAATGGTTGCACCCAACTTTGGTTTACACTTCCCTCGGTTAATATGGCACTTGCTTGTTCCCCTTGTTTTGGTTGGTTATTCTGGAGATTCCTGCCCGATCTCAAATTCATCAATTCCCCTAAAGGACTTTAACTTTTCCGTCTCGACAATTTGTATTCCCAAGTTTTTGTGGTCAGAATTGATCCAAACTGATTGATACTTGGTCAATTGTTTAATCTTGTCAGTTGGACAACTTCTGTTTCATCAAGTGAGAATTTTGTTGCAGTTATGCTGAAAAAGACATTATACGCGTATGATGTCTTTTTTTACAGATTTGGACTATTTTGGTTATGCTCACTCTCAGTAGCCCCCTTATGCTCTGTCCACTCACAAAATTCAGTTTGAACTCTGTTTGAGCAAGTTATGGCTAGTTTAGGCTTTTCTTGGTAATTTTCTGCTTTTGACTTGTTTTGGGTCAATTGTGATCCAAATGGGATGAAACTTGAAATATAACCTCTAGACAGCTATTACAATGGATCTGTGTTGGCAAAGTATCAAAATATGTCCAAATTTAGGTAAAAGACATCATACGCGTATAATGTCTTTTTCATCAATTTGGGTCAAAACTTGATATTTATGCTTTCTACAGTGTTTGTAACAATTTTGTCAGGTCAGATATCAAAAATAAGCAGTGGATGTGCTAAAAGACATTATACGCGTATGATGTCTTTTGTCCCAGATTTTGACTATTTTTGGTTTTAAGCCTTCTCTGATGTTTATAATTGAGTTTCAAGTGTTTTTGTCAGGTTTGAATGTAAAAACAAGATCTGAATCCAAAATTTCTTATTCTTTGCGTTTCTTGGACTCCTGCTTGTCTTTTTGGGTTTCTTTGAGTGTTAATGCTCTTGTTTTAAGTAGAAATTAGGGTATAACCCCCCTTTTGAACACTCTGGTAAAGTCAAAATTTCGGTTTTGGTCTCTGTTTGGTCATTTAGACATCATACGCGTATGATGTCTAAAGTTGAAAATTTCCAGTTTTTTGGCACAGAATCCTTCCTAAAGCTTTCTCAAGTGCTCAGCAGCTCCCAGATACACAGAAAATTTCTCTGACTTTTGTTTATTACAAGTTTCACTACTAACTCGACGGTTTAGTGATCTAACATGCAATCAACCATATCAAGCAAATACTCCAATGATTACTAGCTCTAGATCAGGATCAAATGAAGTCCTACCTAAGCTATTCCTAATCATAAAATGGGTTTGGTAATTGTGATTTTAAAGAGATCCACTGTCACTCACGGACTAGCAAATTCTTCTTCTATCAACAACTACTCCACACCAGCAAAACAACAAACAAATCTAAGCTAAACTAAAAATACTGTCAACACGGAAGACCCCACTTCCTAGTATCTCTCGAGATCTTCAGAGTCCACCACTCCTAGATATTTTCTAACTAAAGTATACAAAGTAGTTTATACGACTCACCTCGTAGAATTAGTCTAAGGTCACCTACTTAGGGCTCTCGTCCCCGGCAGCGGCGCCAAATGTTAAGGCAGTTACGCCGCTAGCGGAAGCTATATAGAGAGAACTCAACCAACAACAGAATTTGTCAGACGAGGACGGAGCTTGACCCGCAGGCGCATGGAAACAACTAGGTGGGTGTCAAATCACCTACTCGACCTTCTAATGACAATCACTACTAAGGAAATCAAATCTAAGTTCTAAAATACGCAAGTGACTGAAATCCGTACTACGAACGAATGCTATACGAAACAAGATCTAGAATCATTGAATCAATCTCAAACTCAAGGGGAAGTCTATACACTAGGTAAGAACAACACCCTAAAGACTTGAACTGCAAAATCAACCTATAACCACTCCGTGCGGTAAACGCGTATGAAGACAGGCCGAAAAATACAGGTGATCGAAACTTGACCCCGATGGTACTAATGTGTAGCTCTACTCGTTGTGGTTCTATAGATATGCTGCACGCTCCATTCCGACACACGAGTTGGAAGAAAACTCACACCGAAGCTCGTAGGAACTTACCACACATAGAAGCCGATAGCGCGCACTCTTGGTATATGTGCGTAGCTCTCGCCGTTGCTAACACAATGGCGGTGTCACTTCTCCAATGGCGGCTCCGTAGCTCGCGTAGCAAGTAGATAAGACTCTCTCTCTCTCTCTCACTCACTCTCTCAGACACAGTCACGGCGCTCAAAAACCCACTTTGATTAATAATATGAATCCTTTAGGTTACAAAAACTTTGGCTTATATACCTCAGCCTTGGAGGTGAGAACATCTCTAACTAATTACATCAGCAAGTGAAATTACTTCGGGATTACAAGCTGGAAACTCAATTGAGTCCCGTTACTTAATGAATGGCTCAAATCAAAATTAATATCGGAAAGACATTTATTACAATCAATGGTTACAAAATGATGAGTGTGAGCAAAAATGTGGGTGTGATCCTCTGCTGGCTCAACAGCATTCTAGTGGCTTCAACCTATAATAATCAACTCACTGCAATGTGTAAACCGCTCCAAATCTAAGCCTTTTGTCAAAGCATCTACTGGGTTGTCGTCAGTGTGAACCTTGACTAAATCAATGATCCTCTGCTGGCTCAACAGCATTCTAGTGGCTTCAACCTATAATAATCAACTCACTGCAATGTGTAAACCGCTCCAAATCTAAGCCTTTTGTCAAAGCATCTACTGGGTTGTCGTCAGTGTGAACCTTGACTAAATCAATGAGCTTTTTGGCCAAGAAACCTCTCACGAGATGATACCTGACTTCAATGTGTTTTGATTTGGAGTGAAATATGGGATTCCTTGCCAATGCAAGAGTACTCTAATTATCTGAATATATCACTGGAGTCTCATCAATGCCAAGATTTTTGACTAAGCAAGATAACCATACAACCTCTTTATTTGCATCCGAGAATGCAATGTACTCTGCTTATGTAGTGGAAGACGACATACAATCTTGAAGACATGACCCCCAAGATATTGCTGCTCCAGCAAATATGAAAACATAGCTAGATGTCGATCTCCTATTGTCAACACAACGCATACTCTACATCCGCATAACCCATGATGGATGCATCACTGTTCCCGAAGCGTAAACACCTGTCGGCCGTACCTTTGAGGCACCTAAGAATGTGCTTCACTGCTTCCTAATGCTTGCTGCCAGGATTTGCCATATATTGGCTCACCACTCCCACTGCAAAAGCAATCTCTGGTCTTGTGGCCACCATAGCTAACATGAGACTCCCACTGCCAAAGAATATGGTAGCTTAGCCATTTCAGCTCGCTCAGCATCAGATTTGGGTGCATCTTCCTTGCTGAGTTTCAAGAATGCCTCCATTGGGGTACTCAATGCTTTCCCCCCCTGCCTATTGAAACACTGCAAAACTTTATCAATGTATGTTTCCTGAGATAACTCAAGAATACGATGTTTACAATCTCTTTTGACTCGCATGCCAAGAAAGTGTGTAGCATCCCCCAAATCTTTCATTGCAAAATTATTGCTAAGTGTTTTCTTCAAGTTGGCAATTTTTGCAATGGATTTCCCAGCTATAAGCATGTCATCAACATACAAAACTAGAATGATCATTGAGCCATCATCTAGCTTTCCTGTGTACAAGTAGTGATCCTCTTCGCTCCTTTTATATCCTTGAGACCTCATACATGCATTAAATTTATGATACCACTGCCTTGAACCCTGCTTTAAGCCATAAAGTGCCTTTTTGAGCTTACATATTAGCTCCTCACGATATGCATTCTCCTGAACAAACCCTTCAGGCTGCTGCATGTAAACATCCTCATCAAGATCCCCATGAAGAAATGATGCCTTCACATCCATTTGGACAAGTTCCATGTCCTCAATCACTACAAAACCAAGTACGGTTCTAAGTGTTGTCATCTTGACCACAGGCGGTTTAGGGGAATAGTTGTGCATCACCCAAACAGGGGTGGGATCCTCACCCATGTGATGTGTTTGGATTTATGGTCCATGTTTGGATTATACTCCCATTTATAGGTCAAATTTTAATCGACTTCTAACAAGATTATGGTAAGTACAATTCACAGTAATGAAGCCATGGGGTGGTTCTTTCATATCTTTTCTTTCAACACCAATGCCATGGATTCGTCTTTGGAGTTCTTAATGCGTATTTCTCTTATACACCTAGCTACTTCCATATTATTTCTTGCAAAACAAAAAGTTGGTGCATGCCCGCCATGCAATCTCAGGGAGTGAGAGAAAGAGGAAGTGTGATATTCATTATGCATCGACCCACAAGTTGTAATGGTAAATGTGAAGGCAGCCCCGAGTAGGTGTCTATTTCCATGGGTTTGGGTCCTCCTCAAAATAAACCTCAAGATTAGGTGCTTGTCCTTTGGGCAAGCAGATCATTTCCACCAGTTCTTAAGGTTTTGGTTTCTTGATCCTCCTTGTCAATGCCAATCTTGGTCATAGCACACTTTAGATGGGTTTGAAAGTGTTTGTGAGAGGGCTATGAGTGCACACAGATGTGTGTGTGTGTGTGTGTGTGTGTGTGTGTGTGTGTGTGTGTGTGTGTGTGTGTGTGTGTGTGTGTGTGTGTGTGTGTGTGTGTGTGTGTGTGTGTGTGTGTGTGTGTGTGTGTGTGTGTGTGTGTGTGTGTGTGTGTGCACCCTATCCTAGGCACCTAGATAACTCAAGGTAGTAAGCCCCAAGAGTAGGGGCCTACTACCTCAAAGAGATGAGAGTAGTGATATCAATCATGGCCTTAGGCCACCACATGGTAGTGAGTGCATGGATAATTGTGTCTGTATCATCCTGTCTCCAAAAATCATGTGTGTGTGTGTGTGTGTGTGTGTGTGTGTGTGTGTGTGTGTGTGTGTGTGTGTGTGTGTGTGTGTGTGTGTGTGTGTGTGTGTGTGCACCCTATCCTAGGCACCTAGATAACTCAAGGTAGTAAGCCCCAAGAGTAGGGGCCTACTACCTCAAAGAGATGAGAGTAGTGATATCAATTATGGCCTTAGGCCACCACTTGGTAGTGAGTGCATGGATAATTGTGTCTGTATCATCCTGTCTCCAAAAATCATAAGAACATATTTTCTTTTGGAGTCTATTGATTTTCTAAAGGTAATAAATGCCATTATTGAGGAGTATATGATAAGGTGTAGCATACTTGGTCAAGTTTTGGGAGAGTTAGAAAAAGTTCTATGGCTTTTTTTTTTTACAAAAATTAGATGGGTTATACCTAGCTTGTCCTTTTTCCAGGAAAATGTTACATCAAATGCTCCTATGAGGGGTTTTCAAGATAATTTCTAAGTTGAGGTAGATCACTTGCATTGGGACAACATGATTGTTGATCTTAAATTGTGATGTGAAAGATGGTTCAAACCTGAGACAATCAAAATAGATAAGATTAACCTCGTTCTTAAACAGAGGGTTGTTGATACTCAAGAGATCATCCATATACCACAAAGTATGGTTAAAAGTGTTGGATTAGGGTTCAACAAAAACACACACAGCTTGGAGAAGATGAAGGGAGCTCAAGTCACACAACCAAGAGTGTATTACTTAGTGTGCAATGGAAAGATGAGTTAGCCTTAGAGTGATGGGCATGTATACAATGTATAGGGGGAAAAACCTCCTAGTGAGGGAAAAATGCTCCGGCGCTCCTAAGTGTATTTCACACACATCACTACCACATGTATATTGTAACAAATCCCCCCTGGGAGTGATGTCGTGAACAAGCGCTGGCACATAGAGTATAGGGAAGTGCCATGCCTTGAGGACAAGATTAGTCCAAAAAGGGGAGTAAGCCCAAAGCTTTGCAGAAAGCTTCAAACTTCTCACGAGACAATGCCTTTGTGAAAAGATATGCAAGGTTATCTTGTGTTGGCACATAAGCCAAGGTTATCTTGTGTTGGCACATAAGCCAAGCTGATCTCTCCTGTTGAGAGCCTCTCCCTGACATAGTGATAATTCACCTCAATGTGCTTTGTGCAAGCATGAAAAGTTGGGTTCCTCGCAACCACCAATGTGCTCTAACTATCATTGTAGATAGTGTTGGCAGTGTCCTATCCAACACTCAAATCATCCATAAGGCATTTGAGCCATACACACTCCATTGTAGCTATGAAGACTGCCCTATACTCAGCCTCACAACTAGAAGTGGAACAGTAGGTTGCTTCTTCCTCAACCATGATATGCATGAGCTCCCAAAGCATGAAACAAAAACCACTTGTGGACACTGGTGTGTTAAAACAACCAGCCCAATTTGAGTTCAAAAAAGCTTGTAAATCTAGCGACAATAACCCCCCCTTGGAGAAAAACAAGCCAAGATGTAAAGTGCCACTCAAGTAGCAAAAAATTCTCTTGACGGCCTTCCAATGCTTAGATCATGGGCTATGCATGAATCTGTTGACCTGTGAGACTGCAAAGTGAATATCCGACCTCGTGTTGCATACATAAATGAGGCATTCAATAGCACTTTGGTAAAGTGACATCAGCAGGATCACTTTCCATGGGAGTGTTAATAGGTTTTCAATCCTCAAGTCCAAACTTACATAGCAATGTCTCTATGTAACTTTTTTGACACAAGGCAATACCACCATCACAATGCTTAAAATGTATACCCAAGTAATGATGCAACAGGCCCAAATATTTCATCTTGAAAGTAGCATTCAAAAACCTTAAATTCAAAAATATTTCTCTCATTTGGTCCTATGATCAACAAATTATCTACACAGAAAACCATAATTAGAAGTACATCACCCTCGCCCTTTACATACAATGTGCTTTCTATTGGATTGTTACAAAAGCCTCGTTTAACCAAATGAGTGCCAGCCTTCTCATACCAAGCACGAGGAGATTGCTTCAACCCATACAAAGCTTTCTTACATCTGCACACTTTATCTTCCTGTCCTTTCTTGACAAAACCGCAAGGCTGTGTTACATAAACCTCCTCAAATATGTCACTATTCAAGAAAGTTGTAATAATGTGTGACTAATGTACATCATCCCAACCAAAATGATCTTCCAATGCACATAGAAAATGCACAGTAGTCATACGACAAGTGGGAGAAAAAGTATCTTCATAATCTCTGCCTTTTTGCTGTGCATAACTTTTTGCAACAAGTCAAGCCTTTATAGCGATCAATCTCACCATCCGCTTTCCATTTCAAGTTGTAAACCCACTTTGTACCGATGGCCTTTTTGCCACGAGGAAAATCACATAAAGTCCATGTGTCATTTTCTATAAGTGCATCATATTCAGATTGCATGGCAGCCATCCAATTTTTTTAATTTTATGCTTCATCAAAAGATAGAGGTTCCTCAAAATCATGTAAGCTAGACACAGCAAAAGCATAACAATTTGATGCATAAGATGCATGGCAAGAACCTGAACAAGTATGACTAGATAAAGGTGCATCCAATTTACTATCACGCAAAGTATGCTCCAGCCATTTTGGCATACCTCTAACCTGCTCATTCTCAGCCCTTTCCTCATCAAGTACATCATGTACATCTGCATGAGTAATAGGTTGATCCATAACATTTTTAGAAACCCCCATTGGTTGTATATTTGCCTCAGTGGATTTTACATTCGAAATTCCACCACTAAAAAGAGGCAACAAAGTGTCATTAAATGTCCTGTGAGCTTACATTATTGTCTCTAGTACATGACAGTAAGGGTTAAGCAGAATCTTCCACAAACACAACATCTCGTGAAACCAAAATACACTTTGTTTGCGGATGATAGAACCTATAACCTTTGCTTTCAGTACTATAACCAACAAAAATACATTTGACAACCTTATCATCCAATTTTCTACGTTGTGTTTGTGGAACCAAAGCATAATCCAAATAGCAATAGGACACCTATCTAGTACATAAGTGGCACAGATGATGGCCTCAAGACAAAAAAAATGTGGCAAAGCTTGACACTTGACCATACATTGTGCCATTTTGAAAGTGACCTATTTTTCCTCTCAACAAATCCATTTTATTGAGGCATATAAGGCACTGTTCATTGGTGTTTTATACCACAACTAGCCAGAAATGCATTAAACTCATGAGACATATACTCCCCCTCTCGATCGAAATGGAGGGTACCCATAGTACATTTTGAGAAATTTTCAACCATAGCCAAAAAAAAATTGAAGCACATAAATACTTCCGACTTTGCTTTAAGCGGATATACTCATGCATGCCTGGAGTAATCATCAATCCAAGTCACAAAGTAAAGGTAATTGCCGAAGAACGGAGTTTACATGGGCTTCACAATCATCACTATGCACAAGCTGCAATATGCATGTGGCCCTAACTGAACCATCCTTTGGAAAATTTGAATGTTGCATCTTACACAAAATACAATCTTCACAAACATGTTTGATAAGTGCTTCAAGAGGCGCTAAAGAAGCAACCATATTAGATTTCTGCAAACGCAACAAATTGGCAAAATTCAGATGCCCAAAACATGCATGCCAAAGATTACATCTGAAATAGCATTAGAATCCACAATTGCATTGACAAATTCTACCCACAGTCATCGTACAAAGTGAGCTTATACAACCCACAGCATAAAATGCCAGATGTAACAATTTCATCACCGAAACTAAAATCATGTATTGTACATATGTCATCCACAAATTTGACTACAAGACCAAGTCTAGCAAGTGTAGATACAATAATGGCAACGCATCTTCTTCTCTCCCTTATCACCAAAATTTTGAGACACTTCCAGCAGAAGCATTAGGAACATGCAATTTAGCACTTTTGCAGAAGAACCATGAGAAGTGGCTACATTGTTGTTAGCACATTTTCTTTGAGCAACAATAAATACATGCTCAACTACACACTGTCTCGTCTTTTTTTTTCCAGGAAGTGACTCTTGCAACAACAATGTGCATAATGCATCAAACTTGACAAATTCATGATTTCCTTGGGTCATAAGTATCCAAGTACTAACAAAAGTTTGGTAAGAATCTCGCAAGGCATCAAGAACATTCTACATAAGGGAACTATCTGAAATGACTTCACCTATAGAAATAAGTTGCTCATTGATATCCTTGAAACCAGCAAGGAAAGTATCCATGTCATCTTCCTCATGCATAATCTTCGACTCCATCTCTTTATGCAGCAATGCAATTTTTGCCTCATTGCGATTTGCATAAAGACTAACCAGAATATCTCGAGCCTCTTTTGCAGATTTTGTTGAACGAATTTGAGGAGTAATAGTGTGCTTCACAGACAATGTAATCAATGCATGAGCATGCGCATCTTTTACATCCCAACAAGCTTGCTCAGTTGTAGGCAAAACAGCTCTGGCAGTAGCAACCCTACCACCAAAACCTGCAACATCCTCAACATTGCCTACATCCTCAGAACCAGGACGTTGTAGGGGGATAAATGTGCGAAAGGTGAGCCGGGAAGGCACCGGGCCCCTAGTTGTGAGAGGTGCGGGGAAAAGAGGTGCAGCTGACACAATTAGCAGAAAGAGAGCTCAAAGCAATCAATTCGCTTAATACCATTTAATCAACAGCATCCATGATTAATCACTCATTAATGGAGGCTTAATGCTCCTTACAAGATGAAGCCCGGCTTAATCCAGGTGCTAATCAAGAAAAGTATCAATGACCTAATTTGTACTGCCTTCTGCTTCTTCCCACTAAGGCATAGGAGTTTCTTCTTCCAATGGCCATCTGATTTGGCTTAAGATTGAGATGAATCGGCTTAGGATTAGGATGAATCGGCTTGAGATTAGGATCACTAAGGAGGTTTATCTTAGGATTATTACGGGTTATGGAAGGTTTGCTTCCCTATTCGAATGGCTAATGGGCTTAGAGCAGGTTTAGGATTGATTATGGAGGTTAAGTTTGAGAAATTTAATGGCTAATCAAGCTTAGAAGCTTTGGCTTGGCTTAAGGATATCAAGAATCGGGCTTAAGCTTGATTAGTAAAGGTGAGATTCGGCTTAGAGAGCTTAAGAGCGGTTAATGAGAGCTTAGGAGCTTTGGCCTCCTCTCCCGGAGAGAGCAAAATTTCATAAGATGAGGAGGAGAGACAAAAAAAATCCCACGAGAGACTCAAGTAGAGCCCCCTCTTTTTCTTTTATACTTGCATGGCTTCTCTCTTGCTGTAAAAAGCTTAGGCACCCATTAGCGACGTCGCTAATGGATACCCCCTTGGTGACGTGGTAGGCAAAATCGACCTTCATAAAAAACAGTGCCGCCGGTACCGAACCTGTGTGTGAGGAGATTCCAAGCGGTTTTCGCTTCTGCGGCGAAGTCATCTGAAGACCGTGCTGGCGAGCGCGAGCTCCTTCTTCCTTCTCTGTGTCCTCGACTGCTGCTGCTGCCATGCTTTGCCTTTCTTTTTCTTTATTCACACTCAAAAAACTCTTTTTGAGTTGTTGGGCGGGCTCCCTTTTGTTGACTTTGGGCGGCCATAGGTTGAGGCCATTGGGTCTTATTTTTGTCATGGATGCTTGAGAGTCAGTCGCTCCCTGCATCATCGCCTATGTCATCGCCTACATCATCGCTAGAAGAATCTAGAAGGATCTAGAAGATTCTAGAAGTTTCTAGAACATGGAGAAGATTTCGAAAGAATCTATAAGTTTCTGGAAAGCTCTAGAAAGTTGAAGAAGGATCTAGAAGGTTCTAGAAGAACTAGAAGGATCAAGAAGTTTCTAGAAGCTTGGAGAAGATTCTGAAAGAATCTAGAAGTTTTTGGAAAGCTCTAGAAAGTTGAAGAAGGATCCAGAAGGCTCTAGAAGAATCTAGAAGGATCAAGAAGTTTCTAGAAGCTTGGAGAAGATTTCGGAAGAATCTAGAAGTTTCTGGAAAGCTCTAGAAAGTTGAAGAAGGATCCAGAAGGTTCTAGAAGAACTAGAAGGATCAAGAAGGTTCTAGAAGATTCTAACCTCCTCAAGAAGAACCTAGAAAGTCCTAACCTCCTCAAGCACTAGTATAAATAGGGGTCTTGGGCCACAAGCCCCTAAGTCTTGCCAACACCAGTTGTGAACCTCCTATGAGTAAATCCCTCTTCTAGTTCTTATGTTCAAGTCTTGTCCTTGCAATCAAGCCTTGTCTTTTACTCAAGTCATGTAATTGTGCGCTCCTTGCCGCACTGTCAAAGCAAAGGACTTGCCGATACACCGTGTGCGAGCCACAAATGGCTCCAAGCACGCAACAAGCGTAAACTAGCAAGCTCAAGAGAGCAAAGGGTGTGTCACTCACCGCTCTACGCTCACCTTCGTGGTGGATTCCTCGCCGCGATGAAGAAGAAGCTGCAGTCATGCCGCGCTCAACCGCTTCGCCGCCGCCGTGCCTTCGTAATGCTCGATCGCACACACACTCTCCCTCTCTCTCTCTCTCTCTCACATACACACACACACAAGGAGGTGAAGAAGAAGAAGATGGAGATGGAGATGGAGCAAGAGCACTCTTCTATTGCACAAATGAGAGAATGAGTGAATTTTAGGTTTAGTTGGCTTTTATATGAGCTCACCCCATTCACACTTGGGCGCCCATGCTTAGCCAACTAATCCCTTGAATGTCCCAGTTAGAGTGCGCCTCTCATCGGCGATCACTCTTACCCATTTCCTATTGGTCCGACAAGCCCGGTACCTGACTCTACCAAATACATAATACGCGTCCGTCGTAGGTGATGGGGTGTCCGTGAGCCATGAGGGTTAACATGCCCCCCTTCCTGATGTAGATTCCGTCCTCGGAAGCTATTGAGTTGAAGCTCGTTCGTCGAGGTGGAAGAGCATTTGAGATGAATGTCCTTAGCCTTCTTCAGTCACTGCAAAATCAAACAACATTGGCACAGTAATTTCATTCTCATAAGTGATTAAAAAGCATATGCAGTTTTAGGTAGACACATTGATTGGTAAAATAATTTCAAACAATTTGTTAGCAATGAACATTAAATTGCAATGTAATCAAATGCATAAACAGATGTAAAGGTAAAAAATTAAACAAGTCTGGGGTCGCTAATTTGATGGTCGAAAGGCACTAGAGATCGAATATTAATACCATGGGTAAGCTTCTTAATTTTCAGTGGTCAATTAAGTTGTTTAATCGCGAGAGCCAAGTATTCATGTTCGAGGGCTGACTAGAGGCTATATCTAGAAGACCTTGTAGTTAAGCTACCATAAAAGGAATTTCTCATGAAATCATCGCCTGACTGATTACTTTTTCTTTGACCCCCCAAAGTCTTTTCACAGTGATTCAATTTGATGTGTGTGCTTATTTTGTATGCCTTGGGTTTTTTGCTTTTCAAGGAAAAGCGCCCACACTGGGAACCTCTAGGGCTCTAGTACCATAGGCAATACATGTGAGTGAAGTACCAAATCAAGCTGAGATCTCTCTTCCAGCTTAAGATTTTACAGTGTGGCACTTTGATTTTTTGTTTGTTCATTTTCAGCATTTTAATTTTGTAACTTTGTGGGGTCATATAACACTGATACACCTCCCAGGCTCATCACACCAGTAAACTCCCTTTATAATACTTAAGCTAAAGGTCAATAGGGTCAAGCCCACTAGAAAGCCCTAGTACATTTCACACAATGCTGCCTAAATCGGATTAAGAACCTAAGTAACCATTAATTATTAGGAAGGCATTCCCCATGGTATTAAGAGAAGATTTCTAACACCTAACTTGGTTAAACTAGTTTGTCGGACTGCTTGATTTTTAAACCTAGACAAGTGATTATGACAAAAAATTACATTGAATTAAATGTTTGATACTAAGCAAATGCGGTGAATATTAGGCTACCAATCACAATTAAAGCTGACAATCATAGATGCAAAAAAGATAAGGGGCAATGCTAATGGACAAGAAACACCTGTTTGTGTCGATGGTCGCGCTTGATTTGAAGAGTGAGTCGAGATAAAGATTCCATGAAGGTCCAAATCCTACCAATAGCAACACGCTCCTGTACACACTAGGAAACAAAAGGAATACCTCCAGGAGGCACATTAGTGGAAAAAGGTACCAACACTTATTGAACACAACAAAAAACATAAGGAACCCTAACCTAATTATTTGCACTCCCCCTAGAGAGTCAAGGGAATAGGATATTGTACAGGTTGGGGGGAAACCCTAAGGCTAAACCCCTATCCTCGTCGTCGAGATAAACAAAGTCATCATCCATGAGACCATATGTGCCATCCGTGTAGTCGTGTAAATTTTCTTCTTCATCATAGGTGCCCATGTTTACTAAGAAGGTCACTAGACGCCTATAGTCATCTTGGTCAAAAGGGTAGGCTTGTGCAATGGGAGAAAGGCTCTCTTCTAAGTATGGATCAGACATGGTCAAGAGACGTATCAGCCATTCTAACTCCTCAAAATTCCTCTCACATGCTAGCGTACCTATCAAATCCCATTCACATGCAAGCACTGGAAAGACCATGTGAAATATTTGTGAAAAGTAACGAGGGTACCTCTCACCCAAGGCAAGAGTGGATGACTCTAGCGTACTAGCCATATCTGTACACGCAAATAGATGATGGTTAGAGTGTAAATATTACAAGGGTTGTGTTCTTGTGCATAATTTTTTTTTATGATTTGTGTTATGGCTCTTGCTCTTTTACTTTTTTATCTTGTTTTTGTGAGTATAAGGCTCTATATATACATTCCCTAAGATCGGAGATTAAGAGGTCGGGGAGAAAGGTTGAGAGGGAAGCAAGTGAATGATGGATGTCCACAAACACTCCCCCCTTCCTTGGGTAGATCATACCGTTTGAAATGAGCTTGTCACCCTTTGAAACCAATTGTTCCAGTTGGTAATAGGTGAGGATTTTTGCCAGTAGTTTTCTATTACCCTAGGTGCCTCGTCAAGTTGCAAGGGTGGTAAGGTACTCTCCCAGGATCGAACTTGAAGTGGTTTATCAGTTGATTCTTGAACACTGGGAGGTGTGGACTCTTTTGTAGCTTCATGGAGGTCCATTACTATAGATGGAGGCTGTGTAGAAGCTTTTACCTCTATGGATGTATTACATGAGGAGCTAGAAGCTTCATGGAATTCCCCCCTTCCTGAGCTAGGTGGAATAAATTGGTTTTGCCTTGGAGCCCAAACTAGCTCTAGACTAGGTGTGTAGCATTCTGTGATCTTTCCCTTCCCACGGTCTGCCATTGGCTTTAGCGTTACACTGTTTGACTCATATGGGTTTGTTGTCGATAGGGAAGGACACATTTTATGTTTAGGTACCCAAATTTGCTCATTTCCATCATAGTAGCCTTGGGCTTCTAATAGTTGTTTTGGAATCCATCGTGATTTGGTCTTGACTCTCTTAGGACGCGCTCTTGGTTTTCCCAGGAAATTTTTTCTTGGAATGGATGGGAGGGTTGAGGTAGTTGGAAGTAAGGCCTTGGGGACCCATTGATATGTACTCTTAGGTCGTGCGGGTTGAGTACGTGCAATATTACTGCTTGCTGCAACTACAAGTGTTGAAGTGCTAGATTCATGGGTAGCCGACAAAGACGAGTTAACCACCTTGGCTTGTGAATGTTGGCTATCCTTCAACTTTGCTAGAGTTTGCAACGTAGGTGACTTTTCTTGAATGATAGGGGTAAGAGTCGGTGGTTGCGTCGTGACACTAACAGTATCCCAATCAATAGTGCATTTGGTTGCCAACATCCACATGCGTCCCAAGTTTACGTGGCCTTCCATAGCTCCCGCGGGCATGACTAGAAACATCTGCACTATGCTTCCATTGTCATAGACAACAGGGGTCTGAAGGACTCCAAGAATAGCAGTTTTCTTTTTATTAATGCCCTTGACTTGCATCGTACTCGGGGATAGGGTCGGTTTCCCTAATTGACACCAAACTCCATAGGATAACAAATTGTGTTTAGCTCCCGTATCTAATAAGGCATTGTATAGCACTTTCCCATAGGGGCTATTAAGCTCAATTGGGTATCGTAGGGGTGGCTCAGATTCTAATGAGTCGTCATCTGTGTCCTCCAAAAATTCTTGCGTGATTCCCAGATTAGCCTCTCGTTGGCGTCTAAGACGTTGTTGTCGTTCTTGAGCCTCAACTCTTGCTTGGATTTTTTTAAGCTCTGCTTGTTCCTTGGCATCCTTCTTTTGATGGATGGCTTGCAACTCTTCCTGGCTTAGAGGATCATAATATCTTTTGAATTTACTCCTATTAAGGAATTTAATGGTTTCAACTCCATCTACAGTCTCTACACGAATGGTACCTTGCGGGGTAATTTCACACACTCGATATGGTCCCTTACCAACGTATTTCAATTTCTTCTTTTCATTACGTACCCCGTACATAAGAACTTTATCACCAACCTTGATGTCTTTATCCTTTAAATGGCTATCAAACCACTTCTTTCTCCTATCCTTCTCCACTAGAGCATTTCGCACAGCTAATTGCCTTTCTTCATCTAGCCTTTCCAGGATATATAATCGCTCCAGTAAGGGGTTACCATCCCAACGTTCTTGAGAAGCTACTCGAAGACTAGGAATGACAAACTCCCATGGCATAACTGCTTCTTGGCCATACACCATCTTAAATGGTGTGCAATTAATAGCAACTTTATACGCAGTACGATAAGCCCATAAAGCTGATGTAAGCTTTAGGTCCCAATCAGTGCGATGAGCCTCAACTGTCTTTGTCAAATGGAGATGAGAGTTTTCTTGGTACTCTCAGCTTGGCCATTTGCTTGGGGATAATAGGGTGTAGACTTGTGGTGAGATATCATGAAGTTTGATGTGAGTTCTTTTATTACTTCATTTATAAAATGAGTTCCATTGTCACTCACAAGTTCAAAGGGGCATCCAAAACGTGTGATAATGTTCTCAAAGAGGAACTTAGCTGTTGTTTTTGCATCCGCCTTTCGTGTTGCTTTTGCTTCAGCCCATTTGGTTACATAGTCGGTAGCCACAATGATATATCGTGATTGCGTGTTACGTGCTGTCGGACTAATCAGTCCTACAAAGTCTAAGCCCCACTTTTCAAATGGTTGGGTTACCTTGATGGGATGTAGAGGTATCCTATCCCTTCTTTGTGGCTTGTTGAAGCGTTGGCATTCATCACATCCCTTTGCAAAAAGTGATGCATCCTTAAACAGAGTGGGCCACCAATAGCCTAACTGTAAGATCTTTCGGGCAGTCAAGTTTCCTGAAAAGTGACCACCAGCTACACCCATGTGTGCCTCTTGTAGAATATATAAATACTCATCTTCGCGGGCACAGCGTCTAAGAACATCATCTTTTCCTCTCTTATAGAGAGTTCCAGCCAGTAAGCAATAGGGTTCGCATTCCTTGATTAATTTTCGAGCTATATCTTTTCGCAGTTCCTTGGGTGGAAAACCATTAACTAAGAATTTAACAATCTTTTCACTCCATTCAGGCATTGTCTCAACAATGAACAAAGGAGTATCAGGCAATTCATCATCAACCCCCGTAGGAGCTTCGCCATTAGGGATACGAGATAAATGATCCGCCATGACATGTTTCCTCCCAGGCCTAAAAACAACTGTGAAGTCAAACTCAAGAAGAATTAACAACCATCGTGTAATTCGACCTGTGGAACACGGCTTGTTTACCAAATATAGCAATGCTTGATGATCAACATAAAACACAAACTTGGTAGCAAGAAGGTAATAGCGAAATTTCTTTACTGCGTAAATCATAGCTAGACCTTCGCGCTCTGTAGTGGTGTAGTTCATCTCAGCATCATTTAATTGGCGACTTGCAAAGCTAATAGGGTAGTCCAATTTATGTTCTCCTGGTTGAGTTAGAACACACCCAATAGCAGAATTTGATGCATTAATATGCACATGAAAAGGTACATTCCAATCGGGTGTTCGCAGGATTGGAGCACTTGTTAGGGCCTTCTTTAATAATTCATAAGATTGATGACATTCTTCCGTCCAGTGAAACTCGATAAGAAGCTTGTACAATGGATGCGCTATCTCGACAAAGTCTAAAATAAATCTTCGATAATAACCAACATGGCCCATAAATCTTTGAACTCCTTTATAGTTCGTAGGTAGTGGCAAATCGGCAATGGCTTTAATCTTACTCTCATCTGTCGATATCCCGTTCTTGGACACTATATGCCCTAGAATGACTCCATGCTTAACCCAAAATTGGCATTTGAAAGGGTTCAATGAGATGCGATAAAATCTGCACCTTTCAAATATTTTTTGTAGATATAACAAATGCTTCTCCCAAGAAGAATAAACACAAAGGTCGTCTAGGAAAGCTTCACAAAACTCCCTTAGAAATTCTTTAAACGCAGTGTTTATTAATCGTTGGAATGTAGCAGGTGCATTCGTTAAGCCAAAATCCATAACACGAAATGCAAACACTCCAAACTCTGTGATAAAAGCAGTTTTAGCTTGGTCCTCTAATGCAATTGTGATTTGATTGTAACCAGAGTACCCATCTAAAAAGCTATAAGCTTCCTTGCCCGCAACTCTTTCAAGCACGTGTTCTGAATATGGCAAGGGATAATGATCTCTCCTAGTAGCTGCATTAACTTTCTTGAGGTCCACGCACACTCTTAGTTTCCCATTCTTTTTTGGCACAATGACTATTGGAGAAACCCATTCTGAGTGCTCAATAGGGTATATGAATCCACATTGGATAAGTTTTTCAATCTCCTCTTGTACAATTTTGGCGTACTTAGGATTCATTGGATAGGGTCGTTGCTGGACGGGTTTAGCAGTGTTGATCATGGGAATTGTATGTTGCACCACAGAAGGTGGAACACCCTTCATGTCATGATATGTCCAAGCAAAGATATCCTTGTATTCCTTGAGGAGCTCCTTAAGTACAGCCTCTTCAGTTTCGGTAAGGTCTTGAGCAATAAAGATTGGTTTAGACTCCTCACCTGGTTCTGCTAATTCTATCTCTTTAACTACCGCTGGACCATCATAGACTCCACTGCTTCCATTGGTTTGTATTCGTTGGGCTTTGGCATACACAACCTTTCGCTCCCCCGTGGTATAAGATTTAAAATGTTCAGGATCCGTATGTAAGTCAGTAGGCTCTTGTCCTGACGGAGACCTTTCTTTTAGTTCTGCCTCCTTTTGTTGTTGTGCTAACTCTTGGTTTTGACGTCTTCTTATAGTTCGACTCAATTTCGGCTATGTAACCTCCAATTGAGCGAGGTCAATGGGTCGCGGGCTACACCACATGACACTCTGGAGATGTTCACCCCAATTGTCTACTAGCTTTCGATGAGCATCACATGCCCCTAGATAGCTAAGCCATTCTGCAGTAGATCTTTCCTTGTTTATCCTAGCTCTCACATTCGCTCGATATCGTCGTCTCTTATATGACCTTTGTTTCTTGTTAAGGTTTTGATTTTGGTAAATGTTTGAACTCGACTCGCTTGATAGGTCTTCGCTTGTATCTTCTTCACTCTCATATAAATTACCATAGATGGTCATACTAGACCTTGAGTGTTCAGTTTCTATACTTGGCTCACTCGATGTTTCCTTAGGTTCTGAATCCATTTCTCCCTGAGATTCCGTTTCTGATGTGTATTGGCCTGAAGCCTTTGAGGAATCATCGGTTTCACTCTCAGGTAGGTGTGCCTCTTTCTTATCATCGGATGTTACATGTGCTACACCTAACATGTTTACTGGTGCAATGTGTGGTATCTCTTCCCCATCTAGTGTTACCAAAGTTGTTCCTCTAGCTCCCCATGTATCTATAGTTGCCGCTAGGTGTACCCAATCAACATTGTCTGACTCAGCCATTCCGGGTAGGATATCCATATAAGGAGAGTTCTCCCCAATATCCGTGTCTTCGTTACACGTGTAACAATACTGTAATGGAGCTGAGTGAATTGTTGTGTCTGATCGATTATCAATGATGAATTTATTTCCTAGAGGATGCGTTCGACCACTTAAAAGATCAACTCGAATGACAGAGTCTTGGAACTGTAAGTAGACGTGGTTTTTGGACCAGTCATGCACCATTTTTGCTTCCCTCATGAATGGACGCCCTAAGATCATCTCAAATGACATAGGATGCTTGGAAAAATCCATAACAATGAAAGTCTGCCTTACCTTGTGTCCCAAGACCTTGATCCTGAGATCCTTAAGCATTCCAATAGGCGTAACAATAGATCCATTAGCCATTTTTACCACTATGCTTGTGGCTTCAAGGTGAGGTCGCCCCATAGACTCCCAACAACTCTTTGTCACCATGCTTACTCCCGCACCACCGTCAAGGACTCCCTTTACAATTAATCCTTTAGTAGTGATTGGTAGAGTAGCATTAGATTCATCACCTTCAAAGTATTGCCCCAACTTGTAAACGGGTACTTCAATTACAGATTCATGTCCCGCTAGGTCAGATGGTGGTGCTAAATGTTCCTCATCATTCATTAACGAGTCAGGTTTGTTCATATGTGCAAACTGTGGTAATCCGGCCTGTAATTCTCCATTGAGGAAGGCTGTGAAGATGGAATCTCCACTTCCTCAAGGGGGTCGGGCATTCCCTCACCAAACATTCTCTCTAGTAGGAAAGGTGTGTGTCCACTTTCAGATGTCCTACCCTCACTCTCTTCCCGAATGATACTGGGTATAGCTAACGGCCTGTAGTTCTTGTGAGGTTAAACTTGTGTGGGAAACACTGTGTCCGACATCTGGATGTGTTTGGGTTCAGGTTCTAATGTTCGTTGAGTTTCTTCCACCAAACCCCTCAGTTGTTGGACTCGTTCAATTTCCACTGTTGGGTTTGGATAGGTTCCAATCTTTCTCTTGCAATCCTCACTTTTTGTCTCTCGTGGCTTATCTTGGGGGTTCGCAACTGGGTAGTTTAACTTTGAATACTCTTTTGGTGTTCTTCGTAATTCCCTCTCATGATCCTCCTCACTGGCTTTTTCCTTTGTAGTAACAGTTTTGGTCTCCGTGGTCTCTATTGAATCTGAGTCATCCTCAGGGTCATTCATATACACGGGATCCTCTCCTGTCCCTATATTAGTCTTTGAACTAGGTTTTGAGCTAGAAGCATTAAGGGATTTCTTTCTTCGTGTTTTCTTCTTTCTCGCTCGGCCAATGGACGCAGCATCTCTCTCTTCGAGGATGTAATTTTGCTTTTGGAGCATCGACCGTGTGAGTGCATTCACTGGTGCTATGTTTATAGTTGGTGGTGTCCCATCAACAATCTCTATTATGTTCAATAGTGTGATTTTCGGTGCGTTTGGATTGTTAGGACACTGTGCGATCAAATGATCTATGCCACAATGATTACAAGTGAGTATTGGCATTGCCAATGCACTCCCTTGACTGGTTTGCATTAGTGCGGCATTCTTTTGTATTCTAATGGGGCATTGAGCTACTCGATGTGGTCCACCACATTCGTAGCACTGAAGAGGTGGTCTCCTGGCAAAACTATTAATGTTTTGGCCTCTTGCTGCTAGCGCAGTAGCTTGATATACCAGTTTGATTTGTCCCCAATGGTCTTCCATATTGTACATGGGACACTCCTCAAGCATGTCGACTCCATAGGTGATACTAGAGTCTATGTCCTCTTCGCAATCTACATAAGTACTAGATGACTCACAACCTATTTGGTTCATAGGTGTAACTCTTGGATGAGGGGGTTGCGGTCCTAGCACTGGAGGTGGCAACGGTGTGGTTTGGACCACATTTTGGGTTCTAGGGACCATGTGCTGTAATGGCAACTATTGCTCCATGGGTGGGGTAGGCATCAATGCAGGAACTCGAGGTGAGTCTGCCCAAGCTATAGGCGGTCTATTTTCCATGATGCGTTTAAGCATTCGGCAATCCTTCGCTTGATGGCCATACCTACTGATAGCCGTTTTTTCGGCTCTCTGTAATTTCCATAGTGAGTTATCTCACCCTACCAAATTCACCCAAACGCTATGGCTATCCCTATCCTTTCACTGTATATAGGTGCGTGTGAGTTAGGGGACTTTTCCCATATCTCCTTACTGAAATAAAAAACCCTCAATTAGCTAGTCATTGGGCTAGTTGAGCCAAAAAAATAAAAAATATAAAAAATATAAGTATATTATGGCCCATGCGTATGTAAATATTTCTTTGTATATAGGGCCTAAATAAAAGATTTTTTCATAATTATTTTGATATTTATTTAAATATTTCTACCTAGGTGTGTGTTATTTATGCTCTGTACATTGCCTCACCATTACCACAATTTTTCTTACCATTTTTCATACTCTTTATTCCATATAGAAATATTTTCATGTAAGCTTCTCTTATATTTGGTGTAACTCCACCCCAAAAAAAATCCAAAAAAACTAGTTTTATTTATGTGTATATTTTTTCACTATTGTGATTTTTCCCTTCCTACATCTATTTTGTTTTTTTTCTAAAAAATTAGAACACCAAAAATATTTATCTTTTTTGCCTCATAATGAGAGAGATTTCTTTTTACCCCTTTATATTTTTTCCACTTATATTATTTATATTTGACATGTACATATTTTTTAGACCCCTCAATATTTGATTTTCTTAGTTGTACTATTCACTTATATCATGATCTCATAAGGTCAAGGGTAGGTGGCATGCATACATGCACTATGGAGGGCTCACTCTTGGAGGTATTCAAAAGAATCATCCAAAGAAGGACCCCACAAGGACCTTGTGCAGTGGAAAAAAACGATCGGTTTTGCTGAATTTTTAAAGTTCACTTGCTCTCCGAATTTGAAAAGGTGATACAAACAAAAGTTGTAGCTCGTGGGATGAACTTTTGCCTCAAAGTTTTTCATATTTTTTTGAGCTACGAGCTGTGAGCTATGATTTTATTAGTGGACCCCAGTTTTCCCATGCTATGCAGCCACACTCTCTCTTCCACTTTATCATTTTCCTCTTTCACACACACTTCTCCACTCATCATCCCCACCTCTCTCACCACTCCTCTCTGCACCCTACTCACCTTCTCCTCAACCTTGAAGAATAAGAGAAACCATGGTGAACTCATACCTCCCACACACAATTCCATTCCAAAATTGACCACCTAGTCTCATTTTTCCTCCTCCAAATTACCCATATCTATCAAAAAAACCACAAAATTCAGCCTCTTCTCTTAAAAGACATCATCATGGTGGTTGATTACTCAGCTTCAATTACCTTGTCTCTCAAGGAAGGTCAAGAGTGGAGAAAAAATGTACCGTCAAAGCTAGTGGACCGTCAACAAGCGTCAAAATTGGCCCTACTCAAGACACTTGGAGCATCAACCTTGTAAGAAATCCACCTTTTCTTACCTCTTAAGAGTTTTTCTTCCTTATTTTTATCCTACATGGATACTCCCATTGTAAATATCCAATTCCATTTGTAAATTAATACTAACTCTACTAACACTAACCCACTATGAAAAGTCCTATCACCTCCATTTCTCTCCTCTCTCTTTCCCCACCAACTTCTTGATAATTCCAAGCAAAAGAAATTAGATAAATTTCTGAAAATCTAACCCAACCATGGTTAGAGGAGTAACCCTAGCCTTCAAAATTGCTATAAAAGGAGGGTGTAGCTAGCACAAAAAAGGGGGGAGAAGAAAGAGCACTATGCTATAGCTTGAGAAGCCAAGCTCAACCTCTTGAGAAGGAGCTCTTGGGTGGAATCTCATTGGCATTAGGCATATGTATGTGTTGTATTAGGGGTGATTAGCAAGGGAACTATATGCCATTGTAAGAGAGAGTGATCATTAAATTGAGAGTAGGAAATCTATCATTTCTCCTACTAGAGTAAGCCCAACATTTGTTGAATCAAGGAGGGTGAATTTGGACTAAGCATGGATACCTTGTCTTCCTTCCAACGTGAAGTCATGGACAATAATGATGTGTAAGTGTCTTGGTGTTTTATTTAAGTTCTTGATAGCTTGTCTCCGGGTATTGTTATCAATTTAGCCATAAATCCCACATGATGTAAGAGGGCGACAGGGTGGAGAGGACTCCCCTGGCCTTAAGACAGTGATTGGGGTGGCTTTTTTCTTGTGATGTGTTGTGGTGTAATTTACTCAGGCTATGTTGAACAAATACTAATCTCACTTTGATTGGTCATGACAGATTTGTAAGAAGGCATTAGTGCAACAAGCACCCCCTTCTCTCTCTTTCTTACATATATATATTTATGTTTGCTTGATCATTAACGATAC
Organism: Adiantum capillus-veneris; assembly: GCF_014529385.1. Taxonomy (NCBI): domain Eukaryota; kingdom Viridiplantae; phylum Streptophyta; class Polypodiopsida; order Polypodiales; family Pteridaceae; genus Adiantum; species Adiantum capillus-veneris. Next base: position 84,995,161 of record NC_140944.1, read on the forward strand.
ACTTCAAAGCAGCCCGAGCACCATCTCTCTCTCTCTCTCTCTCTCTCTCTCTCTCTCTCTCTCTCTCTCTCTCTCTCTCTCTCTCTCGTGTTTTGTTGTGTGAGAGTGTTCCATTGGTGTTAGGGTTAGTGTAAATTCCTTGCTTGTTTGTGGGTTGCTCTAACAATTCTCCTCTTTTGCGTCCTAGTTCGCTCTTAAACTAGGTGGTGCCCCTTGTGTAGTTGGGATTTGGCTGGGGGTTTGTTGTTTTGGTTTGTGTTGTGTTGTGCCCCAGCCCCATTGAGCAGCACGGGAGCCTTGAAGGGTGTCTAGAGGTTGCTCTTCCTGTTGCCCGCCCCGGACCACTTCAAATTGGTGCCCCCACTGAGGAAAACAAGTCGTGTATGTTTTTGTGTAGGATCAACTTTTAGCATAGTCAAGTAGTTTGCATGAATCACGAGAGTTTGTATGATCCTTTCATTCCCATTGCAAGGCAAAAGATACACATAATTGTTAGTACTAAGTTGCAATTTCAACGGGTAATTCGTAGGATTTTAGGTCCTCTTAGGTTAGCCGAGATAAACACTTCGGTAAATCCTTTTATTTTGCCTCCTATTAGGTACGATATTAGCTTGGACGTCTATATTTTTGTGTTATTTTAAGCATTAGGACATGCATAGGCCATGGATAATGGCCCAGGAATAGAGGTTTTTCCCTTTCATTTTACTCCACACATTAGAATAAACGTTGCAATTAGTAGAAAGATCCATTTTCAACAACGAATGGTGTTCATGTTTGGTGCCCAAAGAGTAGGAGAAATTCTTGCATCACCAAACCCTGTCATTCTACCTCTCATCAACTACCACACTTCTTTTGACGTACATGTATTCATTTTATTTTAAAATTAAGTGCAGCCCGGCAAAATAGTGTGTATGTTTGTTTTTTCTTAGTCCAAGTTGTTACAAGAAACAAAAAAAGATCATTTGTTCTAACAGGGAATGTGTGTGCAGTGAAAGTTCAATCCTTAGAGATCTAGCTCTATTACCAATTGAGTTGCAGGAGCAAGTAGTAAGGCGTCTCCCTCATAACAAGAGGGTGGTGAAGTTAAGACGAAAGGTCCTACGCGTGGATTCCATTTTCCTCTTGTTGTTGGGCACTAAGGAAGACCGCGCATTCATCCAACTAGTGTGTGCCCTAAGATTGGTAAATAGAGTGAAATTTGGCGTTTGGCGAGTGCATTTCACCATTGAGGAATACTCTTCAGGAAACTTGCGACCAGAGTTCATGCTTCATAGACTCACATTTGGTGAATTTTTCCCTCATTTACGTCTTATTAATAGTCTTCCTTTCGCTTTCAACAAAGGAGATAGGGAGCTATTCAGAGCTTGTCTTAATAAAGAGAGCATAGAGAAGATTGCAAATTTTTATAAATTCTCATCCTTCTCTACTTTCTATGACACTTTGTTCATAGAGACATTGTAAATCTCTTTATGCTTTTGAATGATTTAACCATAATCCTAAGGAGTTTTTGTCCAGGAATTTTGTAGCACAAGTGGAGTCTTTAAATCTTGCAAACTTGATTGGACTTGATGAGGATGTTCTTTATGAAATTGTGAGAAGGTTGCCTCACTCCGACTGTGTGGAACTCGAAGGAAAGGAGCTCCTAGTCAATTGCTACTTTCTCACGGCCTTCAACGAGCATGAAGATCTAGTTTTTATACAAACCGCTTGTGCGATGGGAATTGTAGAGCAAGTGCAATTTATCACTTGGGACGTGGTTGCTCTTTTGGATCCAGAAAATGAAGTTCTAGAGATTTCTGTTTATCGCCTTAGCTTTGAAGAATTTCAACCCTTCTTAGAGCTCATCAATAGTCTACCTTTTTGTTTTGATCAAACAAATCGAGACCTCATTGAAGCTTGGATAGCTGAAGAAGAAAACCTAGAGTGGTATTTTCTTACTTCTTCATTTGCAGGCGAGTGGTTCTCAATCTCTATTTTATCCCTTATTGTAACTCATGTTGTAATCTTTCATAATAATGGAGAGCCAACGCCAAATGTCTGGATATCCTCTTTTCTTTGGAGAGCCTGGAGAGGATGCAGAATTATTTTTAGCAAATTTCAAGATGTCTTTCCGTATCAAGAGGATAGTAACCGATCAAGAACGTGTAGAAATGTTTGAGGTGGTCCTTAGGAAAGATGCTAGTACTTGGTTTGACTCTTTGCCTGAGGAAATTAAGGGGAATTACACAGAAGTTTTGAATCGTTTTAAGAGATACTTCTTTGATCCCCAAAACACTCAAAAACTATGGCAAGACATTGTTTCTCATAAGCAAAAAGACTTAGATGACTACTACTTGTACAAGCAAGAGTTTCTACGTCTTTGGGCTCTATGGATACGAAATGTTGCTAACCCTGGTGATGGTGCAGAATTTTTAAAGAAGGAGAGGTTCATAGCCGGACTCTTTCCTGACCTTAAGGTAAAAGTTGAGGCGGGTGCACCTGCTACTTTTGATGCAGCTGAAACTAGGGCTGCTGAGAAGTATAGGAAACTCAAGTGCTTAAGGGGAGAGGTTCCAATAGAAGGTCTTAGACCCAAAGGTAAGTCACAAGCATCAACATCTACGGAGCTTCCTGAGGTAACGGCTGAAGTGATTGAGAAGTTAAATGAATCTTTAAGCAGCCTGTCAATTCACCTTGCACAAGCTGTAGGTCCAAAGGGACAAGCAAAGAAGTCAGAAGAGAGAGAGCCACGAACTAGGAGAGTCTTGCAATGTTGGAATTGCGGAGAGTCTGGACATGGGATGTATAATTGTCCTTGGCCCCGTGGAGAGCCAGGGAGACCTAACTTGAATTACCCAGTGATGAATGCAGGAGAAGGAGCTGGTCAACAACCAAGGCTTCTACAAAGGCCAAATGGACCAAGACCACCTCCACAAGGGGTAGAAGGAGTTACACCTTTGCCAGATCCAAATGTGCATGTGGTAGAGGTGACAAATTCAAATGAGGTTGACATGGAAGCCAATGGCATTAAGCGTGGCCGAGGAAAAGGTAAAGAGAAAGAAGGAGTCACATCACAGAGAGACGATGGACAAGGCAAGAAGGCAAAGGAAACCAAGGAAACCAAGAGGACTCGACATCGTATCAACCTCCAAGACTTCCCTCTTGGACATGGTATGGCTCCATACAACTTGTTGGAAGACATGGGAGGTAAGGGTCGTGATATTTCATGGCCTCAATTTCTTGCATTATGTCCACAAGTTAGGAGGGATTTAACAAGGGCTGTTAGCACTAGGAGAAAGGTAAAAGAGAGTGTGCCTGTTGTAAAAATTGCACAAGCTGAAATGAATGAGGACATTACACCGGTGGTAGACTGTTACATCAAAGGAAGATTGGTTAGGAAAGGTCTAGTGGATGGGGGTGCACAAATTTGCATCATGACAGAGGGACTCATGCAAAGACTAGGCATGCACATCCAGGAGACACCTGAAATCAAAGTCAAGATGACAAACAATAGCAAGGCTAGGTGTGTAGGCATTTGTAAAAATGTCTTTGTAGAGGCCTTTGGCATTAAGAAAGCGGTGGATTTTTATGTTATGTCGACCAAGGGAAGTGGTTATCCATTTATCCTAGGAAGACCATGGCTAATGAAAATGCGAGCTTTGCAGGATTGGGAGAGTGGGAAATTAATTTTCAGGAATGACAATCATAAGAAGGTTGTCTTTGACATGAAGGAGCAACGCCAAGAGGAGCTCCATGAAGAATCATCTCAAAGTGAGACGGAAGAAGGTTGGACCGATAGCACTTCAGAAGAAGAAAGTAGCGGCAGCATTACTGAAGAGGAGTCTTCCATCGAAGTCATGGGGGTAAGGTTTAAGCCAAGCAACCAAGAGACCTCTTGTCAAGGCTTGGAGGAGGTAGGTCCTCAAGAGAACGAAGGTGTTCAAGATGAAGGGATGCTGGAAGGTATGCTATCAACAACACTTACAAAGGATGAAAGAGAGGAGTTCAAATGTGTGCTAAGGAAGTTTCCTAGGCTTTTTGCTAAAGACTACACCGACGTGCGTGGGGTAGATGTTGTTCAACACAAGATTGAGTTAAAGCCTGAGGCCACACCTAAAGCTCAGAAGCTACGAAGGCTAGGAGTTATAAAGGAGCAGGCTCTACTCAAGGTAGTAAGAAAGCTTCTAGCAGCAGGTTTCATTTATCCAGTGGAGAATTCAGAGTGGGTTTCTCCTGTTGTTGTCACTCCTAAGAAAAATGGCAAGTGGAGGGTGTGTGTGGATTACCGTCCCCTCAATGAGGCAACAAAAAGAGATCACTTTCCCCTCCCATTCCAGGATGAGATACTAAATGAGGTAGCTGGTCATGAGAAGTACACTGTGTGCGATGGTTACTCAGGGTACTTTCAAATAGGGATTGCATTGGAGGATCAATTGAAAACAACCTTTATCACTCATTGGGGTTGTTATGCTTTTAGAGTCATGCCATTTGGTCTGACAAATGCTCCTGCAACATTCCAACGTTTCATGAATATGGTGTTTCAAGCATTCTTTGGAAAGTCAATTAGGGTGTTCATTGATGATTTCTGTATTTATAGCTCAAAATCATTGCATCTACAAAGGGTAGAAGAAGGTTTAAAGAAGCTCTACGACATGGGAGGTCAACTCAACCCCGACAAGTGCCATATAGGTGAGGATGAAGTAATCTTGCTTGGTCATAAAGTTTCTTACAAAGGCATTGAAGTGGATCCTTCAAAGGCAAAGGCTCTTATTGAGCTACCATCACCCAAGAGTCTTAAGGAGGTCATCTCATTCATTCAAAAGGTGAAGTATATGTCACGCTTCATTCACTTAGCCTCGGAGTTACTTCACCCTTTGCAAAAGTTGACACAACAAGTAGAATTTGCATGGTCTGATGAGCTTGAAGAGTGCTTTTGTAACATTAAATCCATTTTGTCAGAGCTACCAACACTCATGCCTCCTTGTTGGGAGTACACATTCTTTGTTAGCTCTAGTGCTGGGAAAGAAACAATTGGTGCAGTTTTGCTACAACAAGATCCCTATAGTACCAGGATGCGGCCCATCTACTTTGCTAGTAGGGTCATGAATGCTTTAGAGAGAGGCTACACAGAGGCAGAACTCATTATGCTTTCTCTCATGTTTGCGATAAGGAAGTTTAGATCCTACTTGCTCCCAAAACCTTTTGTAATCCTCACCGCAGAGAATTTGTTCCCTTGGGTGTCATCTCAAATGAATCTTAGTACTAGGATCTCAAAGTGGATTATGGAGTTGCAAGAGTTTCAATACTCTTTCAAGGTAGAAGATAGTGTGCGTGCACAATTGGCAGGGATTCTCACTTATAGAGTGCATGAAAAGGAGATTAAGGTGCCTGAAGTAAAGACCCTACCATTGCCACCACCAAAAAGTATTCCTAATGCTTTTACCTTGTTCTTTGATAGGAGCTTTTCGTCGAGCCACAGGAAAAGCAGGGGGAGGGCTAGTGTTGCTCAACCCAAGTGGAGAGGTGGTCATGAAAGAGAAGTTCAATCTACCAAGTTCAGCTAGCAACAATGAAGCAGAATATGACACACTACTTCATGGTTTAAAAATATGCATTGGCCATGGTATACAACGTCTCATGGTAAAAGGGGATGCACTTCTCATTGTGAAGCAGATTTTAGGCATTTGGGCATGCAAAAATGAAAGACTAAGGGCCAAAGTTCATACCATCCGTAGGCTATTTAATCAATTTGAGGAGGTGCAATTATATCATATTCCTAGGAAACAAAATGAAGATGCTGATTTACTTGCACAACAAGCCGTTGCATGTGTAAAGAAAGAAGTGAGGGTCATCATGGTGGCGGCGGCTGTGAAGCAACCGAGGTACCAGGGATTGGAGTCATTGGCTCCCATCATTGGCTACATTTTGGAGGGTGAGTTTCCACCAGACTTCACAAAAGCTCAGAAGAGGAGACTCATGAAGAAGGCAAGCATGTATCTCTTCCTAAAAGGCTCCCTCTATCAAAGAGGGAAGGATAAAGTGTGCAGAAGAGTACCAACTATCACGGAAATTCCAGCCATTCTAAAAGGTTTGCATGAAGAGGCATGTGGTGGTCATTTTTCCCAAGAATTAAGTGTGAAGAAGATTTTGCTTGCGGGGTATGTTTGGCCAAGTCTCCATGTGGATGTCCAACATTGGTGTAAAAGTTGTCACAATTGTCAGGTAAATGGGAATAGAAGATTGATTTATGGTCCAAGGAAAATTGTGCTTGCAAATGGACCCTTTGAAAAGTGGGGCATTGATGCTATGGGTCCTCTGCCTAGGACAAAAAATGGTAAACTCTACATTCTAATGGCTGTAGACTATATGACTAGGTGGGTGGAAGCACAAAGTGTGGCAAAGGTAAATGAGAGGACAGTGAGCAAATTCGTCTACACTCACATTTGTTGTAGATTTGGCACACCTTTGGAGATTTTTTCTGATAATGGTCCAGGGTTTAGAAAGGGATTGCTCACAGAAGTCTGTGAAGAACTTCGCATTCTACATCGTCACAGTACACCCTACTATCCCCAATCAAATGGTTTGGTAGAAAAAGCTAATGGTGTCATTGCAGGCATCATTAGAAAGATGGTGCACAAATAAGACAAAGTTGTGGGATGACTTCTTGGATGGTGCCTTGTGGGCGTATCGAACCACATATAGGGAAGCCACGGAGTTCACACCATTTCACTTGGTCTATGGTCAAGAGGCTTTACAGCCAATTGAACTAAACATTCCAACAATGCGACTTCATGGCAAATCAGCACAAGATGATCAAGAAGCATGGATGGATCGACTTCTTACCTTAGCTGAGCTTGAGTGGAAAAGAGAAGCAGCATACGAGTGCTATAAGAGGAAAGCCACACAGACAAAGGAGAAGCTTGACAAGAAACTGAAGGACAAAGGCATCAATGAAGGAGATCTTGTGCTAAGGTATGACAATCGACTCGATAATCGTTTTGATGTCAAATTTGAAACAAGATGGCAGGGGCCATACATAGTCAAGAAGGCTTTCAATTCAAGTTACTATCAACTTATGGACTTGAATGGGAAAGAGCACTCCAGGAAGGTAAACGGCTATCGCTTGAAGCCTTACTTGAGTCGCCTTCTACCAAAGGATCTACCAGAGCAAAAGGCAACTATCCCATGTAAGTATTGTTCCATGAAGCATGAGTGTAACACAAACCAAAATTCCAAGGGGCCAAACAATGAAGATCTTGTCAAGGACTCTGAAGCACTCTCTTTGGAAAAGATTCTTTATGATGGTACATGAATATACCATCATCCTGGGGGAGGGCTAATGATAGCCGTTTCTTTGGCTCTCTGTAATTGCCATAGTGAGTTATCTCACCCTACTAAATTCACCCAAACGCTATGGCTATCCCTACCCTTTCACTGTATATAGGTGCGTGTGAGTTAAGGGACTTTTCCCATATCTCCTTACTGAAATAAAAAACCCTCAATTAGCTAGTCATAGGGCTAGTTGAGCGAAAAAAAAATAAAAAATATAAAAAATATAAGTATATTATGGCCCATGCGTATGTAAATATTTCTTTGTATATAGGGCCTAAAGAAAAGATTTTTTCATAATTATTTTGGTATTTATTTAAATATTTCTACCTAGGTGTGTGTTATTTATGCTCTGTACATTGCCTCACCATTACCACAATTTTTCTTACCATTTTTCATACTCTTTATTCCATATAGAAATATTTTCATGTAAGCTTCTCTTATATTTGGTGTAACTCCACCCCAACAAAAATCCAAAAAAACTAGTTTTATTTATGTGTATATTTTTTCACTATTGTGATTTTTCCCTTCCTACATATATTTTGTTTTTTTTCTAAAAAATTAGAACACCAAAAATATTTATCTTTTTATGGTAGCCTCATAATGAGAGAGATTTCTTTTGACCCCTTTATATTTTTTCCACTTATATTATTTATATTTGACATGTACATATTTTTTAGACCCCTCAATATTTGATTTTCTTAGTTGTACTATTCACTTATATCATGATCTCAACAATATCTTCAATTATAGACCTACCAAATAAGGTCAAGGGTAGGTGGCATGCATACATGCACTATGGAGGGCTCACTCTTGGAGGTATTCAAAAGAATCATCCAAAGAAGGACCCCACAAGGACCTTGTGCAGTGGAAAAAAACGGTCGGTTTTGCTGAATTTTTAAAGTTCACTTGCTCTCCGAATTTGAAAAGGTGATACAAACAAAAGTTGTAGCTCGTGGGCTGAACTTTTGCCTCAAAGTTTTTCATATTTTTTTGAGCTACGAGCTGTGAGCTATGATTTTATTAGTGGACCCCAGTTTTCCCATGCTATGCAGCCACACTCTCTCTTCCACTTTATCATTTTCCTCTTTCACACACACTTCTCCACTCATCATCCCCACCTCTCTCACCACTCCTCTCTGCACCCTACTCACCTTCTCCTCAACCTTGAAGAATAAGAGAAACCATGGTGAACTCATACCTCCCACACACAATTCCATTCCAAAATTGACCACCTAGTCTCATTTTTCCTCCTCCAAATTACCCATATCTATCAAAAAAACCACAAAATTCAGCCTCTTCTCTTAAAAGACAGCATCATGGTGGTTGATTACTCAGCTTCAATTACCTTGTCTCTCAAGGAAGGTCAAGAGTGGAGAATTAATGTACCGTCAAAGCTAGTGGACCGTCAACAAGCGTCAAAATTGGCCCTACTTAAGACACTTGGAGCATCAACCTTGTAAGAAATCCACCTTTTCTTACCTCTTAAGAGTTTTTCTTCCTTATTTTTATCCTACATGGATACTCCCATTGTAAATATCCAATTCCATTTGTAAATTAATACTAACTCTACTAACACTAACCCACTATGAAAAGTCCTATCACCTCCATTTCTCTCCTCTCTCTTTCCCCACCAACTTCTTGATAATTCCAAGCAAAAGAAATTAGATAAATTTCTGAAAATCTAACCCAACCATGGTTAGAGGAGTAACCCTAGCCTTCAAAATTGCTATAAAAGGAGGGTGTAGCTAGCACAAAAAAGGGGGGAGAAGAAAGAGCACTATGCTATAGCTTGAGAAGCCAAGCTCAACCTCTTGAGAAGGAGCTCTTGGGTGGAATCTCATTGGCATTAGGCATATGTATGTGTTGTATTAGGGGTGATTAGCAAGGGAACTATATGCCATTGTAAGAGAGAGTGATCATTAAATTGAGAGTAGGAAATCTATCATTTCTCCTACTAGAGTAAGCCCAACATTTGTTGAATCAAGGAGGGTGAATTTGGACTAAGCATGGATACCTTGTCTCCCTTCCAACGTAAAGTCATGGACAATAATGATGTGTAAGTGTCTTGGTGTTTTATTTAAGTTCTTGATAGCTTGTCTCCGGGTATTGTTATCAATTTAGCCATAAATCCCACATGATGTAAGAGGGCGACAGGGTGGAGAGGACTCCCCTGGCCTTAAGACAGTGATTGGGGTGGCTTTTTTCTTGTGATGTGTTGTGGTGTAATTTACTCAGGCTATGTTGAACAAATATTAATCTCACTTTGATTGGTCATGACAGATTTGTAAGAAGGCATTAGTGCAACAAGCACCCCCTTCCCCCTTCTCTCTCTTTCTTACATATATATATTTATGTTTGCTTGATCATTAACGATACACTTCAAAGCAGCCCGAGCACCATCTCTCTCTCTCTCTCTCTCTCTCTCTCTCTCTCTCTCTCTCTCTCTCTCTCTCTCTCTCTCTCTCTCTCTCTCTCTCTCGTGTTTTGTTGTGTGAGAGTGTTCCATTGGTGTTAGGGTTAGTGTAAATTCCTTGCTTGTTTGTGGGTTGCTCTAACAATTCTCCTCTTTTGCGTCCTAGTTCGCTCTTAAACTAGGTGGTGCCCCTTGTGTAGTTGGGATTTGGCTGGGGGTTTGTTGTTTTGGTTTGTGTTGTGTTGTGCCCCAGCCCCATTGAGCAGCACGGGAGCCTTGAAGGGTGTCTAGAGGTTGCTCTTCCTGTTGCCCGCCCCGGACTGCTTCACTACCACACGCGTTACAAGTCCCGTTAAACTTTACTCTGAAAGTAGGGCATTCACTCGTAGTATGTGGGCCCAAGCAAATTGAGCACCATTGTTGCTCCCTTCTTGGATACATATGAGTGTTTTGTGGAGCACGATTATCCCTAAGGCTTTCTTGGATGGCCTTTGTGAGATCTGCCAAAGTCATCTCAGATATCGTTTGCTCTTTCACGATTGGCTTTATCTTCATTGGCTCATGCCCTGATGCTTGGGAGCTACTTGACTTCGGCTCGACAGACACTCTTTCTTCTGCAATCATTAAATTATCCTCCAATTGGATTGCATTCATGGTGACTGCTTCCCAAGTAGTGATACCTCTAATGACTGGGCCATTATAGAAACTTTCATGTCGTAGTCCCCTAATGAATCTATTGAGCAATTGGTTGTTGTTGAATCGCTCGTTTGGATTGCATCGAGAATTCAAATTCTTTAGGCAACTAATGAAGTCTCTCACGGATTCACCTTCTTCTGGTTGGGCTTTCTGGAGCTGAGAGGCTACACCCCAAAGTACTCCCTCTCGTATGTATTCTTTTAAGAACAGTCTCCTAAGAGTAGAGTAGATCGTTTTTTCTTCTACTCTTAAGGTTCTATACCAATCTCCATCTTTTCCGCTTAGGGTCAAACTCAAAGCCTTACACTTATGTAGCTCATTGTGTTCTTCCAAGGAATCGCACACATGTTCAAAGACTTCCATATGCTTTCTAGCATCTCCGTCTCCATTGAATTTCTGTGTGAGCCTAGCTACTTAAACTTCCTTGCTCCTAGGCTCTCTATCAGGTGCACCACGCATGTTTTCCGCAATAGAGCGACCGATAGTTTGAGCAAATGCTGCCAAATCTCCTATCTGAGCAGGTATAATGGGTGTATGTGCTCCTGGAACCACATGTGAGATGGGAGTTGGCCTTGGCCTTGGCATACGCGCGGCTCTTGGGTCCCATATTTCGTATGGTGGTGTACCAGACGGTGGTCCAAAGTTTACAGGCGTGGCCCTAGGCATAGGGGGTGCTTGATATGGCATGATATTATTAAATGGCATGGCTCCACTTGTATAAGAGCTTGGATAATTCCATTGTGGATTGTAAGCTCTTGGAATAATCGGAGGTGTAGGAGCTACATGAGGCTGAGGTACGACAGGTGCACATGATTGATACATACATGTAGGTATAGTTGGGGGCACTGTGCTACTAGGCATCGGCGCAGTGTTAACAAATGAACTCTATGGTGTACTTCTTGTCATGCTCACCATTGGGATATGCATGGTAGCCGTAGTGTCATTAAGAGAAAGATGAGCTAGATCTGGGAAGGTAAAGCTGCCACTTGTGGGCTCAGATTGTACTGAGGCTCCTGGCGAAACAACATATGGAGGATCAATGGGGCTCACTGAGGGGGTCTCCATTTGTGACAGGGTTGGTTGGTTGGCCTTTCCCGTATCCAAGAATCTCATTAGGCCTGTTGAAGGCATGTTGATCCCTGTGTTCTGTCTTTCTAACTCGACAATCCTATGGAGGACATCACAAACTTTCTGTTGTTGCTCATCTATGCTAGTAGCACCCGATGTGGATTGTAGAACATCTAACCAACCCACATGATAGGTGTGTCCTGTGTACCGATCAGTTAAAGCTTCTGCTTGTAGGTCATACTCCCAATTTTCGTTTAGGAATATCCCATCTAGGCCTGGCGTGCTGGAGGTTTCCCTTGAAGTGGAAGCATTATTGCTCCCCATTTCTTGCCCCTCCGTGACTGCTACCTTGGGAGCACTCGATTGCTCGGCTGGTATGATTATTGTCATAGGAGCCTTTGCTTTCAGGGCTCGACTTTGTCTAGCCCTCGTAGGTTCTCAATTTCCCTCTCCCTTGTTGCTTGCATATAGCGTTCGATCTCTTGTACTTCGGCAAGACTCCTACCATCGGTTAGTAAAACCTCAGAGGGAGATAGTCCTAAAGGATCAGGAGGTGCAGTGGATGGAACATTCACATGCACACTCTCAAGAAGCATAGAGTCTATTTTAGGCATGAATGACGAATTTACTTCCCCACTCCCTTCATTTATTTCATTAACCGCATGTTCGGAGCGAGTAGCTCTACTAAGGGTCTCTTTTAAGCGGCTAAACACGCTGGACCCGGGCCGTGGGCCCATGGCATGCATGTCTTGACTTGAACTATCAGGGTTTGGTGTAGGATACCCCTCCATGACTTCGTAGTCAGAGGAAGAATCACTAGACGCGATATGAGGATCTTGGGTCGCGCTACCTTGAGTTCCGGCCGAAGGTCCAGAACCTAGGGTGGAGGAATAATGGGTGCCCGCGTAAATGGAGGCACTACCAATATGCTCGTGCTCTAACACTCGTCTAGAGCGTAGGTTCATATGACTTCCACACTCTAAGCGCGTTGGTGAGTGCCCGTGAAGGCCGCTCACTTAGTTTTTTTTTTTTTTAGTTGTTTATAACCCAAGTTTTTCGTTATTTTTTGTAACCGAGCCACAAAATATGGCGTGTAATAGCTCAAGACGAGCGTTTTAGCTAAAGGAACGTGCCGTGCTTTACACCTCTCTATTTGGCTACGTGAAGCCCTCGAAATCCTAAAAATAGTTTTTATAGTCCTCGAAATCCTAAAAATAGTTTTTAAATATAAAAAGGTGTATAAACTATTTTTTAAAATTGAGGACTAAGGTCTGGGTTTGGGCTTGAGCTTGGGGAATGATCCCCAGCCCGAAAATAATTTTTTTTAAAAAAAATATATTTTTATTTTTATTTTTTTATTTTTTTTTGTTTAAGTCGCCGCGGCCGCGCTGCGCGCGCGCACACACACACTTAACCTACACCTAACTTATCTACTTACAGCTAATGGAGATACTGCCACACACACTCTAACACTGTTTACACAGTACTACAGTAGCTAACAGATCTACAAAACTAACCTTACAGAACTAACATTGAACCTTACAGAACTAACATTCCATAGCTAATACCTTAATTCTAACAGTACATTGCAAAAAAAATGTAACTCCTTCTTTAACAGAAAACAAAAAAGATAGTACAGTGTAACAAAAAACCTTCTCCACACAACCACACACCTTCCTTCTTCACAAATCCTTCTCCACACAACTACACACACTCATTCCCTACCTTTCCTATGATAGAAATTGCACCACAAGAAAGCGTAAAGTGCTTAACCGAACTTAGTGTAGGGCATTTCCCCGGCAGCGGCGCCAAAAATGTGTGCTCCTTGCCGCACTGTCGAAGCAAAGGATTTGCCGATACACCGTGTGCGAGCCACAAATGGCTCCAAGCACACAACAAGCCTAAACTAGCAAGCTCAAGAGAGCAAAGGGTGTGTCACTCACCGCTCTACGCTCGCCTTCGTGGTGGATTCCTCGCCGCGATGAAGAAGAAGCTGCAGTCGTGCCGCGCTTAACCGCTTCGCCACCGTCGTGCCTTCGTAATGCTCGATCGCACACACACTCTCCCTCTCTCTCTCTCTCTCACATACACACACACACAAGGAGGTGAAGAAGAAGAAGATGGAGATGGAGATGGAGCAAGAGCACTCTTCTATTGCACAAATGAGAGAATGAGTGAATTTTAGGTTTAGTTGGCTTTTATATGAGCTCACCCCATTCACACTTGGGCGCCCATGCTTAGCCAACTAATCCCTTGAATGTCCCAGTTAGAGTGCGCCTCTCATCGGCGATCACTCTTACCCTTTTCCTATTGGTCCGACAAGCCCGGTACCTGACTCTACCAAATACATAATACGCGTTCGTCATAGGTGATGGGGTGTCCGTGAGCCGTGAGGGTTAACAGTAATCTAAGTCTTATATCTAGCTCTCTTAATAAAGTATTAAGTCTTGTAATCAATATTAAGCTTATCATCAAATCCAAGTTCTTGTACATTGTGAGCGCCTCCTCTTGCTCTCTTCTAGCTCTATATGCGCTCATAACAGTTTGGCAAGACTCCCATCTCTTAATCTTCTCAAGCCATCATGGAGCCAACGATAGAAGGTCTCATCAACGCATTGCAAGCATTCAAGCTCAGTTACAAGAACTTCGCGAGAGTAACACTCAACTTCAAGCAGGGCAACCCCTAATCTTGGGATCGGCGTTGCAAGATCTTCAACGTCAAATTCAAGAGCTTCAAGAGACAAGCACACATCAAGCACGAGCTGCAAGATCCAGCTATTCTCAACAACATAAGAAGGAGCCGAAGGTCAGCATGCCTGAAAAGTTTGATGGGACTAGATCAAAGTTTAGATGTTTTCTCCAACAAGTGCGTCTCTTCATTCGAATGCAACGAGAGAGTTATCCAGATGATGCCTCTCTAGTAGGCCTTATTGGGACCCTCCTCTCAGGTACGGCTCTCTCTTGGTTTGCTCCCTTACTTGAAAAAGAATCCCCTCTCCTTCATGACTTTGAATCTTTTGTGCGGAAGTTCTCTGCAACCTTTGGCGATACTGATATAGCAAGGGTTGCTAAAACAAAACTTAGAAATCTCCGCCAAGGATCAAGACCTGCATCTGTCTATGCATCCGAATTTCAACAGCTCACTTGTGATCTAACTTGGCATGAGGAATATTTCATTAGCCAATTTCGGTAGGGATTAAAGGATGACATAAAGATATTTTATTGACTATGCCAAAGGTTCACACACTAAGCGAGTTCATCTCTCAAGCAATAGAATGTGATAATCGATTATTTGAGAGGAGACAAGAGAGGCATCTTGGGGCAACATTGCGACCCCAAACAGAAGTGACACATAATGGCTACACACCTCAACGGGGCCATGAATCACGCATTGAGTCCATGCAAATTGATTTAGCACGGTTCCAACATCTCTCAGCCCAGGAGAAGCAAAGGCGACGCATTAATGGCTTATGTATGTATTGCAGAGAGTAGGGGCACATAGTTTGACAGTGTCCAAGGAAGAGAAGGATGAAGGTTCATGGTGCAATGGCCTCAACGTGTTCGGAAAACATGGACGTCCAACCCCAATAGAGACCGACCGGTTGGACAAAAGACAAGCAAAAAAAAGGTCTCTTTCTTCGCTGATTCCACTCCAAGTTTTATGCTAACATTCAAGATCCATATGCCGGGTAGGCACATGGATTGTGAAGCATTACTAGATTCAGACGCAACGGCGTGCTTCATGGACAAAGAATTTGCAAAAGAACAAGGCATACCACTTGTGGAGAAGTCTAATCCAACAACTGTGGAAGTCATTGATGGTCGTCCCCTCGCTTTAGGGAATGTTAGGTATGAAACTCGCCTTATAGAAGTAACATTGCAGGAGCATGTTTCAAGAATAGCGTTCAATATTATACAAAGCCCAAGCAGTCCAATTGTTATTGGGCTACCGTGGCTTGAACTACATAATCCTGACATCGATTGGAGGGCTCGGAGACTTGAACCACGAAAGTCCAAAAGAGGAAGGGAAGGCATAACAGGCCTATATATCTTGGAGCCAAGGTCTTCATGCGTGCAGCCAAAAAGTATCCAACTTTCCTGATATTTGCAACACCAACCGACACGTCGACAACAAAATTCATGGAGGCATTGCCACGTCAATATCAAGATTACAATGATGTTTTTGAGAAGAAGAATGCAGACCTCTTACTGGAGCATCAACCCTATGATTGTGCTATAGAGCTTTAGGAGGGAACCCAACCCCCTTTTGGCCCAATATACAAGATATCTCAAGATGAATTGGTAGAATTACGGAAAAATATTGATGAGAATCTTGCTAAGGGGTTCATGTGGCATTCAAAGTCCCCAGCAGGAGCTCCAACACTCTTTGTAAAAAAAGAAGGACGGAACTCTCCGGATGTGCGTGGATTATAGGGGCCTAAACAAGATCACCATCAAGAATCGCTATCCCCTTCCCTTGATCCCAGAGCTTCTTGAGCGCCTTGGCAAGGCAAGAATATTTACAAAAATAGATCTTCGTGGTGCTTACAATCTAGTCAGAATCAAAGAAGGTGATGAATGAAAAACAGCCTTTCGGACAAGGTATGGCCACTTTGAATATACCGTCATGCCATTTGGTCTCACAAATGCCCCAGCTTTTTTTCAACATTTAATGAACGATATCTTTCGGGAGTATTTGGATTATTTTGTGGTAATATATTTGGATGGTATCTTGATATTTTCCAAGGATCAAGAAGAGCATGAGCACCATATACGATTAGTGCTTGAAAATCTTCGTGCATCAGGGTTATATGCAAAGTTGGAGAAGTGCTCTTTTCATCAATCCAGGTGGAATTTCTTGGTTATGTAATTTTTGAAAAGGGAATCTCCATGGATCCAAAGAAGGTTCAAACCATCCTTGATTGGGAGACACCCACCTCCGTAAGAGATGTTCAATGTTTCCTCGGATTTGCAAATTTTTATCGTATCTTTATACAGGGATACTCCAAGGTGGTTACATGACTCACAAGGTTGACAGGCCATAATAAGTTTTTCTGGGACTCAGAGGCCGCGAAAGCATTTCAGACTCTCAAGCAAGCTTTCACAACCGCACCCATTCTAATTCACGCAGATCTTACAAAGCCTTTCATCCTAGAAATAGACGCTTTAGATTTTGCCCTTGGCGCTATTCTATCCCAAGTAGGAGAGTATGGTCGAGTACATCCAGCGGCTTTTCATTCCCGCAAGTTCTCAGCTGCAGAAATCAATTATGAAATCCATGACAAAGAGCTCTTAACAATCATCGACTCCTTTGAGACTTGGCGTCACCTACTTGAAGGAGCTCCTCATAAGATCACTGTCTATACAGATCACAAAAATTTGGAATACTTCATGACATCCCGCTTCTTGAATCGTCGCCGAGCCAGGTGGAGTGGTATCCTATCAAGGTTTGATTTTCTTATCTCTTATAGACGTGGCCATCAACAAGCTAAGCCAAATGCCTTATCAAGAAGATCCTACCTTGCACCTAGAGAAGGCGATGCAGCATTTGATCAACAAGAGTCAGTGATTTTGAAACCTGAGCAGCTTAAGCTAAACGCCACCATGAGCCAAGCTCCTGAATATTCTACTTTTCTTTCTAAGGTGAAGACGCAAATTTCCAAAGACCCACTTGCTCAGAATATTAGACACCAACTACAAGGACAAGAAGTTAATGAGGACTTTCAAGAAATTGATGGACTAATTTACTATAAGGGTCTTCTCTATATTCCGCCAGGACCAACACGCTTGGAGGTAATTTAGCAACGGCATGATCTTCCATCATCAGGGCATTTTGGGGTTAATAAGACAATTGAGCTTCTCTCCCGTGACTTTTGGTGGCCTCAAATGTGGAAGCTTGTCAAGGAGTATGTAGGCACTTGTGACACTTGAAATAGATCAAAGGCCCCTCGTCATCATCCTCATGGGTTACTCCACCCCTTGCCCCTTCCAACAAAACCATGCTCATCCATCTCCATGGATTTCATTGTAGAGCTACCCTTGTCACAAGGATTTGACTCCGTTTTAGTAGTCGTGGATTGGTTTACAAAAATGGCACACTTCATTCCAACCACTAAAACCATCACCAGTGAGGGTACGGCCAAACTCTTTCTACAGCATATCTATCGTTATCACGGATTACCGGATGACATAGTTTTTGATCGAGGCCCACAATTCATCTCTAGCTTTTAAAAAAGCTTATTCAGGCTACTCGGAGTACAAATCAACCTCTCCTCAGTCAATCACCCACAAAGTGATGGACAAATAGAGAGAGTAAATCAAGTTTCGGAAAAATATCTCCGTTGTACTATCAATTATCACCAGGATAATTGGGTCAAGCTCCTACCGCTAGCAGAATTCTCCTATAATAACAGTTTTCATGCCTCCACCAGTCACACTCCATTCTTTGCTAATTATTGTCAACATCCCAAAAAGGATATCCATAGACACTATCAAGTCAAGAATCCAGCTGTTATTCATCTTACACAACAATTATCTGCAATTCACAAAGAGCTTACGATTCATATCAAAGAATCCCAATCCAAGTATAAGGAAAGTGCAGATCTCCATTGCATGCAGCATCCAAAATACAAACAAGGGGATAAAGTGTGGCTTCTCCGACGTGATCTGCGTTCATCTCGTCCCTGTCAAAAGCTTGATTATGGAAGGCTTGGCCCGTTTAAAATTATTCATCAAGTCAATCCGGTCACCTATTGACTCCGATTGCCCTCATCCATGAAAATCCATCCGGTCTTTCAGTCTTAGAACCTTGTCACACATCTAAGATCCGAGGAAGAGCCCTACAACCACCTCCTCCGGTTGAGATTCAAGGACATGACCAATATGAGGTCAAGAAAGTCCTAGATTCTCGAGTTTCACGTGGCAGGTTATAATACTTGGTGCATTGGAAAGGCTATGATGCTAGTGAACGAACCTGGGAACCATCACACAATCTACAGCATGCATCTCTCAAAGTCCAAGAGTTCCATCAACAACATCCATGGAAGTCGAACTCAAGGAACACCACAGCTCCTCGTGGAACTCGTCGCTAAAGGAGGGGGTAATGTCATGGATACTTGAGAGTCAGTCATCGCTGCCTGCATCATCACCTATGTCATCGTCTACATCATCACTAGAAGAATCTAGAAGGATCTAGAAGTTTCTAGAAACTTGGAGAAGATTTCGAAAGAATCTAGAAGTTTTTGGAAAGCTCTAGAAAGTTGAAGAAGGATCTAGAAGGTTCTAGAAGAATGAGAAGGATCAAGAAGTTTCTAGAAGCTTGGATAAGATTCTGGAAGAATCTAGAAGTTTCTGGAAAGCTCTAGAAAGTTGAAGAAGGATCGAAAAGGTTCTAGAAGGATCCAGAAGGCTCTAGAAGGATCTAGAAGGATCAAGAAGTTTCTAGAAGCTTGGAGAAGATTCTGAAAGAATCTAGAAGTTTTTGGAAAGCTCTAGAAAGTTGAAGAAGGTTCTAGAAGAACTAGAAGGATCAAGAAGGTTCTAGAAGATTCTAACCTCCTCAAGAAGAACCTAGAAAGTCCTAACCTCCTCAAGTAACCTCCTCAAGCACTAGTATAAATAGGGGTCTTGGGCCACAAGCCCCTCAGTCTTGCCAACACTAGTTGTGAACCTCCTATGAGGAAATGTCTCTTCTAGTTCTTATGTTCAAGTCTTGTCCTTGCAATCAAGCCTTGTCTTGTCCTTGCAATCAAGCCTTGTCTTGCACTCAAGTCATGTAATCAAAGTCTTGTATCTATATCTCTTGATAAAGTATTAAGTCTTGTAATCAATATTAAGCTTATCATCAAATCCAAGTTCTTGTACATTGTGAGCGTCTCCTCTTGCTCTCTTCTAGCTATATACGCGCTCATAACAAGTTGTGGCCCTTGGCCAATATTTGATGGGCACCACTTTTGTATACATACCGACCAAGGCATCGCCTGCAATCATTGCATTCCAAAAGACGACAGTTCCGACTAAGACCTCAACAAGTACTTTTGTGCTCTCGTAACGGCACCACAGTTGGCATGCATATCACCCAGGCAATGTTAAGCTTGGCATTTGGCTCCAAAGGCTTTTAGCATTATTGTAAATTAATATAAACCTCCCTGTTTGGCATATGTATCGGCCCACATTTGGCATACACATCGGGCACCACACTGCTTTAAGCCAGATGAATTTGACTGATCAGGGCGCCCCGGGCGGTTCGAACCCGGCCCCCGGCGATACTTAAATTGGCCATATCTTGCCAACCGAAACCCCGATTGACGAACTGAAAAGACCGACATGCTCCTGAAAGTGAGCACTTTGTACTCATGCATTTCTTTCATCTTTGACCTTTATCAGCAGGTGCTCAATCCGGTACGGATCTGCTACTGACTCAACTTAAAACTATCATAACTTCTTATCCATAGCTCTGATTGACGAGCCGTAAAGAAGGCACGTAGAGCTTTTCAAGTACTTCGACTTTGACTAATAAAACCCCAGCTATGACCACATTAAGCACACTCATTATTTAGCATTACCAAGACATCTTTTGGTCCTTAGAGCCCCATCTGATACACTTTTACCTTAAAAATTGGCTTGTTAGCAAGCCCTTATAATTGTTGAACAATCATGCAGGATTCAAATACACCTCATCGGCATTCCTTTGTTTATTTTCTTGTCATGGGAGCAAAGCTGCACGACATTCACCCCCTCTGAACCTGCACAGCCTCTGGTCTGTGCCAATTGCACTTAATCAGCTTCATTATAATCATCATCAGACATATCATCTGATGTATACATAATATGATCCTTTGGAGACGGATATGAATGGGAATCTTCAAGAACAATCTCGCCTTCTCGCTTCTTGAATAGCTTGATCCGTTTTTCTACAATAGGCACCTTGAGCATAGTGGCGTCTAGTTCACATAATTGATATTTCCCATTATCAAAAACATGTTGCACCACATATGGTCCAAACCACCATTTAACCATTTTCCAAATAGCAGAGTATTGGTTCTCCAAGCTACTCTCATAGACATGTACCCAATCACCACCTTTGATAGCAGTTGGTCGTAGTCTGTGCTTCCCATCAAATGATGCCTTATTCTTCAATCTCGCCTCCTTAAGCTTCTCTTTAGCCTGTTCAATATCCTCTTGACGCCTCTCAAGCTGGCGAATACGTAGAGCAAGCAAGTCTTCAGTAGACATACCTTCTTTCCATGGCATTATGGTCCAAGTCGTAACTGCTTCCTCTGTAGGCATAATGGGTTTTTGCCCATGCATCAGTTCAAACGGCATAAATCCTATAACTGAGCTGTGTGTAGTGCGATCAGCCCATAAAGCAAATGGCAAGAGTTTAGGCCAGTCACCAACATGTCCTTCACACGCCTTCGCCAAAGCTTTAACAATAGGCAGATGTCCTCTTTCACTTTTTCCGTTACCTTTTGGATTATATGTTGTAGTGAGAGCGAGTTTAATGCCCATACAAGCAAAAAACTCTGAAGCTTCATCTGCATCCAGCTCTCCTCTATCTGCAGTAATTCTGCCAACACATCCATACCTAGAGATGACATCTTCAAGCAAGAACTTGCATACTAAACTGGTAGCTTTGGTACGCAAAGCTCTGCCTTCAACCTAATTAGTATGATCTTCCCTGGCAAGAACAATAAATCTCATCTGCCACACTCCTACTAGCATTATACTAAGGTCCACCACCCACTTGAAGTGCATATCCAGTGGATAGGTGGGATGCAACCCATCTCTATGTCGCACATTAGAGTACCGTTGACATATTAAGCATGTTTCCACAAATTGAACCACATCTTTGTACATACCTCTCCACCAATACTGGTCTTTAATCTTAACAAAGGTTGCCCAGACTCCTCTGTGTCAAGCCCATAGACTTTCATGAAACTCTTTAATCACCTGATGTTGGGTTGCTTTGTCACAAAGAATTCGTTGTGGTACCCCTCCTGGGCACTTCGGTTGCTTCCATAAATGTCCATCGTTTGGGAAATTGCCAAGGCCTTTTTCCTGATCTTCTTAAAATCTTGGTCACTCCATCCTTCTTGTCTAGTGAGAGTACTTAGGTAGCGGCCAATCATAAGCCACTCTCCATCATAAAACTCTTCAGAAAAGACTTTAAAAACATGAGCAATATTTCCACAGTTGGCATGTAGATAAGAGGATGTGTAGAACTTCAAGCCAACATCATCACTCGTGTAGAATATTTCCACAGTTGGCATGTAGATAAGAGGATGTGTAGAACTTCAAGCCAACATCATCACTCGTGGTCAGCATCTCTTCTTCATCTTCAAACCTGGCTCTCGATAACATATATGCAACAGGGTTATCTCTACCTGCAATATGACAAAATTCAAGTTTAAGAGACTTAATATAGGCTATCCATCGTAGCATGGCAATATTGGAGTAGAGCAGTTTGCAATCATCCCTATCAGTGGCAAGCAATCTATCTCTACCACAACAGAAGCTCCAATAAAGTATTCTTTATCGGTCCTTAGAGCGGTAGCAACGCCCCAAAGTTCCCTCTTAACCTGTGGATATCCTCGTTGACGAGCATTGAGCACCTTGGCTCCAAATCTCACTGCATACATGTGTCCTTCAGCATCATCTTGACCTATAGCCCATCCAATACCTGTTGGGCTAGTGTCAACTGTTAAAATAACTAGCCTATCGCATTTATAATCGACTTTCCTCAAGGTCGGAGCCTCAAGAAGCATCTTCTTTAATTTCTTGATAGCTTGTGTGTGAACTTCTTCCCAAACAAACCTTTTACCTTTTCGTAGCAATTGATACAGCACCTCTGCAACATGAGAAAAGGGTGGCAGCCAAATACGATAGAACACACATGCGCCTAAGAATCGATGAACCTCAGTAACCGAAGAACATGTTTCCTTCATCTTTTGGATAGCTTCGACTTTTGTTGGACTTGGCCTTCTTCCTTCAGAACTGCACATATGTCCCACAATTAAGACTTCCTTAGCACCAAAAGTTGATTTTTGACATGAAAGTGTTAAGTTAACTTCTTCAAGCCTTGATAATATAGCATCACAGTCAGCAATATGTTGAGCAACAAACTATCAGCACCCCCTCTGGTCTTTTGCTACATCTTTGGGCCTTCTTCACAACCCTTAATTGGTAGATCATCAATGAAAGGCATAGTAACATGTGGGATAAAGTCCCTTAATACCTTATTCATGCCGTTCATCATATGAGCTACTAAATTAGTAGCACCCTATGGCAGAGTGCACATCCTTACCAAACCAAGAGGAGTACGCATTGTAGTAAGATCCTTGCTCTCCAAAGCTAACTGGAATTGATCATAAGCTAAATAAAGATCACCCATGGAGTAAATAGATCTACCTGCGAAGGCCTCAGCAAATTCATCCACAATTGGGTCAGTACCCACATTGCGGATTGTTACCTTGTTAATTGGTTGCATATCCTGAATGAACCTTAATGTACCATTTTTCTTTGGAACAATAAACCATCAATTAGAATACTGAGCACATGATGGCTCCAAAATTCCCATTTGAATTTTTTCATTAAGCAAATTGATAAGCTTTGGCAAGTGAGCTTTAGGAACTGGAATAGGACGCAAGCTCCATGGCATGTGTGGAACACTGCAAATAACCATAGGTGAAACTACACTTGGATCCACACACCCAATCTCACTTGGCTCAAAAGCGAAAGCTTTACCATGTTTTTTGAGCAAACCTTGAAAACATTTGATCTCCTCTTCATTGAGGAAACTGTCTTCTCCAACCTTTAGCTGCTGCAGTGTCTCCTTACTAAACTTATGCCTTATGCTCTTTGGATCTCTAAGTATAGGTTGTCGAGAAGCCTCCTTGATCATCCCATCACTTCCTTTTGGCAGCAGTGTAGCCACTGGCCTCACTTTCTTTGCAACAGTCTTGTATTTTGTCTCTACCTGCGCTTCAATAGTTTCACTTGAATCATCTTCAATATGCATAAGGGCTTCATATATACATGTCCAATGAATGAACCTTGACCACTTCATTTCCGCTTTGTAACCTTTGGCTGATCTCCTCAAGCTCTGACATAGTATCTACATAAGATACCTCTTCAAAGACTCCTAAAATCACATCATCTGATTCAAGCACATCACAACCCTGCAATTCACTTTGGATACCTGAAACATACTGTTTTTCCCACTTTGGCAAATCATTAAATTTTCTGAAAGATACTGAACCTTCAGATGTTAACCCCAAAAACCCCGAAGAGAAAGCTTCTCTTTGCGAGAACTTCTCCTCACTTGTACCACCATAGTCCCGCTTTATAATGGCACTCCGAGAAAATCTTGTGCAAACCTGTGTTCCCTAAATTCCTTGTGTATCTTCGGCATTGGATGATCACGTAGACTGTCCTTATTCGTGGCATGGTCAACACATACAATCAAGAATTGCACTACTTTCTTACCATCACGGCTTCAAACCCTGGCATAGGCCGAGCCATCATCCAGCACTTTAGTTTCCATTCGCACAGTCGTAATGTAGGGTTGCCCTAGAATTAAAGGATAAGAGGAATGCTCTTATATAAAGAAATTTTGCTCATCACAGACATCCCCTATAGTTACCTTGACATTGGCACAAGCACCATAGAGGTCGCCTAGAAGCATATTGGTAGCTTGAATCCGCCAACCATGGTCCACATTAATAGGCCATTTTCCCTTTTTGTGCAAGCTTTTAGCCATCAAATTGATCTCCGATCCATGATCTATGAGTGCTAAGACCGGTTCTTCGATGTCGCCAAGCTTAACAACAGTTTCGGTTGTTGCTCTTGCCCAATAAGTCCTTGAAAAGTGACTCCTTGGTATGCTTTCACTATCTTCATCTTCATTGAAATGAACATGCCCTACCTCAGGTACGGTTGGATTTGACACCACCACAGACCTTGACTTTTCTTCTTCTTCAAGATTTGCCAGATACTCTTCATAGTCATCTAGAATTGCTTCAATGTGGCGTACCGTCTGGCTCGTCACTGACTTCGGCTCCTGTTCACTTGGTATCTGCCGCTTTCTTCTGATGATATCCATTATCCCCTCATGAAACTCACGTTTGGCGATGCCCAAAATATCACCCAATGTGAGCTCCACTTTGCTATTCAGAATTCACTCTTCAAAAACTTTCTTTAAATCTGTAGCTAATTCAATGTCAGACTTAAGCTTATATGAGGGTCCCCTGGGTTTACCTTGCTTTTTGTCCTTAGGTGCATCCTCCATCACCACTTCAGGAGCAAGCTTAGGAGCAGGACCTTCTTCTTGCTTGTTGTTGAACCTCGTTGTCCTTTTTGATGTCCCAGGAGCTTCTTCATCTCTTTTCTGCTTTTCCTCCACCATAGCCTCATTAGCTTGAGACTTCGCAATGAATGCATACACCGAGAGGGAATCCACTGGATAAGTCCACCTTGTGGTTTCTCGAATTGAATTCCCTACTTGCCGCAGCTTCCCATAAGTTACCTGTCCTATTTCTGATGTCTTCAAAGCATAAGGCCATAATTGACCCTTGATACATGCACCATCATCATCACCCTTTCCAAAGACTTGCAGCCCATGTGTAGCTGATTCCACAAGAGCAACATTATGCTGAATCTCTTCAACTATCTTCTTCATGCCGCCCCTACCGAAGTTCAGGCGGAGCATCTCACCTGTTGCCCTAAGGTGTATCCTCTTGTCCTTCCAAAACACCAGGTTTCTTTTATAAGCTTTGTCAAAATCATCACATTCTTTAACGTACTTGTGGTCTTCACTGTCACACCACATGCATCGGTCCCAGCCTTTGTGTGGTGGCTGTTGTCTAGGCTCAGATGTAGACCCCTTTGCAGCTAGTCCTTCAAATTTAATAGCTTTAAAATTCAAATTCAATTCTTGAATACCTTTCACCAATTCGTCAAAAACTGGCTCCTCCACTCTGGGTATTGCCGAGGTTGTTTTCTCTTTAGGTTCCTCTTCCGCAACATCCATGATGTCAGCCACGATCAACTTATCGACTCTCATCTGTCGTTTCACGATCATGTTGACTGCTTCAATGACTACCTTCCAGCCGGATGTTAAGCCCAATTCTCCCGTTGAATCCTACAGCAACTGTACTAGACTCTTCTGAAGACGTGGATCAGCAGCCTGAATGAGCACTTCAACCTTCTGATCCCTCATTGAACATTGCTCTATCGAGGACAGTTGCTCAAATTTCTTCTCAAATTCCCGTAATAACTCTCATGCAGACAGATTTTTGTTCTTCTTCTGCATCCACTTCATAAAGCTTTGCCTTGTTACTCTTTGCAAATCCTCAAGGAAGTATTCCTCCTGAAGCGCCTTCTTAAAATCCTACCAATTCGGGCCTTGAACCGCCTGAATTTCTTTAATTCAACTCCTAAGTTCCGACTCCGCAATTAAATGGAACCCTTCCACTGCATTCCGATTATCAATTCCATTCTCTTCCATTGCTTGCTCATAGATATTGCAAAACTTACTAATATCCCGGCCTTCAAATCGATGCAATTTCTCGGTAACCGTGTGCCAAGCTTTACGGATCCCCTCTTGCAAATTGTACTGTTGTTGGGCAGCTTGTTGTTGTTGCATGTAAGCAGCAAACTGATACATCATTTGCTGCATGGCAGCCTCTTGCGGTGTCGACATCTTCTTCCACCACACTGCTCACCACAGCTCGTTTCGCGTCTGGTTCACCAAGAATGTCGGGGGGTAAATGTGCGAAAGGTGAGTCGGGAAGGCATCGGGCCCCTGGCTGTGAGAGGTGCGGGGAAAAGAGGTGCAGAAGACACGATTAGCAGAAACAAAGCTCAAAACAATCAATTCGCTTAATACCGGTTAATCAACAGCATCCATGATTAATCACTCGTTAATGGAGGCTTAATGCTCCTTACACGATGAACCTGGCTTAATCCAGGTGCTAATCAAGAAAATTATAAATGACCTGATTTGTACTGCCTTCTGCTTCTTCCCACTAAGGCATAGGAGTTTCTTCTTCCAATTGGCCGTCTGATTTGGCTAAAGATTGAGATGAATCGGCTTAGGATTAGGATGAAACGGCTTGATATTAGGATCACTAAGGAGGTTTAGCTTAGGATTATTACGGGTTATGGAAGGTTTGCTTCCCGATACGAATGGCTAATGGGTATAGAGCAGGTTTATGATTGATTATGGAGGTTAAGTTTGAGAAATTGAATGGCTAATCAAGCTTAGAAGCTTTGGCTTGGCTTAAGGATATCAAGAATCGGGCTTAAGCTTGATTAGTGAAGGTGAGGTCAGCTTAGAGAGCTTAAGAGCGGTTAACGAGAGCTTAGGAGCTTTGGCCTCCTCTCCCGAAGAGAGCAAAATTTTATAAGATGAGGAAGAGAGACAAAAAAAATTCCCACGAGAGACTCAAGTAGAGCCCCCTCTTTTTCTTTTATACTTGCATGGCTTCTCTCTTGCTAAAAAAAGCTTACGCACCCATTAGCGATGTCGCTAATGGGTACCCCCCCTTGGTGACGTGGTAGGCGAAATCGACCTTCATAAAAAACAGTGCCGCCAGTGCCGAACCTGTGCACGAGGAGATTCCAAGCGGTTTTCGCTTCTGCGGAAGTCATTTGAGGATCGTGTTGGCGATCGCGAGCTCCTTCTTCCTTCTCTACGCCCTCAGCTGCTGCTGCCCACCATGCTTTGCCTTTTTTTTTCTTTATTCACACTCAAAAAACTCTTTTTAAGTTGTTGGGCGGCCTCCCTTTGGTTGCCTTTGGGCGGCCATAGGTTGAGGCCATTGGGTCTTAGTTGTGGCCCTTGGCCAATATTTGATGGGCACCACTTTTGTATACATACCGACCAAGGCATCGCCAGCAATCATTGCATTCCAAAAGACGACAGTTCCAACTAAGACCTCAACAAGTACTTTTGTGCTCTCGTAAAAGCACCACAGTTGTTATGCATATCACCCAGGCAATGTTAAGCTTGGCATTCGGCTCCAAAGGCTCTTAGCATTACTGTAAATTAATATAAACCTCCCTGTTTGGCATATATATTGGCCCACATTTGGCATACACATCGGGCACCGCACTGCTTTAAGCCAGATGAATTTGACTGATCAAGGCGCCCCGGGCGGTTCGAACCGGCCCCCGGCGATACTTAAACTGGCCATATCTTGCCAACCGAAACCCCGATTGACAAACTGAAAAGACCGACATGCTCCTGAAAGTGAGCACTTTGGACTCATGCATTTCTTTCATCTTTGAACTTTTATCAACAGGTGCTCAATCCGGTACGGATCTGCTACTGACTCAACTTAAAACTATCATAACTTCTTATTCGTAGCTCCAATTGATGAGCCGTAAAGACAAGCACGTAGAGCCTTTCAAGTACTTCGACTTTGATTAATAAAACCCCAGCTATGACCACATTAGGCACACTCACTATTTAGCATTACCAAGATATCTTTTGATCCGTAGAGCCCCATCTAATACACTTTTAGCTTTAAAATTGGCTTGTTAGCAAGCCCTTATAACTGTTGAACAATCATGCAGGATTCAAATACACCTTATCGGCATTCCTTTGCTTATTTTCTTGTCATGGAGAGAAGCGGCACGACAACGTACATCAATGTGCTGCATAATGTTCCAAATGCCCTTTAACACAAAGACATGTTGCATCATATAAGCCCACATAGGGTAATTTCCCCCTTCCAATCTGTCCTCAGCAACAAACATCTTGAACACATCTGTGTTGTTGTTAGCCATGACAAATGTTGCACCTGATGTGAAAACTACTCGAAAAGAGGAGAGACAAAGCGGGAACAATACGTGCTATATAGCACAAACCGTAGAAGACTGTAAGGGACCTGTTATTCAGAAAATGGCACTCACAGAATTTTTGCATAAAAGGATGAAATGGCATGTGCAGTACTGTCCATAGTGGAAACGGAGGCCGAAATGAGCCCAAATCAAAAATCTGAGTAGACCAAGCTCTACTATCTCTCCCAGATTATTTGTCGACTTGCAAACGCTCGCCAAATCTCACAAAAATTGGAGAAAGTGAGCAGGCATGTGCTTGAGCTGTTGGTGACTAAGCCCGGGAGGATGCAACCTGCTATGATACCAATTGTTGGAATTAAGGTTGCAAGAAAACACACATATCTTGGAGAAGAAGAAGAAAGCTCAAGGCACACAACAAAGAGCGTATTACTTAGTGTGCAATGGAAAGATGAGTTAGCCTTAGAGTGATGGGCGTATATACAATGCACGGGAAAAAACCTCCTAGTGAAAGAAAAATGTCCCGCGGACCTAAGTGTGTTCACACACATCACTACCACATGTATATGGTAACAAAAAGGTATTAAGTTACTTGTTAGATCTAATGAGGCAAGATGTTTTTGAAACCATTTATATACAAAGAAGGAAATGTATAGGTTGCACATCGCTGGTGAGCATGATAATTCTATAGGGATTCCTAGAAGCTGCTTAAAAACACAGACCTTCTAGATTGTCCAGAACTATGATCAAGCAACCATGAAATCCTTTTACATATGTTAGATTGATCCAGGTGAAAAGGTGCCTTTTTCTTTGGACATTTAATCCATTTAAGTTTTCGCTTCAAGAAGATTTCTGTATATCCCTTTCCAATCATTGACTGAAAAGCAAGATCTACTAGTTCATCCAAGACATTCATGAGGCCATAGCATATTGTTAATGGGATGTTTTCATAACATTATGCCATGCCAGAGGTTGATGAAGACATCAAAGGCATTTTGATAAGCCAAATGTTGTTGTGATACATAAATTGAGGAATCCTTTGACCATAGCTTTATTTTCCTCCAACAGTTGAAGAATTTGCACCAAGATAACGTTAAGACAAGCAGTAATATCATTAGTGATTTTTGAAAAGAAACAGTCAAATGCATTAAATATCCAATGAAGCTTGTGTTTGTGAATTTTATAAATAGGGAAGAGACTTGGTATTTTGGTGGCCGTGATAGAATATCTAAAAGAGGCAAGCTCTTCATTTAGTAGTGTAGTAATCAATGGAATTGAGCAGTTAAGATTTCCAAACTCAGAGTCATGTACAATACCAATATGGGCAATATAATTCATGATGGTATTGTATTCAGGGTTTTATGAAACAAAATATCGTGCTTAGAACTACCTTGGTTGACATGTACTCCAAATGTGGTGCACTTCAAAAAGCACAAAAATTTCTTGAGGAGCTGCCTTTTCACAATGTTAAGTCTAAGAATACACTAATTGCAGGATATGCCAAACAGGGGTGGAGCTCTGGGCTATTTTCAAATGATGCAAAGTGAGTGTATCTCCCCAGATGCAATTACCTATGCTTGCATCTTGAATGCATGTGGCAATTTGGAAGATGTTGAGATGGGCAAAAAAACTCACGATGATATTGTTAGTCAAGGGCTATTAGCAACATGCGTGAACTCTTCAATGAGAAGTTGGATGCAGGGGTACAAGACGAGGTTTGCCCACTCTGCCGATTTCGACAGAGTTGGGTCTTGCAAGCTTCATTTGTTGACGCTCACAAGTGGGGATGGAACGACGCATGTGCAAAACTGCTCTAAATAAGAAGTGCAACATTGACAAGGATGTAGAGTCGAACGTTACGATGACAGATGATGAAGTTGTAGGCTATCAAAACAGCTTGGTATGGCCAAGATAGGGGAGCCCCTCGTGACTAAATGGCACGAGGTCTTAAATGACCCCCCAGCAATGGGATCGACGGCAAACGGTTCTTGGCGGGGATCTCGAGGAGATCCGACGACAACAAAAAATTTGGCGATGGGTGCTGACCTGGATTCAAACTCAGACGTGTGTTGTGGTAGCCCAATGCCCTAACCGGGCACGCATAAGCATTTCGTTGAAAAATAAGTGTGTTCACATATACTTATGTTTGTCTGAGTTTACTCTCTGGTTGTCCGAATTTACTTTTTAGAAATCCGACGGCACCACGCGACTCTACTTTTGTGCGTGCACTTCTCCTCCGTGGATCCCATGGTTGGGGGTTCATTTAAGACCCCATGTTCTTTAGCCGAGGGGGGAGCCCCTCGTATATAAAGGCCACGGACAAAAGTGAAGGGATCAACGACGGAGGTTTAATCCGCCATCGATCACTTCTTCAAGCAATAAAAGAATCAACCTCCCAGTCGTCGCGGATCCACCTTGATCCCCTGACCTCGCCCCCCCCCCCCCCCCCCCCCATTGCGTTGATCCAACGACCGCTCCGCCGTAGATCCCTCGAGTCCGATGAGGGGCAGGGCCTAAAATTGACACATGTTTTTCCTGTCATGGGCTATTTTGCCTGTCAAAATAGGTACTTCAAAAAAACCTCCTGTCATTTGACATGCTAGAATCTTGAAATTGTCTGTCATTTTTTGTGTTTATACCCTTAAATTCACATTATATATGGCAAATTATGTAAGTTGATTGCATTACACAAAGCATATGAATTTTTTGTGTTTATACCCTTAAATTCACATTATATATGGCAAATTATGTAAGTTGATTGCATTACACAAAGCATATGAAAGGGGGCTGAAAAATTGCCCGTCTCAAAAGAAATTTCTACTTTGCATGTCAATTTTAGGTCTTGACGAGGGGGAGCCTCTGGCCCTCTTCCATTCCAGACCAGTGAACATCAGCATGACGTCAGCTTATGACGCCATTTTTATGACGTCAGACAATGGCACCCCGCGGTGCAATAAACGTGGAGCCGCCGAAGTCTTCTGCTTCTTCATCGTCAACACAGACTACAAATACCTCGCCTCAGCTCCCTTTTACATACTTCCCTTCACATCGCAGTTGGCCACGCTCAATCGCCGATCGCCATAGACAAAACCCTGAACGCCAGCTCGCGCGCGCGCGCTTACACACACACACACGTTTTGCTAGCTATGGCGAGCCTGCTGCCTATCAGCTTGCCCTTCCCTTTGCCCAATTCTCTCGAGACCATCCTCTTCTCTCTGCTCGCCCTCTCCCTCTTCACCCTCGCCATCTCCCACCTCTTCAAGGCCAAACTTCGCCTCCCTCCAGGCCCTGTTGCTGTCCCCATCTTTGGTAACTGGCTTCAAGTCGGAGATGACCTCAACCATGAAAATCTGTCGCAGCTAGCAAAGAAATACGGCGAGATCTTCCTGCTTAAAATGGGACAACGCAATCTTGTAGTAGTTTCCTCCCCTGAGCTCGCCAAGGAGGTTTTACACACACAAGGTGTCGAATTTGGTTCTCGCACGCGCAATGTTGTATTTGACATTTTCACTGGCAAGGGTCAAGACATGGTTTTCACAGTCTATGGAGATCACTGGCGAAAAATGCGGCGCATTATGACAGTGCCCTTCTTCACAAACAAAGTGGTGCAACAATCTAGAGTGCATTGGGAGGAGGAGATCAATTCTGCAATTCAGGATCTCAAGACCAAGCCTGGAGCAGCCACAACAGGAGTTGTCGTGCGGCAGCGCTTGCAAATGCTCATGTACAACAACATGTACCGCATGATGTTCAACCGCAGATTTGAGAGAGAGGATGACCCCCTCTTTGTTGAGCTTAAAAGGCTGAATGGTGAGAGAAGCAGGCTTGCTCAGAGCTTTGAGTACAACTATGGCGATTTCATCCCAATTCTTCGGCCCTTCCTTCGCAAGTATCTCGAGCTTTGTCAGAAAGTGAAGGATGAGCGCCTCTGCCTCTTCAACAAGCACTTTATAGAGGAGCACAAGTAAGATTCATCAATATACCTGCTACAACTGTGTTTTGATTGTAGTTCCTAATATAAGTGAACATACAACATGATCTGTAGAATGTCAAAAGCATGTAAAACTATAAGAGCTCCCAGCTAGAGCTCTCTTATCTATTGTCTTCATCATGAAAGCCATGGTTATTTTGCCAGGGATGCGCATTTCACCTGATGTCCACTTTCTCTCTGCAGGAAGCTCATCAGAGTCAAACCTCCTTCGCATGACGAGAAGTGTGCCATCGATCACATGCTCGATGCCCAAATGAATGGAGAGATTACTGAAGATAACATTCTGTACATCGTCGAAAACATCAATGTCGCAGGTAATCAACATGTAACTGCAAAACTTGTGTTGTAAGATTCAGATGTGTTCATGTACTATCTTACTGAATTGGGTTGAGTTGGTCATTCACATGACATCTTTCTTTGTTGTATGCCTCGTGCAGCCATTGAGACTACCTTGTGGTCCATCGAATGGGGCCTGGCGGAGCTTGTCAACAATCCAGACATCCAGAGCAAGGTCCGCGATGAGTTGAACATGGTACTAGGCAAAGGGGTACCCCTCACCGAAGCCGACGTGCCACGGTTGCCATTTTTGCATGCCGTGGTGAAGGAAACAATGCGCTTGCACATGGCAATCCCTCTACTGGTGCCACATATGAACTTGCATCAGGCAAAGCTTGCAGGGTACGACATCCCAGCAGAGAGCAAGATCCTGGTGAATGCATGGTATCTGGCCAACAATCCAGAATGGTGGGAAAAGCCAGAGGTGTTCAATCCAGAGCGATTTCTTGGGGCCGAGAAGATTGAAGCTAATGGGAATGACTTCAGATTTTTGCCGTTTGGAGTCGGGAGAAGAAGTTGCCCAGGAATTATTCTAGCGATTCCCATCGTATCACTTGTGCTTGGGCACCTTGTACAGTCGTTTGAGCTCCTTCCTCCCCCGGGGCAAAGCACGGTGGATATAACGGGCAAAGGAGGGCAATTTAGCTTGCACATTGCTAAGCACTCGGTCGTAGTATGCAAACCCATTAGTTGATCATGGAACCTTGTTTGAGAAAGCTCCTTGTGAACAGATGTGTAACAACCTGAATTTTGTAGCTAAATAAATCCATAATTACAGCTTGAATTTCATTAAAACATTTGCACGTCTGATTATAGTAGCCTCCAACAGCCTCTACAACATACAAACCATGTCTTAACATTGATATGAAATTTTCAATGTATTCTTTCACTATGTTGTCAATACTGCATAGAGAATTCACTGGCTTCTACGTACAATTCTAGTTCGACATTCATTTCTCAATAATTGTAACCAATCCACTTTCATCAGCTAAACCTTTTCATTGAGCTTTCAGACACGCTTCCGAGCATGTTCCCATACGTCTATCCTACAATCAATGCCAACATTACAATGTTTTTTTCAAGAAGCAGTGGTGGGCGGGCAAAGTGGACAGACCCACCAAGGAAATGTTTAAGTCTCTAAGGAAATATTTAAGTCTCTGTGCAAGAAGAATGCCAAAGAACGCATCCCCTACTTCCAAGCTCCCTCCCCTATTGAGTCTGATGCCCA
Organism: Adiantum capillus-veneris; assembly: GCF_014529385.1. Taxonomy (NCBI): domain Eukaryota; kingdom Viridiplantae; phylum Streptophyta; class Polypodiopsida; order Polypodiales; family Pteridaceae; genus Adiantum; species Adiantum capillus-veneris. The sequence goes on from NC_140944.1 coordinate 85,029,007, forward strand.
GAATCTTGAATTTGTAAGAAGTCACTTTGCCTCTTTGTTCAGTCCTCCAGAATCCCTCTCTCTAGAGTCTACTGAAGCTCGCATTGAAACGCTGCCTGCAGAACCAAGGTCATTCCGGACCAGGAGGCTGCTGCTGTGGAATCCCCTTTATCTCTCTCTGACATTTACCAAGCTATAGAAAATATGAAACCTAATAAAACCCCAGGTTTGGATGGGCTCCCCTCGGAGTTCTACCAACAGTTTAAAAAGTTGCTGGCTCCCTACTTACTTGCAGTCTGGGAAGAATCGCTGGTACATAAGGCCCTCCCTTGTTCTATTAATACAGGAGTCATTAAGTTATTGCATAAGAGAGGGGCCAAGGACGACCTGGCTAACTGGCGACCTTGAGCACAGCCTACAAGGTGTTTGCTAAGGCGGTTGCTAATCGGATATGCATTCTTCTCATGAAATGGATCTCTAAGGAACAAAAAGGTTTTATAAAAGGTCGAAAGCTTGTTGAGCCAGTCATCTCCCTGTGGGAAGGGTTCGAGCATGCTACTGAGTCGGGCCAGAATTTTGTGTTTGTTAAGATTGATTTTGACAAAGCCTATGATAGGCTTGAGTGGTCTTTTATTCTCAGATGTTTGGAAGCCATGGGCTTTGGTAGTAGAATGATCTTGTTTATCCAGACTCTCATGGGGAATGCAAGAGCCCGGGTGTCTCTCAATGGTGGTCTGTCGGATGTTTTTGATCTGGCCAGGTCTGTCAGGCAAGGTTGTCCATTGGCTCCTCTTTTATTCGCAATTGCTGCTGACTCCCTCAATTGTCTAGTCAAGGACAGGATGGCTAAGGGCTTGATCAAAGGGATCTCCTTGCCGGATTTTGATGTTCAACAGTGTCTCTCCCAGTTTGCGGATGACACAAACGCTTTATTAGCAAGTGATAACTCCACTCTTGCTGAATTCTGGGCAGTCATGAAAATTTTTTGCTTAGCTTCTGGCTCTCAGGTGAATCATAACAAAACTGGAGTGTTTTCTCACCACCTCCTTCCCGAATGGATCTCCCAGACAAGTTGCAAACTCCTCCAAGAAGGAGAAATCTTCAGACTTTTAGGTATCCCCATGGGATTTGGGGTCTCTCTCAAGGCTCGGTGGGATTGGGTATGCAACAAGTTTCAATCTACTCTTAACAGATGGATTGGTTTTCAACACTCCCTGGCTGGCAGAGTCGTGGTTATTAATCACTTTCTTAATGTGTATGTTTTATTTTTCTTTGGTTGCTGGAGACCAACTGACTGCCATCTCTTGAGGATTTCTAAAATCTGTCAGAACTTCCTGTGGGTTGGGGATCCCTTTGAGAAAGAATGCCAAAGTCTCTTGGGATACATGGACCCTTCCCAGGAATGTAGGGGGTTTGGGTGTACAGAAGCTCAATCTTTGCTGACAAGATGGGGGTTAAGCTGGTGGTGTCAGCTCTTCATCAACCTAATGAGGAATGGGCTAAACTCTTATTCAGGAAACTGAATAAGTTTCGTCTTGCGGAAGTCAAAGGTTGGAGTCATCTCCCGCCCATGGTCATATTTTTCGGTAAACAAAGCGTCCTCTCGGCTGGTTCTGACCTTTTGAGGTCTATCATGCAAGCGTGGAACAGGCACAGAGCTTGTCTTCTACTTAATCCTCTCTCCAAGCACTGATTCTCAGTTCCCCTGAACGACTCCATTTGGTGGTCTGGGCTGGATATTCCTCCTATCCCTTCTACTTCCATTAGGAGAGCTCTGGTCCTCCACAAGAAAGGCCTGAAAACTTGGTCTCAGCTATGGGACCCCGGATCTCATTCTTGGAAAAGTGACATCGACCTCTCCCTTCACTTCAGAGTTAAGCCTTGGGACATTCCACTCATTCGCTCCAGAATAAGGCTCTTTCCTCCTGAGTTGAGCTGGACCCTGCAAACTCCCATTCCCCTGGATCTCAGAGCGGTTACTTGGGTGGGAAGGTTTAAACTCCATAACCCGGTCTGGAACAGAGATAAGGCAGCCTCTTCTCTCCATTCTGTTCTAAACAAAAGATGGAAAGTCAATTATACAAGTAATCAGTGGAAGTTCAAATTTAGGAATATTTGGTCCTCTGCCATAGAACCCAAAAAATCTGTCCTTCTTTGGCTGATTCTCCATAAGGCCTTTGCTGTAGATGTAAGTGTGTTGTGGAGGACATTGGCCATCTTTTTCTGGTTTGTCTTGAAAACAGGAAGCTTCTAGCTCCCCTCATTAGCTCCTTGGGCTTCTCTCCATCATGGAAACAGTTTCTTCTTGGTGATTATTCTGGGGTGCTGTCTATTTTTTGGAACAAAGCCAGAGCAGAGTTCCTTTGGCTTATCTGGTGTCAACGGAATTGTATAATGTATGAAGTTGCTTACCACACCCCAAGTCTGAAAAACCTTCTTTCATCTATTATTGTGCAGGACCTACAAATTACTAAAGATCAAGTCATCCTATATCGGACTAAGAAGGATCAATTACTAAAAATTACTAAAGATCAAGTCATCCTATATCGGACTAAGAAGGACTTTCTAAAGGATTCAAAATATTTCTATGATCGAGCTCATGGCTGGGGATCCGGAGGTCAAGAGTTGGAAGATAGGATGTATACACGGGATGAATGGGAGAAAGAGCTAGATAGCGAGCTTGACCAATTGGAGGAAAGGATCACTGAGGGTCATTATTATTTGGAAAGGCTCCATGTTGAAATAGATAGATGTTCTGGATGGTAGTAGATCCTAGGACTTTCTTTTTGATACAAATAAATTGTATAAAGGGAGGCATGTTTTGCTTGTATAAGGATGATGTCATGCAGCAATCGTGTGTAGCTGTCCCTCTTGTAAATTATTTTTTGGCTCTTCTAATTTATTCACTCGCGCTTATGGCTTTTTTTTTTTTTTTAGGAGCTTGTGACTAATAAGCTGCTCCTGCATGCCCGCAGCTGTATAAATTTTACTCATTAACATATTCTGCAACATCACACTTCTCCAGCTGATCTATTGCACACTCAAAGGCCAATCGTCCAAGGTTCACATTTCCCTACCTTCAACAAGCACCTTGAAGAGCTGAATAAATTGAAGACTAAATTGGAGAATAATCATATGATGGCATAATCGACTTCAACACTTGGGTGAAGGTAGTCGCAACACATTAGGAAAAATATGAAGCCCAAAAGGGCTCTTTAGCTTAAGGGGTGATTAAGCATGGACCAATAGGAAGAGGGTGGTGGCCACAGCTATAGCTTCAAAAAAGTAGGGTAGGAAGGGGCATGGGGGCCTATTTGTTCCCCTCATTATAGCTTTGTCCCCCTAAAAAGAGAGAGAAAAGGGGGGGGGGGGGGGGGGGTGTTCCCTCCATTTTCATGGGCGCCCATAAAGTAACCCTAAAATTTCAAAAAAATCAAAATTCTCTAAATCTCACTTTGTTGGGTCTTATTTGCCTTGTGGCCAAGGGCCATCTGCACCGCCAGGGCCAAAACAGATGAGATGTGTGTATTTCAACTGGCAAATAAGACCCAGCAAAGTGATCACCAATAATTTTTTTGCTACTAGTGCCTTCCCAACCTTTTGTACCTGTGGAAGACTAAGAGACAACCAAAATGCCTTTGATTGACATCTGGAAGGCACTAGATATGCTTATTTTGACCCAAACACTGTTAAAAATCCCTGTCCACAAGACATCAATTTTGAGTAAAATAGATATTATGTGTGCATTTCAACAAATGGAACTTGAAGCCTTTTGTGAAGGTTTTATAGAACTATCCAATAAAAAACTCATCCACAACTCCCCCCCGCCCCGTCTCCCCCTTCGTGTTCAATGGCATGGTGTGTAAGAACCACCCGACAATGTACAATAGACTTATAAAAAAATATTGAACATAAACTAAATACAAAGGAGCTTAAATGACATAAGAAGCAACACATTCCAAAATGAGTAAGCATCATTGCATTTTGAGATTTTAATCATTACATATCCATTGCAAACATGTGTTGTTGTACATAGTACTAGCTGCAAGTTCGCTCGTATCTGACGCGATAGTGCCAAATATTTTTGCATTATAGTTACATGCTTGGCATGGATGGCACACAAGTTTGTATCCTCAAATAAACCCACTAAGTATGACTCTATGGCTTCTTGAGTCCTTTGAGGCCGATGGGCTGCATGCGTCACTCAGTGTTGTAGCTTTGCACAATCTCCCCGCATGTCCGCGCAAAAGGAGCCCTTCGGATAAGAAGTTCCCCACACTTTTAATAATGTCAAATATCATCAAAGGCTCTGCTAAAACGGCGCATTCTGCGAGGTTTCCTATGTAGTGCCGCTTGCCTGTTTTGCTGTAAAACTTTGTTTTGTGGTAGCACTTGGAGAATGAGGCTCCATCCTCTAGGACAAAATTTTTGTTGCTAAACTCATATTCTTGAGGTCTTAACAATAAAAATATGACACGCATCCTCTCTAGCCTTCATTGCTTCACAATTTGGCATGCGTCAAGCTTGAAAACAAACACCAACTTAGTTCCAAACACTGCAAGAGAAGAAAGGCAAAAAGTGAAGGTCATACAACGACCATGAAAGCGAAACGTCACATGATTCTTTCCTCAACATTAGAAGGTAGTGCATAAAAGACAACCATTGCTTGTTGAAGCCTCTTCAAATGGACAAAATATTATTTGACATAGAGTAAGGAAACCCCTTGTCAATATTATCAGCACGATTCCTTGCATTGGTAGTTTTTTTATCACTTTGTGGATATTGTACAAAGATAGATGATGGCATTGTCTCCTTGATGTGCAAATAGCGACCCAGACATGAGAAAACATCTTCATTGGAGACCCCTCTAGCAAGTTTCACCTTGCGTGCAGTGGGAATACATTCTCAGTAACTCCTCGTTCCCTCAAAGCGTTCTTGAAGAGGCCATGTAGTGCAGTGTAACCCTTTGTACTAATTCCAACTTCATCACATTCCTTCTGCAAATCAATATCACTCACGAGATTAGAAAACTTACACACCACCTCCTTGGTTACACTAAAATAGATATGTTTTCCTTTTGGTGCATGCAAGAGTGCTATGACATCTGACTTTTTAAGGAAACTAGTAAGAAAATAAATGGGATCCTCGTGTATTTGGCTACCACATTTCTCTTAGATGAAATTTCTATAATAAGAATTAAAAACAAAACAATCACCACAAAAGTGACTTCTTACATGTAGGAAATGTGATAGGGTATTCAAAAATGCACCTTGTAGCTATAACTCTTCTCATCCAAGAACCACCTTTGGGAGCAAGGGTCTCTATGGATGAGAAGATCCTCTTATGCTCCCTTGCACCTAAAGGCGTCTCTTTCAAACTCAATATGGTACCCTTGTTATGAACGATAACTTGGTGTTGATGCATCCAATATTGCACACTAGGAGCTCTGATAGTGGACAACCGTTTGCAATAGCCAAGCAGACTTGGCTCCCCTCTACCAACATATTGCAAGAAGGTAGGGAGACTATTGAATGTTGGATACACATTAACCAAAGGGTCATTGGGGTAGAGGCAACCATCCACCCAAAGGTCCTCATCTGTGTGACCTACACTACGGCATTGTTGTGTTGTATGTAAGTCATAACGCTTGGAGGGTGCAAGCTCTTTTGACAACCAGATATGTACACTTTTTTTTTTTTAAACCGTGATCGTGTTGTGGATGGGAGATTTGTATTGTCATTTGTATCGATATCATGGAGAGAGGGGTTGTATAGAATAGAATGAAGGAGGTAGAGAGGGGCTAAAGCAGAGATGATGGGTTGTATATTATGGGCTACAAAGACCATTGTGTGCGACGAGCTCTAATAGACGACAATCTCTTGAAGTATCCAAGAAGACTGTGCTCCCCTCTATCTACATACTGTAAGAATGAAGCAAGGCTATTGAATGTTGGATACACATTGATGGCTGGATCATTAGGGTAAAGGAAACCATGCACCCAAAGGTCCACGTTGGTGTGACCTGCACCACGGCGTTGTTGTACAGTTTGCAAGTAATGACGCTATGAGCTTGCAAAGTCCTTTGGCAGCCAAACATGTAGAGAAACCATTTCCGAACTTGACGATCTTGCTATGGATGGGAGGTTTGTAAAGTCGCCTAGCTCTATGCCAAGGGGAATAAAGCTGGCCTCAAGCAAGAGTGGAGAGTTGCAGCAGAGCCACGGAGGAGTGAGCTATGGAGTGAAGAGCTATGGGATGGAGAGTTGCAAGAGAGCTATAGAGTGGAGAGGAGAGCTATGGAGTGGAAAGCTTTGGGATGGAGAGCTGCAGGAGAAATATGGAGTGGAGAGCTATGGGATGGAGAGCTATAGAGTGGAGATGAGAGCTATGGAGTGGAAAGCTTTGGGATGGAGAGCTGCAGGAAAGATATGGAGTGGAGAGCTATGGGATGGAGAGCTGCAGGGGATCTATGGATGCAGAAGAGGGCTATGGAGTGGAGAGTTGCAGGAGAGCTACGGAGTGGAGAGGAGAGCTATGGAGTGGAGAAGAGGGCTATGGAACGGAGAGCTACAGGAGAGCCATGGAGTGGAGAAGAGGGCTATGAAGTGAAGATCTATGGGAGGGAGAGCTACAGCAAAGCTATGGAGTGGACCTGCAAACAACAAGGAGAGGGAAGGAGGAAGAGTGTGTGCTGAAAAGTAGGAGAGAGAAGAGAGAGGGAGAGGAGTAAGAGAGGGAAGGAGAAAGAGTGTGTGCTGAAAAGTATGAGAGAGAAGAGAGAGGGAGAGGAGTGAGAGAAAGGGGAGTGATTCTAGAGGGAAATAAAAAAAGGTGAAAAGTTTGATATTTAGCAGGTCTAGCAGTGAGATTTTTGAGAGAGAAAAATGATTTTTGGGTATACATATAGGTTGGGGAGAAGTTTTGAGTAAAATTGAATTTTTTTGAAAAAAAAATCTTTTTTGGGGTGATGCTATGGACGCCGTTGATGATGTGGAAAAAAAAGGGGGGAGAGTAGTTATTGTCATAAGGACCACCACTCTTTTGGGTAGAGAGAGAATGTACCTATCCTCCCTTCCTAGCCTCTATTTCAACCTACAAAAATCCTATGACAGCCTTAAAAAAAACCTATGAGAATACCCTCATTCAATGGCCTTGTCTCCTAAATCACACACATTTTTAATCTTAATCCCTTAAAAATAGGGATCCTTACAAGGCCCTTTTGGGGTTCTTATTTTTCCTAATGAGCATCGTTTGGAGTGGTGTACAGTGGCGGTCTCTTTAATAAGAAATGGAAGTGCTGACGGTATAGACGAGCTAGTTCTTCCACCTGCCTTTGGATGAGGTTGGAAAAAGTGACACCAACAATCTCTTTTGCAAATGTGCTTGCTGTCTTTCTATCTCGGGCCCGCATTGTCATACCTTCAGTAGGCAGCTTCAGTGCCTCGGACACAATCTCTTTTGTGATTACTACTTCTACCTTCTGCCCTTGTTGGTCGGTGATTTGGACTGACCCATCCTCTTTGATCGTGGACAATAGTTCATATGCTTTTTGGAAATCGACACCACATGGTTCCTGGTCGTAGAAGTCCCTTAAGCCTAACCTTCTTTTGTCTTCTTTGGTGTTTGGCTTGGCAGTTACATCATATATCTCTTTTGATAGCAATTGTAGTTCCACTTAGTGTCCTTCTTCTCTCTTGAACCTTCCAGTGAAAACCGTGGTGTTGTTTTCTTCCAGCTATTCTTTTGACAAGTATATTGCCTTGGTCATCTTTACTGAACTTGGGTCCAGTTGGTAGGGTGGCAGCTCTTGCAACTTCTCTTTCTGGGACACCCTTTTCTTGGCCTTCTCGGCATCTTGCATTGCTCCTGCAACGCAAGATGAAGCTCTGAAATGCCTTGAGTCTGAATTGCTGACAAATGATGTCCATTTTGTTTCAAATCAATTTTGGAGCATGCATAGATGCATAAAAACATGTAAAGATCAAAATCATATAGTTCAAGCAAAAATTTGCAACCAAAGTAAATAATGGCGATTATTTACAACTGGGGATTTTTTCCAATTTTTTGCAATTTTGACATCATAGGCTTGAAACATATGGTATTTAGGTGCTCTGAGTGAAGTGTGGGCTCATTTGAATACACTGGGTGGAAATGGTGTCAGATCTAGTCTTTCAATCTCTGAAACAGTAGATATACTGGGATTTTGAGTTTTTGAGATCCAAACTTGGTCATTGAACTTGGGACATCATGTTCTTTGGTCCCATAAGGTCAAAGTTGTAATTTTTGTCCATTTTGGCAAGAAAGTAAATAATCATAATTATTAACTTTTTCATCAAAATATACAATTTTTTGCTGCAACTTGGCTCTAGGCATGATGTAGACTCTGTATATGAGATATGGGGTGATTTGGATCAAAAAATGTGACAGATAACTCGAAATTTGGATTGGAAAGACTTCTTTGTGTTTTTTTTTGACATTTTCCAAGTTTTTTCTTGATCATTTTGGCTCATACTTGAAATGTGGCATGTAATAGATGTGTACAAGTGATAGGTGAAGTGAAGGTATCATTTTCAAGCCAAAAAAGCACAAAAGTAAATAATCGCGATTATTTACAACAGTTTTTTTTTTGCAAGACTTGACAATTTGATGACCTAGACATATTCAATACATCTAAAACAAGTCCTAAATTTAATTTTAGTAAAGTTTTGTCATGTCGGCATCACTTCGTGCTTTGTCGACTCTAAAATCACCGATTTTTGTGACTAGATGGCCTGTGGAGTTGGTTAGTCACTTTTGAAGCTATGGACTTGTCCTCTACATAGTCCTGATGCTACCCATCCAATTTTGGTCCATTTGGAGTCAGTTTGACTTCATATATCAAATTTGACGCTTTGTAGCCTTCGAGCTGTTTTTTGCTTTTCGAGAGCTTGCCTTGATTGTTTTCATGAAACCATCCATGTACATTGTGTATAGACATATTCTATTAGTTGTCTGTGGAGTCAGAATCCAATTCTGGCATCTGGCAAAAACCTAGATTTTCTACTTGGGACCCCCCTCGACCCTTGTCGAATGGTCATCTGGTGATATATAAGTGTTCTATTATATAGGGACATGCTACATTTCAAGTCTCATCCAATTTGGTTGAGCTGAGAGACCGCTATGGTCAATTTTGGGTTGTAGGACTTCGTGCACTGCTAGGTTTCTAGGGTTTTTTCCTGAGCCTAGACTTGCTATCCGGCCATATAGAATTGATTATTGATAAGCTTAGAAATCACCCCTCATGTCTCGTGTGAGACGGCGCTTTAAAAGGGCGATTGTGGACTTCGGAAATCGCACGTGCAGAAGGTAGAGAGCTCTCTCCTCCAAGAGTGACTAGTGGAAATGAGGTGATTTTGGGCTACCTTAGATATCTATACTCGGACTTCCCAAACTATTTTTCCCCAAATTTCCCTATTAGTCGTACTAGGCCGTGAAATCTATATTAAACTCAAAAATTTCTTCAATCGGATCCCGATAGCTCATTCTGCAAGAATTTGCGAAAGTAGGCCTTGGTAGCCTAATTTAAGATTCCCGCTTCCATCTGTCGATTTGATTGAAAATTTTTGTCCTTGTTCGCCTTGTCCTTCTGATCATTAGTGTATCTTCAGTTTCTCCATCTGAGCTCATTTGCTATTTATTATTAATTTTTGACATGTTTATTGAAAAAATCAAAGAAAATAATAAAATGCGCTAAAAAAGCAAAGTGAAAGATCATTAATTAGGAAAATCCATTGAACAACACTACTTTATTCTTTTCTTGGTGGATCTCTCCGTTTTAAGTCCCAATATGAAGAAAAAATGATGAAAATAACCAAAAACACCATTTTTTGATGATTTTCTGATAGTATATACACTATTTACACTCATCAAGGAGATGTTATCAATTAAATTTTCCCTTTGATGATTTTGTAAGGGCATTATTAGGTAATTTTGCAAAAAATCACACGTTAACATCAATCCTCCCTCTTCAAACATTGCCCTGATTACTTAGTTCCCTTCCACCCTTCCTAGATGGCGTACTCCGGGATGACTATGTGAATGGGTTAAACAATCATGTCTATGCATAGCCTTGGTTGGCTCTACCATGCTTTGAAGATCAATGCAATTTAAACCATTATGATGTGCAAGAGTTGGGTCTTGAGTAATTAACTCAAGGGTTTCTGATGTCGAGGTTATCTTTTGCTATCTCCCAAAGAGCAAATCTTGTAGCTTGTGTGCTCTTTTCTTTATTGTACCGTCAGGAGGCTTTGGCACGCTAATTTTTTGAGCTGTCGGTAACACTAATGATGGTTGTTGAGATTTTACTCGCCATTGGTATCTTGATTTGCTTTGGCCAGAATGTTTTGGTCGAGTCTTTTGAGACTTAACTCTCCATTGCTTCATCGGTTTTACAATTTTCAAAGCAGATAAGTGCTCCTTTTTCTTCCAAATACATTTTGTTTTAGGTTCTCTACTCGAAGATGCTCCTCTTTGTGTTTTGAACCTTGGAACCATCTTTGGTTTTGTAGATGATGTTTTGGGCACCCATATTTGAATTGGCTTGTCCTGAAGTTGTGCTTTTGGTACCCAAATTTTCCTGACTCCTTGCATGCTACTTGTAGAATTTGCTTGGGATGGAGAAGATTGATTGCTTCGTGGTTTGCTCTGTTGGTAACCTCCTTTTCATTCCTCCTTGCTTGGTGCAATTGGAACAATGAGTTGTCCGCCTTTAGGTGATAGCTTGAGTTGATTGGTATCCCAATCTAGTATTGCCTTGTATGTCCGCATCCATGAGATCCCAAGAATCATTGTTTCATTCATGTGTTCATCTGGTAAGCATACAAATTGATGAGGCATGAACATCCATGTACTATCACATTTAAGTTGACTACTCCCAGTGTCAGTGTTGGGTTCTTGTTGCATCCTTTAATAGTCGATATTCCTGTTGTCAAAGACTGACTTGTTGCTTTCTTGTACGTGGGCTGCGTTTACTCAAGCTACTGTATCAACCAATGCATTTGTGCTATGATTGTTCAGTTGTACTTTGATGCGAAGGTCCATTCCATCTGACCATTCATCATCCATTGATACTGCATCTTTCTGTAATTCCCATAGTCATTCATTTAGTTCCAGAGTGTTGATGGGAATAGGTATTTGTTGATTTTTGAGAGCAGCTTTCCCTTTGAGTAGTCAAAGCCAAGCTTCCTCTTGGGCTTCATCAATAACCTGTTGTCGTTTTAGTTTTGTTTGCTTTGTTGCATGCATCTTTTATAGCAATTCATTAATTAGTGGCAAATTATACTTCTTTAAAAGGCATCCACTAATCCAATTAGCCATTGGTTCGCCATCTAGGGTGGACAACTTAACTGCTCCACTTGGAGATACGACGTCAATGATAAACGGTCCATTTTCCTTTTTCTTAAACTTGGGAATGTTTTGCTTAAGGGAATAGATTAAAACTAAGTCCCCTTTTTTAAAGATTTTTGTGACCATATGGGAATCAAAGAACCTTTTTTTTTCACTTTTGTGCACAGATGTAAGCTATAGTAGCTAGCCTTTGCTCATCAAGCTTTTCTAAATCGTCAAGCCTCTCTGACAATTCATGTCCTGTCCACTCAAGATCTTTAGCTACCCTTAGTGTCGGCAATAGAAATTCTATCGGCAGTATGGCATCAAGACCATAAACAAGTTTAAAGGGTGTAGCATTTGAAGCTATTTTGAATGAGACTCTATAAGCCCATAGAGCAGCATGGAGATTCATTTTTCAATGTGTCCTTCTTGAACTAACCACTTTAGTCAATACCAAGCTAAGAATTTTATTGGTATGCTCAGCTTGTCCACTTGCTTGTGGGTGATAGGGAGCTGATTTGTTATGGATGACCATAAATTCATTAAGCAGATACTCAATTACCTCATTGAGGAAATGAGTTCCCTTATCACTGACAATTTCTATTGGCAATCCATATCTTGTGAACACATTTTCATACAAGAATGCAACTGTGCTTTTGGCATCATTCTTTTGAGTTGCTTTAGCCTCTACCCACTTGGTCAAATAGTCCGTAGCTACAATGATATATTGAGCTTGGGTTCTATAAGCAGGTGGCTGTATTGGCCCAACACCCAACAAAGTCTATACCCCATTTTGCAAAAGCTCTTGCCCCATCATTGGTATTAAGGGCATGCTATCTACACGGGTTGGCACTTTAGCTTGTTGACATGCATCACACCTTCGAACATATTTATTGGCATCTGCAAAAAGTGTTGGCCACCATATGCCTGCCATTAAGATCTCTCTTACAGTGGTTTCACTCGAAAAGTGACCTCCAGCTAATCCAGCATGTGCTTGTTTTATATGGGAATATATACGTCTTCATTTGCACAAAGACACAGATGTTGATCTTTTCCTCTTTGATATAGTTGGTTTCTAATAAGAGCATAGTCTATTGCTTCAGTTTCAATTGCTCTTTGGCGGCGTTTGCTCATATCCTCAAGAAATGTTCAATTTGATAAGTAAGTAACTAGATAGTTACTCCACTTAGGAACAAGTGATATTCGGAACATTGTCACATGAGGTATGGGTGCTTGTTCTGGCATTGACGACATTGTTTGACAAATGAATGAACATCCCTCCTCATAGTTGGCCAAAATACTCCAAGTCTCAAGATCCGTTGCATAGTTTGGTCTTCTGCAAAGTGAAGTCCCACTATGGTAATATGTGTTTGACTTAGGTATTGGGTTTTCTCTTCCGGATTAATACATTTCATCTCGATTTCTTTTGTACGCCTTCTAGCTAGTAAGTGATACATAGTTGATTGCTCAATTAATCCTATTGTAATAGGAAGTGGTATTTTGAATCCACTTGTGCTACGGTCATCAATGATACCATATTTTTCGACCATCGGGGTATCATTTCCATGCAGAACAGATATGCATCTGGTAGATCATCGTCTACTCCCTTTGGTGGTTCTCTTGATATAATCCTTGACAAATGATCTGCTCTTTGGTAAGTGGTGCCCTTTTTCACAACTACAATGAAATCAAATTCCAAAAGAATGATGAACCATCTCACTATTCTTCCTGTGTTGCATGGCTTGTTGACCAAGTACAATAAATCTTGGTGGTCCACAAAGAACACCCAATGGTAAAATTGAAAGCATCTACATGTATGTGTAATATCTTATTTCAATCTGGAGCGTTCAATATTGGAGCTAAAGTGAGAGCTTGCTTAAGCTTCATGAAGGATTCTTCAAACTCATCTGTCCATTCAAAGAGTGTAATCAAGTTGTACATGGGTTTTGCAAGTATAGCGTACATGTAAATGAATCATCTGTAATATCCACAATGTCCATGAAAGCTTGAACCCCTTTGACTGTTGTCGGTCTAGGAAAATCAGCAATCACATGAATTTTATTCCATATCAGTATAGCTATGCCATTTTTAGACACTATATGTCCAAGAACTTTTCCTTGTCTACCCATAAATGTGCACTTTTCAGGATTAAGCAAATCCTATAAAATCTACATTTTTCGAATACCTTTTTGCGGTGTTCAAAATGATTAGCCCGGATTGACGAATGCACACATAGATCATCTACATATACTTCCAAGAATTTCCAAAGACATTCTTTAAAAGCATAGCTCATCAATCTTTGAAAGGTGGCAGGAGCATTAGTTAACCCAAAAGGCATGACCCAATAGGCAAAAATACCCCATCCAGTTGCAAAGACAGTTTTATGCTGATCTTTGGGGTCAACCAAAAGTTGATTGTATCCCGAAAACCCATCTAAAAAGTTGTAAGCGTCTTTTCCTGCGACTCATTCTAAAACATGCTCAGTGATTGAAAGAGAAAAGTTGTCCCTGATGGTAGCTGCATTCACTTTCTTGAGATTGACACACACCCTTAATTTTCCATTTTTCTTGGGTACTACCACAATTGGAGACACCCAATCTGTGTGTTCAATTTCATAAATGAATTCGGCTTCCTTTAGCTTTTCTATCTCTTCTTTGATCTTTCTGACAAATGTTTCATTAAAAGTGTATGGCCTTTGTCTACTTGGTTTCGCATCACCTCTCATCGGTATGGTATGTTGACAGATTTCTAGATCAACACCCTTGAGATCCTTATAAGACCAAGCAAAGATATCTCGGTATTCTTTCAGTAAGTTTAACAAAAGCTCCTCTTCTTCTTCCATCAGGTCGTTTGCAATGTAGGCTTTTCCGTTTTCAGGTCCTTCGTAGGACTCACCCGTTTTCGTAGTTACCTGACAGGTTGTTTGACTATGATTTTTTGATCTTGGAGAGTATATTTCTTGTAATGGGATGGAACACTCATTACATCTTTACCTTCCTCCTCAGTGCTTTCCATTTCAGTTGTATATATCTCCTTTAGACCTTTTCTTAACTCTTGATACTTCTTCCTTCATTCATGGTTGAATCCTTGTCCTCATATTTAGGTTTTGCTTGACTTTCCTTTCTTGTTTTTCTCGATGTTTTTTATATTTTCTTTGTTTTGTTTAAAGGATATCTACCATTGATTTTTTCGTTGACACAATTATGTGCATCTATCTGCATCAAAAATTGTGTTCTACTAGAGACTGATGGCATAGGCGTAGATTTCATGTTCCTCGTGTCTCTTTCTGTTCTATACCATTTCTGTCTTCTCGATTTCTGGTTTGGAAATCCAAAAAACTTTTCCTCCCCTCCTTTCATGAGTAGTTTAGCTCTCACATGTTCTTTTCCTGACCCCGAATCATCTGAGGTAGCTGAATGTTCTTCTAACTCATCTGTTGCATCATAGTAGAGGTCTAAAAAGACTTGGTGAGCTTTCATTAAGTCCTTGGATTCTTGAATTTTGTTTTCAATGTGAAGGTTTGAGATCATTTGTGTGGGAATTATATCATAGCCGTCCTCATTGCAAAATTGAGTAGGCATAGACGTATTTACACATACATCCATTGTTGGTAAAATTTGAGTCCACGCAAATGGCTCAAACAAATGCTCTGAAAAGGGTTCACGTACATAGGCTTCATATGTGCAATCCCTTTCTAAGATACATCCTTCTCGTTTTAAGCTCCCGTTTTTTGAGACTCCACACATCCAAATAGGTACATTCTTCTCTAAGATACATTCTTGTCGTTTTAAGCTCTCGTTTTTTGAGGCTCCGCATATCCAAATAGATGTGTCTTTGTTCAACCAAGATGGAAGCTTAGTTTCAGCCAAAGAGACTGAGTCAAATTCTTGTATGGGTGTTTTCATGACATCTCTATAAGTATGATCTTTTAGATTAACCCTTGTTATTGATCCCACTTGCTTCAAGTACAGATAATTGTTTCCCAAATCCTGGATAAGTTATACTTGTCACATGAAAGGTCTTCCCAAGATGATTTCATAATTAAGTTTCTTTCCAAAGTCCACTATTGCAAAGTGTGTTGATAATCAATTCCATGGAAATTAACTGTCACTTTTTCAAGCAGTCCTAAGGGTCTTTCGATGTGTTCATCAACCAATTGCAATTTCATTCGATTTTGTCTAATGGCTGGTTGCTCCCCATGATTCCCATATTGCTTTCATGGCTATGGCTATGCCTGCCCCACTATCCTGTATTGCCATGGTCTCTATATGATTATATCTCATTCGAAGGGTTGTGTTTCCTTTTTCTCCTTTGTAGTATTCTCCAACTTTGTTCATTGGAACATATCTAATCTCTTTGTTATCCAATTCATGTTTCAATTTTCTCGAATTTTTTGCGATTAGCCCTGCTATGGATCATTCCATAAATATGGTCTGATTTTTAGCAGTTCTCCTAAAGGAAGAGTACATTGAATGGGTGTAGACATGATCAAATGAATGTTGTCTACCTCTAGGATCTGTTCCGCTCTTTTTATCTAAGTGGTTTTACACACTATGGATTCATCTTCTTTATCTCCCAAGTAAGGGGTAGTGTTTTTACAGTCATTGATTTAGACATTCCTGAAGCTTCAGAGCCACAATCCCCATACAAGGATTGTATATCCATGTCGACATCAAGAGGTACATTGTCTAACCAAACTTCCTCTATAGGAACTGACTTCAGAGTTAAGCTCCCATCATTAATCTCTCTAACTTTTTTCCATAAGTGTCATGGTCTGTCTTCTTCTACGAATGGAATTCCATCTAAGGCATCTTCGCTGTCAGGCACTATGAGTTTTGGTTCTTTTGTTTCAAGGTGGGGTTCTATCACCACTTCAAATTTCTCTTTATTGGTTCCTACCACAAGCTCCTCAGGTTTTGCCATACTCGCGAGCTTGTTTTGTTTTTCCAGCATCTCTTGAGTAATTCTTACCAAATTTTGATAAGCTTTAAGCTTAGTTGCTTCCATATCTCGAGAAGGATAGTTTTTTCATTTGTTTTTCATGTTTTGGCTTGCTTTAAGTCTCGTTTGGTAAGCTTACAAGGATTCATTAATTGGCTCAAAAATTTTGTCTACCAGAATTGATCCTCCAGATTTCCCACTGTGATTTCCTTGATTTCACTTCCAGTTTCTTTCACTTTTCCTGGAATAGTTTCTTGGCTTTCTCCTCGATTTCAGCCCTTTGTTTCTATTTTCTCATCTCATACCTTTTGCTTCTGCTTCTCTTGGTCTTTTGAGAGGAAATTTTAGTATTCTCCGAATCATCATAGAAGTTATGTTTCTTTTTCTTAGTCTGGGCTCTAATGATTACCTTGATTGGAACAATAGGTTCACTCTTAGATGAGCTACTAGGTATCACTTGGACTACATTCACTACTGTTTCACCTTGTTTAAAGGATTCTTTGGACAATCTTCAGGGAAGTGTCCTCCCTTTTGGCAACATTGTATACAAAAAGCTTCAATTGGCTTAATGTTCTTATCAGGTTCTAGGAATTCATTTTTTCCAATGATCATCTGCAACACAATTATGACAGTTTCTAGTTCTTAGCTTAATCATGGGTCTTACCATTGGAGGTCTAACACCTTGATTATCTACATAGTACATCGATGCAAGCTCTGGTGTAGTATAAGTCACAGGTTCTTCCATTGGTGGGGGGATGTGAATTATACCAATCTCCTTCTACCATTATTGTAGATGGACTACGCTCAGCATAGGGTGTAACAAGCACTAGCGCTTGTTCATCTATGACTCCCTATGAATGTATGTAATTGACAGGCACCACATTGTGTCTAGGATATGGAGGTTGTTGACCCAACACGGGTTGAGGTCTTTACATACCAATCGGTGGTCTTTGAGATGGGGCCATATTAGGTTGATATCTGTACATGGGTTGTCCTTGTGTCCTCATAGGCACGTATTGAACATTTCCATCATACTTTGGTCGATAATAGCACTCATTTGTCTCATGGTTGGTCCATTTACCCTCTATTGCACACCATTTGTGCGGCCCCAAATTTGTTGTCCCTGTTGAGGTGTCCCTTGCCCTGGTCCCCTCATAGGTGCTTTTTGCATGTTATTCATCATTTCATTCATCCTTTTGAGCATGTCTTCTATGGCTGTAAGAGGTGCTGCAGCAGCCGTTCCCACTTGTGCTGGTTTGGTGGATACTGTTTTCTTACTTTGGTTATCCTTAGGGACATCTTCTTCATTAAAAATATCACAATTGTCTCCTAAGTCGATAGCATCTGCCACACACTCTTCTAGGCTCATATGCTTCTTGCTATACAATATAGCATGAAGTTCTTTGTTTAGAAGTCCCTCTAGAAACAATGATACTAATATTTCTTCTGCAGGTATCTCTAGTTCTGGGAATCTTGCAATGTATTGCTTCATTCTAGTTGCACAATCCCTAACAGACTCACCTTGTTTCTGTTTGAAGCTATAGATTTGAGCCACAATACTATGTTTGATCCCCGTTTTGGAACATGCAGCTACAAATCCTTGAGCTAATGTATTTAAGTCCATGATTGCCTGTTTTGGAACCATGTCAGTGCTTTTCCTTCTAATGTCATTCCAAATCCCTCGAATTGATTATAGAAATCAAATATGCGTTCTGCTCTTAGAACTTGCTTAAAGCTTGCTAAGTGGTCATATGGATCCCCAGATCCAATGTATTTTCTGACCCGTTTTTAAAAATCAGTTGGTCTAACACGTCTATTTGGTTCAACTCTTGGTCTCCTGGCAATTGGTCCTGTTCCGAGTCCTTCAAACCAGTTTGTTGGAAATAGTGACTCATGTAGCCCTGGACTGGCTTAAGTGTCACCCAGTTTTCTTCATGATGAGGTAGTTTTTGGTTTTATAACATTACTCTCAAAAGATCTCTCGCAAAGTTTATCTCTTGGAACAGTTTCTGGTCCTTCGCCCAATATCCAATCCCTTATGGAGTACCCTTGGTATTTGGTTTGTTCCACCTCTTCAGGACTCATCATAACAAAGTTATTGTTATAACAATCCCTAAATAGGTAGGTTGGTAGATCTGTTGATCCCTTGTCTTTGATTTTGAAGATATAGATTATCGTCATGGGTGTTACCTGTCCAAATTTGGCATGCAAAGTACAGAGAAGATCTTTGATGTTTCTATCCTCCCAACAATAGACTCCTATCTTAGGATTATCCGTACTAAGCCGTTTCGGAGGCTTCAAATCAACTTGATCGTATCCCTCGAATTGTAAATTCGATGGTCCTTCTTTTGCTACCATATCTGGAATTATGGTATTTACTTCTAGCCCCCATTTTTGTATCACGTCAGGGTTTTCAACTTGTAAATACTGAGTTCCGTTTTTATCCATGTACATTTTTCCTTGTTTGTTTGCCCTGATTTCCTCGTCAAACTCTATGTCATGGCCATCAATGTGACTGGCATACTCTTCATTAGGATCCAAGTAAACCTAAGCTCCATGGCGATTAGTCTTATAAAAGGTGAGTATGTGCTTATACCGCACTTTCGTTTCGAATTCTGATCAAGTCGAATAGGAAGACATTTCAGATGTTGATTCTGAGAAAGTGTCAGAGACTTCTTCAAAGATAGTGTCCAAGTGCTCACCTTGATTCACACTCTCTTATGTGAATACTCTACTAGCGGTCTCTCCAAATTGCCTTGGTTTGCTAGTATACGACCAGATCTAAGGTTCATAAAGACTTGTGAAGCCCTGGATAGAGTACTTACCGTCGGATTGACTTGTTATCAGTTTCTATCAAGCTTTCAATTCCTTGTCTGCAACCTGATTCCCGTATCAGTTTTAATCAAGTTAGCTATTCTTTCACAAAGACTGTACATTTTTTGCTAAGTATTGCGACTGGTCTATGTGTATCTCTTCAAATTGAGCTAAGTGAGTCAGCCACTGAGACTTTCATATTCTAATTTTGCAAAAAGCTAAAGGACTAATCTACAACCTGCAAACTGAGTGAACATGTACTAATTTGGATCCGATTGAACCCAAAATTTCCCGATGGCCTTGTATTATGTCAGTCTAACACTGTACAAGTTCAAAATTCAAAAAGTCTTTCTCTGTGTATCAGTAGTAAATAATCGCGATTATTTACTTTTCTCAATTTTTTACACTCATTTCGTCCATTGATGCAACAAAGAACCACAATGAGAAGTACATCACCCTCACGCTTTACATACAATGTGCTTTTTGTTGGACTATTATGAAAGATTCATTTGACCAAATGAGTGTCATCCTTCTCATACCAAGCACAAGGAGATTGTTTCTACCCATACAATTTTACAAATCTTTCTTACATCTGCACACTTTATCCTCTTGTCCTTTCTTGACAAAACCGCGAGGCTGCGTTACATCCTCAAATATGTCACCACATTCAAGAAAGCAGTAACAATGTTGGATTGTTGTACATCCCAATCAAAATGAGCTCCCAATGCACATAGAAAATATACATCAACCATACGATAAATGGAAGCAAAAGTTCTTCATAGTCTATGCCTTTTTGTTGTGCATAACCCTTTGCAACAAGTCAAGCCTTATAGCGATCAATCTCACCATCCAGCTTGTGTTTCAACTTGTAAATCCACTTTGTACCAATGGCCTTTTTGCCAGGAGGCAAGTCACATAAAGTCCATGTGTCATTTTCTAGAAAAGCATCATATTTTGATTGCATGGCAGTCATCCAATTTTTTGAATTTTGCACTTCATTAAAAGATGAAGGTTCTTCAACATCATGTAAGCTAGACACAGCCAAAGCATAAAAATCTGATGCATAGCAAGAACGTGAACGAGTGCAACTAGACAAAGTTGCATCCAACTTACTATCACGCAAAGTATGCACTAGCCATTTAGGCATGCCTCTAGCTTGCTCATTCTTAGCCCTTTCCTCATCAAGTACATCATATACATCTGCATCAGTAATAGGCTGATCTGTAACATTTCAAAAACCCCCATAGGCTGTACATTTTCCTCATTGGAATTTACATTTGAACTTCCACCACTAAAAAGAGGTAAGAAAGTAAGAACCTTTGCTTTCACCAATATAACCAAGAAAAATACATTTGATAACCTTATCATCAAATTCTTAACCTTTGCTTTTAGCACTATAACCAACAAAAATACATTTGATAGCCTTATCATCCAGTTTTCAGCCGTTTATTTGTGGCACCAAAGCATATGCCAAACAGCCAAAAACACTCATGTGCTCAACAGAATGCTTTCTATCATGCCATGATTCATATGGAGCAATAGACTGCAAAGCTTTCATAGGACACCTGTTAAGTACATCAGTGGCACACATGATGGCCTCAAGCCAAAATGAATGTGGTAAAGCTTCACTTTTGACCATACATTGTGCCATTTCCGTAAGTCGCCTATTTTTCCTCTTAGCAACACCATTTTGTTGAGGCGTATAAGGCACTCTATGTTGGTGTTTTACCTCACGACTAGCTAGAAATGCATTAAATTCATGAGACATATACTCCCCTCCTCGATCGGAACGAAGAGTGTCCATAGTACATTTTGAGACATTTTTAGCCAAAGTCAAAAATTGTTTGAAGCATATAAATATTGTGGACTTTGCTTTAAGCGGAAATACCGATGCATGCCTGGAGAAATCATCAATGGAAGTCACAAAGTAAAGGTAATTGCCCAAGTACGGAGTTTGCATGGGCCCACAAACATCACTATGCACAAGAAGCTGCAACTTGCATGTGGCCCTAACTGAACCATCCTTTGGAAGCTTTGAATGTTGCATCTTACCCAAAATACAGCCTTCACAAACATGTTTGACAAGTGCTTCAAGAGGCGCAAAGAAGCAACCATATCAAATTTTTGCAAACGCAACAAACTGGCAAAATTCAGATGTCCAAAACGTGCATGCCAAAGTTTTGCATCTGAAATAGCCTTTGAATCTACAACTGCATTTGAAAAATTCTACCCACACTTGTCATACAACGTGATCTTATACAAGCCACGGCACAAAATGCCAGATGCAACAATTTCATCACCGAATCTGAGATCATGTGATGTACATCAGTCATCCACAAATTTGACTACAAGACCACGTCTAGCAGGTGCAGATACAGACAAAAGATTCTTCTTGATCCCAGGTACATAAAGTGCATCAACAAGTGTGAAAGAACTTCCATTTGCGACAGTAAGCACAATCTTTCCAACTCCTTGAACCGGATAAGAGGCATTGTTGGCACAAGTAACTGAATTCCCATGAGGGACAAACTCAAGAGAAGTGAACAAATCACGATGTGAGGTAATGTGCTTTGTAGCACCACTGCCAAAATACCACACATGTGAATCTACAGTAATTGACATGCATGCATCATGGACAGTAGGATTATAAGTGCACTCTATACTAAAAGCCCGTTCTGCATCAACATCAACATCACAGTCTCCTTTCACAGAAGACTCAACAATAGATGCATTTTTAGTAGGACCAGAATTTGAAGTGGAACCACCCTCTTTCTTCTTTGCCTCTTTGGCCTTCAACTTAGGACACTGCTTGATCAAGTGATCATTAGCTTTACAATAATGGCAACGCATCTTCTTTTTGCCCTTATCACCAGAATTTCCAAATGAATTGTTGCCAATAGAAGCATTAGGAACATGTGATTTTCCACTCGCAGAAGAACCATGAGAAGTGGCTGCATTACTGTTACCACCTTTTCTTTGAGCAGCAATAAAGGCCTGTTCAAGTGCTCTCGTTGTCTAGTCCTATTTTTTTTGGAAATCGACTCTTGCAACAGCAATGTGCATAATGCATCAAACTTGGCAACTTCAGGATTTTCTTGGGTCATAAATCTCCAAGTACGTACTAGCAAAAGTCTGGTAAGAATCTGGCAAGGCATCAAGAATAGTCTGCACAAGGGAACTGTCTGAAATGACTTCTCTTGCAGAAATAAGTTGCTCAACGATATCCTTGACACCAGCAAGGAAAGTGTCCATGTCATCTTCCTCATGTATAATCTTCGACTCAAGCTCTTTACGTAGTTGCCTCATTGTGACTTGCATAAAGACCGGCCAGAATATCCCAAGCCTGTTTTGCAAATTTTCTCGAACAAATATGAGGAGTAATAGTGCGCTTCACAGACAACGCAATCAATGCATGAGCCTGCATCTTTTACATGATC
Organism: Adiantum capillus-veneris; assembly: GCF_014529385.1. Lineage (NCBI taxonomy): Eukaryota > Viridiplantae > Streptophyta > Polypodiopsida > Polypodiales > Pteridaceae > Adiantum > Adiantum capillus-veneris. The sequence continues at coordinate 85,051,544 of NC_140944.1, forward strand.
TATCGTAAGCAAAAAAATTCTAACAACAGCAATCCTTACAGCAAGACCTGCAACATCCTCAACATTGCCTGTATCCTCAGAACCACGACATACATCAATGCCCTGCACAATGTTCCAAACACTCTTCAACACAAGAACATGTTGCATCATATAAGCCCACATAGGGTAATTGTCCCCATCCAATCTATCCTTAGCAGCAAACATCTTGAGCACATCTATATTGTTGTCAGTCATGGTAAATGTTGCACCTGATGTGAAAACTGCCCGAAAAGAGGAGAAGGAAAGCGAGAACAACATGTGGTATATAGCGCAAACCGTAGAATACCGTAAGGGACCTATTATCCAAAAAACAACATTCACAGAATTACTACAAAAAATGATGAATTAGCATGTGCAGTACTACCTATGGTCGAAACAGAGGCCGAAAGTAGTCAAAGCTCACAGAATTTGGAGAAAGTGAGCAGGCGTGTGTTGGAGCTGCTGGTGATTAAGCCCAGGAGGATGCAACCTGCTCAGATACAAATTGTTGGAATTGGGGTTGCAAGAAAACACACACAGCTTGGAGAAGACAAAAAAATCTCAAGGCACACAACAGAGATTATATTACTTAGTGTGCAATAGAAAGATAGATAGCCCTAGAATGATGGGCATGTATACAATGTACAGGGGGGGAAATCTTCTAGTGAGGGAGAAATGCTCCGACGATCCTAAGTGTGTTCAGACACATCACTACCACATGTATATGGTAACAAGGGATGCCACCCGATCTATATAATATCCTCTTCCCTTGATTCCATAAGTGGTGACAGATAAGTAGGTTAGGGGTCTAGATTTTGTTTTCGCTTGTTTTTCTTGCATTTTTTTTCTTTTCACACTGACATACCTCCTAGAGGTGTAGTGCCTTGTTGTTTGATATTGTTGTGTAGGAACTTGAGAGAACTTATATGGATCTCTATCACATGGTTGAGGACATCGTCTTTAACAAAATGAGCAACTCCATCCCTCTAGGTGTACTACTTCCCATGATTCATGCTTGTTGATAATTATATTTGTTGATTGTGGTTTTCCTTGGTTTGATTACTCTCATGGTGAATTTGTTGTGCATACAATCTATCCCAGATGCTCTACCACCTTGACGAACGGGCTTCACCTCACTAGCTTTTGAGGAAGAAATCTACATCAAGAAGGGGGGGACACGTTATCTGATGATGGAGACCCTTGTGGTGATGTGATAACAGGTCATGCAGTGGAGTCAGGACCGGGTGAATAGGAGGCTTGGGGATTGCTGATGTGATTACAGGTCATGCAGTAGTGTCAACACAGGGCGAATAGGAGGCTTGGTGACTGCCCAATGCTCCCCATTTCTTAGTGTTAAACTTGGTGCTAAAGTCATCACAAGCGGTAGTGAAGTCAGCATCGAGTATATAGGAGGCTTGGTGACTGCCCAACCCTCCGCATTGCTTGGTTCCGACCTTCCTAAATGGTCATCTCATTTAACACCCATGGATGCCATATCACATTGTTTTAAGTAAAGGCCGGGCTTGTCGGCCCTATAGGTGCTTGGGTGATTGCCGATGAGAGGTGCACCACATGTCTCATTTGACACTATTTTTACTTTGACCGGCCAATGTGGATGCCTATGTGGAAATGGGCCAAAGTCATCTAAAAGGGTCATTGTAACCTAAATCCTCGATCCTAAAGGGTGCATGCTAAAGAAGCGTGCTCTTGCCTTATCTCCATCTCCTTCTCCATCGTGTGCTCACGAGTGTGTGTGTGTGTGTGTGTGTGTGTGTGTGTGTGTGTGTGTGTGTGTGTGTGTGTGTGTGTGTGTGTGTGTGTGTGTGTGTGTGTGCGCGCGCGCGCGTGCGCACTTGAGAGAGAGGGAGAGAGAGTGTATGTGTGATTGAGCATTGTGGCAACATCAGCAACGGCGATGTGAGTGAGCGCAGTGGTAGCGTCTCCCTCTTCTTTGTGGCTAGGAATCCTTTACGGCGGCGGAAAACGTAGAGTGGTGAGTGACACCCTTGCTCCCTTTGAGCTTGCTAGGTTAGCGTGGTTGAGTGCTTGGAGCCCTCTGTGGATTGCACACGGTTCTTGGCAAGTCCCTAGCTCCGACACATGCGGCAAATGCGCACACTGGGGTCCTGCTTAATCTCCAAAACATATCCATTAAGTTGGCACAAAAGTGGATACTCAAATCTTCAAAATATGAAGACTTATGGGGAACTTCTCTTAAAAAGACACCTAATTAGATTTATAATAAAGGACTACAAAGCCTGGTCTAATTGTACCCTTAGAGACATTGTTTTGTCTCCCATCAGAGTTTTGCCATATGGCTCCTGCCTTGTGTACAGGTTTTGGAATGCATGGCAAGTGCTAAAGGAGAAATGGAAGCCTACGTGGTCATTTTACTCTAGCATGAACTGTTTTATGCAGGATTCACCTTGGTTTGGACATTTTGCAGGTAGGAGGAAACTCTCTCTAAGCAAAAAAGCTCACAAATGTTTTAAAGCTGGAATACACTCATGGGGAGATCTATTCAATGGTTTAAGGATTAAAAAAGTTTCTATGCTTCAGACACACCACAATTTAACTCAGAAAGAAAGATTACAAGTGGTCCTTGCTCATTTTCACCTTCCTCCTAGAGAGGAATCTTGTCAAGCAGAAATAGTATGGTTGGCAAGGTAGATCTATCAATCCTTCAAGACAAGGTTGGACTTGAGGAAACCATGAAGAAAAGGATTGGCAGATCTATCGATCCTTCAAGCCGAGGGCTAGACTTGAGGAAATTATGAAGAAAAGGCTCAATAAGAAGTGGAAGCTACAGTGGAGCAACAGGCAATGGACCTACAGATTCCTATGTGTCTGGTCCTACCCCTTAACAATCAAACACAGTACTCTACTTTGGCTCATACTACACAAGGGAATTTGGTGTGGAAGCAAAGCTCTGTTGGAATTAGGGTTGCAGAGAAACACACACAGCTTGGAGAAGACGAAGGAAGCTCAAGGCACACAATAGAGAGTGTGTTACCTAGTGTGCAATGGAAAGATAGATAGCCCTAGAGTGATGGGCGTATATACAATGCACGGGGGAAAAAAACCTCCTAAAGAGGGAAAAAATGCCCCGGCGGTCCTAGTGTGTTCACAAACATCACTACCACATGTATATGGTAACAAATCCCCCCTGGAGTGATGCGGTGAATGAGAGCTGGCACATGAGTAAAGGGAAGTGCCATGCCCTGAGGACAGGATCAGTCCACAAAGGGGAGTAAGCCCAAAGCTTTGCGGAAAGCTTCAAGCTTCTCACGAGACAATGCCTTTGTGAAAAGATCTGCAAGTTTGTCCTGTCTTGGCACATAAGCAAATCTGATCTCTCCTGTTGAGAGCCTCTCCCTGACACAGTGGTAATGCACCTCAATGTGCTTTGTGAGAGCATGAAAAACTGGGTTCCTCGCAACTGCCAATGCACTCTGACTGTCAGTGTAGATAGTGTTGGCAGTGTCCTGTCCAACACCCAAATCATCCATAAGGCGTCTGAGCCGTACACACTCAATCGTAGTTGTGAAGACTGCCCTGTACTCAGCCTCACAACTCGAAGTGGCCACAATAGGTTGCTTCTTGCTCAACCATGATATACATGAACTGCCAAGCATGAAACAAAAACCACTTGTGGACACTCGCGTGTCAAAACAACCAGCCCAATCTGAGTCCCAAAAAGCATGTAAGTCTAGCAGCAATGATCCCCCCTTGGGATAAAACAAGCCAAGATGTAAAGTGCCACTAAGGTAGCGGTAAATCCTCTTGACAGCCTACCAATGCTTAGACCCTGGGCTATGCATAAATCTGCTAACCTGTGAGACTGCAAACTGAATATCCGGCCTCGTGTTGCATACATAAATGAGGTAGCCAACAGCAGTTTGGTAAAGAGTGACATCAGCAGGATCGCCAGCATCATGTAGACTCAACTTCAAACCTGTTTCCATGGGAGTGGCAATAGGTTTGCAATCCTCAAGTCCAAACTTACATAGCAATGTCTCTATGTAACTTTTTGACACAAGGCAATACCACCATCACACTGCTTAAACTGTATACCCAAGTAATGATGCAACAGCCCCAAATCTTTCATCTTCAAAGTAGCATTCAAATCAGCCTTAAATTCAGCAATGTGTCTCTCATTTGGTCCAGTGATCAGCAAATCATCAACATAAAGAACCACAATTAGAAGTACATCACCCTCATGCTTTACATACAATGTGCTTTTTGTTGGACTGTTACGAAAGCCTTGTTTGACCAAATGAGTGTCAGCTTTCTCATACCAAGCACAAGGAGATTGCTTCAACCCATACAAAGCCTTGTTGCATTTGCACACTTTGTCCTCTTGTCCTTTTATGACAAAACCGCGAGGCTGCGTTACATAAACTTCCTCAAATATGTCACCATTCAAGAAAGCAATAACAATGTCTGATTGATGTACATCCCAACCAAAATGAGCTGCCAATGCACATAGAAAACACACAGTAGTCATACGACAAGTGGGAGCAAAAGTATCTTCATAATCTATGCCTTTTTGCTGTCCATAACCCTTTGCAACAAGTCGAGCCTTATGGCGATCGATCTCACCATCCGGCTTGCCTTTCAACTTGTAAACCCACTTCGTACCAATGGACTTTTTGCCAGGAGGCAAGTCACATAAAGTCCATGTGTCATTTTCTATAAGTGCATCATATTCTGATTGCATAGCAGCCATCCAATTTTCTGAATTTTGTGCTTCATCAAAAGATAGAGGCTCCTCAACATCATGCAAGCTAGACACAGCCAAAGCATAACAATCTGATGCATAAGATGCATGGCGAGAGCCTGAACGAGTACGACTAGACAAAGGTGCATCCAATTTACTGTCACCCAAAGTGTGCACTAGCCATTTTGGCATACCTCTAGCCTGCTCATTTTCAGCCCTTTCCTCATCAAGTACATCATGTACATCTGCATCAGTAATAGGCTGATCTAAAACATTTTCAGAAACCCCCATAGGCTGTACATTTGCCTCATTGGAACTTACATTCGTATTTCCACCACTGAAAAGAGGCAACAAAGTGTCATAAATGTCCTGTGAGCTTACATTACTGTCTCTAGTACATGACAGCAAGGGCTGAACAAAATCTTCCACAAACACTACATCCCGAGAAACCAGAATACGTTTTGTTTACGGATGATACAACCTGTAACCTTTTGCTTTCAGCACTATAACCAACAAAAATACATTTGACAGTCTTATCATCCAATTTTCTGCGCTGCACTTGTGGCACCAAAGCATATGCCAAACAGCCAAAAACACGCATGTGCTCAATAGAAGGTTTTCTATCATGCCATGCTTCACATGGAGTAATAGACTGCAAAGCTTTTGTAGGACACCTGTTAAGTACATAAGTGGCACACATGATGGCCTCAAGCCAAAAAGAATGCGGCAAAGCTTGACTTTTGACCATACATCGTGCCATTTCCGTCAGTGACCCGTTTTTCCTCTCAGCAACACCATTTTGTGGAGGTGTATAAGGCATTGTACATTGGTGTTTTATCCCACGACTAGCTAGAAATACATTAAATTCATGAGACATATACTCCCCCCCTCGATCGGAACGAAGGGTGCCCATAGTACATTTCGAGACATTTTCAGCCATAGCTAGAAATTGTTTGAAGGACATAAAAACTTCGGACTTCGCTTTAAGTGGAAATACCCATGCATGCCTGGAGTAATCATCAATGAAAGTCATGAAGTACAGGTAATTGCCCAAGGACGGATTTTGCATGGGCCCACAAACATCACTATGCACAAGCTGCAACCTACATGTGGCCCGAACTGAACCATCCTTTGGAAATTTAGAACGCTGCATCTTACCCAAAATACAGCCGTCACAAACATGTTTGACAGGTGCTTCAAGAGGCGGCAAAGAAGCAACCATATCAGATTTTTGCAAATGCAGCAAACTGGCAAAATTCGGATGACCAAAACGTGCATGCCAAAGTTTTGCATCTGAAATAGCCCTTGAATCTCCAACAGCATTTGCAAAATTTTGTCCACACTTGTCATACAAAGTGAGCTTATACAGCCCACGGCACAAAAGGCCAAATCCAAAAATTTCATCACCAAAACTGAGATCATGAACTGTACACCAAAACTGAGCAAGTGCGGATACAGACAAGAGATTCTTCTTGATCCCAGGTACATAAAGTGCATCAACAAGTGTGAAGGAACTGCCATTAGCAGCAGTGAGCACAATCTTTCCAACTCCCTGAACCAGATAAGAGGCGTTGTTGGCACAAGTGACTGAATTCCCATGAGGGACAGACTCAAGAGAGGTAAACAATTCACGATGTGACGTAATGTGCTTTGTAGCACCACTGTTGAAATACCACACATGTGAATCTGCAGCAACTGACAAGCATGCATCATGGACAGAAGGATTGTAAGTGCACTCTGCGCTAAAAGCCCATTCAGCATCAACATCAGCAACACAGTCTCCTTTCACAGAAGACTCAACAATGGCTGCATTTGTAGTGGAACCACCCTCTTTCTTCTTAGCCTCTTTGGCCTTCAACTTAGGACACGACTTGATCAAGTGATCATTGGCTTTACAATAATGGCAACGCATCTTCTTTTTGCCCTTATCACCAGAATTTACAGAAGAATTACTGCCAGCAGAAGCATTAGAAACATAATTTTTGCCACTCGCAGCAGAACCACAAGAAGTGGCTGCATTGCTATTACCACCCTTTCTTTGAGAAGCAATAAAAGCCTGTTCAACTGCACGATGTCTAGTCCTGTTTTTTCTGGATAGTGACTCTTGCAACAGCAATGTGCATAATGCATCAAACTTGACAACTTCTGGATTTCCTTGGGTCATAAGTCTCCAAGTACTAGCAAAAGTCTAGTAAGAATCTGGTAAGGCATCAAGAACAGTCTGCACAAGGGAACTGTCTGAAATAACTTCACCTGCAGAAATAAGTTGCTCATTGATATCCTTGACACTAGCAAGGAAAGTGTCCATATCATCTTCCTCATGCATAATCTTCGACTCTAGCTCTTTACGCAGCAAAGCAATTTTAGCCTCATTGCGGCTTGCATAAAGACCTGCTAGAATATCCCAAGCCTGTTTTGCAGATTTTGCTGAACGGATGTGAGGAACAATGGTGCGCTTCATAGACAACGCGATTAATCAATGCATGAGCCTACACATCCTTAACATCCCAACGAGCTTGTTCTACCGTAGGCAAAACAACTCTAACAGCTGCAATCCTTGCAGCAAGACCTGCAACATCCTCAACATCGCCTACATCCTCAGAACCAGGACGTACATCAATGCCCTGCACAATGTTCCAGACACCCTTTGACACAAGAACATGTTGCATCATATAAGCCCACATAGGGTAGTTGTTCCCATCCAACCTGTCCCCAGCAGCAAACATCTTGAACACATCTGTGTTGTTGTTGTCAGCCATGGTAAATGTTGCACCTGATGTGAAAACTGCCCGAAAATAGGAGAAATGGAGCGGGAACAACCTGTGCTACATAGCACAAACCGTAGAAGACTATAAGGCACCTGTTATGCAGAAAACGGCACTGACAGAAATTCTGCACAAAATGACGAAATAGCCTGTGCAATACTGCTTGTAGTGGAAACGGAGGCCGAAATGAGCCCAAATCAAAATTCTGAGCTACGAACGCTCGCCAAAGCTCACTGAAATCGGAGAAAGTGAGCAGGCGTGTGCTGGAGCAGCTGGCGACTAAGCCCGGGAGGACGTGACCTGCTCTGATACCAATTGTTGGAATTAGGGTTGCAGAGAAACACACACAGCTTGGAGAAGACGAAGGAAGCTCAAGGCACACAATAGAGAGTGTGTTACTTAGTGTGCAATGGAAAGATAGATAGCCCTAGAGTGATGGGCGTATATACAATGCACAGGGGAAGAAAACCTCCTAAAGAGGGAAAAAATGCCCCGGCGGTCCTAGTGTGTTCACAAACATCACTACCACATGTATATGGTAACAAGCTCTAAAGATAGATATTTTTTATGGGACTTTTCCTAGATGCAAAAAAAAAGTAGTAGACATTCCCCACCTTTTCTGCCCCCGTAAAGATAGTAGTTCTATTCTCTTTAAAAGTCCAGATTTGTAAACAACTTGTAATTTGCAGGCCATTGAAGCCAAAGACCTTGTTCTCGGAAACTACAAGAGTTTTGATATTCCCCTCTAGAATATTTGGAGAGGTATAATTTTTCATCCCTGTCACAAAGAAGGTGGGTCCAAAATCATTTTATATGTCTTGCAACAAACCAACACTTGCCACGTCCTCTAAATGCACATGTGGCTTCCTCTTAGGCAAGTAGTTTGAAACCAGCCTAAGTCCATTGGTCCTACTTGCTCGCTAAAAAATAAAAAGACCCTATTATTTCCCAAGATTCTCTACCTATGTTATCTCACCAAAGGCTTTCCCTCATGCGCATCAATTACCCCTGCCTCTGCTCACCCTCCCCTGCCGCCCTTCCATCACCTTCCCCCCTCCCCTTTGCAGCTCTTCTACATCTAGTTCACCTCCTTCCCAAGCCTCTCTCAAACTCGCACGTGCATGCACAAATTCTTCCTCCCCTCCGCCCCCCCCCCCCCCCCCCCCCCCCCCCCCTCCCCTCAAAAACCCTCCTCGTACGAATGTGCTCATCCCCTCCTCAAAAATACATGGGGCGATGCCAAAAGAGTACGAGGGCTCAACCTGACTTGCGATGAAAAGTAAGATTTAGAGGTAGTGCAGGCAATGAGAAAGAGCATGAGAGAGAGAGAGAGAGAGAGAGAGAGAGAGATCCCAAATTGGAAAAAGGGAAAAGAAACACATGGCCTCAATGTGCCTTGCCTCCCCCCTCTCACTCAGCCCTCGTCATAGTCCTCCTATTCCCACTCTTCCCTTTTCCATTTCAACCTAATACCAGCATTTTTTAAATTTTCTCCAGCTCGTACCCCTACTAGGAACCTGTCATAACCAAAGGGCTATGTTAAAAAGAAAGATGCTTCAAAATATGCTCCAATGTTGAAAAATAAAAGAGGTGCTTGTAAGAGACTGGGGACTAGCACATGCACATCTTCACGCAACCATGCCATATATAGGCCCTTGGCCTGCTAAATGTAGGTCCCCTGTAGCGCATGTGTGTCATGGATCTTGGCTTGGCTTGTCTTACCCTAGGCCCAACACTACTCTACCCTCGGAAAAGCATTTTTGTCCTCAAATACAAAAGTGATAACATCATCATAAGAACACTAACTTGTTTTTCACAGGTGCATCCCTCACGGATCCAACTGCTAACAATTGATCGTCGTCAGGACATCTTGGTTTTCCGCATTGTTCTCCCTTTGCAACCATTTGTGTAGCCGGCTTATATACAAAACGGTGTGTAGACACGATTTGTAACTCGCTTGAGTACTTTAAATGAGTTACCACAACTAAGAGGTGTCTAAATGAATGACCAAGTTTCAAAAAATTTGAAGGTATGGGGTACATGCAAGAATACCTCTTCTGAACTTCCCATGAAAGTGACATGCTGACATAATTCATCAACAAAGATTAAGTCCTTGACTTTGCTATATTCATTGCTCATCAGTAAACAAACCCACCATAATTGATGATCAAGGTTGAGAACCTAACTGAAACATGAAGGGACTAAACCTAGTCGCTCGCAACATGCTTTGCCTCATGGTAAGCAAACTCCAACTCAAGACATAACCTTTCCATTGGATTGATTTGTGCTAACGTACATCCTTAGCATTGTCAGGCCTAGGGTAGGATAGGCCAAGGCCAAAGGACAAGACACACATATGTTATAGGGGAGCCTATATTTAGCAGATCAAGGACATATATTGGGCATGGTTGCGTAGAGACAAGGTAGAGAGTTTCATGTGCTACTCCCCAAGTTCCTAGATTGGTATCAGAGCTTAGGGCTCTCTCTCTCTCTCTCGGAAAGAGGAAGGGATGAGGGGTCATGAAGGATCAGGGGGATGGAGTAGCTTGGCAAGAGATGCATGATTCAAGTCTATTTCTCTCTCTCTACATCTTGTTCAAGCCCCCATGTGAGCATATACAAGGGACATCACCCCTGCTTATGAGGGGATGCAAGTCGGCACGAGGTCAAATTTTGAGCCGCGAGCATGATCGTTTACACACAGAAAGAGGCCCTTGGTGATCTGCACCAGTGGGGTTGTGGATAGGCTTGTCAGATATGCCATGGCAGTCCAAGAAATTTTTGTCACTACTCGGCATGCATGGAGGTCGCCATCGCTTGCCTACTTCTTCTTCTTCGTTTGTGGTGCACTGTCGCTATTATCAACCATTTCTCATTTCGCTTAGGGGTTGGGTGGTCATGGTGTCCAAAAGGCCACAAGTTTGCTGCAACATGAGGGGGTCGTAAGGTGAGCCAGAGAAAGGGCAAGGAAGGCATGATCTTGAACATGTTTGGGTTGTGGTCTGGACAACTGCCATGGATTTTCATATGCCATGGAGAGATTGGTTGGAGGGGAATGATTTATTAGAGATACTACAAGTAAAGGAGTCTTTGTAAAGGGGTACCAAGACTTACTTGTTGAGACTGTCTGAGGATTTGAAACATCGCAGCTCCGATAAACAAGTGCCACAAGAAAGAAAACACAAAATCAAAGCTCGCAATTATGTTGGCTCATGAAGCTTCACTCTCAAGGTTGCACAAATTTGGCAACTTCAGCAAAGAAAGAATTTGAAACTTTACAAGTGCAAAGTGCAACCAAGGACTTTGGCAAGAGATCTTAGCAAAGTGATCTTGGTAACCAACCTAGACAAGGAAATGGTCCTTTATGAGGAAAATTTCCTTGCAGAAGAAGCACGGCTTCTCCCATGCATAGCATCAAATAGAGCACATCAATTGAGTACAATCTCAAGGTTTGAAATTTCATGTTTTCGGTAGTTGTATGTATGAGTTCATAAATGAATATGTTTTGCTTGAGTTTTTTGCGTAGTATGTATAAGCTAGAATGCTTTCATCCATTTTTCTCTTCAGATACTTAATAAGGTCATGTATCAGATACATTTCTTGCCCCGCAGTTTTGTTTGGCACATGTTGTTAGTCACAAGGGTATAACATGGTCTACAAACTCATGGAGTTTGGTTTATCCAATGTGGAGTCAGGTTTATGAGGGTCCCTCTCACTCATGTCGCTGAGTGTTTATAGTTACCTCCACACTCAAGTACATCTCATACTTGAAGGATGTCTCTTTTTTTTTACATCCTTATATGAGACATATTCCACATGTGGAGAATGTGAGTCTCTAGAATTAATGCTAGTACCTGTTGTTTCAATTATGTGGTGCGACAAAGTCCCTAGGTTCTGGTCAGATCTATTTATTAGACCATTTTGAGCGCATCGTATCAAGAACAATTTCAGTGGCTAGGAATTTTTGAATACCTAAAAAGACTTGTGTGGGTTACAAGTATTGTTAAACAACTTTAACGGATGGTTGTTTACGCATGTAGAAAAGCTATGCTCTGTTCATGAACATGTTTTATTGTTGGCACCTAGATGTGATTAAGTTTAACATTCTATTATGTTCCAACTATGCTAGTACGATTTTCACGTAATTGCAAGGAAAAGTATTTAGTTTTTTCCTTGTGAGCTGTGAGCATAACATTAGCCATAAGAATTGGCAAGTATGGTCATGGAAATGCAAGTTCAAATACATTTTTGTTAAATGCATGCACACTAGGTGTTATGGGCCATGGTGTTTAGCAAAGGCCGATTTGGAGCGGCATGAGCTTCTAAAGCATTTCGCAGTATATGTGCAGTACTTCTATGAGATTAATTGTGGGTCTACTAATCACCTTCAGAGGTCGTGGCTTGGTGTGTGTGCATGTAGATAAGTTGACTAAAATTTGTACAATTTATTAAATTGACCTTTCCAATCTCTAAAGTTAACCAGGTTGGTTGTTCATAACATTTTTTATTACTTAGCAATGTTGCAAGGAATTGTGATCCCGGTTTACCGTTCATTTTGGAGGATTTTTGGCAGTTCTTAGTCAAGGTGCTAGTGCAATCCCATATTGTTTCCATTGCATGTTCAAGGCTGTGAGACCACCAATTAATATTTCCCCCCTTCAAATAATCACTTGGGTTTCTCTAATGAAGTTCTGAAGCATCCATGAAATGATCACAACGAAGAATTGAAGCGCAAAATTAGGATTTTTATCAGGGTAAAAGAGCACTATATCTATGCAATCGGGAGCAATGCCACACCAAATCATCACACAAGAGGTTTGAATCAATAATCACAACGAAGAATTGAAGCGCAAAATTAGGATTTTTATCGGGGAAAAAGAGAACTATATCTATGCAATCGGGAGCAAGGCTACACCAAATCATCACACAAGAGGTTTGAATCAATAATGATCGTTTCTTAGATTGATGATTTCATTCTTGGAATTTTGGTCTTTTTGAGAGTGTCATTAGCTTCAAAGATTCTACAAATCACTTGATTTTATTCAAAGGCCCGATGCTTTCCTAGCCACACTACGCACTTCTTGGCAACGATCCTTACTTTTGGCAAGATTATGAGTACGACCTCTTGAACTTTCATCACTCGCAACACATGCATCACCTTTCTTTGTAGGCTCCATTAATTTTGTGCATACTATCTTCACTGAGTCGACTAGAAACTACAACATCATAGACTAACATACCATCAAGCACAAAGTTGCTAATCGTTGTGCAAATTATGTTCCATGAAGAGGATAAAGAGTATAAAAAGAAGATGGACCACACTTCATTGCCGAATTCTAGTCCTTGTGATGTGAATTAAATGAAAAGTACATTGGACGCATTCAAGTAGTTAAAAACTATGTCACCTTCTTTCATGTGAAGCTCGAAAACAAATTATTTTGTTGCAAAAAAAAGAAAGAAAGGAAGAGTAATTGAAAGAAACAACACACTAAAAGGGGGGGGGGAAGAATTTTAACGTTGGTGCAGCCACAGAGTGTCGATTCTTGAAAGCGTGAAAAGCAATATCAAAGGTGCTTACAGTTGTGTGCCCGGATGTCAAAGCATATGTGAAGATCTAGTGCCGGCAAAGGAGTTCGTGATGTGTATGAGTTATGCGGCTATGTGAATCACAGTAGAGGTTTGATGCTTTAAATAAGGTTATTCGTGTGAAAAACTTATTAGGACATGAAGAGCAAGTGGAGGAGTGGAGGTCATGTGGTTAATGATAAAAAGGAGTGGAGGAGTGGAGGTCACGTGGTTAGTGATAAAAAGGAAAGTAGATGTATGGCTCACCTTTCTTGCATGAGGATAGCTGGAAAGACCTATTCTATACAATTTTTGCAAAATGCAATTTTTTCTAAAAACAACCTAGGAATTTTGAAGGAAAATGCCGTTTCAGATGTTTTTCCATCTCACGCATATAGGCTAATTCGACATTGTTTGAAAGATATTTTAGTTTTCATAAACTGTTGCTTTTTTAGGCTGCACGAAGGACAAAGAAGGGGACAGAGCTCTGAGATATCTTTCTTGTGTTAGCTCCACCATAGCCAATCACTAGTTGGAGAAGAAGCAAGCTTTGATTGCATCGTCTCTGATGTCATCTCCCCTCTCCCTTCTTTTCTCTTCTCTTGTGCAAAGGTGTCGGTGTGTGTAGGATGTGTGTGAGCCCCCCGAACCAATTGGTGCGTGTGTAAAGAGGGAGGAAGAGAGAGATGTTTTGTGTGTGGTTGACAATCAAAAGAAGATTGTGATGGTTGAGAAGCAATAGCCTTTGCTTTTACGTGTGATTATGGGCTTTGGTATGTGCAGCCGAATGTTTGCAACAAATTTTTGTCGTTTGGTATATTTCTTTGAGTGGATCGGGGTGTTGTGATTCCATCTGAGCTATAGAAAGCCACGTGTGTGTTGTCATGTGTGTTCCCCTTTCTTTCCTTCCATCTTCTAGTGCCCCCACAGAGGAGCATCTGATTGCTCCAATTTGAAGACGGAGTCGTGGTTTTGGAGGTGATGAAGTGCGAGGTTTCGAAGAGCAAGTATTGTTGAAGAAAGATGGCTTGGACGGTGTCATGCCATGGCACATGCATAGTGGGAATGGAAGCTAAGCCCTACAATATTATGGATTTTATGTGTATGCTTTAAGTGTGCATAAGGATATGCATTTTCTATTTAGCATGCAAAAAGCTAGTCGAAGTCTGATGTGTCACTCTTGTTGGGAATGGGCTTCGTCCTATGATCCCGGGCTTCTTTGTGGACCTCTTCTTGGAGCCATGATGAAATGAGCCTATAAGACATACCTCCTATCTACTAGGCATCCTCGGTGGCATGACATGTGTAGCATGGCCAAAAGTGGCCTTAGTCAAAGTATACCCCCTGAGGTGTCATTCTACACATAGTAGGTGCACTTTGGAGTGATTATAAACCTAGAAAAATCCCTTAGAAAAGTGGTTACGAGTTTGTTTGATGTCATCCATGATGTATGCCAAGCGCTCTCTCAATTTTTTATGAAGCTACTTTATGCCATGTTCCCACCGTAGCTCAACAACTCTTGGAGGCTTAACCCTTGACATGTGGCGGAAAGGAGAAGAAATTTGGAGAAAGATCTAGAAGAACCTCTAGATATTTCTTGAAGAGAAAGATCTAGAAACTTTGAAGATAATTTCAAGATATTTTGAAAAGATAGACACTTGTCAAAAAAATCCCTTGGATATTTCTAAGAAAATATCCTCTTCAAGGGGCAACTTCACCTATAAATAGAGCCTCTTGTCCCTCACTTGGGCATCAAGAAAACCATCAAGCGCTCAAGCAATCCCCACAATCAAGCCACTCTATCAAGCCATCACCCAACCTCCTAGCCATCTCCTTGAGTGAAACTTTCTCTCAATTTCAGCCCAACACATCTTGAGCTTGCTACTGCATGCCTCAAGCCTTCTATCTCCTCACTTGTAATACTCATACTCTCTACGTAACCTTCTTGCATCACTAAAGACGCATTGTTGGTGGCTCACAAACGGTGTTGGGTACTACTACTCATCTTCTACTTCATCAAGTTGACTACAAGACCACAAAGTCTTGAGGTGTGCTTCACTTCTTTGGCTTGAGCTTGTGTGGGTCTTTGTGTGTTGGTTGTCTTTCTTATCTCTTTCCTCCATTGTTTGACTGCTTTCTAAACTTTCTTAGATGAATAATCCCAATGGTGTAACCTTTCAACTCTCTCACTTTGTGCAAAATATTAGGATTAACGTTTGTATTAGCCTTAAAATCCACTTCCAACAGAGAATTGTGTTACTCTTTGGGCTGGAAAGACTGCGAGAAATTCTTCTTTCTCCATGTCCTCTTATTTTGCCACTACTAGATTACTCTAATTCTTTCGATGTGCACATATTTATTCTCCTCTATGGGTTGAGTCTTGCTTTCTTAATATTACTATGAACCAAGAAGACTTGTACACACATCTCACTCCTATCACTAGGCAAAACATCTAAATCTTTGTAAGCACTAAGTCACAGTTTCAAAGAACCATTCGCAGTCTGTTTGGAGCACAACGACTTGCTGCTATGAATGCATCAGTCAACCCTTTCATCTTACCTTTGATTAGATACGATCAAAGCCTTGATGTTTTCATCTTTGTTTTGTTTTGAGGGTTTCACGTGTGCGCATGTGTGTGTCTGCGCGTAAGATTCCAATGGCTACACACAATGTATTTCCTAAAAACACTAAGCTTGCTTAAGTGAAATCCTTCACAGTCTCCCCACAAACCCTCACAGCTAGAGGCCTGGCGCCTTCCTAGCAAGACCACCAACTCTTTAACACACTTTTTGGTGAACCCGACGCGAAGTTTGTCAGGGTGAGTTAGTGGGGTTCTGCAAGCTACTTCAACCATGGGTGATCATCATCTGCAGTAGGAAGGTATGCCTTTTGATTCTGCTACAATGCAAATGTTTCAAGAATTTGCCTTGTTTATGCAACAATAGCATCCTACAGAAAGACAAGAAGTGTCAGTAACCAAAGCTAGGATGTGACAAAGTATCTTCGTGGTTATGTAAAGGAGATAGAGTTGCATCGTGTGCCAGAAGATGAGATGCTCCAAAGCTTTGATCATGTTGTGACTCCCAAGATTAGAGAGCATGTGAGAGGAATTGGGAATGAGCATGGAAGAAATTGGGAGGAGTTCAAGCTAGCAATGAAGGAGGAGTATTTCATGGAGGATTCTGAGAGAGTAACAAAGAGAACTTTCTCGGAGTGGGTAGCCAAGCTGAAGGAGGGGCTCTCTCCAGCAGAGCTACTCAGGGAGTTTGAGCGACGATATGCTCAAGTCACAAGGACAGAGAAGGCCACACTCGACTCAGAAAAGACAGAGCTCTTCTTACAAGCAACAGGAAAGGAGCTCCAGGAGCAATTGGAGCTACTTCTTGAGGACAAAGATGGTGAGCAGGGACTGAAGACAGATTGGAACGAAGTTGAAGCTGCTGTTTCATTACCTGTGAAGCGCCAAAGGAGATGGGATAAGATGGTTGTTGGTAGTGCACCATCTACCTCCACAACTTCTGAAAAGATGGTAAAGCCTTCTTCCTTTATACTTCCAAAAGTTGATGATGATGTAATCGATGAGCTTGTGAAAGGTATGAAGGATTTAAAAGTAAAACTCACAAAGCTTGAAGAGAAGGGGCAACCATTGGCACCATCTTCAAGGCAAAAACAACAACCTAAAGAAGGTTTTGTTCATAGATGCATATGGTGTGACAGCACAGAGCATGCTAGGAGAGAATGTGATAGCTTCAGTGAAGCTTTGAGAAAAGATATTGTCTTCTTCAAGGATGGGAAGATTTACTTAAGGGAGACAGGTTTACCCTTAAAGACTAACTTTGGGAAAGGAGGAATGCAAAGTCTTGTAGAGGATATGGCCACTACCCATGCCATCTCTGCATCCAAGGCATCTACTTATACGGTCAAAATTGAACCATTGAGGAGTTTTGAAGAAAATGGTAAGTTGTGGCCAAGTGCTATGGAGCTAGCAAGGAAAGGGAAGCTTACAAGAGAAGTCCTACATGAAGCAGGTGACTGTATCCGTCTAGAAACAGGATGGAATGACCCCGTGGACTCCTTGTCAGTGCATGCCTATATTGCAAAAGGTCAAAACAACGAAGTGTTTGTGCAAGAAAAGCGCAGGTGAGAGTGTGGTGACGAAGGACCATCAAAAAGAATTACTAGAAGAAGCGACAGAATACCTCCTCGAGCGCCTCCGACACAGGAAGCACCCCCACCTGAAGCGACTATGGAAGAAAGTACAACTGGGAGGAAAAAGGAGTCATCAAAAGGTAAGCCTAAAACTCCAACTTATAAGTTACAGTCTGATATCGAGGCTGCTACAGACTTAAAGAAAGTTCTAGAAGAACGAATTTTGAATAGCAAAATAGAGTTTACCTTGGGGGAGGTCCTTGGCATAGCCAAACGCGAGTTTCACAAGGAGATCATTGATATCATCAAGAGGAAGAGGCAAACTCTTGTTGACACCATTCGCCCGCAATCTGAAGGAGAAAGCTTAAAGACACAGGTAATACAGGTGGAAGACAGAGAGCATGATGAGGATGTCGTAGGGTGCTACCATTCTTCTGGAAGAACAAAGCAAGTACAGTTTTCAAATGGAGATGAGGAGTACGAAGCCAATTCAAAAAGTCACTTTTCCAGGAATCATTGGGCAAGAGCTACGACAGAGACAATGGTCAAGGTGGGTGATCTTGAAGAGCCATTTGTTGCCTTGATTGACCATGGCTCAGAAATAAACACAATGTCAAAGAGCTTATTCAACAAGTACAAATTACCAATGGACACAGATCATGGTTGGATGGTTAAGGTAGCAAATAATTCATCGGGTGAGTTATATGTAGCTTGTCGAAGTGTGAAAGTGACTATTGGAGATGTAAAGGAAGAGCAAAATTTCTTTGTACAGGACACATCTTCTTATGATCTCATCCTTGGACAACCCTACATTGTAGGGGTTAGAATGGAAACAAAGGTAATGGATGATGGTTCTGCTTATGTAGGATAAGAAGTAAATATGGAAAACGTGTTGTTCAATTTCTCACTGTCTGTGTGATCATGAAAGAAATCGTGACAGTCTCCGAGAGCGCCCATTGCCCAGATTGAGTAAAGAGTTTTACGATCATCAAGAAAGAATGGGTTTTGGCCAGGTACCATTATAGGGCAGGATTACGATGGTACAAAAAGGGAAAGGTTCTCACATAAGGAGATTTTCTATACAGGTTTTGCAGGTCTAACAGAATATGGATATGTCTCTTTTCTAAACTGTGAGAACTTGAGTCGAGGTTCCCGCAAACATGTACATAGTCTACAAAAGGAGTGGAAAGAACATGGTCTGCTAGGAAATAATGAGAACATAACAGGTGTGTTTGAGGAGTTTTCTTTTGTGGACACATTACAGGATCTGCAGCCTATAGTAGATTATCCTTCACATGACCAAAATGAGATAGTGAAAGTGTGCTCACTTGAAATGTACAATGTGGTTGAGGCATTTCAAGAGGAACAGGAGGATAGGAAGAAAAAACATGAAGTAAAGGGGGACACCAAGTACAAGACTATGGAAAAGAAGGTAAAACCAGTAGCACTTCCTTTGCCAAAGGACTGCAAGGAAAAGCTAGAACAGGCTTCTTTGCAACCTAGTCTCAGAGATCCAAAAGGGATTGGACACAGGTTTACAAAGGAGTCTCTAAATCAATTGAAGATTGGGAATGAGGACTCCTTGACACAGATTGAAAGGGAATGTTTTGAAGAGATGCTCTCTAAACATGGAAAAGCATTTGCATTTGAGCCACATGAGATAGGATGTGTAGATCCTACCATTGTTGCTCCTATGGTGATCTTTACCATCCCTCATGTACCTTGGAACTTACGGCCAATACCAGTTCCAAAGGCTCACTTACCAAAGTTAATTGAGCTGCTAAATGAGAAGATCAAGATGGGTATTTTGGAGCCTTCATGTGCTCCATACTCAAACAGGTGGTTCACAGTACCAAAGAAGAATGGAGCTTTGCGCTTTATCCAAGATATGCAGCCGGTCAACAAAGTCACAATCAGGAATATGGGTACAGGGCCAATTGTGGATGAGTCTGCAGAAGCATTTGCAGGCAAGGCAATATATTCTATGGGAGATTTGTACTCAGGGTATGATCAGTTCCAACTAGAAATGGAAAGCAGGGATCTAACTACCATGCGGACACCTTTGGGTTTGGTAAGGATGTGTACCTTACCGCAGGGAGCAACCTATTTGGTTGCACATATGATGAATGGTATGAATAAGGTCTTACGTGATTTTATTCCCCAAGTAACTATGCCCTTTCTTGATGATGTTCCTATCAAAGGATGTGAAGTAAGTAATAAAGATGAAGCTTTGGATTCCAAGGGGTGCAGCAACTTTGTGGCACAACACATAGATGATTGTGACAAGATCCTATCCAGATTGGAAGAGGTGAACCTTACCCTCTCAGGACAAAAGTCTGTGTTCGGAGTGAAGGAGGTGTTGATTGTTGGGCACATGTGTGGTCCCAATGGGAGACGACCTTGTCCAACAAAAATTGATGCAATTCAGAAGATGAAGGAGGTATGTATATCTCAGAGTGAAGTTCGCAGATTTCTAATTGTTGCATCTGGGCTTTTGTGCCGTGGGCTGTATAAGCTCACTTTGTATGACAAGTGTGGACAAAATTTTGCAAATGCTGTTGCAGATTCAAGGGCTATTTCAGATGCAAAACTTTGGCATGCACGTTTTGGTCATCTGAATTTTGCCAGTTTGCTGCGTTTGCAGAAATCTGATATGGTTGCCTCTTTGCCGCCTCTTGAAGCACCTGTCAAACATGTTTGTCAAGGCTGTATTCTAGGTAAAATGCAGCGTTCTAAGTTTCCAAAGGATGGTTCAGTTAGGGCCACATGCAGGTTGCAGCTTGTGCATAGTGATGTTTGTGGGCCCATGCAAACTCCGTCCTTGGGCAATTACCCGTACTTCGTGACTTTCATTGATGATTACTCTAGGCATGCATGGGTATTTCCGCTTAAAGCGAAGTCCGAAGTTTTTATGTGCTTCAAACAATTTTTGGCTATGGCTGAAAATGTCTCAAAATGTACTATGGGCACCCTCCGTTCTGATCGAGGGGGGGTGTATATGTCTCATGAATTTAATGCATTTCTGGCTAGTCGTGGGATAAAACACCAATGTACAGTGCCTTATACACCTCAGCAAAATGGTGTTGCTGAGAGGAAAAACAGGTCACTAACGGAAATGGCACGATGTATGGTCAAAAGTCAAGCTTTGCCGCATTCTTTTTGGCTTGAGGCCATCATGTGTGCCACTTATGTACTTAACAGGTGTCCTACGAAAGCTTTGCAGTCTATTACTCCATATGAAGCATGGCATGATAGAAAACCTTCTATTGAGCACATGCGTGTTTTTGGCTGTTTGGCATATGCTTTGGTGCCACAAGTGCAGCGCAAAAAATTGGATGATAAGGCTGTCAAATGTATTTTTGTTGGTTATAGTGCTGAAAGCAAAGGTTACAGGTTGTATCATCCGCAAACAAAACGTATTCTGGTTTCACGGGATGTAGTGTTTGTGGAAGACTCTGTTCAGCCCTTGCTGTCATGTACTAGAGACAGTAATGTAAGCTCACAGGACATTTATGACACTTTGTTGCCTCTTTTCAGTGGTGGAAATACGAATGTAAGTTCCAATGAGGCAAATGTACAGCCTATGGGGGTTTCTGAAAATGTTTTAGAACAGCCTATTACTGATGCAGATGTACATGATGTACTTGATGAGGAAAGGGCTGAAAACGAGCAGGCTAGAGGTATGCCAAAATGGCTGGTGCACACTTTGCGTGACAGTAAATTGGATGCACCTTTATCTAGTCGTACTCGTTCAGGCTCTCGCCATGCATCTTATGCATCAGATTGTTATGCTTTGGCTGTGTCTAGTTTACATGATGTTGAGGAGCCTCTGTCTTTTGATGAAGCACAAAATTCAGAAAATTGGATTGCTGCCATGAAATCAGAATATGATGCACTTATAGAGAATGACACATGGACTTTATGTGATTTGCCTCCTGGCAAAAAGGCCATTGGTACGAAGTGGGTTTACAAGTTGAAACGCAAGCCGGATGGTGAGATCGATCGCCATAAGGCTCGACTTGTTGCAAAGGGTTATGCACAACAAAAAGGCATAGATTATGAAGAGACTTTTGCTCCCACTTGTCGTATGACTACTGTGCATTTTCTATGTGCATTGGCAGCTCATTTTGGTTGGGATGTACATCAATCAGACATTGTTACTGCTTTCTTGAATGGTGACATATTTGAGGAAGTTTATGTAACGCAGCCTCGCGGTTTTGTCATAAAAGGACAAGAGGACAAAGTGTGCAAATGTAAGAAGGCTTTGTATGGGTTGAAGCAATCTCCTCGTGCTTGGTATGAGAAAGCTGACACTCATTTGGTTAAACGAGGCTTTCGTAACAGTCCAACAGAAAGCACATTGTATGTAAAGCGTGAGGATGATGTATTTCTCATTGTGGTTCTTTATGTTGATGATTTGCTGATCACTGGACCAAATGAGAGACACATTGCTGAATTTAAGGCTGATTTGAATGCTACTTTCAAGATGAAAGATTTGGGGCTGTTGCATCATTACTTGGGTATACAGTTTAAGCAGTGTGATGGTGGTATTTCCTTGTATCAGAAAAGTTACATAGAGACATTGCTATGTAAGTTTGGACTTGAGGATTGCAAACCTATTGCCACTCCCATGGAAACAGGTTTGAAGTTGAGTCTACATGATGCTGGCGATCCTGCTGATGTCACTCTTTACCAAACTGTTGTTGGCTGCCTCATTTATGTATCCAACACGAGGCCAAATATTCAGTTTGCAGTCTCGCAGGTCAGCAGATTTATGCATAGCCCAGGGTCTAAGCATTGGCAGGCTGTCAAGAGGATTTTCGGCTACCTTAGTGGCACTTTACATCTTGGCTTGTTTTATCCCAAGGGGGGATCGTTGCCGCCAGACTTACATGCTTTTTCGGACTCAGATTGGGCTGGTTGTTTTGACACGCGAGTGTCCACAAGTGGTTTTTGTTTCATGCTTGGCAGTTCATGTATATCATGGTTGAGCAAGAAGCAACCTACTGTGGCCACTTCGAGTTGTGAGGCTGAGTACAGGGCAGTGTTCACAGCTACGGTTGAGTGTGTATTGCTCAGACGCCTTATGGCTGACTTGGGTGTTGGACAGGACACTGCCAACACTATCTACACTGACAGTCAGAGCGCATTGGCAGTTGCAAGGAACCCAGTTTTTCATGCTCGCACAAAGCACATTGAGGTGCATTACCACTATGTCAGGGAGAGGCTCTCAGCAGGAGAGATCAGCTTGGCTTATGTGCCAACACAGGACAACCTTGCAGATCTTTTCACAAAGGCATTGTCTCGTGAGAAGCTTGAATCTTTCCGCAAAGCTTTGGGCTTACTCCCCTTTGTGGACTGATCCTGTCCTCAGGGAATGGCACTTCCCTTTACTCATGTGCCAGCTCTCGTTCACCGCATCACTCCAGGGGGGATTTGTTACCATATACATGTGGTAGTGATGTGTGTGAACACACTAGGACCGCCGGGGCATTTTTTCCCTCTTTAGGAGGTTTTTTCCCCCGTGCATTGTATATACGCCCATCACTCTAGGGCTAACTATCTTTCCATTGCACACTAAGTAACACACTCTCTATTGTGTGCCTTGAGCTTCCTTCGTCTTCTCCAAGCTGTGTGTGTTTCTCTGCAACCCTAATTCCAACAACATCGTGATAGGTTACATCCTACTTATCCACTAGCCATGCATTACAAATGGGTTGTGGATCTAGTCACCATGCCTTTAGGACTCTGGCAGATGAGGTACTTGGTTCTTGCAAGAGAAGACTTGACTAATCAGGTTGAAGGGCGAGCTTTAAGGACAAAGACTACAGAGGCAGTATGTAAATTTCTCCTTGAGGATGTAATCTCCCGCTACAGTTGTGTGGGAAAGATAACTGCATACAGAGGAGAGCTGGATGCCGAGGAAGCAAGGGAATTCTTTTCCAGGATAGGAATCAAGCTTTCCCTTACCACCGCTTACAATTCGGAAGGCAATGGGAAAAGTGAAAGAGGGCATCCGCCAATCATCAAAGCCTTGGCTAAAGCTTGTGAAGGGAGAATTAGTGAGTGGCCAAAACTATTGTCATATGCTCTATGGGTTGATCGCACGACACACAGCTCAGTAACTGGCTACATGCCTGCAGAATTGATGTATGGTCAAAAGCCTGTAATGCCCATTGAAGAGACCATTCCCACATGGAATGTGCTACCTTGGCAAGATGGGCTTAGCAGAGAAGAGCTCCTTGCCTTGTGTATAAGAGAGCTAGAAAGAAGGCTTGGAGACATTGAGGTTGCAACAAAAAGATTGAAGAATGCCAGGTTGAAAAGCAAGGACTACTTTGATAGACGACACAGGCTAAGAAGGAAGGTAATTAAGCAAGGAGATTGGGTTTTAGTGTATGACAATAGTCTTGATAACCAGCATACTGTCATGCGAAAGGTTTCAAAAACATGGTTTGGACCGTATATAGTCAAGTATCTACATGACAATGCCACTTACACCCTTGCTGAATTGAATGAAAGAGAGATAAAGATACCCATTGCAGGAAAGAGAATCTAGGTATTCAAAAGAAGAGAGGATAGTCATCCGGCTGATGAAGTAAGTGAGAATGAAGGTTTGGAATCACCCAGTGAAGATGAAGAAGAAGAAACTCCAAGAGAGTCAAACCTGCAAACATTGGTTGTGGCACATACCGGAGGATGTGCAAGTTTAGAGGGGGTGGATGTCGTGCCATGGTACATGCATAGTGGGAATGGAAGCTAAGCCCTACAATATTATGGATTTTATGTGTATGCCTTAAGTGTGCATAATGATATGCATTTTCTATTTAGCATGCAAAAAGCTAGTCGAAGTCTAATGTGTCACTCTTGTTGGGAATGGGCTTCGTCCTATGATCCTGGGCTTCTTTGTGAACCTCTTCTTGGAGCCATGATGAAATGAGCCTATAAAACATACCTCCTATCTACTAGGCATCCTAGGTGGCATGACATGTGTAGCATGGCCAAAAGTGGCCTTAGTCAAATTATACCCCATGAGGTGTCATTCTACATATAGTAGGTGCACTTTGGAGTGATTATGGACCTAGAAAAATCCCTTAGAAAAGTGGTTACGAGTTTGTTTGATGTCATCCATGATGTATGCCAAGCGCTCTCTCAATTTTTTATGAAGCTACTTTATGCCATGTTCCCACCGTAGCTCAACAACTCTTGGAGGCTTAACCCTTGACATGTGGCGGAAAGGAGAAGAAATTTGGAGAAAGATCTAGAAAAACCTCTAGATATTTCTTGAAGAGAAAGATCTAGAAACTTTGAAGATAATTTCAAGATATTTTGAAAAGATAGACACTTGTCACAAAAATCCCTTGGATATTTCTAAGAAAATATCTTCTTCAAGGGACAACTTCACCTATAAATAGAGCCTCTTATCCCTCACTTGGGCATCAAGAAAACCATCAAGCGCTCAAGCAATCCCCACAATCAAGCCACTCTATCAAGCCATCACCCAACCTCCTAGCCATCTCCTTGAGTGAAACTTTCTCTCAATTTCAGCCCAACACATCTTGAGCTTGCTACTGCATGCCTCAAGCCTTCTATCTCCTCACTTGTAATACTCATACTCTCTATGTAACCTTCTTTCATCA
This sequence comes from Adiantum capillus-veneris, assembly GCF_014529385.1. Taxonomy (NCBI): domain Eukaryota; kingdom Viridiplantae; phylum Streptophyta; class Polypodiopsida; order Polypodiales; family Pteridaceae; genus Adiantum; species Adiantum capillus-veneris. Next base: position 85,076,401 of record NC_140944.1, read on the forward strand.
CTAAAGACGCATTGTTGGTGGCTCACAAACGGTGTTGGGTACTACTACTCATCTTCTACTTCATCAAGTTGACTACAAGACCACAAAGTCTTGAGGTGTGCTTCACTTCTTTGGCTTGAGCTTGTGTGGGTCTTTGTGTGTTGGTTGTCTTTCTTATCTCTTTCCTCCATTGTTTGACTGCTTTCTAAACTTTCTTAGATGAATAATCCCAATGGTGTAACCTTTCAACTCTCTCACTTTGTGCAAAATATTAGGATTAACGTTTGTATTAGCCTTAAAATCCACTTCCAACAGAGAATTGTGTTACTCTTTGGGCTGGAAAGACTGCGAGAAATTCTTCTTTCTCCATGTCCTCTTATTTTGCCACTACTAGATTACTCTAATTCTTTCGATGTGCACATATTTATTCTCCTCTATGGGTTGAGTCTTGCTTTCTTAATATTACTATGAACCAAGAAGACTTGTACACACATCTCACTCCTATCACTAGGCAAAACATCTAAATCTTTGTAAGCACTAAGTCACAGTTTCAAAGAACCATTCGCAGTCTGTTTGGAGCACAACGACTTGCTGCTATAAATGCATCAGTCAACCCTTTCATCTTACCTTTGATTAGATACGATCAAAGCCTTGATGTTTTCATCTTTGTTTTGTTTTGATGGTTTCACGTGTGCGTATGTGTGTGTCTGCTTGTAAGATTCCAATGGCTACACACAATGTATTTCCTACAAACACTAAGCTTGCTTAAGTGAAAGCCTTCACATTCTCCCCACAAACCCTCACAGCTAGAGGTCTGGCACCTTCCTAGCAAGACCGCCAACTCTTTGACAACGGGGTTTTCTATTTTCATAGGGATTGAAGATGCGGAAACGTGGCTACAAGATTATGGTCTGTTTGTTCTAGAGAGAGGAGACTAACGAGAGAAGAAGGAGTGGTTCAAGTTTTTTCGCTCCTGGTTTGAGATAAAGCAAAAAGATTGTACGAGGGATTGCAAGATGAAGAAAAGGCGGATTGGATAGCTTTAGAAGCGGCTTTTTGATGACAATATGTGTTAGACGTGCAAGTGCATGAAGTGAAGCGAAGGTTGGATAGTCTAAAGCAAAGCCTAGAAGGTGATTTTCAAGCATTTTTGTGGGAACTCGAAGCCCTTTGGAGACAGCTGATGGAGATAACTGCTTCCCAAAGTGTTGATTATTGGAAAATTGAGTAAATTTTTGTATTGCCTGCATGAGGTTGTTTGAAACAAGGTTGAAGTCGATGGGCCTGTGACGTATGTTGAAGCGATAAATTTGGCAAGAGGCCGAACCAAAAAGATTTTTAAGAAGCGGCGAGCGAGGCAGGGTTTGTCAAGTGCAGTGGTTCCAAGGTCAGTCGAAGTGGTTGAAGTGAAGCCAAGGTTGATGCAAAAAGAATTGCCGACACGAGAGAAACCGAGGGTTTTATGGTTGCAAAGAGGTCGAGCAATTTTGATGCCAAGGATACCAGTTAGGGAAGCTCTAGTTGTGAAAGAAGTGCAAATGGTTCCAGATTGAGTAGAAGATGCACAGACAAACTCAAGTATGGTTGGTTAGTTCCATTGGCAAGTGCTAGGAATCAAAGAGTGTGGTTTGTAAATGATGGTGAAGCGGTCAAGGTAGAAGAAATCCCAGATCTTGAGACGAAAGAAGAAGTGGAAACAGAGGATAGCAATTCCATAGATGCTAACCTGACATGGAAAACCAATTCTTCCCACTCAAGGTCTGAGTAATTCGGTCTTCATGTAGATAAAGATCTGAAAGTTGAGTTTGAGTGAAAGTGCAAACCAATGTGCTTGATGAAGTCCAAGTGGAGGAATCCATACCTACAGAGGTAGACATGCAGGTAAAGATGATATGCGGTGCCATGTTGATGGATGTGCTTGTTAAATATGCTATGGAGTGTGCCACAGTGGTGTAGCATGTATGAAATTTTGATGTGAAAGAGGAAGCAAACTTGGCTTTGGGAGGAGACCAAGGTAGTTAGGTAGAGGATGATTCTTTATCTTCTTTGGTTGAGGATGAAGTGGAAGAGCAGGCAAATGAAGTTGACAAAGCGGAGGTGTTGGCTGGTCTTGATGATGTTGGAATTGAGTTTGAAGAAGAGGTGCAGAAGAGCATGAAGCCAATGGTGGAATCGGTGCAAGAGGTGTGTTCTATGGCATATGAAGGAGATTACCATAATGTATCCAAGCTTTCTAAAGAGATATGCAACTCATGGTTGAAAGATATGGTTGTAAGTGCAGCCGTGCAATATGTTATCTGTCGGATACAGGGTTCCCTTGAAAGGAGCTCTGCTTTACATGGTTGGGAGGGATGTTCAGAGTGTTTTTTGCATTAGATAATGTGCTGATAGAGTCATATGTGTTGATGAGGCTAGATGGTGTTCAAAGAGGTGCTAAAGTGCTATGGGCTTTTTGTGTGCATGGATGGCTACATGCTTAAGTAAAGCACTATTGGAGGTTGATGCAGATGGATGAAAGAGAACAAAGCCAAGTGTTTGATCCAGGAGGATAGACTATGCAAGGGGTGGGGCAACCCACTTGAGGTTTGACAACATGAGGCAGAATAAGACTGTACATATGATTTTTTGATTTGCTCACAGTGGTTGTCTACTTTTGCAGTTTTCAGATTCAGTAGTTTTTTTTTTGGGTTGAACATGAATGTTCAACAAAGGGGTTGGGCAATGATGGTGCAGGTACAAAGTGTCGATTCCAAAAGCGTGAAAAGCAGTATCAAAGGTGCTTACATATGTGTCCCCGGATATCAAAGAATATGTGAAGGTCTAGTGCCGACGAAGGCGCTCGTGATGTGTATGACTTATGCGGCTATGTAAATCAAGGTAGAAGTTCGATGCTTTAAGGAAAGTTATTCGTGTGAAGAAAATCTTAGGACATGAAGAGCAAGTGGAGGAGTGAAGGTCATGTGGTTAGTGATATATAAAAAAAGTGGATGTATGGCTTAGCTTTTTTGCATGAGGACAGCCAAAAAGTCATATTCAGTAAATTTTTTGCAAAATGAGTTATTTTATATAAAAAAAAAGCCCGGCAAATCTGAAGGAAAATGCCCGTTCAGATAATTCAGCGTCTCACGCACGTAGGCTAATTCGGCACCGTTTGAAAGATATTTTAGTTTTCGTAAACTGTTGCTTTTTCAAGTTGCATGAAGGATAGAGAAGGGAATAGAACTCTGAGAGAACCTTGTGGTGTATACTCCACCATAGCCAATCGACTAATGTGTTGTGTAAGTATGTGTTTTTTTTTAAGTAACCAACTATCATGAATATCAGCATGCATCCTACTGCCTTGGTACAAATCCTTCTTCTTAGCACAATCTATAATGGAGCTCACAAACGAAAGACTTGTTCTTTCTCTTACTGCAATTTGTCAACTATCTTGGGTGGTCTTTCTACCGAAGACTCTCTCTCTCTCTCTCTCTCTCTCTCTCTCTCTCTCTCTCTCTCTCTAGCTAGTAGCACTTCTAGTTTAATTTTCTATGATTTATACCCAAACATGATATCAAATTCACCAATTTGTGTCTCATAGGTCATTTTGGCCTCTTGAAGACGTTAATATATCATTTTGGCCTCTATCTTGAAGTTAATATATCATTTCATTTCTCTATCTTGGCCATAACCTTCAAAATTCAAAGCATTACCTAACAATAGTCTTGCTCACTCTCTAGACTGTCTCGCTTCTATGGTTTGCTCTCTCTTTGAAGCTCTCTCTCTCTCTCTCTCTCATCATTGTAGCCTATGAATGACCCTCCCCACGTCTTGGGCGAGGACCCACCCTTAGTTCTAGCTATGCCTTCACTGAGCATAGGCGGCCACTCAACACTGCCATGTGACCTGCTGATCTGGACATATAATCCCGATTCCCCACCACGATTGTGCTCCACTAAGGGAGAAAGTATGGGCTCCAGCGCTTCCAAATGCCAGCAAAGCACCGTAGTCAAGCACTACAGGGGGCTCACGGAATCTAAACACTGGGATCAGCAGGTGGTAATTGGGCCACGGCCTAGCAGAGCTGTGAAACGTGGCCACAAGTGCACAGCGGGCTATAACAGGGCAAATTCCTCGCCAGTAGCCATTAAGGTACTCAGGGAGACAAAGTTTTGCAAGAGTAGCTATTGCCTTTCGTGCGGGCAACTCGCTCCTTCCTCACATATATGAGCCTCGTGTAGCAGCCCACATGCAAAAGAACAACCCATCTTGTACCCCTACCTCTTCCATCTGCTCCTTGGGTCCCTCCTTACAGAAGTGGGTAGACATCAAAAATGCGTCTACTGTATCACAATGGGGACTCACACAAGAAGTTTTGGACAAATTCTCACAATAATTCCCACATTGTGACTTACCTCAACATCATGAGCTTCTGTGAGAGAGGCGCCGCATACCTAGCTAGGTATGCAGAGCCCCTCGAGCAGTAGCTCATGATGTTATTCATTGCATGAAAAACATTGGAAAAGACTCCGTTTTCCTACATGAGAAAAATTCTAAATCTTTTTGTGTCATGTTTGGAAACAGCTACAAAGTGGGTTTGGTTCATGCTTGTTCTTAGGCGCTTGAAAGCATGCTTATAGAACGGCACATGGATGGCACTCGCACATGCAATCCTAATGATCTCTGTAAAGCATGAACTTCCATGTAGGTTCTGGTGTTTGGGGAGGACTATCTGACTCATCTCTTGGAAGGAAGGGGGTTTTGATCCTCACATGATGCCTCGGTTCAATTCTCCGCTTAGTCACTGCTTTTACTCCAAACTATTGGGTTTATGTTGTGTTGAAACTTGCAACAGGTCTTAATATTGGAGGCATTGGCACGACGGTTTTTGTTGTGGCTACAAAAATTGTCAACCCCTTGAAGAGAGAATTGGCAAGCATGTCAATTTTATTCTCATATGCTTGTGCAATCATCATGAAGGGGGTTTTGATCCATTCTCTGCTTAGTCACTGCTTTTTTCCCAAACTATTGCATCTACGTCATGATGAGACTCACAAGAGGCCCCTTCAACTAATTGCTTACCATCAGCATCATTCCCATCAATGTTAGAAATTGTGACCCAGATATGGATGGATCCAATATTGTACCTCTCTCTCTCTCTCTCTCTCTCTCTCTCTCTCTCTCTCTCTCTCTCTCTCTCTCTCTCTCTCTCTCTCTCTCTCTCTCGCACGCGCGTGTTTGCAAGTAAACCGTTTGTTTTGTGCATGTTGCGGATGTTTTCACTTTCATCATCACTATGTAATCTCCCAAAGGCGAGCGAGCCAAGGAGATTCATATGTTGAAACAACTACAAAGTGGGTTTGGGGCTTAATGCTTGTTCTACTTAGGGATATCAATAGGTATTGATGCTCTCTTCCCCTCCTTGTCTATGATCATTGGCACTTGCACATTTGCACTGGCACCACATGCAATCATATTGACCACTTTAAAGCATGAACTACCATGCAGGTTCTGGTGTATAGGGAGGACTTTCTAACTCATCTCTTGGTAGAGAGGGGGTTTTGATCCTCACATGTTGCCTAAGTTCCATTCTTTGTTGGTAGATAGAGCAAAGGATGTTGGTGGTGGCTTTGAAGGGGCAGCAACACTAGAGTCACGGCCCACCACACATATCTAAGTGGGAACGTGAGAGATAGAGCAGAGAAGGTTGCAGTGGCCAATAGGCGGACAACCGGGCTTTGAAGGGGCAACAGAACTAGAGGCACCACACAGATTTGAGCAAGAATGAACTAGGGGTAAGCGCATTCGCACAAGCTGGAGAAGACGAAATGGAAAAAGGCACACTGCAATATACAGATGTCGTGGGTGGAGAGAGAGAGAGAAAGAGAGACCCTTACTTGATGAAGCATGCTCTTAAATCTCTCTGCACAAACTCCTTGTAGAACATATGTGGAATTTGATCCTCATGTGCACATCGTAGTCACGACGGTTGCATCGCCATCGTAACCATTAACTTTATTTTAAATTTAATTTTTTTAATGGTCTCACCTAGAGCATCCATGTGGCACTTTCTAGGAAACCCTCTCTCCATTATAATAGTTAGTTGGTCGGCACTTGCACATTCGCACTGGCACAGGCACATGCAATCATATTGACCAATGTAAAGCATGTCATGAAAACTAATATCTAACCAACCCAAATGATTTTCTCATATTAAATTGGTCATTTAATGTGGGAGAATAAATGGGAACAAAGGTTAGAATATAGACATGTGCTTTCAGATCTACCTCAACACGTGGCCAATGGTAAACGGGTCCAAATGAGAGATGGTATATCAAAGAGCAAGGCTAGTTAATAGAGCTTAAAGGCCTTAGGATTAGCTTCATTAAAGACATCCAAAGGCTAGTGTTAAAAAGTCCTTTGACCTTAAGTAAGTTAGGGATGAGCTTGAGGTGGGAACTCGGCCTAAGCTTGAGGAGCCTGTCGTGCTTGATGACTAAGGTGCTTGTCGTGCTTGATGATTAAAGTGCTTGTCGTGCTTGATGACTAAGATGCTTGAGGTGTTTGTCGTGCTTGCTGACTAGGGAGCCTGAGGTGCTTGTGGAACACTACCTAGGCTTGAGTTGCTTTGTCATGCTTGCTGACTAAGGTGCTTGGGGATAAGGTGTGCAAAAGTCAACAATAACCCCTACAAGGAGGGGACAAGCCCTACAAGAGAGGGAATGAGAGAGAACACAAACACACTTACACAAGGCAAGCTTGATACAAAGAAAGCAAAAGAGACACTTGTTAAGTTCCTCCTCATTGTATGCCTAAAGCCTATTG